>NC_084800.1:112204896-112829896 GCF_963169125.1 Humulus lupulus | reverse complement strand
GGACGTCACCTCATCCAGAGGCACAAATCCTCGGGGTGAAGATTTTTCTTCAGGTACCGAAGGAAGACATCAATCAAGTCTTGGTAATCTTGAAACTCCTTCTCCGTCCATTGACGCTACGAGACCTGCCCGCACTCGAGGAGTGATGGTGAAACCCATACGTGGTCGAGACTAACTCTCTCCCCTCCATGCTTAGCATGGTAAATAGTTATGGAGGATTTACCTTGAGGCATAAAAGAAGACCCTATCCCCGCCTCAAGATCCGCCTCGAGCTCTTCTTCTTCTTGGGCCTCGGTAGCGGCCTGGACGACGAGCATTGTCTCGACGTGCATCCTCTACTGGTACTGGAGGGCCGCTTACACCGCCATATACTGTTGGGGTTTTATGCCCTAATTAAAACCCAAATTCTTTGTAATCTCATTTTATTATCAATAAAAGAATAGAAATCATTTTTTGACTTGGTCAATCACTTTGCTCACATGTTTTATTTTCATGATTGTTTGTTTAATATAAACTTCTATTAAATCCTGAGCATATAGCTAATCTTATTTATAGTGACATAATCACAGTGGAATATAAATATGATTATATGTTCAAAAATAAGTTAGTCCTAAGATTAGTCAGTGCACCGGATTTACACTGACTTGCCAATCTACGATATGATCTACTTACACATTACAGTGTTATGTTCTTTCCAGAACATTAGCAAAGTAGATAAGATCGGATGTATTTGTTACATCGGACAGGACCGATATTGACAGTTGATAAGATAAGTAAACATACCGTTATTATCTATTCTAGTCATATCATATAGTTGACCATAGGTCAATTCAATCTCAATTCTGAGTGGTTAGTATTCTAACTGATTGTATTATTTGAGTTCTTTGACTTGTTCGTTACCAGCTTACCCTACGGACTAGCCCATACTTACATCTTGGGAACTCGGTAGTATAATTGAGTGGGAGTGTTAATCATAGATATGAACATCTATAGCTTCTGATGAAGAAGTGAAACGATGGTTTCCTTTTAGTTTGGTTCAAGGTGATAAATGATAGAGATCTCATTTCAGTAATTAAATTAGTTTACTGAAATATCATTTACAAGAAACTAAGTGTTTTAAGGATAAAATACAATGAGGGGTAAAACGGTATTTTAGTCCTATCTCATTGTAGACCGTCTATAGTGGATTAAGTGACAATTATGGTTGTAACAATGGATAATTAATAGCGTATCTATATTTGTTATAGAGCGTTCTATGAATTCAAGAGTGCAATTCCGAGTCTATAGTGGAGTCACGAGGAATTAATAAGTTAGTAAATTTATTTGTTAGATTTATGATAACTTATTGGAGCTTGATTTCATAGGCCCATGGTCCCCATTGTACCTTGGATAAAATCATCTAGATAGTCTCAATTAATTGATTTAATCATCAATTAGAATTATCAAAGTTGACCAGGTCAATTTTGGACAGTTTCACAGAGTTGTGTAATTTTGAGAAGAAAAGAGAAATTATGGCAGATTTATTAATTAAGATAAATTGCTATCTAAATTAATAAATAAATTTAAATCAAGGTTCAAATTATAAATAATTAATTTGATAAAGGATTTAAATAATTATTTAATTAATTAAATCAATAGAAAATAATACAGGCCTTGATTTTAAGTCCAATGGGCTTATAATCAAATGGGAAATTTCACGGGCCTATAGCCCATGATAATTTCGACCTAGGGCTTCAAAATGGCTGTTATTTTATTGATTTTTTAATTAAATTAAATGGCCTAATTGAGTCTATAAAAGGAGTGCTTAGAGAGAAGATTTTCGAGAAGACAGATAAGTCACAAGTCAGATTTTCTTATAGTTTTATATTCTCTCTAAACACAAGTCCTTTTCTAAGCCACTTTGTTATTTTCTCTTCTTCTTTCTATATCTATCTCATGTGTTGAGAATTGCCCACACTAGTCTAGGTGGTTCTAAGGATACATTGGAAGATTGTGAAGAAAATAGAAGATCGGTTCAGTTTCTTGATAATACTCTGCGACAGAGAGGATACAAGAGTTAGAGAAACTGAAGGAAGGACTCTTAATTCCGCTGCGTATATTGTAAGTATTATATTATTTGTTTCTCTTTGAATTCAATTTTAGAAACATGTTTTAGGCTATCTTGTATTAATTTGTTTAATATTAGATATACATGAAAATAAATAAAGATCCTGTATAATCTAATCCAACATATACTCCATGTGAACCCTGGCATCCATCAGTGATTTCTTCGCATCAAGGAAGCTGGATAGGTTCATAGGGCTTATGTGCTGACCCTCCTAGAAAAGCCCAAACTAGCGCAGATGAGTCTCCGTGATGAGGAAGGCGAGACTCATCTTCTCGTCTGGGAGGGCCTTCATTCTTTGAAACCTCTTGTTGTAGGCATCAACGTGAGGAGTGTGGTGGAAAGGAACTGCAAAAGACTCAACTCTTAATGACCATCAAAAGGGGAGGACAATGAAACGAAAACAGTTCAAAGAGAGACTTACCAACCCTAGCGAAGTCCAGGAGTAGTGTTGGATTAGTTTGCGTAGGAAAACCACTCGTCCAGAAAAAAGTGGTCTTTATAGTCCCACGCAATGGCTCTTGTTGCCACATGAAGACATATAAGGCATGCCTAGCTATGTCTACTTCATCAAAGTATAGTACTTGTCATGGTTCCCATTCTTAGAGCAAGCTCAGAAGTTGTATGTGTAAAGGATCTCTGCCGAAGAAGGGCAGGCTAGTTCTGCCTCCTGTATAGAACGAAGAGCTCTGGTAGCACTCGATATCCATTTGAGGATAGCTGGAAGGGGGCTATGCTAATGAACTTTAGGAAGTCAACATAGTACTGATGGAGTGGTAGTGTGGCTCCCACCTAGAGGTGGGAGGCGCTCCACGCCTTGAGGCAATGGACGCTCCCATGTGCCCTTTCATTCTCTTAGGATAGATGCACCAGGATGTCCCGAGTGTCCACTCTGGAGTGGGTTGTATTCTTGTTAAGAGCTCCCCGATGTCTCAGCTTGCTTAAGAGCTCCTCAGCCTCGAAGTCGTCGATGATATATTTGCCATCCTCTGCCAGGGGAACCATGTTTCCTCCTCCTCCAAGATGCCAAGTAAAAGGCGCCTCTCCGCCATCGAAGGGTTGTATTCCCTAACCACGAGGGCCCTACTCTGCTCTACGACCACTCATTTCCCCTTCTCAGGAAGTCATCCCGCGTCTCAGGCCATCTCCAATATTTTGTTGTCGAAGTAGTAGAATCCTTGTCGGTGAAGATGGTGAAGCTCTTCGGACATCTGAAACAAAACCAAGTAGTTAGTGCCTTGAATAGAAAAAAGATAGGCCAAAACCAGAACCCCTAAGACTACTGCTCGGGGAGTGGATGAGAAGAAATTCTAAGGGACTGGGGTGTCCTTGAATGTCCAGAAACACGAAAAATCGCATAAAGCGCAGAACAAGCCATTATGACCATTTAAAACATCAAAATGGACCCAAAGCAACTAAAAAGAGGTCAAAAAGACCTCTGGAATCCAGAAACATCAAAGCCCTAAGCATGCAACTACACAATCAACAAACCAGAACTTAAAGCAAGAACGGGTCAAAAATACTTACTTGATATAAAGCGCATGTAGGTGATGTGTCGTGTGCCGACTCAAAAATATTTCTTGTTGTTTGACAAGAAGAATGATGATTCCCTCTAGCCGTCCATGACGTCAAAAATGCATGAACTGGTGAAGGTTTTTGGGGTTTGAGAGTGATGAAGCTTTGGAAGAGTTGAAGGTTCTGGTATTTTCGAATTTCAAATGGCCAAAGTGAGTATGTGAGAGGCGGTTCTCGAGTTTTATACTTGAAGAGCTTGGGGTGGAAGCAACTCCTCCCCAACCGTTGATCACCTACAGGGTAGGCACTCGAACTTGGTCCAATGGTCACGATTATCAAGGCACGAATAATGAACATTGGCATGGGAAAATGAAGCCTTGGATACAGGGCGAAAGGATGCTTCGAGTACGGATTTGACATCTTGGGTGTGGAACAGACTCCTCATTAATTGCACTGATTGATGGTCCCAATATTGAGAAGTCAACGCATGGCTTTGCATATTTCGAGTATGACGTCATGGAGAGCCCAAGAATCACTTCTCGAAGACCCTTGAATTTACTCCTCTCAAACTAAGTCTCCACTGTCCGAGGATAAGTGAAGAATTGAGGGGCGAATGTTGTTCATGATTTCATCATTGGACACGTGGAAGTAATTAGAGAAGTAATTGAGCTCCTTGGGAGATAATAAAGCTTTGTAGATCTCGTCAAGAGCTTCTTGGAGTGTAATCTCCTCCGAGCAGGCCATGATCCCTTTTATTTCACGTGGATGTCTCCAAGTGAGGCAACGTCTCGAGGACCACTGTAACACCCTACTACTCAGGGACCGTTACACTGTGTATTTTAAATAGTGCTAAACTCATTAAACGAGTCAATTGGCTATAATCGTGTAACTAAATGTGATTAACAGTTTAGGGTTAAAAATTTTGGTCAAGGATACAAACGTTTCACTAAAATGTTTACTGTATACATTGGGATCCCAAAGTACATGTAAAAGGTTAATTACAATAAAATATTTACAACCAACCGACCTAAGCAGCAAAATAGGGTTTAACCCTAGTTCCTCTTTAAACCCTCAGTTGTGGTGGTCGAGCAGCCGCATATGTACACATCGTCACCTAAGCTCTCCAACTCAAGGATGGTCCAACTTTCTTTTACCTTTACCTGCACCACATAGCACCCGTGAGCCGAGGCTCAGCAAAAAAACTCAAGCATATGCTCATAAGCATATAATAACGTGTCACCAAATCATAATAAGCAAGCCTAGCGGTAATAACCCTATTCGTGCATGCAGGCAAGTACAAATAAATGATTATGGAGTCCCGCACCATGAGTAGATGATAGTTAAGTCAATCTGGGGTCATGCGCCCTGAATGGATGACTATCAAGTCAATCTGGGGTCCTGCGCCCAGAATATATGACTATTTAGTCAATCTGGGGTCCTGCGCTCTGAATAGATGACTAATAAGTCTCTCTAGGGTCCTGCGCCCTGAATAGATTACTACTAAGTCTCTCTGGGGTCCTGCGCCCTGAATAGATGACTAATAAGTCTCTCTGGGATCCTGCGCCCTAAGCCATGTGACGTTCCAGTCACCTAAGCATTTTATCCCTGACTCTGAGTAACTAGCCTTAGAATAGCCAAGCATTTTAGTTTTCTTCGACCAATAGGTCGGTCAAGCATTTAATGCTTATGTTGATTATATCTAATCATTTCGGCCTGCGTTCAATACGCTAATGCCACTCTTGACTCATAAGTCAATTCCATACGACTAGCGCTCAATACTATTGTCGATCATGACTGATAAGTTAGAGCTTTACAACCTGTAGTAAACACCCTTGTTGTTTCTTAACTAATAAATCAGTGCTTCCTCGGTGAGGTAATGCAAATAGGCATATATCATATGTCAAATATCCATATATAAGGCATCCAGCATGCTTAATCAATAATCACAAGCATAATCATAATCATGCACAATTACAGAGACTCAAGTTCTGATCAATTCCATATTCAACATTCATGCCATGCCATAACCACTTGTATCACATGCATCACATACTAGGTGAAGTTTTCTTACCTTTAGTCCAAGCACAGGTTACCAATAAATGACCTTCAAGCATGATCCAGTTTCCAAGCTCTTAACGAACACCTAGTCACAACCATAAAATAGAATCCTATAAAAAATGAGTAAATAAAGACTTCCAGACCAAGTCCTAGCCTCCAGGATGCTGAATCCTACCAAACCGGGTAGTAGAATCGATCCTGATCCCTTAGAGTTAAGTACCCACAACTAAAAACCAAATCTGGCCAAAAATACACAGGCAGGTCGCGACTTGGTCCTAAGGGTCGCGGCGCGCCTCCCTGACAGAGAGCCCACTGCCTGGGCTTTAGGGTGCAGGCCACGACTTGGCCCTCTAGAGTCGTGGCGCACCCCCCAGGTAAACCCCTCCTGGTTCTAGGTCCACCTAGGTCACGACTTGCTAGAACAAGGTCGCGACCCAACCTCGAACTCAGCCATTTCCTACGTTTTCTCCCATTTGAAATCCTCCAAAAACCTATCCAAACATATCCAAATCTTAAAAACAAAGTTTGCAAACATCCTAATGGCCCAAAATCATAAAACCCCAAGCCTCAATCAAATCAAAAACTCCTCAAACGTAAAATCCAATCAAAGCTTAAAAACTCGAAAACTCAAAACTTAAAACTTGGATTACCTCTGAATAAGTCGTTTCCCAGCTAAATCCTCCTGCTAATAAGCTTATAATATTCCCTAGAATCGATATACCTCGACCCTTGCCTGAATCCGAGTCCTAAAACTCGAGTTTCCTTCGAAAAGGCGAACGAACGTCAAAAAGGGAATGAGTGAGAGAGAGAGAGAGAGAGAGAGAGAGAGAACGTACTAAACGTTCTTTTATGTTTCTAACAAGTTACTTTGAGCTTAAGTAATTTCAAGCAAATCCTATGCTCGGGGTCCCAAAAACGCCCCCAGGGTAAAATAGTCAAAATTCCCAGAATTCCCTCCTGATCTCAATAATTCCCAATATATTACCAAATAATCATTCCCAGTACCCAATATCCCGGTAATGTGCTAAATACCCAATATACCCCTTGACTCACTCCTAGTCAAGTATGGGTCCCGTTATGACTTTCCCATTAGCTTACTCCCTAGGATCGTCTCGTGCCGAGTAACCCAAACATATCCACACACATACCACATATATGCCAAATACACCCATAATGGGCCAAATTACAACAATTTCCCAATTAAACAGAAATGGACCCACATGCATATTTAATACACCAAAACATCCATATCAAGTCATATTATAATATAACTCACATAATCACATAATGATGCACATATATATCACATAATCACATAATTCCACAATTTGTCATTTTGGCCCCCTAATCAATGCCCTAAGCCTTATAAGAAATTTGGGATGTTACAACCACACTAGCGGTCCTCCCGTCTTCTTGACTCGAAAGTCCTCTTGGTCTAGGAGTTTTGTCCTCGGACCTGGAGAGAGCGTCGGGTGTCGATCACCGTAGCCTTGGGCCACCACAAGATCGTTTGACAACTTTTTAGGTGCCTCGAGTAGTGGCGTCAAGTTCGTACACTCGACAATTGGTATTTCCCACAATGCCAACTGGCACAGGAAAACATGCACCCACATTCTATTACTTTCAGAGGTGTGTCTCCCGTAAAGTTGGTGGGCTGCAACCTACAAATTGGGCCCCGTGCGATACGCACGGGCCCACAGTCTTAATTAGAATATTCGGAGGGGCTGAATAGCAATCGACTCCCCAAATAATTGGAGAATATCTGTAATAAATGATATTAATGACCCTCGGGCTCTATAAATATGACTAGAGTACCATTGTAAAAGGGTTCACAACTTTTGTACTCAGAGAAATCTATACACTGCCTGAGAAAATCTTCATTGAAGTTTGTCTTCTCAAACTTCAAGAATACTAATACTAAATATTCGTGGACTATGGTTGTTTTATAACCTGAACCACATAAAATCTCGTTGTCAATCTTTTTATTTTCTTTAAGTTCTGCCTATAAGTTGATAGCAAAAAAGGTAGTCAACATAATAATAATAATAAGAAGAAGAAGAAGAAGAAGAAGAAGAAGAAGAATATATCATCTCTAAGGCGTGAGGGTTTTCTTCTAGCTTCTCCATGGCGAGGCGCAAGAAGGTTCACCAGAAGCCTGTTACAAATGATAAGGGGAAGATTACACCAGGGAATGAGAAAACGGAGGAAAGCTTGCTAGTAGAAGAGGATGAAGATCTTGCGGCTGAGTTGGAGGAGGTTTTTAAGGATACTGTGGCCGAGTTCCCTGAGGTTGGTGGCTCGAGTTTGAAGGAGCGGATGATGGATGATGATGCGATTCATGATGCTGGGTTAAAATGGAGCGAACGGGATGATGATGGCACCGATTTTTTGACTCAAGCCAAAGATAAATGGTCTTCGTTTAAAAATTTGTTACCAAATCAGGGTGGTGCTCGATTGGAATTTGCTGAACCTTTGGTTCAAGATGGCCATCGAATTGCTCAAGTATATTTGGAGGAAATTGCTGTTGAAGCTTCTTTTTGGAACTCAGCTGTTGTTTGTATGGTTTTAGGGGCCAATCCCCCTTTTGCTATCTTTGCAGGGTTCATAAAGAGAATGTGGGGAAATTTGGGGATTGAGAAGATTGCAAGGTTAAATGTGGGTCATACTCTGGTTAAATTCAGAGATGAAGTCACTAGAGATTTGGTCTTAGAGAATGGGGTTTTGCATTTTGATAGGAAGCCAGTTATTGTGAGACCTTGGACTACTGAGTTAGATCATTTGAGGTTGGTCAAATCAGTCCCTGTTTGGATTAGATTACCTAGGTTGGGTTTGCAATATTGGGGAACCAAATGTCTAAGTGCCTTGGTGAGTACTCTTGGGAGACCAATTCTAGTTGATAAGGTCACAAAGGATAGATCTATGATGCAATTTGCAAGGGTATTAGTAGAGATTGATATAGCTGATGAGGTTCCGAAATATATTCACTTCATGAATGAAAGAGGCCAATTAATGGAACAGTTGGTTGAGTTTGAATGGCTTCCTACTCAATGCAAGAATTGCAAAGTCTTTGGCCATACTATGTCTCTCTGCAATAGGAAAAAAGAGGAGGTGTGGAAACCAAAAGAGCCGAAAGCTGGGGAGATAAAACAGGGTAGCTCGTCTGAGACACAACAGGGCATTACTTCTGTTATTTCAGAGCCTGTTGCTGGTCTGGGTTCTAAACAGGTGGATAACAGTTTGGAGATTCCTATTGATCACGAGAAGCCAGCAACTGATGCTGAGGTTGCTACACAGATATCCAAACCAGTTCAGGATAAGGAACACAGGAGCTCTTCGGGTAACAATGCAGGTCCGGAGGGTGCTTGGGTAACCCCTAAGAGAGTGGGTGGGGTGAAGAAAGTGGGTCATAAAGTTCAGAATAAATTGAGGAACTCTTATGATGTGTTACAGGAGAAAAGAATAGAGGGTTTGAAACAGGATGAGAAGTCAATAAACAAACTAAATGGGGGAATTCCACATTCTTAGTTGGAATGTTCGAGGTTTGAATAAGAGGGATAAGCAACGATCCCTTAGTGCTTTTTGTAGAGTGAATAAGGTTGGTTTAGGTGCTTTTCTTGAGACCAAAATAAAGGGTGAAAAAGTGGAGGATATGATGAGGAGCTATTTTAATGGTTGGAGCTTTTATAAAGGGGATATTAATGATGGTAGAATTCTGTTGGTGTGGAAAAGTAATATGCTAGTTGTGGATATAATTCAAGAGAGTGACCAATTTATGCATACACTTATTAAAGAGGTCAGATCTAATAGGAAGTACTGTATTACTTTTGTTTATGGCAAAAATACTATCCAAGAAAGATACCAGTTATGGAGGGATTTATCGAATCTTCAGTTCCCTGCTACTGCCTGGTTACTGACAGGGGATTTCAATTCAGTGTTTAATGGTGATGATAGGCTTGGGGGTCGGCCAGTGATGGCAACTGAATTGATTGATGCTCAAGGTTGGAAATCTTTAGGTTTGGCGAATGATCTTAGGTCTATTGGCTCACACTATACTTGGACTAATAACCAAGATGGTAGAGCTAGGATTTACTCTAAAATAGACCATATTTTTAAGAATGAAGAGTGGATTGATCTATTCCCTGAGTCGATTGTTGTAATAAAATGGGACATTTTTTCGGATCACTGTTATTGTCTCATTAAGGCTGTTCAGGAGGTGGTTTCGGGGTTTAGGCCTTTTAAATTTTTTAACATGTGGATTGAACATGCTAATTTCAAGAGGATTGTTTTGGAGAGTTGGTACAAACCAGTTCAGGTTGTTGGTCTTGAAAGAGTGATGGTGCAACTTAAAAGGCTATCTAGAGTGCTGAGACTATTTAATAAACAGCAAGTGGGAGATGTTGATCGAAATTTTCAGATTGCTAAGGAGAGGTATAATCGGACTCAAATTCAATGTCAGCAAAATCCTCATGTTGCTGGTTTTCAAATAGAAGAGCAGATAGCTTTTACTGGCTTGGCCCAGCAGTATAAAATATATGACAGCTACCTTAGACAAAGAAGAAAAGTGAACTGGATCAGATTTGGTGATGATAACACGGCCTTTTTTCACGCTTGTTTGAAGCAACGGAAGGAAATTAATCGTATTATCTCCTTTGTTTCTGAAACAGGGCAGTTTGTTGAGAATTTTGATGAGGTGGTGGATCATTTTCTAGTGCATTTTCGGAATGCTTTGGGCAATAACAGTAAGACATTGGGTACTATCCAAAAAGACTGTTTTATACATGGTAACATTCTTTCTCTTGAGCACCAGTTGGAGTTAATCAAACCTTTTTCTAAAAAGGATGTTAAAAATGCTATGTTTAGCATTGGGTCTATCAAGAGTCCGGATCCGGATGGGTATGGTTCGGGGTTCTTTAAAGCTATGTGGAATGAAATTGGTGATGGCATTTCAGATGCTATTTTAGGCTTCTTTCAGCACGGTTCACTTCCTAAAGGTCTAAATAATGCTTTGTTGACTTTGATTCCTAAAGTTCCGAATCCCACTAAGGCAGTGGAATATCGACCAATAGCTTGCTGTAATGCATTATATAAATGCATTTCGAAGATGATTTGTGGTAGATTGAATATGGTCCTTCCAGTTTTAATAAACCAAAACCAAGGAGCTTTTGTGAAAGATAGACTTTTAGCTAATAATATCCTTATTTTTCAGGATATTCTTAAAGGTTATAGGAGGAAACATATCTCTCCTAGATGTGTGATGAAAGTCGATCTAAGCAAAGCTTATGATTCAATTGATTGGAATTGTTTGGAGGACATTCTAACTGCCTTTTGTTTTCCAGGCCCTTTTATTAAGTGGATTATGACTTGCTTAAAAGACTCTTCTTATTCTATTTTGCTAAATGGAAGAATTTAGGGGTGTTTTACAGGAAGGAAGGGGTTAAGACAAGGGGACCCGATCTCCCCTTTGTTGTTTGTGCTTATTATGGAATATTTTACTAGAAGCCTCATCCAAGCTACTCAGGATAAAGTTTTTAAGTTTCATCCTAGATGCAAAAAGATGAGATTGGTCAGTTTATGCTTTGCGAATGATCTAGTTCTATTTTGCAAGGGGAACAACACTTCAGTTCAGGTTATTCAAGCTTGCTTTAAATCTTTTAGTGTTGTTTCTGGTTTAACAGCAAATTTGGAGAAGTCGAAAATTTATTTCGGGGGGCTTTCTGTGAATGAAACCAGCGGGATTTTGAAGGATATTCAGATTGCTGAAGGTGATTTTCCTCTCAAATATCTTGGGGTGCCTCTAAGACCTACAAAATGGCAAGCTGGGGACTGTGATGGTATATTAAAGAAGATAAGGCTGAAGCTTTTTCACTGGTCTAACAGACATTTATCCTTTGCTGGAAAAACTCAGTTGATTCACTCAGTGCTTTTGGGGATAAAAGCCTTTTGGATGAGTATCTTCATGCTCCCTAAGAAAGTCATTGCTGAGATTGACCATCTTTGCAGGAAATTTTTGTGGGGTTCTAGTGGGAGGAATGATAACAGGAGCAAGTTACATCTCACAAATTGGGACCAAGTCTGTCTTCCTAAACAGATGGGGGGTGTTGGTTTTAAGAATAGTGTTAAATGGAATATGGTTTTGCTTGCCAAATACATATGGGTTGTTTCTACTAAGCAGGATGTCCTTTGGGTCAAATGGATAGATGCCATTTACCTTAAAGGACAGTCAATTTGGGATTATAAGCTTCAAGTGGATGTAAGTTGGTATTGGCGTAAACTCATTAAACTGTCTACTATTATCAATGCAGGAATTTTGGCTGAGGCTTCTGTGAAGAACAAGTTACATACCAGCAAATTATATGATCTGTTGGTTCACAAGGACAGAGTTCCTTTTTATCATGTTGTCTGGTGCAATTTATCTATGCCCAAGCATAGGTTTATACTTTGGCAAGCTACTTTGAGGAATTTACTAACTAGAGACAACTTAATAAAGTGTCATTTACAGATTTCTTCAGAGTTATGCCCTGTGTGTGAGTTGCAGCAAGAATGTCATGGTCATCTCTTCTTTCAGTGTCCTTTCTCGCAAATGGTGAGACAGAGAGTGGCTTCTTGGCTGAACTGTGTTGTTTGGCCTATCCATTACCAGGGATGGCTTAAGTGGATGAAGGGGAAGCCGAAAGGTCTCTAGCAAAAGCTACTTGCTGCTGGTCTAGCTGCTGTGGTGTACTTGGTCTGGAGGAATAGGAATCACTGCTTATATAATCAGTGTTCTTTCTCTGTGAACGCAGTATTTACTGTGTTGCAAAATAGTTTATATGCTAGAGTTAAAAACTTGCCTAGATCTAAGCTTTCTAGTAAGGATGTAAGGTTTCTTGAGAGTGTTAATCTTTTGTAATACTCGGTTGGAGGGGCTCTTTTGAGCTTGTTTTGTACTGTTGTTTTTGTGGTTCAATATAATTTTCCTTTCATAAAAAAAATAAAAAATAATAATAAGAATATTTTATAACATTTGAATTTATATTAATATAAATTATTAAATATTTAGTCTTGTATTATTATAATAATGATTTTTCATAACATTTAAATTTATATTAACATAATTATTAAATATTTATTCTTGTGTTAAATATTATTATAATAATGATATTTTATAATATTTTAATTTATATTAATATAATTTCTAAATATTTATTCTAATATATTTTTTAGAGATTTTTTACATAAAATACTTAATTTCGCTAAAAATTTACATTTTTACGGTCAATTTTTTTTCTTTCAGTTTTACGGTTTTAAGGAATTTTTTACATTTTTACGGTTTTGTCTTTTCTCTTTTTTGTGTGTGTTTTTTTTAGGTTTTTTTGTTGAAGTTTAGTTGTTCTGATATATATTGTTTTTTTTTTGTATATTTTTTAAAGTTTATTTTCGGTTGATGCAGTGAGTTGTTTTCAAGTTGCTTTTTAGTTTTTTTTTTATAATACTGTATTTTTGTAATTTTGAAAATCGTATTTTTGAAAATTTGAGTATGTATTTTTGAAAAAAAAAATTAAGAATCGTAAAAAAGTAAAAACTAAAAAAAAATATGCATTTAAGAATAAAAAAATCATATTTTTTTTATTTGTTTTAAAGGTATATTCTCTTAAAATAAAAAATAAAAAATCGTTAAAACCAAGAAAAATGGTTAAATACAAGAGATATTTATTAATGAAAAAATATCTTCCATTTAAAAGTTTTCAATTCAATGAAATTTAAAAAATTTAGTGTTTGTTTTCAGTTTTCTAATGAATTTTTTTTTTCTAAGACAACATATCAAACAAGTGGTACATGCACATTAAATAAGAGGCAGAATATATTTATATAGGATATCGACGGCAAAAGTACTCATTATTTTTAAAAATTTGTGATTTAATACCCAATCTTTTTTTTTTGTGAGAAAAGTACCCAATGTCCAATTTCATTGGTCTCCGTTAGTATCCACTCCATTAGATCCATTAGGTGGTGACTCACTAGACACGTGTCACACTATTATTTGTTCAGCTCATAATTTTTTTTTAAAAAAATTAAATTAAAAATAGAAAAGTATATTTTAAATTATGTTTCAAATTAAAAAAAAACTAAAAAATAAATTATATAAAAATAAGAAAAACATAAATTTAATTAAATGTCTCTCTCTTCTTCCCTAAACCCTCATCTTCCCGAATTTTCTTCTCCCTCTCCCTTTTTCTTCTTCTTCTTCTTTCCTCTCCCTTTTTCTTCCATCCATCCTTGCATATGGGCAGTCGGTGATTCGGGCCACGTCAAAGCTCCACCAACCACAACGACATCAACCCAGATCACACCTCTGTGGTCTTCAACCCGCATAGCTCAAAGATCCCAACTCCTCTCGGCGTGGGGAGCAAAGCTGCAGCAACAGTTTGGACAAAAAGAGTCTCCATGAACAACGATGGAGCTCCGAACTTTGCATCCGTGGTTCACGACTCCCACTCGCAATGAAGAGGACAAGTCAAGCCTCCAAACTTTGGGATGGAGTTCACGATGTTGAGAGGTGTACGATTGTAATACCCTTCTTCCTTAGAGTCGTTACTAAGTGAGTTTAAAACGTGCAATTAACTCGCTAATCGAGGTTTTAAGATAAAAGTGTAGTTAAACCATAAACAGAGTCACATAATTTGAAAATATCATCATTCATTCAAAACTATACTGCTTGGAAATATTTACAACTCAAAATGTAATTAAAGTCGACTAAGAGACAAAATCAAGTTTAGTACAAACATCTCCCAAAAATACCCCTGGTCGTGGCAGCTAGATAGGCCAAACATGTACGCGTCGCCTCACACTCTTCGTACTCATGGTTGGTCGACTTTCCCCTTGCCCTTACCTGCACCATAGAGCACCCGTGAGTCGAAGTCCAGCAAGAAAACTCACATAAGCAAATAACATATGCATATCAATCATTAACAGGCTAAACACATACGGCCATGCCGTCCTAGGTGCTTTACCAGGCCCCGGGTTCACAATCTACACCGTGAGGATATCCCAAGTATCTTATAGGGTCTCGCCCTGGCAACTCGCACTCCGCGTGCTAAACGCTTCTCCCGGCCCCCTTGTCGTACTTGGCCTTGCCGTTCTCGACCTTCGCCATTCCCGGCCCTCGCCGTTCTCGGCCTTCGCCGTTCCCGGCTCTTGCCGTTCATTCACATATATTCACACATAGCATAACTAAACAAATACCTAAACACATATAAACAGAATCAATGGGGCTACGCCCTGCAACACAATCATATAGGGCCTTGCTCTACTCTACGGGTACAACAATTTTCTTACCTGTGTCCCGAGCTTTCTAAGCATCGATGTCCCGAGCACAGTCGCCTAGTCTGAGCCTCGCTAAAAACCTAGTCACAATGCATCAACAACATCCATCCATCAAGTTCTAATCCATTAAATAGCTTTGGGTCATAATTCTAGTCTCCGGGACCTTGAATTCTATCAATCCGGGTGATAAAATCCATTCCGAGCCTTAACTTTTGGATTCCCGAGCCTAAAACCTCCTTGAAGCCCAAAAACACACTAAGTGTCGTGGCCCCATGAACCCATGCCGCGGCCCGCCTCAACCAGAAATCCTCAACCCCAAACAGGGCAGGCGCGCCACAACCCAAGCTAGGGTGTGCCGTGTCCCGCCCCTCTTCCTGGCCTCCAACTTGTTCTAGAGGGTCGCGGCTCAGCAAGAACAATGTCACGGCCCGACCCTTCGAACCCAGAAAAATCCTCCATTTTCTCCACCAAATCCAAGCCAATTTACCTTAAGATCAACCCAACAATCCAATTCAATCATCACAGAAGATCTACTATGGTCTCAGCAACAAAACCTAACAAGAATTAACCCCAAACCTCATCTAAAACTCAAGAATGATTTCTCACTTAGCTCACATGCATAACTTTGAAACCTCAGCATAAATTCAACGTAATTCATCAAGTTAAAAGCTTACCTTTGCTTAATTGAATCTCTGAGTTAATCTCCTAAGCTCTAAGCTTCAATCCCCCCAAGCTCCAGCCTTGAGTTCTGAATTTCCTAGCTTAATCTTCTCAAAGTTCCCCTTGGTAAGGTTGAGAGAAAACAAGAGAGAGAGAAGAGAGTTTTGGGTCGGTTCCTTGGTTTCTCAGTGCTTCCTCAATTTTTTTTTATTTAACTTAAGTTTCTAAGGTTACCTCAAAGGCTTGGGGTACCAAAAACGTCCCCGAGGGCAAAATGTTAAATTTCCCCAATACTCCCTCCTAAACATTCTAACCTTAAATATATCTCCAAATATTTATTTCCATAACTCGATAACCACATAAAACGTCCAATGCCCGAAATACCCCTCGACTCGCCC
Source organism: Humulus lupulus (assembly GCF_963169125.1). NCBI lineage: Eukaryota > Viridiplantae > Streptophyta > Magnoliopsida > Rosales > Cannabaceae > Humulus > Humulus lupulus. The sequence goes on along the minus strand of NC_084800.1, from coordinate 112,813,858 downwards.
TGAGTCGGGTATTCGACTCCGTTGTGACTTTCTAGCTAACTGCTCCCTAGGACTGTCTCGGATCGTGCAGCATAGATATATCACAAATATATCGCAATATTCATAATTATTACATTTATACCTTCAACGGGCTAAAATTACAAACATGCCCCTTGTTATACCCAGATTTTGAGCCATAGCAAATATGACCTCGAAAGCTGAGTTCGCATTAAATGGTCTCGTGAGGGTCAGGGTATGCTCTACGATTATAAATCGGAGCCTGCAAAGTATGATACAGACCTCGAATGTACTGACCTCGAAATGAACTCGATCTCGAAAGATAGCTCTGAGAGCCCCTCATCTTCAGGAACAACTTCGGAGCAGGGGTCTCGAGCTAGATATGCTATCTCGAAAGCGATGTTAGCTCGGGAAATGTCAGTGGCTCGCACAATGACATGAAACCTTAGATGCTGAAGCCTTGGAGATACGCTATGATCATTTTGAATATCTACAAGTATTGTAGATATAGGATGTAATCCTCATTTATTGATGTAAATCCCCAAGAATCATGGGATATTGTTTAGTCAGTTGTGCGTTTCCTGATCTTTGGGAAACGTTTCCTTGTATATCTGATTATTGGCATTTAAGGCCATTTATTTTTATTCACAAAAGAGTAACTACCCAAAATATGTGGGATAGTATTCTGCATCCTTCTCTATAAATAGAGAAGTCATGCACCATTGTAAAGGACCGAATTTCTGATCCTTGAGAGAAAACTCTGGAGAATTCATGCTAAAGAATTGTTCAGAGATAATCTTGAGATTAATAACAGAGACTCGTGGACTAGGCAGATTTAACTGCTGAACCACGTAAAAACCGTGTGTCTGATTCATTTGTTTGTTTTAGCCATTGTCTTTAATTGTTTGCGTGCTCTCTTCTTTTATCTGTTGACGAAAAACGGCGTCAACAGTTTGGTGCTTTCATTGAGAGCCTCAAGCATCCATCCCAGAGAGATTCATGGCTACAAACAATCAGAACACTCCTGAAGAAAATTACCCAAGGCGTCCTGGAAAACAACCGATGGAGAACCCGGACGCTGAAGAAAGGAGTGGATCCTCCGATTCCCGGGGACCACCTCCACAACCAAGGGATGAGGACATGTATTATAACCCTGAGCGTTATGTCCCTATTGTAGAATTGGAGAATCGGCAGCTGAAACAACTACTGGCAGATGCCAACAAACGTAACGAGGAGTTTACTAGGATAGCCGCGGAGGCGCAGGTGGCTCAGCCCCCACCTCCGCGCGAAGACCAAGTCCCTCCTCCAAGGGACGTGCACGTTCCTCCCCGGAGGCCCCGTGGGCGTCCACGAAAAAATGCTAACACAAGGAGGCCAGCGCAACCTCCAGCACCAACAGAGCCATCTGCTCCTTCTAGGCCTCAGAGGAGTACCCGAGCTCGGGTCCCGCCTAATCCACCTGTGTGGTGCTTTCGTTGAGGGGGCAGAAATGCTCAAAAACGATATGTGAATGAGCTGAAGACAGGGGACGGGTCTCCATATGAACCCGAACCAAGGGCACCAAAAAGCCAAAGGATTGAGACTCAGCCTATAACCTTCACCGAGGAGGATGCCTCTCACGTCCAGTTCCCTCATCATGATCCACTCGTCATCACCCTACAACTTGCCAACAAAAGAGTGCGCCGAGTTCTCATAGACAATGGGAGCTCAGTTAACATTCTTTATAAAGCAACCCTAGAAAAAATGGGACTCTCCCTTCGCGACCTGAGGGCTTGTGCAACCACTTTGTACGGCTTTTCTGGAGAAGGAACCGCCTGTATGGGGTCCATTGAACTCCCTGTGACCTTGGGAGACTATCCAGTCTCGGTGACCAAGATGATGGAGTTCGTGGTAGTAGAGTTACCATCTGCCTACAATGTATTGCTCGGGAGACCCGCCCTGGTCGGGCTGGGGGCAGTTTCATCTGTAAGGCATCTAGCCCTTAAGTTCCCAACTCCAAGCGGGGTCGGAACATTGAAAGGAGATCAATTGGCAGGAAGGGAGTGCTACAGCATTTCCTTAAGGGGAAAGAAACAAACAAGCGCGCAAGCACTTGTTGTCATACAGTATAAAGATGGGACAATTTTAGAAATTGATGAGGAGATCGATCCAAGGATTGAAGAGAAGATTGACCTCCAACCTTTGGAGGAGCTCGAAGAGGTTCAGCTCGATGAATCTGATCCCTCAAAAAAGGTGAAGGTCGGGAAACACCTCCTAGACGAATCAAAATAGCAATTAATTTGCTTTCTGAAGAAAAACCAGGATGTCTTCGCGTGGTCCCACTCTGACATGGTGGGAATAAGCCCTAATGTAGCGAGCCACGCATTGAATATAGACAAAAGCTTTCCCCCAAAGCAGCAAAAGCGAAGGCAGCTGGATGAAGACAGAAAGAAAGCACTAAAGGAGGAGGTGGACAGGCTGAAAGCAAATAATTTTATAAGGGACGCTTTTTACCCTGATTGGGTGGCCAATCCAGTGTTGGTCCCGAAACCCAATGGGACATGGAGGACGTGCATTGACTACTCAGACCTCAACAAGGCCTGCCCGAAAGACTGTTTTCCCCTACCGAGAATCGATCAGCTCGTGGATGCCACGGCGGGGCATGGTCTGATGTCGTTCATGGATGCCTATTCTGGATATAACCAGATTCCCATGCATGCCCCCGACCAAGAGCATACGAGCTTCATTACAGATAAAGGGCTCTACTGCTACAATGTCATGCCATTCGGACTCAAGAATGCCGGAGCCACGTACCAGCGGCTCGTAAACATGATGTTCTCAGAGTAAATAGGGAACAACATGGAAGTTTATGTTGACGACATGCTTGTAAAGTCTCAACTTAACAAGAACCATGTTGATGACCTCGAAGAGTGCTTTGGCGTGCTCAGAAAGTACAACATGAAGTTGAATCCTCAGAAGTGCACTTTTGGGGTGTCTTCAGGGAAATTTCTGGGTTTCATTGTCAACTCTCATGGAATCGAGGCTAATCCCGATAAAATAAAGGCCCTGATCGATATGCCTTCACCTCGGAAGCATAAAGATGTTCAAAGCTTGACTGGCAGGATGGCAGCTCTGGGCAGGTTCATTTCGAAGTCAACGGACCGCGGTCTCCCATTCTTCAACTTATTGAAAGGAAGTAAAAAGTTCGAATGGACAGACGAGTGCGAGCTAGCCTTTCAAGAGCTCAAAAGGCACTTAGCCGAACCACCCATCCTATCGAAGCCTGAGACGGGAGAAGTACTGTTCTTATACCTCTCAACAACCGAACACGCGATAAGCGCGGTGCTCGTCCGAGAGGAAGAGAGAATACAGAAACCCGTCTACTACATCAGTAAAAGATTACTGGGGGCAGAGTCAAGGTATCCACTGATGGAGAAGCTCGCCCTCAGTCTGATCCACTCATCTCGAAAGCTCCGCCCTTACTTTCAGGCACATCCTATCCATGTACTGACAGATCAACCATTAAGGCAAGTCTTGTCCAAACCAGAGGCATCTGGTCGACTCCTTAAGTGGGCTGTTGAGCTCGGAAAATTCGAGATCACCTACCATCCGAGAACAACCATTAAGGCACAAGCGTTGGCAGATTTTATAGTGGAGTGCACCGGTACAGCCGACGACGAGGTAACAACCACGGCCCACGAGCTGTGGAAACTTTACGTCGACGGGTCGTCAAATGAAAATGGAGCGGGGGCAGGAGTTATTTTGATCACTCCTGCAGGGAGCAAATTTCACTCTGCATTAAGGTTCGGCTTTAAAGCATCTAATAATGAAGCTGAGTACAAGGCTTTACTTGCGGGACTACGAATAGCAAAGGAACTCAAGGCCAAAGCTATACATTGTTACAGCGACTCTCAGCTCGTAGTTAATCAGATCTTGGGAGAGTACCAGGCTCGTGACACAAAAATGGCAGCTTATCTGGAGAAGGCAAAGTACGCATTGGAGTTTTTTGAGTTTTATGCAATCGAACAGGTTCCCCGAGAACAAAACTCAAATGCAGATGCCTTAGCTCGGCTCGCCACTTCCACTGAAAATGAGGAGCTGAATGTTGTACCCATAGAACATTTGTCAGCACCCAGCATTACTGAGTCAGACAAGGAAGATGTGTGCATGATCGAGACAGAACCGACCTGGATGAGCCCGATCGTTGAATACCTCGAAAATGGAATTCTTCCAAAAGATCGAAGTCAGGCTCGGAAACTAATGTATCAACTTCCTCGTTACACCATCCTGGATGGAAGGCTATACAGAAGAGGGTATTCCATGCCATTGCTCAGATGCGTGACTCCCCCCGAGGCAAAGAAGATTATTAGAGAAGTTCATGAAGGGTTTTGCGGAGATCATACCGGGGGGCATAGCCTATCCAAGAAAATTATACGCCAAGGATATTTCTGGCCAACCATTAAAATGGATTCTTTCGAGTTCGTGAAAAAATGCGACAAGTGCCAGAGATTCGCCACGATACCCCGAGCTCCACCTTCCGAACTAACCATGTTGACGTCCCCATGGCCTTTTGCGGTATGGGGTATCGACCTCATAGGCTCACTCCCAACTGGCAAAGGAGGAGTAAAGTATGCTGTGGTCGCGGTTGATTACTTCACAAAATGGACGGAGGCTGAACCATTGGCGACCATAACTTCGAAGAAGATCCTGGATTTCGTGGTAAAAAACATCGTATGCCGATATGGAGTGCCAAGAAAGATTGTGTCTGACAACGGAACCCAGTTTGATTGCGACTTATTTACCAACTTTTGTAACAAGAACGGTATAATAAAGAGCTTTTCGTCAGTGGCTCACCCTCAGGCGAACGGTCAGGTCGAAGCCGTTAATAAAACACTCAAGAGTTCCTTGAAGAAAAAGTTGGAAGAAGAAAAGGGACGATGGCCTGAGGAATTACCCCAAGTCCTTTGGGGATATAGAACTACAGCTCGGACATCAACTGGGCATACCCCGTTTTCTCTAGCATACGGCTGCGAGGCAATGTTGCCCATTGAGGTCGAAATTCTGACAATTCGAACTCAGATTTACGACCAAAGTTCCAATCATACTCAGCTCGAAGAAACCCTAGACTTGATCGAAGAAAAAAGGGAAGAGGCTCAACTGAAAAATGCTGCTTACCAGCAACGGACCATGAGATATTTCAATAAGAGGGTTCGAGACCGAAAGTTCGGAGTGGGAGACCTGATTTTGAGACGAGTATTCTTAGCAACCCGAGATCCAGCAGCAGGAGTACTCGGGCCAAACTGAGAAGGACCATACCAGATAGAATCAGTCATCCGCCCTGGCGTATACAAACTTGCGAGATTAGATGGGAGCCTCATACCACGAGCATGGAATGGCGAACACCTTAGACCATATTATCAATAGTGAAGGAAGTGTCGCCCGTAACCATGATTTTCTGTACTCAGTTTGTTTTTGAATTTCAAGAAAAGGGTCTACTTTGTTTCACATGTAATTTATTTTTATTTTTGCAATCTCTCTTAATTTAATAACCTATGGTCACACTCATAGGATATTAAGGGGGCATCATTGGTATACATACACATACCTCCAGCTTAAAAAATAAAAAAAATAAAAATAAATAAAAAATAAATAAAAAATAAAAAAGTATTTGGATATAACCAAATACGCGAGCTTAGATAGTTCGGACTTAACCGAGCGAGCTTAGATATTTCGGACTTAACCGAGTTATCAAAAACATTAAGTATTTGGAAATAACCAAGTACACGGGCTTAGATAGGTCGGACATTACCGAACTACCAAAAACCAAAAACGTTTGGAGTTAACCAGATGTGCAAGCATAACAGGTTTGGAACAAACCAGCCAAATTATCGATCAATGATAAATGGGAGCCTAAACCCATCACGAAATATGTCGAGATCGAGGCTGGAACATCTTAAAATAGTTTCGAACTCATAACCTCGGAGCTAAGATACTAAGGATGAGGAAAAGTGACTAAAAGATTAACCAAATCATTCATATTACATGCCATATAAGTACTTTTTAGTTCATGGTTAAAGTAATGTACGACCTTGATAAATAACGAGGTTGGAAACGGATAATTCGAATAAACTATGCATGAATGCATCGAATTTCGAGCCTAAATCTAAACTATGTTTGTATGAATTAAATAAACATAACTCATCAATGCAAGAAAAATGCAAAATATTTCGAGCCAAGAAATGTAAAGCATATAAAAAAATTGTGTCAGCCCTGTGGGCACAAATTTAAATAGTTACAAGAATGAGGGGACGCAGCCCCGATAGCTGATCTCTCCGAGATCGGATTTAAGGAAGAAGAGTATCCTTGGCCTTCTCAGCATCAATATCACCAGACCCTCCAGGACGAATAGCATGACTATCCTGCTGGGTCGCCTCTCGAGCAGCTGTACTTTCCAAAAGACGGACATTCCACCGCTCAACATATGTGGCTTCGAGAGGACCTAGGAAGCTGGTGTCAAGATCGGCATTGTCGGCCCAAAGTTTGTACATGGCCTGGTCGACCGCTTTCTCCCTCTGCTCCTTAGCCTCATCCAGGAGGCGGGTCTTCTCGCTCTCCATGAAATCGAAGGTGGCAGACTTCTCCTCTTCGAGCTTGTCTTTGGCCTTCTCGAGCTCCGCGTTTGACTTTTCAAGCTCCTCGAGACGGGTCTTCAATCTTTCAATTTCAGACTTCGAGTCTTTGAGCTCGTCAATCATCTTCAGCTCGAGATCCTTCGACTTTTGAGCCAGATTTAAGCTCGTCTGCACCTCGTTGGTCAGCTTGTAGTTGAGTTGCGCTGAAACAACAAGGGCCTGAAACACAAAGAATGAATCAGAAATATAATCAGAGACATAAATACTCTAAGACATAAAGAGTGTTTGAGAAGGCTACCACGGCGGAGAGTTCGATACTCTTCTCATAAAGAGTGTTGCAGTCCGAGGCCTTGCGCACGAGGTCCCAGTGGTCGGCACCAAAGCCAGAAAAGCTCTGACCTACCCGAGAAAGGACGTCCGAGCTGAGAAGCGCCCCTTCTGCCCCAGCGGTGCCATCAAGTACATATTCCTCAGTATGAGTTCGGGCCGTTGGCAGCTGAACCGTTGAGGTAGAAGGTTTCTTCGGAGGCCGAGCAACTATTAACCGGGTCTCGGTGGGAAGCTGAGAGATGGATGCAGTTGAGCCTGACCCATCGACCTGGGCAGTCGGCTCCTTGGAGGTGTCCACAGTGATCTGGGCCGTGGGAGTCGTCTCGTGACGTTTAGGTACTTTGGACTGTCGGTCGGGCCTCTTTGGTATCCTCGGGCGTTTGCTTTTCTGGGCGCCAGCTCCCCCATCACTAAAGACACGGCGTCGAGGTCGGGATTCATGGCACCTGCATAATGACAGTGAGTTAAACAATGATAATAACTTTGGGAAAAGATGTAAACCAGTTGAAGAAAAAACCTAACTGGAACTTTCCCCCGAGCTTGAGCTTGGGGACCATGAAATTCCCCCGTCTTCAGAAGAGGCGGGGGGAGGGCCTTCCCTATAAGTTGGTGATAACCTCGAAAGGTCCCTATAATCATTGGTCCCATACTGCACAGCTATCCCATTCCACATCTCGTCCGTGGTATACATAGTGTCGTATTTCCCGAGCCCACTATCAAACCTATGGACACAGTCATCTACCCAACTCCATATGTAGAAGTGGTATCTATCCTGTGGGCACGAGACTAGTCTATTGGGCCTGTGTTTTAATAAAGTGGGGGACCACATTCGCGAAGTAGGAAGGGTTTTACCTCCACCGGAGTCCGAGCTCGAGGCTTCATCATTGGCCTCGTTCCCCGACCGCGGACTTCTCGAGCGAATTGGGAGAGATGCTTTCCTTTCCTTCCTCGGGGGAAGGATGCCTGTGGGCAGAGGCACTTCCTCCCAGCGTTCGTATTTTTTACTGGACCAGTCAGAGGTTGACTGGCCCTGTCCCAACAAGCCACAAGCTCGAAGCTTGTCCTCATGTAGCAGAAATGAGAGAGACCTCCTGCCATAAGGGAGTCGGAGCAGGCTCTCTCTGTGCTCCTTCATTGTCTCGTCGGGGGTGGGACCCTGAAAGTTAGCTGAAAGGCGAGATACACTTCAACTAAACATGGATACAAGGGCTAAAGATTCGAGCTCAAAAATAGAAAGTAACGAGAATACTTACGAATTCGCCTAAACGAACGATGTCGAGACGGGAACAGACCATCTGTCCAGAAAAAAGCCCTTTTGAAGTCAGGGGGATGGTTCGGAAGGTCTTCAAAGATTTTTGTCTCTTTGGGGTAGCTCGAAAGATAGTAGAAACCATCTCCTCCCCGAGCTCGGGAGGGATTACTCTTCAAACAAAAGAGATATAAAATCTCTTGGGGTGAAGGTCCTATCCACCCCAGCTCGTGGAATAAGGACCTTAGGGCAGACAGCACCCTGTATGAGTTGGTGTTGAGTTGGAATGGAGCCAACCCAACGAAATCGGTGAAATCCCTGAAAAAGGACTTCAGGGGCAGCAAAGCTCCTGCCTTTAGGTGTTCCTGGCTCCAGGCCGCGTATTTCACACTGGAATCACGGCCCCCAGGAGCGAAGCAGCTCCGTTCATGCCTTGTCGGAGCTCGACACTTCAGTGTGTCTAACGAGCTAAGGCCATGAATGGCCAGGATGTCAGTTATCTGGTCGGAGGTGATAACCGAGCTCTGGTAGAATTCGGCTTCAAACATCTCCCTCCTAGGCTGCGAAGACGAAGGCTCCGCCATTAGGGAAAACTGGAGTTCCCCCGGGTGGTATGCTACTGTGACTTTTAACGCAGGGTCGAGGGGAACTGGCCTAGGTCCTGGGTTAGGCTCCGGATAGATGGCTTCTCGAAGAACTCTTCTTTTCTTTTCGATGACCTCGTCGATCTGGCGGCGATAGTGGCCTCGAATGTCTTCTTGCTCGCGTGCGATCTCGTACTCTTTAATCCGACGCTGGTTCCGAACAAAGACCGATTCCGGGCTCGGAGATTTGGGCTCGTAAGGAATTGCTCGTAATGACCCCCACCGTCTTTCCAGTTTCTGTGACATCTAACGAGAAAGAAAAAATGGTGAGGGCCATGCATGCAAGGATCACGAACTCGATAAGATGAGCTCGGATAACTAAGGGCAAGAAACTAAATATTAAGACCCTCACTAAAGAGTCAGAGCGCGTATTCCACAGGGAAGAAAAAGAACGTGGATGATTTTTTGAAAATCCCGAAGTTCAAGGGAAAGAAAGGTGGCGGTTAGCCAGGAAAGGGCTTTTTTCGGGTTTCGTGTAATTATCAAGAGTAAGGGTTTTTACCCGAAAACTTGGTGTACAAGAAACATAGCCTAAAATTTTCAAAACCCAGAAAGTTGAAACCACATTCAAACGTCGAAACTGGATATAAACCAGAGACGAACTTCCAGAGTGAAAATCCAGAAAGCCTAAAAACCTATCGGTTCAAACCCTCCTATCGCGTCATGCTAAGAACACATACTAACATACACAACAAACACAATATAAAAAGAACAACAAAAATGGCGTACTTACACAGTGATGGGGAGTGCAGCGAAATCGTCGAGTGGAGAAGAGGTTGCAGGAAAGAACTCACTGACTCGTACAAACCAGGATTCTTTTGTTTCTTCGGCCTAGAAAACATGCAATGAGCATAAACTGTGGTAAGAGGTTTAGGGAGCGTTTTTCTTTTTTCTGGTCTGTGATGAGCAAATGTGAAGAAGACGAAGAGGGGGTCTTGTATAAATAGGTGGGAAAACTGGATTAATCAGGAGCGTTGATTAAAATCCTCAACAGATCGAATGGAGGGGAGTCGATGATAAGATGGCGCCGAAAAGCTGTCAGACGAACGATCGTGGGCATGTTCCCAAGGTACTCAAGTACCTAAAGTGATCAATACCCATCTGGCACGTGTCCGTTTTAAGAGTGTGACGGTATGGTTCCCGAAAAGAGTAGTTCAAAAGTTTCCTTCTCTTAGGATTCGAACAAATACTTTTGAGGGGGAAAAATGTTATACCCAGATTTCGAGCCATAGCAAATATGACCTCGAAAGCTGAGTTCGCATTAAATGGTCTCGTGAGGGTCAGGGTATGCTCTACGATTGTAAATCGGAGCCTGCAAAGTATGATACAGACCTCGAATGTACTGACCTCGAAATGAACTCGATCTCGAAAGATAGCTCTGAGAGCCCCTCATCTTCAGGAACAACTTCGGAGCAGGGGTCTCGAGCTAGATATGCTATCTCGAAAGCGATGTTAGCTCGGGAAATGTCAGTGGCTCGCACAATGACATGAAACCTTAGATGCTGAAGCCTTGGAGATACGCTATGATCATTTTGAATATCTACAAGTATTGTAGATATAGGATGTAATCCTCATTTATTGATGTAAATCCCCAAGAATCGTGGGATATTGTTTAGTCAGTTGTGCGTTTCCTGATCTTTGGGAAACGTTTCCTTGTATATCTGATTATTGGCATTTAAGGCCATTTATTTTTATTCACAAAAGAGTAACTACCCAAAATATGTGGGATAGTATTCTGCATCCTTCTCTATAAATAGAGAAGTCATGCACCATTGTAAAGGACCGAATTTCTGATCCTTGAGAGAAAACTCTGGAGAATTCATGCTAAAGAATTGTTCAGAGATAATCTTGAGATTAATAACAGAGATTCGTGGACTAGGCAGATTTAACTGCTGAACCACGTAAAAACCGTGTGTCTGATTCGTTTGTTTGTTTTAGCCATTGTCTTTAATTGTTTGCGTGCTCTCTTCTTTTATCTGTTGACGAAAAACGGCGTCAACACCCCTAATAACCAAACGGGGCCCACATGCATATTTAATTCACCTAACACATGCATCTCTAATCACATACTCATCAAAATTCACATATTATAATAATAAATCACTTATTACCCTCCAGACACACTAATCAAGACCATAAGTCTTATTAGAAAATTTGGGACGCTACAACGGTGGTGGTGCACGTGTAGCCAAGAGGTCTCGCATGTCGGAGCTGTCATGGCTGGCAGTGGGGAAAAAGGAGAGGAACGAGAGAGATGAAGAGCTTGGGAGAGAGAGGGTCGGCAAGAGAGAGAAAGATAAGGGAAAAATTTAGGGTTTCCTTCTTTAATTAATTCTAGATTTTAGTTTTAATATTTTATATTATTTTAATATTTAAAATGCTTTTTAAAAATATTTTTTCTATTTTAGATTTTAGTTTAAAATTTTTAAATATATTATGAATTGGACTAATTAGGAGATGCCATGTATACACTCGGTCAGATTTTAACAAAGTTGTTAGGGTGGGTACCAACGGAGACCAGCTAGACATTAGGTATTTTTTTCAAAAAAAAAAAAAGAGTACTAAATCACAAGTTTTTAAAATGAATGAGTACGATTGCCGCCAATATCCTTATTTATACATATTATTATTTCCATAAAAAAAATTAAAAACAAATAATAGTGTAATTTAAGAATTTTTGCACCAGAAGAGTGATAAATTATTTTTTCTCAATTAAAAAATTGATAATAAAAATCAAAATGGTTAGCAAAGAAGCTAACAACAAGAAAGCTTATTATAACAGGGAGTCGTTTAACACAATGAATGTATGAGATCTATCTTTATCTAATACCGCTAATGAGAGGAAGGTGGGTCATCGATATAGGGAAACGCATCCCACACGCGTTGACTCTCTCCCTCTCTGACATGTCCGACACGTCACCAACTTGCGTGCAGTGAGTGAATTTGTGAAGTGTCCCAAAAATTAGAACCAATCACCTATGATTGGACGATAATTTTTATTTTTTAAAAAAACCACAATTAAAACTAAATAAAAATCAGAGCTTTATGTACTTCAATCATACCATAAAATATGCAGAAACACACCATATCTTTCTGTATTGCCCAATTTTAATTTTCTATAATTGGGACTCCATTCAAATTTTACTCTTTTTAAATTTTTGACAAATTATTATTATATTTTAGGAATTATTCGTCAACAGATTGAATCAGTGAGATATTTTACATATCTAGGCTGGCTGCTGTGATATATATATCTTCCTCGGAGAACGAGGTGGTTGAGGAAAACACGCAGTTGCTCTTGGGAGGAGAACAAGGCTCTCTAGAGCTTGATATGGACTCTCATGGCGCTGAACTTGAGTCTCGTTTTCCCAAGGTCCGTGATGAAGATCATTTAGGTGTAGAAATTCCAGATACCGCTCACCAGATTAGTACAGGTTTCATACCATTCTTCCCTTTTATATTGCCCAATTGAGATTTTTTGTTTTTATGAATTTATTTTTTTCGTATTGTAATTTGGCGAATACAATTTTATTAAAAAAATGCTGCTTTGATTTTTTTTTTCCTGAAATAGAGTGTTCATCTCCAATATTCTATGTAAACACGCACGGAAACATGATATGTGCTTATTATTATAACATATTACATACGAATATTTCACGATCTCAAAGCAAAACTATCTTCCTATTCCATGAAAAACGGGTCATTATGATCTATAGAGTTTTAATCTCATGAGGAACCTAAATCTTTTTTAAATGATTTATAGATTCATGGTTTCAAGTGGGTTTCGTCCTGACGACTGGTATCAACAGCGCATATGTTCTGGGATACTCTGGGACCATCATGGTTCCTCTGGGCTGGGTATTTGGCGTAGTTGGTCTTATTTTAGCCACAGCTATATCATTGTATGCAAACACACTTATTGCCAAGCTTCACGAATTTGGAGGGAAGAGGCATATTAGGTACAGAGATCTTGCAGGATTTATTTACGGTATGTGGAACAAAGTGGATAGGAATTTGTATAGTACGTCACCCGTTATATTTATTTCCTTTAACTTGAGTAAGGCTCTTTTGCTTTACAGGTAAAAAGACTTATCGCCTTACATGGGGTTTGCAATATGTCAATCTTTTCATGATTAACACTGGATTTATCATCTTAGCTGGTCAGGCCTTAAAGGTGAATTCATGTTCAAGAGCAAAGTTTTCAAGTTTATAGAATAGAAACTTAATTCACAGTTCTTTCTTTTTTTTCAATGATAATCTGTTCATATGACAATCACAGGACTGTCTAAACAAGAAAAGTGTTGTGGAATATGATAAGCATGAATTTTTTTTCCCATTGATATTGATAGAATCCTCATTGCGAATCTTACAAGCATACACATGACATGTTTTTTTAGTTCTGAACATTTTTAGTCCATGCGTTTGCTATGTAGGCTGTATATGTTCTTTTCAGAGATGATGGTGTAATGAAACTCCCATACTGTATTGCTATAGCTGGGTTTGTATGTGCATTGTTTGCCATAGGTATTCCACACTTGTCAGCTCTGAGGGTTTGGTTGGCATTTTCAACTTTTTTCAGCCTGGTATATATCATTGCAGCATTTGTGCTCTCGCTCCAAGATGGTAAGCATACTTTGATCTTCTGTACTAGTTATGGAAATAAAATATGGGCTTCCATCTTATTGGAGTTTTGTGCTTGATCATTATAAGTCAAGGTAGGCATTAGCAATGCTGATGTAAGCATATTTATCAGAATCGCTTTGCTTGGAAAGAGTTTCTATTATCTCAAAATGCTATTTTAACATTGTAGGCATTAAAGCACCAGAGAGGGATTATAGCATCCCAGGGACAACGACGAGCAAAATATTTACAACAATAGGAGCAGCTGCAAATCTTGTTTTTGCATTTAATACAGGAATGCTTCCAGAGATACAGGTAGGCCTGAACTTATATTTAAGACAAGTTATGAGAGAACATGTTCTGGAATCTTTTAATGGTTTTATTTTCTTCTTAAATTCTATAAAAGTTCTGCCTTCGAATGCATGAGCATTGAACCTTCTCTATGAAGAAAGGCTCAAACTGTGCTCCCTAAATTTGTTTTTGCTTTCTTAATAGAAAATTCAGAGTTCTTAAACTTGATGATGATCGTTTCGCTCACCCGTCATTTCAAAATTCAAAGTGCAGGCATCAACTTGCAAAACTAGAATATTCAAGCTTTCATCTCCAAGTCCTTATGTAATTTTTTTTTTTTTTTGTCTTTATCATTACCATGCAACTTACTTCCTGTTTTCACTATGTGGTTCTAACAGGCGACAGTGAGGAAGCCTGTTGTAGGGAACATGTTGAAAGCTCTATACTTTCAGTTTACAGCTGGAGTTCTTCCCATGTATGCTGTTACTTTTATTGGCTATTGGGCCTATGGATCCTCAACATCAACTTACTTGCTCAATAGCGTTAATGGTCCTGTTTGGGTTAAAGCAGCAGCCAACATATCTGCCTTTCTTCAAACAGTCATTGCCCTACATGTAATTTTATTCTCTAAATTTCTTTTTTAGCCCTCTAGCTTCTTAGTTTCTTCTTTTCACTAATTGTGCTAACATTAACTTCGGTTTGCTTGTAGATCTTTGCGAGTCCTATGTATGAGTATGTTGATACCAAATTTGGAATCAAAGGAAGTGCATTAGCAATTAAAAACTTGTCATTCAGAATTGTGGTAAGAGGTGGCTACCTCACCGTTAACACATTAGTTGCTGCTCTCTTACCTTTCCTTGGAGATTTCATGAGTCTCACAGGTGCCATCAGTACATTCCCTCTTACGTTCATCCTAGCGAATCATATGTACTTGGTTGCAAAGAAGAACAAATTAACTTCTCTCCAAAAGCTATGGCATTGGGTCAACGTTTGTTTCTTTGGTTGTATGTCTTTTGCTGCTGCAGTTGCAGCCTTAAGGCTCATAGCAGTAGATTCAAAAACCTACCATGTCTTTGCTGATCTTTGATCCTTTCTTTTTGATCAATTTTTACAGCGATATAGTATTCAAAAACTTGCCACGTCTTTGCTGATATTTGATCCTTTCTTTTTTATCAATTTCTACAGTGATTTAGTGTACAATTTTTCATTTAAATGTCTTGGCCTTTTCATTAGGTCTACGTAAGCATAGCTCATTTAGTAAAATAAATTATATTATTATTCATGATGAGAAGACCTTTGTTAGAGTCAGAAATATTTCGGTGCATATTTCTCATGATGAGAAGAGGTTTGATAGAGCTTTCATTAGGTCTATGTAAGCGATAGTGAGTATTCAGATCGAAATATTTCGGTGCATATTTCTCATTATTTTATTGTTTCATTTCCAAACTTTTAGTTGTACACTAAATAATATATTATGTTTTTTTTTTTCAAAAAAGAAACACACATGTTAACAACTGTGTTTACTTCAGTGCAATAAGAGCAATAAAGGTTTTGCAACTGAAAAGTACTACAATTTGGCACAGTACTACACCAAATTTGGCTTGGTTGGAGGGACCAAATAGCAACCATAATGCTTTTTGCAAAAAGATACCCCTAATTTTTTATTTGCTGAAAGAAACTGATATTTCATTAAAGGAAGCAAGCAGTTTGGTAACCACATGAGGGTGTACCTCCCAAAAAGAGAAAATACCAGGTCTATCACAATTTGCTGCCCAAGATGCAAGAGAAGAGATTGTGCAACAAAATTCACAGAACGAGGTATTCGAAGTCACTGAAACATTTTGGAAGGAAAGAAGGTCCGAACACTTGAGAAACAGTTGAGTCATTTTCAAATGAGGGGAGGTTTTTGAAATGAGGCACAGCTAACCACCAGTCCACCACCTTACGATTGCAACCAAGGTATCAGCAGCAGGAAGCACTAGAAAGGAGGGAGTTTCTGATGAACCACCCGACTTTAGCAATGCTTGATGCGGAATAGGAGAAGACCTATTGAAGAGGTCCAAAAACTCCTGAGATACTGAAACAAATCTCCTAATGACGCTTTTAGGAGAAGAAGTATGCCCTTTGGGAGAAGAAGTGTGCCCTTTGTGAAAAGCTTCATTCCCGCATCTCCAAAGGGCCCTGATGCCCAGATTATGTTTAGATGAGCACAATGAAGTGTTGTTACACATATAATGATGTTGGAAGTAATTTGGACTTTCTTAGATTGATTTAGGCAAAATTAAGACTTCCAACTCAGAGCTAGTAGTGACATGTCATCTGTCTTTAGACAACATGTCCCCTATAAGTGTAATTTTGGCTCTTAGGGAGGGGGAGGGGCAGCATGTCGCCTGCTGTCGTATACCCATGATACAAGCGACATGTTTCCTAGTAGATGGCAACAGGTCGTTCGTTCTTTAATTTTGGTTCTCACGAGTTTTTTAAGTTGACACTATTGAGAATCTTACCTAATTTAATGCAAACATTATTTAAAACATTTTTTAGAGAAAAAAAAATACTAATCATAAAAAAAAAACCATTGGACAAAGTTTTCTTAATTTGTTCAAGCTTTTTTACTGTTTTTTTTTCCCTCTTGTTGTTTCTCCATTGGTGATTGGTAGCCTCCTTATCACTTAAAATGGTCTAACTACCTCTGAAAACATAACTTAATACTAAAAAACAATGAATATACCTATAAAATTTGAAATCCACCAAAATCTTCTCATTCTCTTATCTCTCAAATCATTACACTCACTTTCTAAATCACAAAGAGATTTATGAACAAATTTCGAATCACAAATGGGAAAATTCACACTCAATATATTCAAATCATCTTTTGAAAAAGCTTCAAAAGTTTAAAGAGTTCTTGAAGTAATTGATAATGTATTAGTAATATTGTTATTTAAGAACCCTTGCCTTAAAGAGGTGCTTCAGCTCACGTTAGCCGGTTGAAGATTTTGTTGGAAAGGTAGATGACATTTATGCTCTTTGGATTTCCTTCCTTGAAGTTGAGAGCTTATATTCAAGTTCTTTCTTTTATAGTTTATGTCGGTGTGTTTTAAAATTGTTTTTATGTATTTTTCGAATTGTTTTGGGTTGAAAAACAAATTAAAAAAATAAATTTATAGTGAGATTACGAATTTTTCGGCTGAAATCTATAATTTAAAGTTGTTTGGTTCAGACTAGATTTTGACCTAGTTTAAACTACGTTCTAATTTAATTCGAGCCTAGTTTGGACTAGGTTATTTTGTTTAAACATACATATTATAGTTGTTTTTCATTACTTTTTCTTAGAATTTGCATTAGTTTAGGGTAATTTTAGGTTTATTTTCTTCAAGTTTTGTTAGATTATAAAGAATAATGTTATTTGAGTATTTAACACAAAAAGATTCAGGAAATACATTAAGTTTGATATCGTTACGCTCAAGTGTCTTATAGACTCGTTTCATTGCTTCACAAGTTTAGAAGTTCAAGTCTGATTTTGACTACAATTCCATCATTTTCTTGAAGAACTCATCAAAATAAAGTTGTGAATTTCTTTCTTAGATTTCTATACCATTTTGAATCATCACAATTGGTGATTAAATAAAAAAGTTATACATATTTTACTGAACAAAGTTGAATAAGGAGAGAACAAAACACCAAAAGTAGCCACAAAAAGACTACCGAGCTTGCAAGGCTTGTTGCCACATGTTCGACAACTAGGTGTAGAGCTTTTTTTTGTCTTATTTGTCGAACTAGCAGAGGTTTCTCCAATTCTTAGGGATTTTCTAAAATTTTATAAAATTCAAAATAACATTTCTGTTTGTTTATTTTTCATAAAATAAATAAGTAAAGTCATTTATGAGAAGACGATAAACACTTTAGAAAAAGTTCAAAAATACAAAAATTCATCCACATATTATCAAGATATATTTGTGGTGAAAGTCACTAACTAGTTTCAAAAATTACAATTAAGTCACAATGTAATTTCTTTTTTCTTTCTTTTTATGACAAAAGTTACTTCCATTGCCATTTTAATGAGATCGTAGGTCAACTTCCATTAACTCTCAATTAAGATACACATGCTTTATTCTTATTGGCTTAAAATAATTTTTATTCATTAAATAGTTTATGATTAAGTAAACATATATTATAAAACCTAGAATATAAGTTGTAACAAATAAATACACTAAAAATCTAATAGTTTTTTAAAATAAAAACTAAACAAAAATCTAAATAAAAACAAATTCAAATTAAATTAAACTCTTATTATATATATAAAAAATTATAATACGTGTTCATATTTTGTGAAGGAAAAAAACACATTAATAACAATTTAAAACTTCAAAATATAAACACAAACAAATCTCTTAAAATTAAGCCTCAAATAATCTAAACAATGTTGAACACCAATCTAGGCATCCATGAAACCACTACCAACCGACCATTCATCTTCATCTACATTTT
Organism: Humulus lupulus; assembly: GCF_963169125.1. Lineage (NCBI taxonomy): Eukaryota > Viridiplantae > Streptophyta > Magnoliopsida > Rosales > Cannabaceae > Humulus > Humulus lupulus. The sequence goes on along the minus strand of NC_084800.1, from coordinate 112,795,628 downwards.
CTTATTTATTTATGGGGTCCTCGGCAAAATGATCTTTTTTTATAGTGCAATTTGCACTTTGACCTAGTTTCAATAGTTTTTAGCTAAATGATATATTTTATTAATGAATTTTTTGTATTACCAAGGGTAAAATTAGACAAGAGTAAAATGGGTAATACAAAAAATCCATTAATAAAAGAAACTATTTAGCTAAAATATTTTGAAAATAGGTTATTGTGCAAAATGCACTATTAAAAGGGTCTATTTCCACCAATTTCTCTTATTTATTTGTTGAGATTTGTGGCTGGTGACGACACGACAATGCGAGCAAAGGCGTAGGTTCATAAGTGGGTCAGTAGGTGACTTCGTGATTCATCTTTCTTGATAACTGGGTGCTAGGGGCTGTGATGGATGACAGTTGGTTTAGAGGAACGATGATAGAGATGGGGTTATGACATTTTTTTAATTTTTTTTATGATTTTTTCTCATATTTTGGTAATTATATTTTTGTTAACCATATTTTTTTAATAAGTTTTTAAAAAATTATGTGGTAGTAACCAATTACCACTATTAGTTTTTCTTTTATAGTTTTTTTTAGTGATAGTGGTAACTAGTTACTATCACATCACTAAAAAAAATATATTATTTTGAGAAAAAAGAAAATCAAGTATGAAATAAATTGTGATGGTACCTAGTTATAGTTAGGTGTAAAAAAATAGATCTAAAAAAAAAATTAAACAGTTCGTTATTGTAACTGGTACAGATAAGTCTAAAAATATCTGAAAAAAGAGAACTAGTCGCCATAGTACCGGTTACTTTGCTCAGTGTGAAAATATAAATCAAAATTAAATAATAAAATCTAAACTAATCGTTATCCTAATTGGTTACAACTAGGTCTGGAAAAAAAAATCAAATCTGAAAAAAAAAATCATTCACCATGGTACCTAGTTACTTAGCTAGGTATGAAAAAAAAACAAAATCAAATCTTAATAAAAAAACTTAAATAGATCATGATGGTAACCGGTTACAGTTAAGTCTAGAAAAAAAATCATATCTAAAATAAAAATTTAGATTTGAAATGTAAAATCATATGTGAAAAAAAAAAAAAAAAGAACGAGAAAAAGAAGAAGAAGACCTCGCGAGGGGTCATAAGGCTTCGCAACTAGGAGGAGTCGGAGATGGAGACCTCGCGCAAAGGAGAGATCAGGAAAAAAAAATCAGAGAGGAGTGAGAGTGAGAGATTGAATTTTGTGTTTTTGTTTATGGTAATGTATATTTTATTGGTTTGGGTTAACTTACCACATTTGGTGGCAAAAGTTAAATACCCATAAATATAGAAACTATTTTTATTTTTTCCGTATTTATGTAAACTTCTCTTTGAATTTTTGCTATTGATATTTTATACAAGTTCTAGGGTTTCAGGTTTTGTGACTTTTGTTTTTCAATACAAATAATAGATTTGTATTTTTATATGTGTATTTGGATTTTGAAATTTGGTTGTAAATATGTTATGGATATATTTTTGTTTACTTCAATAGCCATGAGAAAGAAGAAGAACAATAAATTCAGGTTTTGATTTAGATTTAGATTTTTAAAAGAAGATTTTAAAAGAAAAATTTATTAAATTTAAGTTTGAATATTAATATGATTGTAGCATTAATTTATGGGTAAATACAATTTTTGACTGTATGTTTTGCAAAAGTTACCAATCAAACATTGTATTTTATTAAATAACAATTTGAACTATATATTTTACAAAATTGAACAAAAGAGTATTCTGGACTAGATTTTGATCAATTTTATTTTTAAATATGACAAAAATGCCCTCAGATTTTATTAATTAATAAATTAAATAAATAATGAAAAATATATATTTTTTAAAAATTAATTAAATTATTTTTAAAATAATTGAAAAAACTATTGTAAATAAGAAAAAAATTAACATAAATATTTTTATAAAAATTAACAAAAATAATCAGATTTAATTAATAAATCAAAACATAGTTTAGAAATCTTAATCCTAATCTATCAACCTTAATAATATTCACTAAACATAATTTTAAAATAAACAAATAAAACTAAAGAATTTAAAACTTAACCAACCTTAACTTTAGTCCCAATCTATCATCTTCCATCTTCTTCTTCAAAGAGTCATCATCATCATATTATTATTATTATTCTTGCTAAAACCAAAAATAAAATGAAAATCCATCTCCATCTCAGATATGCAATTCTACAGCCATGGAAGTTGTCAAAGTTCATATCCCCCACCAAACCCAAATCAGTCCACATGCCCCAAAGCTCCCAATCGTGCCAGATCCCTCATCGCACCAGATCACACTAGTTCAACAAGCCCAAAGAAAATCACACCAGTTTGCCCTTCACAATCCAAACCCCAGCCTTCGAATTTGTTGACCAACCCAACCCCCTTGTGATCGAGCTTGGAACCCATCTGCACCGTCCTCGACCCCGACGCCATCGTCGACCCCCCGCACCATTGCCGAGCATCCAACTCCTACCCTTGCAAGCCTTGCAAACCCTGCTGAGCATCCATCCCACACAAGCCCTGCAAAAAAGAAACGTGAGGATGAAAGAAGAAGAAGAAGAAGATGATGATGATGATGATGACAAGAAGAAGAAGAACAAGAAAAATAAGAAGATAGAGAGGGAGGAAAAGAGAAGAAAAATGTAGCTCCACTACCATTGTTATGCAGCCATGAATTCTCTAGAGCTGGTTGGGTTTACAGAGAAGAGAGAGAATAAAATGATTTTGTATTTTTTTTAATATTAAATATAATCTAAGATAAATTAAAATTTTATTTTTTAATTAGTTGATATTGTTAATTATTTTAATATATATTTTTAATTGTTAATTATTTTAATTTAAAAGTATTTTGGTCCTATTAAAAAAATATTTAATTAAAATTAAATTCAGAATATTATTTTGTTTTATTTTATAAAATACATGATCTAAATTATTATTTAATAAAATAGAAAGTTTTGTACAAAACATAAACCAAAATGATATTTACCCTTAATTTATTAGATACTTTGATAAAGATTAATCTGGTTTGAAGTTTTATGGCAATTTGAATTTGAATATTGTTGACGCCGTTTTTCGTCAAACAGTGAAAGAAGAGCACATAAACAATAACTGATGATGGCTAATTGAAATAAGACAACTCAAAACACACGATTTTTACGTGGTTGAGCAGTTAAATCTGCCTAGTCCACGAGTCTCTGTTATTAAGCTCAAGATTATCTCTGAAAATTCTTAAGAATGAATTCTTCAGAGTTCTCTCTCAAGGTTCAAAATTTCGGTCATTTACAATGGTGCATGGCCTCTCTATTTATAGAGAAGATCGAAGAATACTATCCCACATATTTTGGGTAGTTACTCTTTTTGTATAAATCAAATAAATGGCTTTAAATGCCTATAATCATATATAAAAGGAAACGTCCCCTGAAGACCAGGGGAAGTATAACTGACCAAATAATATCCCACGATTCTAGGGGATTTACAATAATAAATGAGGATTACATTTCGTATAGACATCACTTATATATATTCAAGGTGGTTATCAGGTATCTCCAAGGCTTTAACTTCCCAGGTTTCCCGTCATCTTTCGAGATCGTATGTGCGTCGAGCTCGGGACCTCTGATCCGGGGTCATCCCTGAAGATGGATGCGTCTCCGGAGCTACCTTTTCGAGATCATGAACACTCCGAGGTCACCATATTCGAGGTCATCTATGTCCTGCAGGCTCGATATTTAATCCTGGAGCATATTTCCAACCTTATGAGTCCACTTGTTTGCGAATCCAAATTTCGAGGTCATATTTAACATAGCTCGAAATCTGGGTGTAACATCTTGCCCCCTCAAAAGTATTTGTTCGAATCCTAAGAGAAGGAAACTTTTGAACTACTTTCTTTGAGAACTGTACCGTCACACTTTTGAAAATGGACACGCGTCAGCTGGGTACTGCTCATTTTTGGTACTTGAGTACCTTGGAAACATGCCCACGATCATCCGTCTGCCACCTTTTCGGTGCCATCTTGTCATTGATTCCCATCCGTCCGATCTAGCAAGGATTTCATTCAACGCCCCGGATTAATCCCCCTTTTTCCATCTATATATACGAGACCCCACTCTTCATCTTCATTTTTACCTTTGTTCACCAAAAGCAAGAAAAGAAGAAAAACGAAACCAGAGACCTCTTTATAAAGTTTCTATTCTGTGCATGTTTTCTCGGCCAAAGAAACAAAGAAACCCTGGTCTGTTCGAGTCCGTGAGTTCTTATTTGCAACCTCTTCTTCAATCGACAATCTCTCTGCAATCGCCATTATTGTGTAAGTATGCAACCTTTGTTTTCCATTTTGTCAGTTTTTATTCATGCTGTTCTTGCTGTGTATGTGTATATGCTAGTTTACATCCTTAGCATAATATGATAGGAGGTTTTGATCCGATGGGCTCTTATGCTTTTTAGACTTCCATACTGGATTTACATCACTGGCTTATACCCAGTTTTCATATTTGAGTGAGGTTCCTATTTTCTGGGTTTTGAAATTTTTTTAGGCGATGTTTCTTGTACACTAAGTTTTCGGGTAAAAAACATGGGCCTTGACAAATGCACGAAACCCAAGGCTGCCTTTCCTGGTTAACCGCCACTCTCTTTTCCTTTGATTTTCGGGATTTTCAAAAAAATTTCCACTCTCCTTCCTTTCCCGTGGAACGCACGTCCTGACTCTTTAATAATGGTCTTAATATATAGCTTGCTTTGCTTCTTAACCCCGAGCTCGTAAGTTCGAGCTCGAAACTCTTGCATGCATGGCCCTCACCATTTTTTCTTTCTCGCTAGATGTCATAGAATCTGGAAAGACGGTGGGGGTCGTTGCTGGCAATCCCTTACGAGCCCAAATCTCTGAGCCTAGAATTGTTGTTCGCCTGGAATCAACGTCGGATAAGAGAATACGAGCTTGCGCGCAAGCAAGAGGACATTCGAGCTCACTACCGCCGCCAGATAGACGAGGTCATAGAGGGGAAGAGGAGAGTTCTTCGGGAGGCCCTCTATCCGGAATCCTATTCAGGACCTAGGCCGATTCCTCTCGATCCTGCATTAAAGGTTACTGTCGCATACCATCCAGGAGAGCTCAAATTTTCACTAATGGGGGAACCTTCTTCCTCGCAGCCGAGGAGAGAAATGTTTGAGGTCGAGCACTACTGGAGCTCGGTTACCACAACTAGTCAGATAACTGACATCCTGGCTTTCCACGGCCTTAGCCTGTCAGGCTCCTTGAAGTGTCGACCTCCGGTCGACCATGAACGAAGCTGCTTCGCCCTTGGGGGCCGCGACGCCAGTGTGAAATACGCGACCTGGAGCCAGGAACATATGAGGGTAGGAGCTCTGTTGCCCTTGAAGTCTTTTTTCAAGGACTTCACGGATTTCGTTGGGTTGGCCCCGTTCCAACTCAACACCAACTCTTACAGGGTACTGTCTGCCCTGAGGTCCTTATACCACGAGATGGGGTGGAAAGGACCTTCGCCTCAAGAGATCTTGTATCTCTTTTGTCTGAAAAGTAACCCCTCCCGAGCTCGGGGAGGGGATGGCTTTTATTACCTCTCGAGCTATCCCAAGGAGAAGAAGGTCTTTGGAGATCTTCCCAATCATCTGCCTGATTTCAAGAGGGCCTTCTTCTGGACAGACAGTCTGTCCCCGTCTCGACACTACTCGTTCAGGTGGATTCGTAAGTATTCTTGTTATCTTTATTTCTATGCTCGAGATTTTAGCTCTTAGATCCGTACTTAGTAGAAATATGTTATCTTTCAGCCAATTTTCAGCGTCCCACTCCTGACGATACAATGAAGGAGCATAGAGAGACCCTGCTCCAACTCCCCCGTGGCAGGAGGTCTCTCCTATACCTTTTACACGAGGATAAGCTCCGAAAGTGCGGACTTTTGGAGGAGGGCCAGTCCACCTTTGACTGGTCCAATATAAAATATGAACACTGGGAGCAGGTGCCCCTGCCCACAGGCGCCCTCCCTCCGAGGGGAGAAACGAGGCCACCACTTCCAGTTCGCCAGAGGAGTCCGCCGTCTGGGAATGAGGCTAATGATGAAGCCTCGAGCTCGGATTCGGATGAAGGTAAAGTCCTCCCTACCTCGAGAATGTGGTCCCCCACCTTACTAAAACACAGGCCCAATAGGTTAGTCTCGTGCCCACAGGATAGATACCACTTCTACATATGGAGTTGGGTAGATGACTGTGTCCATAGGTTTAATAGTGGGCTCGGGAAATACGACACCATGTATACCACGGACGAGGTGTGGAACGGGATAGCTGTTCAGTATGGGACCAACGATTATAGGGACCTTTCGAGGTTATCGCCCACACATAGGGAAGGCACTCCCCCCGCCTCCTCTGAAGACGGGGGAATTTCATGGTCCCCAAGCTCGAGCTCGGGGGAGAGTTCCAGTTAGGTTTCTTCTATCATCACTTTATATGTCTGTGATACTGAAACAACTTGTATGCTTCTCTTTTACTGGCTCACTCTGTGTTGTGACTTGTGCAGGCAAGATGGACTCCGACCTCGACAACATCATCGATGGTGCTGGCGCCAAGAGGAGCAAGTGTCCCAGAGCGGGGTCGTTTAAGACTGACCAGCCGGGCAAGGGCCCCAAGAGGTCCAAGAAAACACCTCCCCTTGCTCCGCCGGTTTCGAGCTCCATCGCTGCGGCGACTTCCCAGGCCGGTGCTTCCACAACGGCGCCGTCCTCGCAGGTCGTCGCCTCTGCTGTGGCGCCGACTTCGCTGGTTGGTCCCTCCATTATGGCTGAGTCCCAACCTCCTGTGGTAGGTCAGTCATCCTTAGGTCCGCCTTCTAGAAGGCCTTCTGCTTCTCGAGCTCAGAAGCTATCAATTTCCACCCACATGGATGCATATGTGGTCGATAATGCCGCTGGGTCCCACGGATCTACGCTGGTTTCGGATGTTATGTCCCGGATCGGCCAGAGCTATGGCAGTCTCGAAGCTCCCCAATGGAAGTGCTTAAATGACACCCGAGACTGCACTGTTCTCTACGAGAAGAGTATCGAGCATACTGCCGCGGTGAGTATCCTTCTATAGTCCTTCCTTTTCTGCTTATAATCACACTGACCTGGAGCTAATGGTGGTTTCTTCCTTTTTCAGGCTCTTGCCTTCACTGCCCAGCTCAACTATAAGCTGAACAATGAGATCCACTCGAGCAAGTCTCATGCTCAGGAGGCGAAGGATCTCCAGCTCAAAGCATGCGATGATCTGAAGGCAGCGAATGCGAAGCTTGAGGCAGGAGCCAAGGAACGTGAGGACATGGCCACCGAGCTCGGGAAGCTGAAAGCCGAGCTCGAGGAGCATAAGAAGGAGATCACCCAGCTTCAGGAGACCAACAAGAAGCTTGAAGAGGAAAAGGCTGCCACCTTCAACATCATGGAGGATGAAAAAGCTCGCCTCCTTGCTGAATACAAAGAGAAGAAGGATCAAGCGGTTGACTCTGCTATGTACCGAATGTGGGCCTACAATGAAGATCTGGACACCAGCTTCTTAGGTCCTCACGAGGTGCCGCTTCTTGAAACGTGGAATGCTCGGCTTGAGAAGGAAGAGGCTGAGCAGCTCGAGAAGGAGAAGGCTGATCAGCTCGAGAAGGAAAAGGCTGCTCGGGACACCGTTTCGGAGGGAGCCCAGGAGGATAGCCATGCTATTCGTCTCGAGGAATCCGGTGCTGCAGATGCTGAGAAGGCCAAGGAGACTCCTCTTCCTTGACTCTGATCTCGGGGGAACCATTTATTGGGGCTGCATCCCCTTATTTCTGTAATTATTTTAATTTATGCCCTCGGGGCTGATACAATTTCTTTAAATATTACTTATATATGCTTTACATTTCTTGGCTCGAAATATTTGGCACGTTTTATATTGATGAATCAGTTATGTTTATTTAGTCATACAAACATATTGTGGATTTAGGTTCGAAGCTCAATGCATTCATGCACAGTTTGTTCAAATTATCCGCTTCCGACCTCGTTATTCTTCAAAGTCGGATATTACTTCAACCATGAACCCAAAAGTACTTATATGGTATGTAATGTGGATGGTTTGGTTATATCTTTTTTTTGCTTGGTCACTTTTTCTCATCCTCGGTTTTTGCTCCAAGGTTAAGAGTTCGAAACTATTTTCTTTAAGATATTCCAGCCTCGATTTCGAAATAGGTTTAGGTTCCTACTTACCATCGATTAGTTTTTTTTTTCTTTTGGCTGGTTTGTTCCAAACCTGTTAAGTTTGCACATCTGGTTAACTCCAAACGTTTTCGGTTTTTGATAATTCGGTTATGTTCGAACTATCTCAGCTCGCGTATTTGGTTATATCCAAATACTTTATATATTTTTGATAATTCGGTTATGTCCGAACTATCTAAGCTTGCGTATTTGGTTACATCCAAATACTTTATATGTTTTTGATAATTCGGTTATGTCCGAACTATCTAGGCTCACGTATTTGGTTACATTACATCCAAATACTTTATATTTTTTTTTGTATATGTTATTTTATTTTTTAAGCTGATGGTATATGTACCAATGATGCCCCCTTAATATCCTATGAGTGTGACCATAGGTTATTAAATTAAGAGAGATTGCAAAAATAAAAAGAAATAACATATTTGAACGAAATGGATCTTTTATTTTATGGCATTCAAAAACAAATAAACTAATACAAATAGAAACTCATGGTTATAGGCAACACTTTTCCTACACTACTGATAGTAAGGTCTAAGGTGTTCGCCATTCCATGCTCGCAGTACTAGGCTCCCGTCCAATCTCATAAGTTTGTACACACCAGGTCGGATGACTGACTCTATCTGGTATGGTCCTTCCCAGTTCGGCCCGAGCACTCCAGCTGCCGGATCTCGAGTTGCCAAGAATACGCATCTTAACACCAGATCTCCCATTCCGAATTTTCGATCTCGAACCCTCTTGTTGAAATATCTGGTAGTTCGTTGCTGGTAGGCAGCGTTTCTCAGCTGGGCCTCTTCTCTTTTTTCTTCAATCAAGTCTAAGGTTTCCTCGAGCTGAGTATGGTTTGAACTTTGGTCGTAAATCTGAGTTCGGATCGTTGGGATTTTGACTTCTATGGGAAACATTGCCTCGCAGCCGTATGCTAGAGAGAACGGGGTATGTCCTGTCGAGGTTCGAGCCGTTGTCCTGTATCCCCAAAGGACTTGGGGCAATTGTTCGGGCCACCGTCCCTTTGCTTCCTCCAACTTTTTCTTTAGAGAACTCTTGAGAGTTTTGTTCACAGCTTCGACCTGGCCATTCGCTTGAGGGTGAGCCACTGATGAAAAACTCTTTATTATACCGTTCTTTTCACAAAAATTGGTGAATAGGTCGCAATCGAACTGGGTTCCGTTGTCGGATACGATCTTCCTCGGCACTCCGTATCGGCACACGATGCTCTTTACAACGAAATCAAGGATCGTCTTTGAGGTTATAGTTGCCAACGGTTCAGCCTCCGTCCATTTTGCGAAGTAATCCACGACGACCACAACACATTTCACTCCACCTTTGCCAGTCGGGAGAGAGCCTATGAGGTCGATGCCCCATACCGCGAAAGGCCAAGGGGATGTCAACATGGTCAGCTCGGATGGTGGGGCTCGAGGTATCGTGGCGAATCTCTGGCATTTGTCGCATTTCTTCACATACTCGAAAGAATCCGCTTTAATGGTTGGCCAGAAATATCCCTGGCGTATGATCTTCTTGGACAGGCTGTGCCCCCCAGTGTGATCTCCGCAGAACCCTTCATGAATTTCTTCAATGATTTTCTTAGCTTCGGGAGGGGTTACGCACCTGAGTAACGGCATGGAATATCCCCTTCGGTACAGCCTTCCATCCAAGATTGTGTAACGGGGAAGTTGATACATCAACTTTCGAGCTTGGTTCCGATCTTTTGGAAGAACTCCATTTTCGAGATAATCAACTATCGGGGTCATCCAGGTCGGCTCTGTTTCGATCATACACACATCTTCCTCTTCTGGCTCGTTAATGCTTGGCGCTGATAGGTGTTCTATGGGTACGACATTCAGCTCTTCATTTTCGGCGAACGTAGCGAGTCGAGCTAAGGCATCTGCATTTGAATTCTGCTCGCGGGGAACCCGTTCGATTGTATAGAATTCGAAACACTCCAATGCGGATTTTGCCTTCTCCAGATAGGCTGCCATTTAGTACCACGAGCCTGGTATTCTCCTAGGATTTGATTAACCACGAGCTGGGAATCACTGTAGCAATGTATAGCTTTAGCTTTGAGCTCCTTAGCTATACGAAGTCCCGCGAGTAAAGCCTCGTATTCGGCCTCATTATTCGACGCTTTGAAGTCAAATCTTAGGGCAGAATGAAATCTGCTTCCCGCGGGGGTAACTAAAATGACCCCTGCCCCCGCTCCATTTTCATTTGACGAGCTGTCGACGTAAAGTTTCCACAGCTCGTGGGCCGTGGTTATTACCTCGTCGTCGGCTATACCAGTACATTCCACTATAAAGTCTGCCAATGCCTGTGCCTTAATGGTCGTTCTCGGGTGGTAGGTGATCTCGAACTGTTCGAGCTCAACAGCCCATTTAAGAAGTCAACCTGAAGCTTCTGGTTTAGACAGGACTTGCCTAAGTGGTTGATCAGTCAGTACATGGATGGGATGTGCCTGAAAGTAGGGGCAGAGCTTACGGGATGAATGAATTAGACTGAGCGCGAGTTTCTCCATCATTGGATATCTTGATTCTGCCCCTAGTAATCTTTTACTGATGTAACAAACGGGTCTTTGCACCCTCTCTTCTTCTCGGACGAGCACCGCACTTATTGCGTGTTCGGTAGTTGAAAGGTATAGGTACAATATTTCTCCCGTTTCAGGTTTTGACAGGATGGGTGGTTCCGCAAAGTGCTTTTTGAGCTCCTGAAAGGCCAGCTCGCATTCCTCTGTCCATTCAAATTTCTTACCTCCTCTCAGTAAGTTGAAAAATGGAAGACCACGATCTGTAGATTTCGAGATGAATCTGCTTAGGGCTGCCATCCTGCCAGTCAGACTTTGGACATCTTTGTGCCTTCGAGGTGAGGGCATGTCAATCAGGGCCTTGATCTTGTCGGGGTTAGCCTCGATTCCTCGAGAGTTTACAATAAAGCCCAGGAATTTTCCTGAAGATACCCCAAAAGTGCACTTCTGAGGATTTAGCTTCATGTTATACTTCCTGAGCACGCCGAAGCACTCTTCGAGGTCATCAACATGGTTCTTGTTGAGTTGAGACTTTACAAGCATGTCATCAACATAAACCTCCATGTTGTTCCCTATTTGCTCTGAAAACATCATGTTTACGAGCCGCTGGTATGTGGCTCCAGCATTCTTGAGCCCGAATGGCATGACATTATAGCAATATAGCCCTTTATCTGTGATGAAGCTCGTGTGTTCTTGGTCGGGGGCATGCATGGGAATTTGGTTATATCCAGAATAGGCATCCATGAACGACATCAGGCCATGCCCCGCCGTGGAATCTACGAGCTGGTCAATCCTTGGTAACGGAAAACAGTCTTTTGGGCAAGCTTTGTTGAGATTTGAGTAGTCAATACAGGTTCTCCACGTCCCATTGGGCTTTGGGACCAACACCGGATTGGCTACCCAGTCAGGGTAAAAGGCATCCCTAATGAATTGGTTTGCCTTTAACATGTCAACCTCCTCTTTTAACGCCTTCTTTCTGTCTTCATCCAGTTGTCTTCGCTTTTGTTGCTTCGGGGGAAAGCTTTTGTCTATGTTTAGTGCGTGGCGTGCTACATTCGGGCTTATCTCCACCATGTCTGAGTGCGACCATGTGAAGACATCCTGGTTTTTCTTCAAAAAACAGATTAATTGCTATTTGGCCTCGTCTTGGAGGTGTTTTCCGACCTTCACCTTCTTCGAGGGATCAACTTCCTCAAGCTGAACCTCTTCGAGCTCCTCTAAAGGTTCGAGGTCAACCTTCTCCTCAATCCTCGGATCGATCTCTTCGTCAACCTCTAAGACCGTTCCGTCTTTGTTTTGTATGATGACGAGTGCTTGAGCGTTTGTTTGTTTCTTTCCTCTCATGGAGATGCTATAGCATTCCCTCCCTGCCAATTGGTCTCCTTTCAACATCCTGACTCCGCTAGGGGTCAGGAACTTAAGGGCCAGATGCCTTACTGATGAAACTGCCCCCAGCCCGACCAGGGCGGGTCTCCCGAGCAGCACATTGTAGGCAGATGGTAAATCTACTACTACGAACTCCATTATCTTGGTCACCGAGACTGGGTAGTCTCCCAAGGTTATGGGGAGCTCAATAGATCCCATACAGGCAGTTCCTTCTCCTGAAAAGCCGTACAAAGTAGTTGCACATGCTTTCAGGTCGCGAAGGGAGAGTCCCATCTTCTCGAGGGTTGCTTTATAGAGGATGTTGACTAAGCTCCCATTATCTATGAGAACTCGGTGGACCCTTTTATTGGCCAACTGAAGAGTAATAACCAGCGGATCATGATGAGGGAATTGAACATGGGAGGCGTCTTCCTCGGTGAAGGTAATTGGTTGCGTTTCAATCCTCTGGCTTTTTGGCGCTCTGGGTTCGGGTTCATAAGGAGACCCGTCCCCTATCTTCAACTCGTTAACATACCTCTTTTGGGCATTCATGCCCCCTCCTGCGAGATGAGGCCCTCCCAAGATGGTTATTACATCCTCTCCATCTATCGGCGGGGGCCTATCTTCTTCCCGAGATCGGGAGTTATTGTTTTGTGTGGTCGGAGGCGCGGCTACTCTCTGGCTCGCGGCCGCCTGACCAGTATTCTGGTTTTTGACATAATGCCAGAAGTAACCTCTCGAGATCAACCCTTCGATCTCGTCCTTCAGTTGTCGACATTCATCGGTTGTATGTCCGGTGTCTCTGTGGAACCGACAATATTTACTGGAATCCCTCTTGGATTTTTGATTTCTCATCGGGTCCGGACGCCTAAAGGGGACCTGGTTTTCATTAGCCAGATATATGTTCTCCCGAGACTCATTGAGCTCGGTGTATACCTTATACACGGAGAAATACCTCTCCCCTTTCTTTTTCTTTCCTCCCTCAGCTTCAGGGTTACTTCCTTCATTCTTTTTCCTCTTGAATGGGTTCTCTGAGGCAGGCTTTGGTGCCGCTGGGTCCGCCGAGGTTGAGGCAGAGTTGATGTTTATCGTTGTAGTTTCGGACTGGGAGGTCGCTTTGAGCGTCGACCTCGCTTCCTCTACATTGACAAACCTCTGCGCTCGTCTGTTAAACTCGGTTATTGACCTTACCGGTTTCCCTTGCATGTCGTCCCAAAGGGCACTTCCCGGTAATACGCCAGCTCGGATAGCCATGAGGTGTTCACTGTCATCCACATCCCGAGCTCGGGCTACTTCCAGATTAAATCTTGTTAAGTAACTCTTCAATGTTTTGCCCGGTTGCTGCCGGACGTTAGTTAAGGTGGATGCTTCTGGTCTGACCCCTACCATTGCTCTGAACTGCTTCTTAAAGTCTTTAGACAACTGCTCCCATGAGGTTATTGAGTGTCTCTTATACTTCTCGAACCAACTTTTGGCAGGTCCTGCCAATGATGTTGGAAACAACATGCACCTGAGCTCGTAACCCACGTTACTGGCTCTCATGATAGTGTTGAACGTGCTCAGGTGACTACACGGGTCCATCTTTCCTTCAAACGTAGGGACGTGAGGAATCCGAAACCCTTGAGGAAATTGAGTGTCAGAAATATGGGGAGCAAACGGCTCGAGCTCCTCATATCGACCATTTCCTCGTTCATTCTTTAAAAGCCTAAAGGCTCTTTCGAGTTGATCGATTCTTTCTTGGACTGGGTCAGTAGGAGGTGCTGTCTGGAATTGATTGTCATTGATAGTGATTCCAGGCTCGCGTCTCTGCAAGGGATCTCTGCGTTTATTCAAGCGATCCCTCAGGTCTGGATTTGTTTAATCTCCATTCCCCCGACTCTGATTCAGATGATTTCGCAGGTCGGGACGATTCTTGCGACTTCCAGTATTCTTACGACCTCGGTCGTGTTTACTGATGGACCTGGTCTCTCCGGACTCATCACTGGTGAAACTCATTGCTCGGTTATTTCGTGATGGATTCTTTCCACGTCGCCTCGTCTTCGCAGTGCGAGACCGAGACGTCTGACTTCTCTCAGATGGAGCGCCACTCCGCTCCTGGAAAGTCTCTCTGTTTCCTTGTCTTTCCCCCGAACGCCCTTGATCCTGATCTCGAACAGGTTGAGCGTTTCTGTGTGGGGGCGAAGGATATCTTATGGGTGACGGAGGGAACCGTATAGCCGACGGTGGCTGCCACCCTTGTCGCGGCCTGGAGGGTCCAGAATTTGCCCGAGATGGGTCAGTCGCATTCGGTGCGCTCCCAGGTACCTGAGTCCGAGCCTCTGCAGGGGTTCGGTTATTCTCAGCTCCTGCAGGCACTTCTACAGGCAGGTTAGCTGGGACCCGAGCTCGAGTACTCCTCTGGGGCCTAGGTGGAGCGGATGGCTCTGCTGGTGCCGGAGGTTGAGTCGGCCTCCTTGTGGCAGCATCCTTTCGCGGACGCTCGCGGGGCCTCCGGGGAGGAACATGTACGTCCCTTGGAGGAGGGACTTGGTTTTCGCGCGGAGGCGGGGGCTGAGCCACCTGCGCCTCTGCGGCTATCCTTGTCAACTCCTCATTCCGTTTGTTGGCTTCTGCCAACAGCTGCTTCAGTTGTCGGTTTTCAAGTTCCACAATAGGAACGTACCGCTCAGGATTGTAGTACATATCCTCATCTCTTGGTGGAGAAGGTGGTCCCCGGGAATCAGAGGACCCACTTCTCTCCTCAACATCCAGGTTCTCCATTGGTTGTTTTCCAGGACGTCTTGGGTAATTTTCCTAAGGGGTGTTCTGATTGTTTGTGGCCATGATTTTCTCAGGGATGAATGCTTAAGGCTCTCAATGAAAGCACCAAACTGTTGACGCCGTTTTTCGTCAAACAGTGAAAGAAGAGCACATAAACAATAACTAATGATGGCCAATTGAAATAAGACAACTCAAAACACACGATTTTTACGTGGCTCAGCAGTTAAATCTGCCTAGTCCACGAGTCTCTGTTATTAAGCTCAAGATTATCTCTGAAAATTCTTAAGAATGAATTCTTCAGAGTTCTCTCTCAAGGTTCAAAATTTCGGTCCTTTACAATGGTGCATGGCCTCTCTATTTATAGAGAAGATCGAAGAATACTATCCCACATATTTTGGGTAGTTACTCTTTTTGTATAAATCAAATAAATGACTTTAAATGCCTATAATCATATATAAAAGGAAACGTCCCCTGAAGACCAGGGGACGTATAACTGACCAAATAATATCCCACGATTCTAGGGGATTTACAATAATAAATGAGGATTACATTTCGTATAGACATCACTTATATATATTCAAGGTGGTTATCAGGTATCTCCAAGGCTTTAACTTCCCAGGTTTCCCGTCATCTTTCGAGATCGTATGTGCGTCGAGCTCGGGACCTCTGATCCGGGGTCATCCCTGAAGATGGATGCGTCTCCGGAGCTACCTTTTCGAGATCATGAACACTCCGAGGTCACCATATTCGAGGTCGTCTATGTCCTGCAGGCTCGATATTTAATCCTGGAGCATATTTCCAACCTTATGAGTCCACTTGTTTGCGAATCCAAATTTCGAGGTCATATTTAACATAGCTCGAAATCTGGGTGTAACAAATATTAATTGATCAGATCAAAATTTTGGTTTGTTAAATTGTTAAATTTAATTTAGTTTATATGATTTTTAATTGTATTTTAATATTAAATAAAATATAATTATTTGGATCAATTAAAGGCAACCGCATGTAATATAGGTTTGACTTAAGGAGGGGTCACCTAAGGATGACCTATGCCTGCACTAAAATAGTGATGAAAGTGACTTTTTGACATAAAAAAATTACTACTTAATAAATTTTGCCACAAATATTCATATTATTTTTTTTATTTTTAGTAAAAAAAATAAAAAATAAAAAGATATGTTTTACACTTTGAAAAAAGTTTTAAAACTATACTGAATAAAGTTTTAATCTTGTTGAGAAACTTAAAATAACCTAATCATGCTAAATTTTTTCTTCACAAAAATTCATCATTTATTGTTTATAAATAATCAATTCATTAATTATTTCTTTATCATATTTTTCTTAATCTAATTTAATTATATTGTTTCTTATCTAATATGGAGGCTTCGTAGTATGTTTGTGAACAAGAATATGGTAAGAAAAAAGCGCACAAGTTATTAGGTGCCAAACAAAGAAGAGTAAAATTGTAAATAAATAAAAAAGAAATCTCAAAATCTTAATAATTTGACACAAATGTTCATATTATCAATTCATTAATTATTTCTTTATCATATTTTTCTTAATCTAATTTAATTATAACAGCGCACAAGTTATTAGGTGCCAAACAAAGAAGAGTAAAATAGTAAATAAATAAAAAAGAAATATCAAAATCTTAATAATTTGAGGTTATAGTACCCAAACTTTCACTTCTTTTATACTTAAATATCATAACTTTTTTTAAAGATGAAAATAACAAAACATTATTTTTTTTTTATACTATGTAGGTATCAACTATTAAGTTTAATTTTTTTGACAATAAAAGTACTTAAGCTTTATATTTACTTACGATTAAGTATTTTAAAATATATATATTTGGTGATGAAATGTACAGAAACATCAAAACAATTTTTAAAAAAAAATCATTTTTGAAAATGAAAAAATTATTAAAATTTAGTTTAAAATATAAAAATGATAAAAAAATTATTTTATTTTATTTTAAAATTAACACTAAATTTTTCTCTTTCCTCCTTGTCCCCTCTTCTTCAACCCACAAGATTTATTCCTTCGTCCATTTCTTCTCTTCTTTTAGTTTTTTTCTTCTTATTTTAATTCAAATATATTTTTTCATATATTTTTTATTTTTAAATCAATTAAAATATTTTTAACTATTTTTATATTTAAAAATTACTATATGTATTTTGGTATTTTTAAAATAATTAAAATATAGGTATTTTGGTTTTTTAAATAATTAAAACATATTATAATATAAAACTTAATTTTAATTATAAAGTTAATTAAAATATTTTTTATATTTTAAATTGGTATTTTTACTGCCAAAATAAATTATGGTGTGAAAATTTTAGTACTATAACCGCAAATGAGAATTTTTTTTTTATATCAAAATAAAATTCATTCATGGTTGGAAATGAAAAGCAGATAAAATGTTTCTCTAAAATCTTCGTAAAATATCCTTAAAAAAAATCTAAAATAATATCTATAGACAATATGGAGCAACAACCTCCTTAACCTTGGTTTTGGTCAAAATTCCTAAAATATTTTGTGTGCTATGCCTATCACATTTACAAGTTACTACCTCACTTAACTTACTCAAAATTCACTTAACCTAATCAAAATTGTTGTTTTCCTCCTTTATTTGGGAGTTCTATCTCTCCACACCTAAGAATTTTTGTTAACAAATGCAACCAGGAAAAGGATTTGCATAAAAATTCTCCTCAAGTTTTTGGGAGTTTCGAGTACGTGAAGTAGGCCTTGGTTTTGGTCCTCCAATTCTCTTCTCATGAAAGGTCTTGACCAAATATGAAAACTTTGCCCAAGTTATGTTACCGTTGTCTAACTTATCAATTAGTCTCATTAAATTTTGCCTGCAAAAACAAAAAAATAAAATAAAAATAAAGGTTAGTTATCATTTTATAGCTAACTTAAAATGGTATACAATTTTCCATATAGGAAGAGGATTAGTTTAGTGAAAGAGATTACCTATCAGGGCTAATGGTTTTCCTAAAGCCTTCATAAACTCTATGACCTTGCAATGCTCTAGCCATATTTCCATCGTAAGAGTAAACAAACACATCACTTTCCAACGCCACAACATAGTCTAAAGCAGCAAGTTGATTCTGTGAATTCATGAAAGGCCTTAACTCTTCCTCTGTTGCTAAGTTGAGCTTAGTAGACAGATTTGGAAACTTTTGTTTCAGCGATCGCATACTGTCTTTTCCATAAATTTCACCAGAAACTATGTAAATTTGTGTGTCGGATGGATATCCAAGGGCCTCAAGAAATATAGCTACTTCTCTTGGTGTCATGGGACAATTCCCATGGAGTCTTTGGACTTTAGCATTGATCTTCTTTTCTTTCCAATGCTTTGTCTCATACCTCATTTTCGTAAGCTCCTCATGCTCATTCATGGTGAGGTTGTGGCTGCAGCCTGTGAAAGCAAGCATATCCTTTTCATATCTGCAAGAAAAGAAAAACAAACACATAGTACACTCGTATAGATGTGACATTTTTAAGGCTATGAATTATGATAGTGATATTTTTGGAATTGAAAGCACACCACACCTTAAATGGAGAGCAATGTATGGATTTTTATTTCTTTTTAGTCTTTCAACCAAGGTCTTCCCAAGTTCTTCAATGGCTTTTCTAAACTTTAATGCATCATACATTGCCCGACATCGAAGCCTTTGAGTTGAAAATTGCACATTGTTTGCTAGTCTTGAATTCGCTTGTAGAAACTTGATTACTTTATCTCTCTTGAGTTGTCTTTCACGCATGTCTTTATAGTAAGAGAGCTGCACAGAAAAAAAAAACGTATGTATATATATATGTATATATATATATATAATCAGCCATGTCACAAAAAAAAAATCAATAATTGAGCAAATGATAATGAAAATTATTGGTTTTAACGATTTATTTTTTTTAAATATTCTAAATATTTAATTGAATATATTTTTAAAATTAACTAAAAATAGTTATTTATTAATTATATTAATATAAATTCAAATATTATAAAATATCATTGTTATAATAATATCTAATATAAGACTATATATATAATAATTATATTAATATAAATTCAAATTTAAATATTATAAAATATCATTATTATTATAATAATATATAATATAAGACTAAATATTTAATAATTATATTAATATAAATTTAAATGTTGTAAAATATTATTATAATAATATTATATAATCATAATTTTTTACTAGATATATTAATATGGATTCAAATATTATAATAATATTTAATACAAACATATATATATAATAATTATATAAATATAAATTCAAATGTTATAAAATATCATTATTATAATAATATATAATATACAACTAGATATTTAATAATTATATTAATATAAAATTAAATATGATAAAATATAATTATAATAATAATATATAATACATAATCTTAATTTTTATTAAATTAAAAGGATTATCATATTATATATATTTACAAAAATAATATGTTTTGGTTAAATTTTTCATTTAATATAAAATTAAATATGATAAAATATAAAATTAAAATTAAATATGATAAAATATAATTATAATAATAATGTATAATACATAATCTTAATTTTTATTAAATTAAAAGGATTATCATATTATATATATTTACAAAAATCATATGTTTTGGTTAAAATTTTCATTTAATATGTTTATGTCATTTTTTTATATATAATATTATTTATTTATTTGAAATTTATATAAAAATGATATAAATTTAATAAAAATAATTAATAAATTCTATAAATAAAATTAAACAAACGCAAGTTACTTTTGTATATAGTATACAAGTATGTTTTTACCTTTGACCAAGAAACTGGATTTTTAGCAAGGGGCTTCACTGATTCATATTCTGGTGGGAGTGAGTCTATAATTGTAATATCATCCTTTAAAACTTCAACAAACTTCTCCCAGTCAAAGATATCTTTAAAGTTGCTGGAGCAATCAAAATTCAAACAAATTAATTAGTAGATGCTTAACTATTTTAATTAGCTTTTATTTAAAAATTTATAAATGAGTAGTAAGAAAAAAGTTACATTCCTATCTAACCTTGAATCATTCCAATAGGAATTATGATCTAAAGTGGGCATAACCAAGGTGGCATTCATAACTTTTGCTATTGCAACCATGTCACTTATCTACAATAATAGTTAAATTCACCAAGATTAAGAAAGCCCAAATAAAAATAAGCGAAATATACTAAATAACAATTCATAATTACTTATATATAATATGAATATATATATATTTATTATATATTACCCCAAGTTTCATTTGATTCAAACCCCCGTTGGCATGAGATATGATAAAGCCATCTGTTGCTGTTCCATTCTCTGAAATAATAATAATAATAAGACTCAACGTATCACATATACATACAACATACTATATATATTTACTAACGGTTTATTAAGTAGTAACTACTTACTGGTTTCCTTCTTTGATCGATTGATACATTTGTTAAAATTATCACTCTTCGGTGGTGGCTTCCAAATTTCAAGATCCGGATACGGTCGATACTGAAAATAAACGGAAAAAACAATTAATATTACCAAAAATATATATAGGGTTTTCAACAAATTCTGATTTTTTTTCTGATGTGTAGATATCTTTAAAATATATAAACTAATTTATTATATAAATATCAACCCTATATATATGTTTTTCCAGTTCTATTCGAAAGTGTTTATTAAATATAAATTGATAATAATGAAAAACATATAATAAAAAAATATATATTATTCCATTAAGTACTGACCATATGATGTTGCACCCTGGAAGTGGTGTGTTCAAAGGTGGTGGTCGTGGTCATGGTGGTCGTGGTCGTGGTAACTTCGACCGTATTTGGAGGAGTTGTCGTATGAGGTGGTGGCACCATCGCCACTAACACATGAAATAACACCAAGATCGATACAAAGGAGACGATAGCTACGGCAGTCACAACTCCTAAAATCCATCGCTTTTTAGTCCACCTTATTATCTGTTTCACCAAGCTATGCATAGATTTACGTGGAATACTCACGTGAATGAACATTCCTTTATTTGTTTAGTTTAATTATATGTGGGAGAGAACAAAACCAAATAATGAGAGAGAAGGAGATCGAGAGAAGGGGAATGAATGAAAGCTGAAGTCAAGGAGATAAAGAATAGGAGAGAAAGAGGAAAATACAGACTTTTATATATATATATATATATATATCATATCCTAATCATATCCCTCCACGTTTTGTGTTTAAATTTTAAATTTAAATTAGTTGTTATCGTGATAACACGTACTTGAGAATACTTACAAAAAAAAAAAAAAATTAAAAAACCAAAATTAAAATTAAAATTAAATAAAAATCAAAGCTTCGAACCCTTACAGATAATTTGTTTTTAAAACAAAAACCCTTATAGATATTTTTCTTTTGTAACTATATATCTTCTATAATGAAATTTTTTTGTTTTTAAAGGATTTTTATTTATTTAATATTAACTTTAATAGAATATTTTTATATTTAACAGAGTATTCTTATTGTTATACCCAAAAATTGGAGAATGCATCCTAGGAGGCTAAGGAGAATGCATCTAGGAGACTCCAAGGAGGGTGTGGTCCTAGGAGACCCCAAGGGTGTGTAGGAGGCAAGCCTCCCAAGGTTTTCTAAGTGTTGGCTCGAACGTGTCCAAGGTAAATAGCTAAGGAGGAGGAGTCTCATGCAAGAGAATGGAGACTTAGACTTTCATAAGGAAAGTCTATACAATGTTCGATCGGACATGTTTGGGAGATGCTAAAGAAGGTTCCCTCAATGTTGTCCAAGGTGAGGTTGCCTCAGTATTGTCCAAGGTGAGGTTGCCTCAATATTGTCCAAGGTGAGGTTGCCCCAATGTTGTTCAAGGTGAGGTGCCAAGGAGGTTGCCTCGGACCACCTTGGTCTGAGGAGAAGCGAGATTGGTTCAAGGGAGAACATGACATGCTAGAGGAGAGTGCATGTTAGAGGAGAGAAGTGCATCTCCTACCACCATGCACGTTCAACCTACCACCATGCATATCCTACCACCATGCACGTTCGACCTACCAACATGCATATCCTACCACCATGCATGTTCAACCAGCACTTGCATGGGTAGTGAGTAGGAGGTGGACCAACTAGCTAGAGGAGACTAAGTCAGACACAACTTCAACAACATGCGCGGGAATCTCTCATTCTTCCCACAAATGGGGAGTTTGTTGCATTTTGAATTTTGAATGTTTATTTGTAATATAAATGTAATAAATATAATAAAATATCCCTATGATAAGGGGATATTAGTTGAGGATCCCATCTCTATAAATAGAGAGCTGATGGGATGAGAGAGGGACTTCTTTTGGGCTTCTTCTTTCTAGAGAGATAAAATTGGGTCTGTCTGTTCTAGAGAGAGAAAGTGCTGAAATTAGAGAGAATTATTGTATTTTCACAATCTGTACTGAAGAAACTCAGTTGGCACAGTCCATCTGATCTTGAGTATAGATTTATAAATCACAACTCTAAGTGGATTAGGCTATTACCGACAATCGGGGCTGAACCACTATAAAAATCCTGTGTTATTTACTTTTCTTGTTTATACCGTCTGTTGTCGTTTACATTCTCTTGAAGGTTCGTCGTATTTGACGTTCTCACGTCGTTGGCTAAAAACGCAGTCAACACTTATATTTAACTATTATAATTTATAAACACTTAAATTTAAATAAAATAAAATAAATAATTAAAATAAATTTATTTAGATATTTTACAATAATAATTATTTAAAATAATAAATAATTAAACAAAGATATTTTTGAGATATTTTACAATGATAATTATTTAAAAATAATAAATAATTAAACAAATTAAAATAAGATATTTTTGAGATATTTTACAATGATGATTATTTAAAAATAATAAAATCATATGTTTTATAACTTAAATAAAATTTAATTAAACTTAAACTCACTTAATTGAATAATATGATATTAAACATATAATATAATTTACTGTGAATTAGCAATAAATTATTTAAAAAAAAAAACTAGCAAGAAACTTAAATTTAAAATCCTCGTATAATATTTACTATTACATTAAACATATAATACATAATCTCTTGTTGTCACTCTCAAATTCAAAAACTAGAACAAACATATTGCACATTACTTGTATCGTGTATAGTAGATATTAATGTCTGTTGATGCCGTTTTTTGTCAACTTAAATCGCAGAGCAATTAAACAATATAAACTACAGTGCGAACAAATAGTAAAGAGGAACAAGAAGATTTTTTACGTGGTTCAGCAGTTAAATCTGCCTAGTCCACGAGTCTGTATTATTAAGATTCAGAGTTTTCTGGAAATTCTTCAAGGATGAATTACCTAGAGTTTTCTCTCCAGATTTTCGATTCCTCTACAAATGGTCCTTCCTTCTCTATTTATAGGGAAGGTTATAGAGTCCGTTCCCACATATTTCGGGAAGATATTCTGTATATCAATTTAAAATAATGACATTAAATGCTATATCTTCTATATACAAGGAAACGTCCCCTGAAGACCCGGGAATGAATAACAAACTAAATAATATCCCCTTAATGTTGGGGTTTTACAACAATAAATATGTTCACACGTACACAACAGGCTATCTTAGGTGACTCATTGAATCTTCGAGACCAGCGACCGGCCTCGTGACTGTCAAGATTTACGAACTTGTCATCTTACTCCAAGACCTGCTCGGAGCAGATAAATACTATCGAGGCTATCACATTCGAGCTTGCACTTCTTAAGCTCGGGCTATCAATCCGAAGGCACTCAATAACGGACATATCCCGATGTCATGCCATTTCGAGCCTAGAAAGAATCCTGAGGTTACGTCTTCAAGATTGCCATATTACTTCAGAGGTTTTACGACTGGACCGTGCAATGTGTTTCATATATTTTGAGCTCATACCTGACGAATCCAGTATTTCGAGGCCATAGTCTCTAGTCTCGAAATCTAGGTGTAACAGTTTGCCCCCTCAAAAGTATTAGTTCGAATCCTATGAGAAGGAAACTTTTGAACTACTCCCATGGGGAACCGTACCATCAAATATACTCGAGTGTGGACACGCGTCAGTTGGGTATTAGCCAACCTACTTGAGTGCCTTGAAACTCTTCCCACGATCGTTCGCCTACCATCTTTATGGTATTATCACTTTATTTATCCCTGGCCGTCAGATCTGATACAGAATCTGGCCAATGGCCCAGATTAATTCGACTCTTAACATTCCTGGGGGCCTATAAATATATCCCCACTCGTCTTCCTCATTTATCTTATACGTTCAATTTCTCAGAGAGAAAAAACCAGAAACACATGTGCCCAGTTCTTGCATGTTCTCCAAGCCGAGAAGACAAAGCAACGTTGGCATCTTTGATTCTGTGAGATCATATTTGTAGCCGCTTATACAATCATCAATCTCTCTGTTTCCGCCGATCATATTGTGTAAGTTTTCTATTCATGGCTCCGTATGTCTGTATATATGCATTGTGTTTCATGCGCGCTTATATTGTTGCACTGTTAGTCCACTCGTTAGTTTATCGCACTAGAGTGTTTCTGCCGACAAATATTAGATTTAAGTTCTAACATCATGGGTTCCAAACCCAGATCATGTGTGAAAGATCCAAATATGGCTCTTTTACTGAGTTTTTGAATTTCGGATGACATATCTTGTACACCAAGATATTGGGTACAAAATTATGGCTTTAGGAATTGCACGTTTCCCAAAAATATCATTTTTTGAGTAACCGCCACTTTTTTCCCTGATATATCAGGATCTCCACTGAAAAGTCCACCTTCCTTTCCTTCGGTGGAATGCAAGCCCTGAGACTGACCTCGTCCTTTGGATCAAGTTTGCCGTGTAACCTCGATCATTCGAGCTTAGGTCTTCTAGTATTTTCATTACTTCCTGTTTGCTTGGACCTCACCCTTTTGCTTTCTTGTTAGATGCCGCAGAACTCGGGAAAGTGGTGGGGGTCAAAGCTCGCGGTTCCTTATACACAAGGAACTCCGAGCCCGGAGTCTCCTTTCACTCGGAACCAGTGCTTGATCTGGGAGCACAAATTGAGGTGTGAACAAGAGGACATTCGAGATCACTTTCAACGTTAGATAGACGAGGTCAAAGAAGGAAAAAGGAAAAAACTAAGAGTCGCCCTCTATCCAGATCCGGACCCCGAGCCTATTCCGATCCCCTTAGACCCTATGCTCAGGGTGACAGTTGCTTTCAAGCCGGGTGATCTCCAGTTCTTGCTGATGGGGGAACCTTCTACCTCGTAGCCAACCTCCGTACCTACCTTGAGAAGGGAATTTTTTGAGGCCGAACACTACTGGAGCTCGATCTCATCATTAGGGCAGATCTCTGACATTCTGGCTCTTCACAACATTGGACTATTGGGCTCACTGAGGTGTCGAGCTTCGACCTCCCACGAACGAAGTTGCCGCGCTCCGGGAGATGGGAATCCTAACAGCAAGCTGAGGTATGCAGCTTGGAGCCAGGAGCACATGAAGGCGGGGGATATACTGCCTTTGAAGTCCTTTTTTAAAGGCTTCTTGGACTTCGTTGGGTCGGCTCCCTTCCAGCTCAACACCAATTCTTACAGGGTTCTGTCCGTTGAGGTCGCTTTACCACGAGCTAAAGTGGGAAGGACCTTCACCTGAAGAGATCTTATATCTCTTTTGTCTGAAAAGCAATCCCTCCCGAGCTCGGGGAGGAGACGGCTTCTACTACCTCTTAAGCTATCCCAAGGAGAAGAAGATCTTCGAGGATCTTCCCAACCATCCTCCAGACTTCAAGAAGGCCTTCTTCTGGACAGATGGCCTAGCTCCATCTCGATATTATTCGTTCAGGTGAATTCACAAGTATTTAAAAATTCTTTCTTTTTTGTGCTCGAGTTTTTGTGTAAGCTCGCGCTTAGTCATAATACGTTCATTTTTCCAGCCAAATACCGTCGTCCCACCCCCTCCAAGGAGATGACAGAGCACAAGGAGGCTTTACTCTGACTTCCTTATGGCAGGAGGTCCCTCTCCTATCTCCTTCATGAAGACAAGCTCCGAGCATGCGGCCTCTTGGAGGGGGATCAGTCCACATTTGACTGGTCCAATAAAAAGTAAACCCAGTGGGAGCTAGTGCCTCTCTGTTGAGTTTAGTTTTTTTCATGTTTAGGTGGTGTTTTAAGTAGTCTTTTATCTCATTTTTCTTTCATTTAGTGCGGGTTTATGCTGTGTTTGTTTGTTTTTGAGAGTATCAGGAAGAATTGAGTACTTGGAGAAAAATGTTCAAAAAAAGAGAAGAAATAACCAAGTTTTATAACATTTTGTGAGATAGGATGGATCTCAACATGATTTGGAGGCGTTGGTCAATTTTTGGGATTAAAATTTGAAGAGTTGAGTAATATCTTAAGGGCCGCGGCATCAGCAAAGTAGAGCCGCGGCTAGCCAGTGAAAAAAAACCTATGTTTTGAAGGAGAACTTTGAGCCACGGCATGGCTAAGGAGAGCCGCGGCATAGAAGGACAACAACCCAGAAATCGCAGATTCGGGCCGCGGCATGGCTGAGGAGGGCCGCGGCATGGAAAGGCAGACTTGTGAAGGTTTTAAGACACGGGCCGCGGCATGGTACATATAGAGCCGCGGCCCGCCTCTTTAAAAATTGAAATTTTTTAGGTTTTATAAGAGGAAAGAGAGGAAAAAGAAACATACGGATTTTGGTGTGGGAAATTCTTGGAGGCTAGAAGGCTTGGAGTATTCAAATTGCATGTTTTTTCATCTATTTTCTGATGTTATTTTTAATTGTCTTTGTGATTAGAATTATGATTATGAACTAATTTTCTGTTTAGGATTTTTAATTGAATCACTATTATGAATTAATGCAATTTCAATTTTCGTCTTCAATCTTCTTCAATCCCATATAACCTGTTCTTATTGATTGATTATTGATTGGCCATCTATAGTCATTATCTATATGTTTTTTAATCAAAATCTGAGAAGTGCGATTTGAATCTGCTTTGGTTATATTGGACATAATTCTGGTTTGGAACGAGAGTATCCATATTAATTGTGTAACTATTTATTGAGTTGTTGATGATTAATGCTATCTTTGTGAGTCAATTTACCATAGAAATATAAGAAATTGTCACCTAAGTTGAGTTTATAATTCATAGTATGATTATAGGCTGCTTTTATCAACTGGTTAATTGAATTAGGCAGAAAGAAGAAGAATTTAGTATTTTGTATTAGGAAATGATAGGGAGGATAGTTGATGAGATTAAATATCCTAATTATTTCTTCAGTGTTTAAATCCAAGGTTTTGCTATTATTTGTTATTTTATTTAATTTTTAATTATTGTTTCTAAATATTATATTTTCTTTTGCTTTGTCTATAAGAATCGAAATTATAATTGACCAAATAGAAAGAGAAATTAATTGACTGGTAATTGAGGATTCAGTCCTTGAGGACGATACTTGGTTTTACCAAGGTTATTACTAAATTGCGATACATGCACTTGTGTAGCATATAAAATCCGCATCACTCTCCCAACTGGTAACCTCCCCTCGAGGCAAAATGTTAGGCCTCCATCTCCAACTCGTCATCGCAGGAGCTCGCAATCGCAGAATGAGGCTAACGATGAAGCCTCAAGCTCGAGCTCGAGTGATAGAGGTACAGTCATCCTTAGCTCGGATTTGTGGTCTCCCTCATTACTAAAGTATAAACCCGATAGATTAATATTATGCAAGTATGATAGGGACCATTTCTATGTATGGACTTGGGTAGATGAGAGGGTACATAGGTTCGATAGTTGGCTCGAGAAATATGACACCATGTATAGTCTGAATGAAGTATGGGATGGAATAGCTGTTCAATACGGGACGAATGACTACAGAGACCTTTCGAGGTTGACTTCCACTTATAGGGAAGGTACTCCCCCTGCCTCTTCTGAAGGTGGGGGAATTACGTGGTCGCCGAGCACGAGCTCGGGCGAGAGTTCCAATTAGGTTTCTTTCCGCATGTCTTTTCATTCTAACCCTTTTTTTTGTTTTGGAATATCTCATAATGCGATGTGAATGTGCAGGTGACATGGATTCCGACCTTAACAACGTACTTGCCGGCGGCAGAGCCCAAAGGAGTAAGCGCCCGAGGGGGTCGCGGAGGTCAGACCGACCTGCTAAGGTCCTTAAGAGGACCGAGAAGACACCTCCTCCACCAGCTCCAGCTGTTCCAAGATTAGCCGTGGATCCGACTCCTCAGGTCGAGGCGTCCTCTACGGCCATTCCTCCCGCTCCTCCTTCGATCCAGACCCACTCCACGCTCGGCCCACCTCCAAAAAATCCCCCAGCCTCCAAAACGCATATGCAGATGAGTATGTAATTGATAACATAGCTGGACCTCACGGGGCTATGCTTGGCTCGGACATTCTGTCTCGGGTGGGCCAGAGTTTTGGCAGCTTCGACGCCCCTCATTGGCAGTTCTTGAATAATGCTCGAGACTGCAACACTCTTTATGAGAAGAGCATCGAGCTCACTGCTGCAGTAATCATTCTCATCTCGCTATTAGCTGTTTTTATACTTAGTTCATATTCTGATTTGATTTCTTTGTATGTCAGACTCTAGCTGTCTTGGCTCAACTTAACTATAAGTTGAACAATGAGGTCCACTCGAGCATGTCTTTTGCTCAGGAGGTGAAGGATCTCCAACTCAAGCTCAGTGACGAGCTCAGGGCGACAAAGGCAAAGATGGAGGCTGAAGCTGAATAGTTAAAGGCCAAGACAACCGAGCTCGAGGAGCTGAAGGCCCGGCTCGTGGAGCTTGAGAAGATGAGTGCTTGGGTTGCGGAGCTTGAGAAGATTAATGCCAAGCTTGAGGAAGAGAAGGCCGCCACTTTCGAAATCATGGAGGGCGAAAAAGCTCGTCTTCTTACAGAGTTTAAGGAGAAGAAGGATCAGGCGGTTGACCTGGCCATGTACAGAATCTGGGCCAATAATGTCGACCTCGACACCAGCTTCTTAGGCTCTTTTGAGGTAGAACTTGTGGCTAAATGGAAAGCTTGGCTTGATGAGGAGGAGGCTGCTCGGGATGAGGCAGAGAGTGTCAAGGAGGATGCTGAGAAGGCTAAGGAAGATGCTGAGAAGGCCAAGGAAAATGCTCCTTCTTCCTAGATCTTACTTCGGGGCTGCGTCCCTTTGAGCTCCTTATAATAGTTTTTGTGTTTGGTTGTTTGCTTTTTGTGCCCCTGGGGCTAAGACAATGTTACAGCTCGTGAAAGAGCTGCCTTCTTATGAGCTATTTTCGAGCTCGTACTAATGATATTTGTGATACCATTTTTTACTTTGCTTTATTATACTTGCCTTACATTTCTTATGTCGAAATATTTTATGCATTTTATATTAAAGTGTCTCATATGTCTGTTTATTCATACAAACATTTGGTGGATTTAAGTCCGAGGTTCAATGCATTCATGCATAGTTTGCTCGAAATATCCGCATCCGATCTCGTTATTTTGTCAAGGTCGGAGATTACTTTTACCAT
The DNA here is from genome assembly GCF_963169125.1 of Humulus lupulus. Lineage (NCBI taxonomy): Eukaryota > Viridiplantae > Streptophyta > Magnoliopsida > Rosales > Cannabaceae > Humulus > Humulus lupulus. The sequence continues at coordinate 112,766,193 of NC_084800.1, read as the reverse complement.
GCACCCAAAGGTACTTATACGGCGTGTAATGTAAATGGTTTAGTTATATCTTACTTTTTTAGTTACTTTCTCTCATCCTTGGGTAGCTCCCCGAGGTTATGAGGTCGAAACTATCGTTTTGCAAGATACTCCAGCCTCGATCTCGACTTATTGCGAAGTGGGTTTATGTTCCAACTTACTGTCGATTAGTTTTACCTGGTTTGTTCCAAACCTATTAAGGTCGTGTTTGGTTTGTAACCCATACACTTATATTTTTTTGATAGTCTGGTTATGTCCAAACTATCTTGGCTTGCGCATTTGGTTACATCCAAACATTTATATGTTTTTGATAGTCTGGTTATGTCCAAACTATCTTGGCTCGCGCATTTGGTTACATACAAACACTTATATGTTTTTGATAGTCTGGTTATGTCCAAACTATCTTAGCTTGCGCATTTGGTTACATCCAAACACTTATATGTTTTTGATAGTCTGGTTATGTCCAAACTATTTTAGCTCGCGCATTTGGTTGTATCCAAACACTTGTATGTTTTTCGTATATGCTATTTTATTTTTTCAAGCTAATGGTATATGTACCACTAATGCCCCCTTAATATCCTATGAGTGTGACCATAGGTTATTTAATTAAGAGAGATTGCAAAAAAATACAGCATATTAAAACGAAATCAAACATTATTCGAATAATTTATTAACAGGAAAATAGTACAGATAAACAACCATTGTTACAGGTGACATCATTCCTACACTATTGATAATAAGGTCGTAGATGTTTGCCATTCCAAGCTCGCGGCACCAAACTCCCATCCAATCTTGCCAACTTGTATATGCCAGGTCGGATGACTGATTCGATCTGGTAAGGTCCTTCCCAATTTGGCCCGAGCACGCCAGCTGCTGGATCCCATGTCACCAAGAATACACGCCTCAACACCAAATCTCCCACGCCAAATTTTCTATCTCGAACTTTTTTATTGAAATACCAGGTAGCTCGCTGTTGGTATGCATCATTTTTTAACTAAGCTTCGTTCCTTCTTTCTTCAATCAGTTCCAGACTTACTTCGAGCTAGGATTGATTCGAGGCTTGGTCATAAGTGAGGGCACGAATTGTGGGAATTTTAACCTCGATTGGCAACATAGCCTCGCAACCATATGCCAGAGAAAATGGGGTGTGTCCTGTTGAAGTACGGGTCGTGGTTCGATATGCCCACAGAACTTGAGGCAATTCTTCAGGCCATTTTCCTTTAGCTTCTTCCAACTTTTTCTTTAGCGAACTCTTTAGGGTTTTATTCACAACTTCGACCTGGCCATTCGCTTAGGGATGGGCCACAGAGGAGAAGCTTTTTATTATCCTATTTTTTCGCAAAAGTTAGTAAACAGATCGCTGTCGAATTGAGTACCATTATCGGACACAATCTTCCTTGGCACCCCATATCGGCATATGATGTTTTTTACCACAAAGTCCAAGACTTTCTTCGAGGTGATTGTTGCCAGGGGTTCGGCTTCGGTCCACTTCGTGAAGTAATCTACGGCCACTACTGCGTACTTCACTTCGCCTTTTCCAGTTGGCAATGAGCTTATGAGGTCGATTCCCCAGACTGCAAATGGCCACGGGGAGGTCATCATAGTTAGCTTGGAGGGTGGAGCTCAAGGGATTGTTGCGAATCGTTGGCACTTGTCACATTTCTTGACGTAATCGAACGAATCTGCCTTGATGGTAGGCCAAAAGTACCCCTGGCGTATGATTTTCTTGGAAAGGCTATGCCCCCTAGTGTGGTCTCCACAGAATCCTTCATGAATTTCTTCTATGATTTTCTTAGCCTCAGGTGGAGTCACACATCGGAGTAATGGCAAGGAGTATCCTCTTCTATATAGCCTTCCATCTATATGTAATGACCCAAATATTTCTAAGACCTTGGACCATTAGATCTACTATACATAGCTACTATTTTGGGAAGAATACATAAGAAATAATATAACTTTATTAAATCTCAAAATATTGTATCAACTACATAATAATAGAAAATATGGCATGGGTACCCATTGTTTAAAACATAAAACATAATTTTATGTTAAAGAAAATTGTTTACAAAACTAAATGCGGAAAAAACATGATTTAAAAGACTAAAAATAAATAACTTCATCTCGATAGACACGTAGTCCACACATTTCATCCATCCTCAACACACAAGCCAAGCTACCAAGAATCCTTCCGCCTTCCATATTCATTTTCCTGCATCACACTAAAAATAAAGGAATGAGCCTAGTGCCCAGCAAGGAAAACCTACTAAAAACATACATCATATATCATAAGCATAAAACTACATCATAAACATAAACTATAAAACATATGACTATAAAAACATATACCATATATCATAAGCATACACTATAAAACATATGGCTATAATAACATATACCATATAGGACTACAATATTAATGGCCATTAACTCATTAACATGGCATGCGATAAACCATCTAGGTCCCTTGTCTAATATCTGAGGTAGGTTAGATCACATGGTAGTATATGATAACCCATCTAGGTCCCCTGTCTAATATCTGAGGTAGGGTAAACCATAACTCTAAACCATGAAAATGATAAACTAATCTTGGGGCTTGCTATCTAAGCAAGTCATATGCCCAAGCGTCTAAAACATAGCATACATATACTTATTATAGCATAAACATATCATAACATAAACTTATCATAACATAAAACATAGCATAACATATCATACAAACATACAAGATCTATCCTATTTTCCTTACCAAAATACCGGGATGATGAGAACAAAGTCGGGATTTTGGAACACTCCTAAAATCCATTAATAGAGAGGTGAGTTTTCTAAAAGAAAGAGATGAAGAGGAATGAACTAAACCATCGAGAAGATACTTACCAACAAGAAATCTCAAGTTCGAAGAACTTAGATGCCTAACCAAGAATAGAGAAGATTGGGTTAGGAATTGAGTAGAGAAAAACTATAAGAACTAACAATATAGAAAAGGAACTAAGAATAGGAATACCTTTGAAATTGCTATGACCGAACTACACCTCGAAACCGAAATACACTCTATGAACCTTACTTCCCAAGTGTCTAATAAGCTTAGAATGACAAAACTTATAACCCCAACCCAAGTGTTTATCACTCTATAGTCTCACTAGCACCTAGAAGGCTCTGATCAATGCTTGAAGAATGAATGAAAAGGCTTGGTGCTAGGTCCTATTTATAGAGTTCTAGGAATAAAAATCTTCTTTTTGGCTTTGAATAAAAATAATGAATTTAATTGAAAATATTTGAATATCCTTCAGCCAAAGGCTTAGGACTTGGTCAACAAAGCTTGATTTTTAAAAACAAACAAAAAAATCAAATAGAATCCTAACTTCTAACTCCCTAAATCTCGTAACTCTAAACTAACCTACAGTAAAATCAATATATCTAGAGCTGCAGGACTCTGATTTAGAATATCTTTATACTGTTAGAAAGCTAATTAAATTATCTACAACTTTTTGGAAATACTATTTTTCAAAATTCATAACATAACTAGGTCAAAAATAGGCCGGAAGTTACTGTACCCTAAAGTTACGAAAAATCTATTTAATTATCTAAATCACAAATAAATAAAATATCTAAATCACAAATAAATAAAATTGTGACAAATGTCAAGCTCCTAACAAATTCTGGTGAAGACTAAGTCTTAAATTTCCCTTATTTTATCATTAAAATAATAATTCCTTAATAATCATACATATGACAAATGTCATATTCCTATTGGTTCTATCTAAACCTTAGGAATAATCCATGCTCATGACAAATGTCATATTCTTATTAGCTCTATCTAAACTTTAGGTTATAATAATTATCATATTAACAACCAGCAATATTAATCAAACCTTATGTTATAATTAATATTCTTAAACTATAGGTTAAACTTATAAAATTCATAACTATTGCTAGGAGTTTCCAACTAAATCTCGGCTTGAACCAAAATCCACAGTAATAAACATACTATAACTACTACTAGCTATTACTATTACTACTACTATCTAACTAGCTAAGTAAAGTTCTTGGACTCTACACTATAATGGTGTACTTGGGAATCTGATACATTAGTTTTCGAGCCTTGGTCCGTTCTTCTGAGAGAATGCCGGCCTCAAGGTATTCAACTATCGGAGTCATCTAGGTTGGCTCGGAATTGATCATGCAAACATCTTCCTACTCAGGCTCGGTTATGCTGGATGTCGTGAGTTGTTCGATCGGCACGACATTCAACTCGTCGACCTCGGAGGATGTAGCGAGCCTGGCTAAGGCATCTGCGTTCGAGTTTTGTTCTCGGGGGACCTATTCTATCGTGTAGAACTCGAAATGCTCGAGTGCTGCTTTTTCCTTTTCTAAATACGCAGCCATTCTCGTCCCACGAGCCTGATACTCACCTAAAATCTGATTAACCACCAACTGGGAGTCACTGTAGCAATGTATCGCTTTGGCCTTGAGTTCCTTGGCTATACGAAGTCCTGCCTGTAGAGCTTCGTATTCAGCTTCGTTATTTGACGCTTTGAAGTCAAATCTCAAGGAGGAGTGAAATCGACTTCCTGCTGGGGTGATTAGAATTACACCTACCCCCGATCCGTTTTCATTGGAAGACCCGTCAACATAAAGTTTTCACAGCTTGCGGGCCGGGGTTATAACTTCGTTGTTAGTCATTTCAGTGCATTCCACTATGAAGTCTGCCAGGGCCTGTCCTCTTATGGTCGTCCTCGGATGATAAGTGATCTTGAATAGTCCGAGTTCAACTGCCCATTTTAGCAGCCGACCCGAGGCTTCTGGCTTGGATAACACTTGTCTTAGTGGTTGATCGGTCAATACATGGATGGGGTGCGCCTGGAAGTAAGGTCGGAGCTTTCGAGATGATTGGATTAGGCTGAGAGCCAACTTCTCCATCAAGGGGTGCCCCCAGCAACCTTTTGCTGACATAGTACACAGGCCTTTGCACTTTCTGTTCTTCTTGGACGAGTACGGCGCTGATGGCGTGCTCGGTCGTAGCAAGGTACAGGTACAGAACTTCCCCTGTGATGGGTTTCGACAAGATAGGGGGTTCCGCGAGGTGCTTCTTGAGCTCCTGTAAAGCTAACTCGCATTCTTCTATCCACTCGAACTTCTTGCCCCCCTTAGAAGGTTGAAAAATGGAAGACAACGGTCTGTAGATTTCGAGATAAACCTACTCAGTGCCGCCATCCTTCCAGTCAAACTTTGGACATCCTTATGCTTTCGAGGTGAGGGAATATCAATTAGAGCCTGGATCTTGTCTGGATTTGCTTCTATTCCCCGGGCATTTATGATGAAGCCTAGGAATTTTCCCGAAGATACTCTGAAAGAGCACTTTTGAGGGTTGAGCTTCATGTTATACCTCCATAACACGACGAAGCATTCTTCGAGGTCGTCCACATGGTTATTGTTATGTTGAGATTTAACTAACATATCGTCAACATAAACTTCCATGTTATTTCCTATTTTTTTGGAGAACATCATGTTTACGAGTCGCTGATAAGTGGCTCCAGCATTCTTGAGTCCGAACGGCATGACATTGCAGCAATACAACCCTTTGTGTGTCATGAAACTCGTATGCTCTTGGTCAGGGGCATGCATGGAAATCTGATTATATCTAGAATAGGCTTCCATGAATGACATAAGTCCATGTCCTGTCGTGGCATCTACGAGCTGGTCGATCTGAGGTAAGGGGAAGCAGTCCTTAGGACAAGCCTTATTGAGGTCCGAGTAATCGATACAAGTCCACCATGTCCCGTTAGGCTTCGGAACTAGCACCAGGTTGGCTACCCAATCGGGGTAGAAAGCATCCCAGATGAATCGGTTTGCTTTAAACCTATCGACTTCCTCTTTTAGGGCCTTCTTCCTGTCATCATCCAGTAGTCTTCGCTTTTGCTGCTTCGAGGGGAAGCTTTTGTCAATATTCAAAGCGTGGCTCGCTACATTCGGACTTATCCTTACCATGTCCGAATGCGACCATGCGAAAACATCCTGATTTTTTTTCAAAAAGCAAATTAATTGCTATTTCGTTTCTTCGGGAAGGTTTTTCCCTACCTATACTATCCTCCAGGGGTCTATTTCCTCGAGTCTGACCTCTTCGAGCTCTTCCAGTGGTTCAAGGTCAGCTCTTTCCTCTATTCTTGGATCGATTTCTTTGTCTATTTCGAGGATTGTCCCATCCTTATTCTGAATTATGACGAGCATTTGTGCACTCTTCTGCTTCTTTCCTCTAATGGAAATGCTATAACATTCCCTCCCTGCCAACTGGTCTCCCTTCAGTGCCTCGATGCCACTAGAAGTCGGGAACTTGATGGCCAAATGCCTCACAGAGGAAACTGCCCCTAGCCCTACTAAGGCGGGTCTCCCGAGCAGCACGTTGTAGGCTGATGGTAGGTCCACTACTACAAATTCCATCATCTTGGTTGTTGAGACTGGGAAGTCTCCCAAGGTCACAGGGAGCTCGATGGACCCCATATAGGCAATCCATTCTCTTGAAAAGTCGTACAACGTCGTTGCACAGGCCTTTAGGTCACGAAGTACGAGTCCCATCTTTTCTAAGGTGGCTTTATAGAGGATGTTCACCGAGCTCCCATTATCAACCAGGACTCGGTGAACCCTCTTGTTCGCGAGCTGAAGGGTGATGACCAGTGGGTCATTGTGAGGAAATTGGACATGGGACGCGTTGTCCTCCGTAAAGGTTATAGGTTGAGATTCAACCCTTTGGTATTTCAGAGCTCTAGGTTCGGGTTCATAAGGGGACCCGTCGCCAGTTTTTAGCTCATTCACATATCGCTTTTGGGCATTGCTACCTGATCCTGCGAGATGAGGCCCGCTCGAGATGGTTACATCGTCTTCTCCATCAATCGGTGGGGGTCTCTCGTCTTCCCTTGCTCGGGAGTTACTCTTTTGAGTAAGCGGTGGTGCAGCTGTCTTCTAGCTAGTAGAATTCTGGTTATCGTTCTGGTTCCTTACATACTGCTTGAAGTATCCTCTCGAGATTAGACCTTCGATCTCATCCTTCAGTTGCCTGCATTCATCGGTTGTGTGTCCGGTATCTCTATGAAATCTATAGTATTTGCTGGAGTCTCTTTTGGATTTCTGGTTTCTCATGGGGTCTGGACGTCTGAAAGGGACTTGGTTTTCATTAGCCAGGTAAATATTCTCTCGAGACTCATTGAGCTCGGTGTACACCTTGTACACGGAGAAATACCTTTCTCCTTTCTTCTTCTTTTCCCCTTCCGCCTCGGGGTTACTTCCTTCATTCTTCTTTCTTTTGGAAGGGTTTTCTGCAAGGGGTTTCGAGGCTGATGGGTCCACCGAGGTCGAAATAGAGTTCAAGGTTGTCATTGTAGTTATGGGATGAGAAGCCATATTTAGCGTTGACCTCACCTCCTCTACATTGACAAACTTCTGAGCTTGTCAATTAAATTCAGTTATGGACCTCACAGGTTTCCTCTACATATCTTCCCATGGGGGACTTCCCGGCATTACCCTGGCTCAGACAGCCATTAAATGGCCGCTATCATCTACATCACAAGCTCGGGCGACTTCCAGATTGAACCTTGTAAGGTAACTTTTCAGTGTTTCATTCAGTTGTTGCCGGACATTGGTCAAGGCGGATGCCTCGGGCCTTATTCCAATCATGGCTCTAAATTGCTTCTTGAAATCTCTAGACAACTAAACCCAAGAAGTAATTGAATGCCTCTTGTATTTTTCAAACCAGTTTTTTACTGGTCCTGTAAGCGAAGCTGGAAACAACATGCATCTGAGCTCATAGCCCACATTACTTGCTCTCATAATAGTGTTAAACGTACTTAAGTAACTGTACGGGTCAGACTTCCCCTCAAATGGTGGGACGTGAGGAATTTGAAACCCTTGAGGAAATGGAGTGCTGGAAATATGGGGGGCAAAAGGTTCGAGTTCCTCATTAGACTCTTCGTCCCGATCACGTCTTCACTTATTCTGTAAGAGCCTGAATGCTTTTTCTAATTGATCAATCTTCTCCTGGACTGGATCCACGGGGGGTCTAACCTAAAATTGGTTATCATTGATCATAATTCCAGGTTCGCGCCTTCGCATGGGATCCTTGCGTCCATTTAGGCAATCCCTCAGGTCTGGGTTCGAGGGGTTACCATTACCCTGATTCTGATTCAGGTGTTCCCGTAAGTCAGGGTGGTCCCTTTGATTCTCAGTAGTTCTGCGTCCTCGGTTATACATACTGACCGATCTTGTGTCTTCTGAGCCTTCACTGGCAAGGCTCGCCGCATAGTTGTTTCGAGATGGGTTCCTTTCAGGTTGTCTCGTCTCTATAGTGTGAGAGCGAGACATTTGGCTTCTTGTAGGCTGGGCGCCTCTACGTTCTCTAGCGGTTCCCCTATTCCCATGTTTCCGTCTAGCCCGTCTTTCCCTATCACCCTGAGTCGATTGTGTGTTTCTCCGAGTTGGTGAGGGATATCTTATCGGCGATGGTGGGTGCCGTATGGGTGATGGTGGCTACCACCCATTTCAGGGCCTGGAAGGTCCCGAGTTCGCCTGTGCTGGTTCGGGAATGCTCTGCGTGTTACTAGGATTCTGGGTCTGAGCCGCCGCAGGGGCTCGGTTACTCCCTGTTTCGGCTGGTAACTCAACAGTTGAGTTCACAGGCGCTTCGGCCTGGGTGTTTCTCCGGGGCCTTGAGGGAGTAGGTTGTTCTGCCGGTAGCGGAGGTTGCTCCGTTCTTCGTGTGGCAACGTTTTTGCGAGGTCGCCCTCGGGGCCTGCAGGGAGGAACATATACATCTCGTAGAGGTGGAGCTTGGGCCTCAGGCGGAGATGGGGGCTGAGCCGCCTGCGCTTCAGTAGCCAATCTGGCCAGCTCTTCGTTTCGTTTCTTGGCCTCTGCCAACTGCTTTCGCAATTGACGATTTTCAAGCTTCACGATAGGGACATATCACTCAGGGTTATAGTACATGTCCTCGTCGTCCCTGGGGGTCGGTGGTGCAGGTGGTCCTCGAGAGTCAGAGGATCCACTCCTCTCATCCGGGTTCGGATTCATCATTGGCAGTTTCCCAGGGCGTCGCAGATAGCTCACTTCTTCTTCTGGAATATTAGGATCATTCACGGCCATAGTTGATTCAGGGAGGCTTTTTCAATTGACTAGACTCAGATTCGTATTGCTTAATGTGCTCTCAATGAAAGCACCAAACTGTTGATGCCGTTTTTCGTTAACTTAAATCACAGAGTAATTAAACAATATAAACTACGGTGCGATCGAATAGTAAAGATGAACAAGAATATTTTTTACGTGGTTCAGCAGTTAAATCTGCCTAATCCACGAGTCTGTATTATTAAGATTCAAAGTTTTCTCTCCAGATTTTCGATTCCTCTACAAATGGTCCTTCCTTCTCTATTTATAGGGAAGGTTACAGAGTCCGTTCCCACATATTTCAGGAAGATATTCTGTATATAAATTTAAAATAATGACATTAAATGCTATATCTTCTATATACAAGGAAACGTCCCCTGAAGACCCGGGAATGAATAACAAACTAAAAATATCCCCTTAATGATGGGGTTTTACAACAATAAATATGTTCACACGTGCACAACAGGCTATCTTAGGTGACTCATTGAATCTTCGAGACCAGCGATCGGCCTCGTGACTGTCAAGACTTACGGACTTGTCACGAACTTATCATCTTACTCCAAGACCTGCTCGGAGCAGATAAATACTATCGAGGCTATCATATTCGAGCTTGCACTTCTTAAGCTCGGGCTACTCAATCCGAAGGCACTCAATAACGAACGTATCCCGATGTCATGCCATTTCGAGCCTAGAAAGAATCCCGAGGTTACGTCTTCGAGATTGCCATATTACTTCGGAGGTTTTACAACTAGACCGTGCAATGTGTTTCATATATTTCGACCTCATACCTGACAAATCCAGTATTTCGAGGCACGTTGTCAATATGCACGTTTGCTTAGTTTTATTTATAGAATTTATTAATTAATTTTATTAAATTTATATTAATGTCATATAAATTTCAAATAAATATCATATTTTAATTAAATAATTTATTTATTTTTGAATAAGTTTATGTTTGTTCTAGTTTTTAATTTGGGAGTAAAAATTATATATTATATGTTTAATGTAATATTAAATATTATACATGTATTTTAAATTTAAGTTTCTTGCTAGTTTTTTTTTTTTAAAATCAATTTGTTGCTAATTGACAGTAGATTATATTACATATTTAATATTATATTATTCTAATAAGTGAATTTAAGTTTAATTAAATTTTATTTAAGTTATAAAATAATTATCATCGTAAAATATCTCAAAAATATCTTATTTTAATTTGTTTAATTATTTATTATTTTTAAATAATTATCATTGTAAAATATCTAAAAAAATATCATATTTTAATTTGTTTAATTATTTAATATTTTAAAAAAACTATCATTGTAAAATATCTAAAAAATATCCTATTTTAATTTTTTAATTATTTATTTTATTTTATTTAAGTTTAAGTATTTACAAACTACCGTTAAATATAAGAATATTCTGTTAAATATAAGAATATTCCGTTAAAGTTAACATTAAAAAAAAAACCGTTAAAACCAAGAATTTATGTTATCTACACACTTATTATATAGAAGAGATATGGGTGCACTCTTAATGATTACTACCCATTGATGGTTACTTTAATATTTCTAAAAATAAATTTTAATTTTTTCAAATTTTTGGAGATATTACTTGATGAAAAACGTGTATTTATTATGAAAATATAAAATTATAAACTTTTCATTTTTCAAATGCATGTCAATTTCTAAATATAGCTAATATCTCTCATTTATTGGAAACAACATTAATTATGACAAAAAAAATAACTAAATTCAAAATTAATGTAGAAAAAAAATATATACTTGTTGGTGACTTGCTATACCAAGTCACTATGTTGCCACATCATCATAATTGTATCTATGAGTAGTAACTATAGAGAAGTCTTCCATATATATATATATATATAAAGGAGAGTACCAAGGAGATGATGTGACACTCTAAAAACTCTTCAAATCACTCTATCTATTTTTTTTATTCATTTTATATATATATTATAATAATAAATGTAATTTTTAAATTTAAATGAGATATTTATAAGATATTATTATTTAAAATTTATATCTATATATATATACTAGATACAAGTAACGTGCAATGCACATTTCTGTAGTTTTATTTATAGAATTTATTAATTATTTTTATTAAATTTATATTAATGTCATATAAATTTCAAATAAATATCCTGTTTTAATTAGATAATTTTTTTTAAGTTTATGTTTGTTCTAGTTTTTGAATTTGTGAGTGACAACAAGAGATTATATATTATATGTTTAATATAATATTAAATATTATACGTAGATTTTAAATTTAAGTTTCTTGCAAGTTTTTTTTTTAAATGAATTTGTTGCTAATTGACATTATATTATATTATATGTTTAATATGATATTATTCTAATAAGTGAGTTTAAGTTTAATTAAATTTTATTTAAGTTATAAAATGTATGATTTTATTATTTTAAAATAATTATCATTATAAAATGTCTAAAAAATATCTTATTTTAATTTGTTTAATTATTTATTATTTTTAAATAATTATCATTGTAAAATATCTCAAAAATATCATATTTTAATTTGTTTAATTATTTATTATTTTTAAATAATTATCATTGTAAAATATCTCAAAAATATCATATTTAATTTGTTTAATTATTTATTATTTTTGAATAATTATCATTGTAAAATATCTCAAAAATATCCTCTTTTAATTTTTTTAATTATTTATTTTATTTTATTTAAGTTTAAGTGGTTTACAAACTACCATTAAATATAAGAATATTCTGTTTAATATAAAAATATTCTGTTAAAGTTAACATTAAAAAAAAAAAACATTAAAACCAAGAATTTCTGTTATCTACACACTTATTATATAGAAGAGATATAAAGGAGGGTACCAATGAGATGATGTGCCACTTTAAAAACTCTTCAAATCACTCTATCTATTTCCTCCTTTAATTTAATTTTTTATTCATTTTATATATTATAATGATAATAAATGTAATTTTTAAATTTAAATGAGATATTGATAAGATATTATTATTTAAAAATAGATATATTTCTCTGTGTGAATCTATATATACTCTAAACATTATTTATTAATCTCATATTTTTCTCTACTCTTATTTTTTTTCTCTTATTCTCTCTAAATTCTTTCAATTTCAATTTTCAATGAATTCCCATTCATATCTCCAATATATATATATATATATATATATATTGATGGACCCAGAACGGGTATGCTTTAAATATTTATAACTCGTAAGCGCACGAATCGTATATGAAGTTGTTACACCCAGATTTCGAGCCTTGAGAATTGTGATCTCGAAAGCTGGATTCGTCAGGAGTGGGCTCGCAATATCTAGAGTACGTGTCCGCAACCTAGGCACCGAACCTATAAAGCAGGTGGCAACCTCGAAGATGGTAGCCTCGAAATCCTCACAAGCTCGAAAGACAGACATCGGAGTACGTCTATTCTCGGGTGGCCTCGGATCAGGAGGTCCGAGCCTGACATAAGTATGAGCTCGAAGCCACATGATCTCAAGGAAAATACTATAACTCGAAAGTCATTAAGAACCCTGGGTTGGCACGACACTGACGATGTAGATTGATAACTTTGAATATCTTAATGAGTCATTTTGGAGAGTTGCAGTCTACATTTATTGTTGTAATTTCCCTATAATAAAGGGGTATTTATTATTCAGTTATACGCCCCCTGGTCTTCAGGGGACGTTTCCTTGTATATAGGAGTTACAGGCTTTTAAAGCCATTAAATATATTGACATAAAAAATAACTTCCCAGAGACGTGTGGGATAGTATTCCGAGACTTCCTCTATAAATAGAGAAGTCCCGTACCTTTGAAAAGGACCGAAATTTTGTAATCTTGAGAGAAACTCTGGAGAATTCCTCCTTGAAGAGTTTCTAGAAATTATCTTAAGTTCTAATAACAAAGACTCGTGGACTAGGTAGAGTTAACTATTGAACCACGTAAAAAAATCCTATTTGTTTTATTGTATTTTTCTGGCCATAACTATTTATTGTTTTCGTGCTCTATATTATATTCACTGTTGACGAAAAACGACGTCAACAGAAGTATAGTATTCGTGTAAGCACGAGGTCAAACCCAAAGGAGTTGTCTAAAATAAAAAAGAAAACCTTTTTAAACTAAAATTAATAAATTCTAACCTAACTCCAAAGATTGATGAGATTTTTGTATAATGAAAATAAAATAAAAGATAATAATAAAGAAATTTAAGAAAATAAATTAAAATAAATTACTAGTAGAAATCAAAATGGTAAAAGAAGATTATTAAGGTATTAGAATCCACAAAATATAAGTTCAATAATATTTATAAGTACATTGATTCCCAAGTTTTAGTGATTGTTAAAATAAATCAAACTATCATTTTCCAAATAAATTTATAATTTTAAGCACAAATTACTTCTAAAAAGATAGGATTTTTCTTCACTTTTCAAAAAGTATAATTTCAAAGTATTTAATGTGAATCAACCTAATGAAACAAAAAAAAAATCAAATAACATTATTTATAAGGCAAAACATAATATTATTGTTCTAAGCATTGGATGTAAACAATTTAATGACACATCTTACACAAATAATATTATGCTTTTGCACTAATGAATAACAAAGTGTAAATATGTGCTAACAATCCAAAATATATGATATTTAAGATAAAAGAAGATATTTGAAGAAGAAAATCCATAAACTTTATTGCACAAAATGGGAAATCAACATACAACATAAATACTATCTAGTTACATATTGTTTCATCATCACCTTAATAATCTTAAAAAGATTAGAAACTCATAAATAGGAAAATTTGGAGGATGAACCCCTAAATTGTTCCTCTAAAAATACATAGAAAATAACCAAAAAGAAGAAGAATATGAAGAGAATAGAATAGAGAGGTTTTGAAATGTGGTAAGTGTGTAGTGTAGTAACCTCCTCCTCTCTCAAATGAAGCACTTAATTCCCTTATTTATAGCAAAAAAAATGTGTTTAAAATAATCAATTTAAATTAATTTAATTAATTTAATTAATTATAATATGGCAAATAGGAGTAAATTATAGGGTGTAATAATGATGTTTTGGGGTAAAATGTGTAGAAAGTAGGGTAAAAAGTGGCATTTTTTAACATAGGGGACAAGAGTACATTGTGGCATTTTTATGGGCTCAAGAAAAAATTGCTTTGTGGCTGCTTTGCTGAGGGGCAGCTGTGTTGTGTTGGACCGAAGGTGGGCTGGGTTAGACGACTGGGTGAGTGTAAGGCCCAATCGTTGGCTGCTTTGGGTTTGTGCTGGAGTGGAGAGGACAGCAGGCGGCTGGGGGAGATTCTGGCTTCAAGAGGGTGGCTCAGCGGCTCCAGGCGTGTGGGAGAAGGCTGAGGACAGCTGGGGTATTTGGTGTGGCATGGGGGAAAGATGGTGAAGCACCTGGCGTGGCTGGGAGAGTTGGTGCAAGGGAAGGCAGGCGTTGGTGCTTGGAGGACTGGACTGGGCTGAGGCAGGTGGGCCTGCCTGGTGGACTGGGCCGAAAGGGCTGCTGGCAGGAGGAGAAATGGGCTGGTGGTTGCTCTACCATTTTTTCCTTTCTTTCCTTGAAAATGCCATTTCTTTTCCTTTATTTTTCTTTCTTTTCAAGAGCAAAAGTACCATAAATTCCCTACAAAATAAATATAAAATAAATCATAATAAAATATTTTCAACTATAAAATAAATCAATTTAATTCTTTGAAAATATTAATTATAACTTAATTTATATTTAACATTTAATTTCAATAATGCAATATTTTTTTACCTCAAACTAAACAACAATAATTCAAATATTTAACTATAACATTTTATAACAAAATAACTATAAAAATACACAAAAATATATAAAATCAAAATAAATCCAATAAATTCAAAATTACTTTAAAACTAAATAAATCAATTAAAAACTAAAGAATGAAGCAACAATTAGCACATAAAAAGTTGTAAAATAACTCTATTTTGTAGAGTTATCAGTCATATACATGGTTGTTGGCAGTCTTGGATTTGACTAGCATATCGTCGACATACACTTCCATGTTTTTTCCGATATGGCCAACGAACATTCTGTTAACTAACCGTTGGTAGGTAGCCTTGGCGTTCTTTAGTCCGAAAGGCGTAACTTTATAACAGTATACATTTGTTGGAGTCATAAAGCTAGTGTGTTCCTGGTCAGCAGGATTCATCGCGATCTGGTTATATCCAGAATATGCATCCATGAATAGCATGAGTTCGTGCCCCGCAGTGGCATCTACCAACTGATCAATTCTCGGCAACGGAAAGCAATCCTTAGGACAAGCTTGGTTCAGGTCGGAGAAATCGTTGCAGGTCCGCCACTTTCCATTTGGCTTCGGGACCAGGACAGGATTCGCAACCCAGATCAGATGTTTTGCTTCACGAATAAACCTGCACTTTAATAGCCGAGCTACTTCTTCTTCCAAGGCCTCAGCTCGGTTTGTTCCCAAACGTCTCTGTTTTTTATTTCATGGGTACGCTTCTAAGGCCTCAGCCGAGCCACCCTCCTGAAGCCAGAATCTCCCCTAGCCGCCTGCTGTCCTCTCCAGTCCAGCATAAACCCAAAGCAGCCAACGCCTGGGCCTTACACTCACCCAATCGTCTAACCCAGCCCACCTTCGGCCCAGCACAACACAGCTGCCCCTCAACAATGCAGCCACAAAACAATTTTTTCTTGAACCCATAAAAATGCCACAATGTACTCTTGTCCCCTATGTTCAAAAATGCCACTTTTTACCCCACTTTCTACACATTTTACCCCAAAACATCATTATTACACCCTATAGTTTACCCATATTTTCCATATTATAATTAATTAAATTAATTTAAATTGATTATTTTAAACACATTTTTTTGGCTATAAATAAGGGAATTAAGTGCTTCATTTGAGAGAGGAGGAGGTTACTACACTACACACTTACCACATTTCAAAACCTCTCTATTATATTCTCTTCATCTTCTTCTTCTTTTTGGTTATTTTCTATGTATTTTTAGAGGAACAATTTGGGGGTTCATCTTCCAAATTTTCCTATTTATGAGTTTCTAATCTTTTTAAGATTATTAAGGTGATGATGAAACAATATGTAACTAGATAGTATTTATTTTGTATGTTGATTTCCCATTTTGTGCAACAAAGTTTATGGAATTTTCTTCTTCAAATATCTTCTTTCATCTTAAATATCATGTATTTTGGATTGGTAGCACATATTTACACTTTGTTCTTCATTAGTGCAAAAATATAATATTCTTTGTGTAAGATGTGTCATTAAATTGTACACATCCAATGCTTAGAACAAAAATATTATGTTTTGCCTTATAAATAATGTTCATTGATTTATTTGTTATTTCATTAGATTGATTTACACTAAATGCTTTGAAATTATAATTTTTAAAGTGAACATAAATCCTATATTTTTATAAAAACTTGTGCTTGAATAGAATATCTAATTTGAATAAGTGATGGTTTGATTAATTTATACTATTACTAAATCTTGGGAATCAATATACTTTTAAATATTATTAAACTTACATTTTGTAGATTTTATTATCTTAATAATCTTTATTTTACCATCTTGTTTACAATTATTAATTTAGTAATATATATTGTCTTTAATTTCTATATTATTGTCTTTTATTTTATTTTTATTATTAAAAAATCTCTTCAATCTTTGGAGCTAGGTTAGAATTTATTAATTTTGATTTAAAATAGTTTTCTTTTTTATTTTAGACAACTCCTTTGGGTTCGATCTCGTGCTTACACGAACACTATATTCCATATATGATTCGTGCTCTTGCAAGTTATAAATATTTAAAACATACCCGTTTTGGGTCCATCACCGACCTAAATGAATGTTTTGAGATCCTAAGGAAATATAACATGAGGTTGAATTCCCAGAAGTGTACTTTCAGAGTGGCGTCATGAATGTTTTTGGGATTCATAGTCAATACAAGAGGGATAAAGGTAAATCCAGATAAAATGAGGTCACTATTGGAAATACCTTCGTCCAGCTCGCGTAAAGAAGTCCAGAGCCTGACTAGAAGAGTGGTAGCCCTTAATCGGTTCATTTCAAAATCCACTGACAAATGCTTGCCATTCTATAACTTGCTCCGAGGGAATAAGAAATTTGAATGGATTGAGTAGTGCGAACAGGCATTTCTCGATCTGAAAAAGCATTTGTCCAAGCCCCCAGTATTGGCTAAACCGGTGGAAGGAGATGTTAGAGAATATATTTTTATACTCAATGAAAATATGGAAAAACCAAAATACAATTATATGCAAAAATACAATAGACAAGATATTATTGATTAAAGAAATATTACAACTCAATTGCTCAAAATACAAGTAAATAGAAAGATGTAGAAGAAGAAGATTACAAACTCAAAACAATAATAATACAAGTAAATAAGATCAACAAGATCAAAAGAATGAAAATAAAACCAATCAAAAGAACAAACTCTCACATAACCAAAGTGTAAAGTAGTGGGGATCACCAACTTGAACAAGGTTCAAAACCTTTGTCCAAGAGCTTATTCCCCCTATTCTCTAAGCACTAAGGGATCTCTCTAGGAAATAGCTCTCTGGAATTATCAAGCCCCTATGGTGTATTTTCCAACCAAGTGCTTTGTGGATGGAAAATGGTGTGTCTTACAAGTGAGCATTAGACTCCTATTTATAGAGTTTTGAGACACCCTTTGAATTTCAAATTCCACCAACCCCCATGGCTGTTACCAATGATTAATTGGATGTTTATGGAATTAAAATAGAGATTTAGGAGTTACTTGGTTGTTGGAAACGTTCAAAATTGGAAAAAATCAAAGTTTGGAAAATGTTGTCAGCCGCTCAGGCCGCGGCCAAAGACATTTTTTAAGCAACCAATTTTCCAAATTTGCCAAAACGTTCCAAATTCATTCCCACTTGATTTTGTAACTTCCATACACATTATGGGAGTTCAAATCACATCTCTAACAACCATATCTCTTATGGCTTTGAGAAATTCAAATCAAAATATTTAATATCAAATCTACACATTATTGGGTAATATTTGGAAGTTACAAATTTGTGATTGAATTCGTAACACCAAATATGTTACATATTTGGATATTTCATATATATCTAAATAATGTAACTCTCTATTATATGTTACAATATGTGACACTCTTTGTCACATTTATTTAATCTAAAATATTATATAATAAAATAATATAATATTACATTATATTATAAATAATATAACATTCCCACACTAGATTAAATAGTTTATCTATTGTAACACTTATTTAATCATTCAAACATTATATAAAATATAATATTCCCCCACTTGATTAAATAATCATTCTCTATAGAAACCTTTGCATTGGTGCATAAAGTAAAATATCTTTCGACTTGAATTTTACCTTAGTGTAATTATCACAAAGATTGTTGAAATTTTGGTTGCCAAAGCATTGAACCACTATCTCTTGATAACAAATCGGTGATAACACACACACCTTCGCTATATTCACTTGAGACCTCAATGTCTTGCTTTGCACAGTTAATGGCCATGTGCACATTCCATTCATAGACTTTTCTTGAGAATGACTCTCAATTCTCATGAGGGGGGGCACCACCCCTAGGTCTATATAGGTAGAACTCTTATAGCATTTTGTTACCCTAAAATACTTGTCTTTTCAATACCAAGTTCTATTAAAAAACCTTTCAATTTTAACCCTCATTTTGGTAACACACTAGTACTCATATCTCAGATGGGACAAAATTTGAGTACTACTACTATTCACTTGATTGATTTGTTATTACCCATTGAACCTAATACTAGTTTGGTTACTAGTATTAAGATAGGTTACCATCAACTGTGAATCTCTTTAGGGAGTCTAAGTCCCATCCCCTGAGATGTAAAAATGATTCCATTTGAATCATTTCTTTTTTCATGTATGCATACTTAAACACTATCATTATTTTATTCAAACTTTGTTGCTAGCTATAGTTTGATTAAAATAGTTACCCCTTTAAAATAGTGAGTTTGACCATAGTCAACACCCCCACTATTTTATATTTCAATAGCCAAGATAGACATTTTCTTTGAATATCAATTCTAGAAACCTCTTTGTTTATATAATTCTCCTTTATGTTTTAAATTGATTCCTTCTTGAATCAAAATATTACAAACAATAACTTTAGACATCAAGCATGTCTAGATTTGTTCATTCGATACACATATAGCCAATGTGGTTTAGAATGTGAAATTCCAAATCATCTATTTGATAGGATGACCAAATTAATCAATTATTAATAACAAAATAAATTGATTAACTTTGGAGCATCACCCCCACATTTCTCACATAGTGATAATCACTTTAAAATAAAATTCTCTTCATTTCTATTAAGTCATTTATCCTCTAAGATAAATCTAGACTTATAATTCTCAAAGTTCATCATGAGTCCTCTAAGCCACGTGATAAACTCTCAAGATAAACCCTCAATGTTTATCTTGATTTATTTACTTGCTAAAGAAATGGACATTTCTTTCAAAGCAACTTTTACTTAGTTTCTTTCTTTTATGTATTTCACAAAATAAAAATGTGAACACAAATGTCATGTGAAAATTTCTCAAACAAATAATCACTCATTTTCATTTTTAGTTGTCTAAATAATCTCAAAAATCACTTAAACAACTTTTGTGTCTTTTCTAAGAGTCTTTTAGATTCTTTTGAAAACACCAATTTGGCATCGATTGATTTTCTCATCAAAATCAATTTGAAGATGTCAATATTTTAAACACTTTAAATCAAAGAAAATAAACCCTCATTAATTTATTTAAACACTTTAATTTCTTATGTTTTAGTTTAAAATTATCTCCTCATTGAGATTAATTTAAACATATCACCATCTTTAACCAAAATTAATAAAGTTATCTTTAATCTATTCACTATTGGTGTAAATATTTAAAATTACTTCTCCAATTTTGAAATGTCTCATCATTGAATATTTAAGAATTATTGTCACTAAATAATTCTCAAATATATTTCATTTGACCACACTCTAGACTATAAGTCTATTGAGTCAATATGTCATCCCACAATTTTTGAATCCACCTTGATCCATTTTTCTTGCAATAGCAAGACACAACCATTAAAAGATGTAACCCCCTGATCTATAATTTTCTGTACGCAAGTATACGTAGTTGTATCAAATAGTAAATTCCGTAAGAACGGATATCGTCCCACAGAGACTATCTCCCAAGTATCACTAATTGATTTTCGAATTCTATTTGGTTAATTAAAATTTAAGTGAACAATTAAAAATAAAATAAATCCTATAAACTATGAACCAAAATTAAAGAACTGCAAACAAAACAATGAATCACTACTTAAGAATCAATAATAAAAACAACCTAGGAATTAATTTCATCAACTGTTCATTCTATTAATTTTAATAATCAATTCTAAATCTCTTCTTTCTATTCTAATAGCAGGTTAATATAATCGATTCCTATTCTTTTTCAAGATATAAGATCTCAATCTATATGCAAGTTTTCTACATTTCTGTGATAAACTTGAACATATAAAAGGCATTAAACATGGAAACCTAATTACTACACAAGTCATATAGGTACTTTCGTCCAATATGCACCCTATGTCTATACAATGATAGCATATTCAATTCTCATCTTTCGAATTTTGAATCAAAACCATTAAATCAAGCAAATAGTGATCAAGTATTTACTAGCATTAAACACACATCATATAGATTAGAATAGAAAAAAAGTATCAATAGAAACTCATAATAAAATTAAATAGAAATCTCAGTGACTACATTAATTCCTAGATAAAAGAAATTAGTTCATAAATGCCATGATGAAAATAAACTGCAAATAATTGTTCATAAGATTAACCTCAGAATTCCGATGAAAACAAAACAGAGAAAATAATTACAATAGCCTCTTTTTATCTAGGGTTTATAAAACTTCCAGTCCTCCTATAATCGCAGCATTATGTTCCTTAAATAACCCTCCAAAGCTCCCAAGTGAAAAGACCAAATTACCCTTCAAAAAGTCGTCTAAAATCTGAAAAACGCATCACCAGCGCTATAGCGCTGTATTCGTAGTGCTGTAGCGCTATTGTCAGTGGCAAAATGCCTCAAAATCTAGTGCACTAGCGCTGTAGCGCTAAAGTCAGAGCCAAAACACCTGGAAAATTTGCTTACTAGCGCTGTAGCGCTGCAGCGCTACTTGATTGTTCATGATAGCGCAGTGGCGCTGCACTTATAGCGCTGTGACGCTAAAGTCAAAATCATTTTGGCATCGAAGTCCTTTGTAGCACTACGGCGCTCCCTTGATAGCGCTATAGCGCTATTAACAGCACCCAAAATTGCACATATCAATCCCGAAAAACTTGATTTTGTTCCACTTTCCCTCTTTTTCACTCTTTTTACCAATTTAGCATGGAAAACCTGAAACATGAACAAACGAACATAATTCCGAAATAAAATAATCCTAAACTAACGAAAAATACCCTAAAAACTAGACCATAAACGAGCCTAAAACTCGTTTATCACCCCCTTAGGTTCATCTTTTCTTATCTCATAAAATGAGATGCTCATCTTTTAAATGAGAAAATTTTAAATTCTCAAATAATTTTTTTATTCACAAATCACATACTAACAATAATATAGGATAAAATCTATTAATATCTCACAAATATTTGCATGATTATATTTCAATATAATTTCACATAATTGTCAACATATATGACTTATATCATACTAACATGGCTCTTTATTAATATGTAAACATAAATTACAAATATCATACACATATGATTTCATATTTTTACTGATTCACAAAATCAATATATTTATGCATGTCATATAAAACTCATAAAATTGTCATTCTAATAATTTATCATTATCACATTATAAGATAATTTTATAACATGCTAGCATATATTCCAATAAACTACTAGATTATTTACACATTAATCACATATAACAAAAACTCAAGATATTAAATTATCTTCTAATCTAACCACTATATTTGAAAAAACAAAGGAGATTAGAAAACAATGAACCTCATTTATAAAATTTTCTTCTTCTCATTTCTATCACTATATGAAAACCATTAGATTTTCTAAGAAAACAAAAGAAGAACATTACCTTATCTTACCATCTTTTCAAAGTTGGATCCTCACAAGATCTCTATGGTTTCTCCATCCATTGAAAATGAACATAAGCTTTTGATTGTTAGAGAATAAATTTTTATAATCAATGGAAATATGGAAAAACCAAAATACAATTCTATGCAAAAATACAACAGACAAGATAATATTGATTAAAGAAATATTACAACTCAATTGCTCAAAATACAAGTAAATAGAAAGATGTAGAAGAAGAAGATTACACACTCAAAACAATAATAATACAAGTAAATAAGATCAACAAGATCAAAAGAATGAAAATAAAACCAATCAAAAGAACAAACTCTCACACAACCAAAGTGTAGAATAGTGGGGATCACCAACTTGAACAAGGTTCAAAACCTTTGTCCAAAAGCTTATTTCCCCCTATTCTCTAAGCACTAAGGGATCTCTTTAGGAAATAGCCCTCTGGAATTATCAAGCCTCTATGGTGTATTTTCCAGCCAAGTGCTTTGTGGATGGAAAATGGTGTATCTTACAAGTGAGCATTAGGCTCCTATTTATAGAGTTTTGAGACACCCTTTGAATTTCAAATTCCACCAACCCCCATGGCTGTTACCAATGATTAATTGGATGTTTATGGAATTAAAATAGAGATTTGGGAGTTACTTTGCTGTTGGAAACGTTCAAAATTGGATAAAATAGAAGTTTGGAAAATGATGTCAGTCGCTTAGGCTGCGACCTGAAAAACATGGGCCGCGGCCCACGATGTTTTCTGCCTCTTGGGCCGCGGCCTGAAAAACTCAAGCCGTGGCCCAAGACATTTTTTCAGCAACCAATTTTCCAAATTTGCCATAACGTTCCAAATTCATTCCCACTTGATTTTGTAACTTCCATACACATTATGGGAGTTAAAATCATATCTCTAACAACCATATCTCTTATGGCTTTGAGAAATTCAAATCAAAATATGTAATATCAAATCTACACATTATTGGGTAATATTTGGATGTTACAAATTTGAGATTGAATTTGTAACACCAAATATGTTACATATTTGGATATTTCACGTATATCTAAATAATGTAACTCTTTATTATATGTTACAATATGTGACACTCTTTGTCACATTTATTTAATCTAAAATATTATATTATAAAATAATATAATATAATATTACATTATATTATAAATAATATAACAAGAGAGCCCCTATTCCTCTATTTGGCTGTGACGGAAAATGCAACCAGCGCCGTGTTGGTTCGGGAAGAAGACCGAGTTCAAAAAATGGTATATTATATAAGCAAAAGACTTCTTAGAGCTGAATCATGGTACCCCCTGATGGAAAAGATGGCGTTTTGCCTGATATTAGCCTCCAGGAAGCTTAGGCCGTATTTCCAGTCCCATACAATCAACGTCGTGACCGACTAACCTTTAAGGCAGGTATTGCAAAAACCTGAAGCGTCGGGACGTCTCTTAAAATGGGCGATCGAACTTAGCCAGTTCAAAATAATGTACGTACCACGGACCTTGATTAAAAGCCAAGCCCTTGCTGATTTCATGGCTAAGTGCACTGGATTCCAAGCAGAGTCTTTGAAAGAACCGGAGCAGCAGTTGTGGAGAATCTTCGTGGATGGCGCCTCTAATGAGAACAGATCCGGAGCTAGGTTCATCTTGATCTCTCCGGAGGGGCATCGATTCCATTCGGCACTACGATTCAGATTTGAAGCATCAAACAAAGAAGCCAAGTACGAGGTTTTGTTAGCCGGCCTTAGAGTGGCAAAGGAATTGAAGGCCAGGGTCATCCAGTGTTATAGCGATTCCCAACTCGTGGTCAATCAAGTGTTAGGGGAATACCAAGCACGGGGTTCCAAGATGGTGGCTTACCTAGCCAATGTGAAGAAAGAGCTATCCGAATTTGAGTATGGCACTGTCGAATAGATCCCTCGCAAGCAGAACGCTAACGCAGACGCTTTGGCGAGGCTCGAAACCTCCAAGGAAGCTAAGACTTTGAACGTAGTACCAGTGGAATTCTTGGAAAGACCAAACGTGGCAGGAAATGAGATGGAGGTCGAGATGATGACATTAGGCCGACCTAGATGACCCCCATAGTGGAGTATCTTACGACAAGAAAGCTACCTGAAGAGAGGAAGGAAACGAGAAGGATAATCTATCAAGCCCCAAGGTATGTAATTGTGGATGGAACGTTGTACCGACGTGACCATTCCTTACCCCTTCTACGGTGTGTTCTGCCGGAGTGTAGGAGGTGCATGAAGGGTTCTGCAGGGATCATGCTGGGGGGGGGGGGGGGGGGGGGGCAAAACCTCGCCTTAAAAATATTGAGGCATGGTTATTTTTTGGCCCACTTTAACAAAGGATTCCATCTCTCATGTTCATAAATGCGATAAATGCCAACGCTTCGCCACAGTCGCGCAAGCTTCTCTGGTCAAGCTAATGATGACTTCATCCCCATGGCTGTTTGCAAAATGGGGGATTGATTTAATAGGGCCCTACCTATGGGAAAGACATGATTTCGTTATGCGGTGGTGGCCATTGATTATTTCACGAAGTGGGTAAAGGCTGAGCCTCTAGCAACCATCATCTCAAAAAGAATCCTCGACTTTGTGGTCAAAAGTATTGTGTGCCGGTTTGGGCTACCCAAGAAGATTGTGTCAGACAATGGAACTCAATTTGAAAGTGATCTCTTCACCGAGTTCTATGAAAAGCATGGTATAATTAAAATTTTCTCTTCAGTGGCGTACCCACAGGCCAATGGACAGGTCGAGGCTGTGAATAAAGCCCATAAAGCGAGTCTTAAGAAAATGTTAGATGAGGCCAAGGGAGTCTGGCCTGAGCAGCTCCTACAGGTACTTTGGGCATACCGAACTTCACACAGGACCTCTACTGGGTACACCCCTTTCTCCCTGACTTTCTAAAGTGAGGCCGTCCTTTTCGTCGAAGCAAAAATAACCACGCATAAGATACAGACATTCAGTCAGGAGCAGAATGATGAGTTGCTTAATGCTTCTCTGGACCTGATCGATGAGAAACGTGAGGATTCACAACTACAGCTCGTGCATTAACAGCAAAGAATCACT
Source organism: Humulus lupulus (assembly GCF_963169125.1). NCBI lineage: Eukaryota > Viridiplantae > Streptophyta > Magnoliopsida > Rosales > Cannabaceae > Humulus > Humulus lupulus. The sequence goes on along the minus strand of NC_084800.1, from coordinate 112,740,765 downwards.
CGTTATTTTAATTCTAAGGTCAGAAGGCGTAGTTTCGGTTTGGGCGACCTGGTCCTCCGAAGGGTCTTTCTGGCCAACAAGGACTCTAAAGACGATGCTTTAGGCTTGAACTGGGAAGGACCCTATCAGATCATGGAAGTCATACGTGAAGGAACTTTCAAATTAGCTCGACTTAGTGGAGAAATAGTCCCACGGACCTGGAATGCCATGCACCTAAAGAAGTATTATCAATGATGATACCATCCTATGTAAGGCTTTGTCCTCTCTCACCTAAATGAAGGGTTTTTCATGTATTTCTTGTTTTTTATATAGTTTAAGCTTTGTCCTTTCTCACGTGTATTTATATTTAAGTTCGGATAATAACATTTATATAAGCAACCAAGAAAGTTCACATTTTGGTTACTTGGGGGGCATAGGACCCGAGATAGATCAAGACAAGGTCGCTAATGGAGTATAAGTTTAAATCATTTAAAATCTTGGATATAACAAGGTACAAAACCCTGGATACAACCAGGTTCTGAACTTAGAAGCTAGCAAAATTGATTAACCAATGTTTTTAAATCATTTAAAATCCTGGATATAACCAGGTACAAAATCATGGATACAACCAGGTTCTGAACTTAGAAGCTAGCAAAATTGATTAATCAATGTTTTTGAAAACACGAGGAGTCAATCAATCTAGTGCGAACTAAGTTTAAATCATTTAAAACCCTAGATACAACCAGATCTTAAACTTAGAAGTTAGCAAAATTTGAAAATTTGATGGCTTTCATAGAAGCTTGAGATATCAATAAACCTAATGAGAACTAAGTTTTAAATATTTCAAACCCTGGATATAACTGGGTCCAAGGCCTGATACTTAATAGATATGATATAAATCAACACATTAATTTTGGATATAACCAAATTCAAAATATCTATCCCGATCTAAAAATCGATTCCTAAGATTTTGAGTGTGCAAGTCTAAAAAAGCATAAACATGAGAGACAATCAAGGAAAAGAAAAATAGATTAAAAGTTAGATATGTGAATTAAAAGCAAATTGTCTCGAGGAAAAATAACCTCAAACTAGGCCAAATGGCGAATGTTTAAAAAAAGAAAAAGAAAAGAAGGGAAAACTTCATCAAGCCCTTCCAAGGCGCTCTGAGGATGTAACCTCTTAAGTCTCCTGCTTGCCCGCGGTGGAAGCATCCCCTGTCTCAGACTGCTCTTGTAGGATCCGAGCTTTGAACTTCTCGAGGTATGGATCCCACACTTCAGGAGCCAGGAAGGAGAAGTTACCATCTTGGTTAAAGACCCAGCAGTGATACAACATGCTCTTCATGGAGGACAGCGAGGCCACTTTCTCCTCTTTAACAGCAACCTCGCCCTCCAGCTGCTTGGCTTTGGCCTCAGCGGCCTCGACTTGAAGAGTGGCCAAGGAAACCTTTGTAGCATGCTCGCTTTCTTGAGACGATGCAAGGGCAGCCTTGGCATCGTGCTCGCCTTGTTGAGCGGCTACAAGGGAAGCTTTGGCAGCTTACTCGCTTTCCTGAGTAGCAGTCAGGGCGGTCTGGGAAACCTGGAGCTCAGCCTGAAGCTCCTCATCCTAGCCCTAACCCGGGATATACTGCAGTGCTAAGCCAGGACCGACTGCAAAAATAAAGAAATACGTTAGACGCATACTGGGGCAAAATAAATATATATATGTTCAAATGAGGAAAGCTATCCTACTGTGAGGGTCATCCCCAAGGCAGATTCCTGGACGTTCTCTAGGCTCCTCTCTTCTATTGTCCTCAGGTCCCTCGGGTTGGCTTTGTATATGTGCTCCACCACATGGTTCGCCGTCTCATAGAGAGTCCCCTAAAAAGTGTCGGGGGTCTTCTCTAAATCCTGAGGATTGACTGGGATGCACACGGTGGTGGTAGGGACAATAGGAGCTGGAGGATTAGCTTGTGTTGTCTAATCCCGAGCAGGAGCAGGTGGAAATCGATGAGGAGGCAGAGAAGGACCCCCTTTCTCTGTCACGATGGGAGTCGGAGCTGTCGAGCTTGTGCTTTTCCCCTTAGCTAGAGATTTGGAAGTATTCCCTATCGCAGGGGGTGTCTTCTTTGCTGTGTACTGAGGCTTCTTTACGGCAGGCCCCGAGCTGGTTTTTCCCTCCTAGAAAACCATGCGGAGGTCAGGAGTTCTTGCTCGTGCCATTTCTTCGCCTAAAAAGAATGAGAAAGAAGTTAATATACAAGTAAAGTCATCAATTTACATAAAATAAATAAATGAAAGTCCTACCCTCCGGGCTAGGGGAGAAGTCTATTGTCACGACCTCCGGCCTTGGGATTGCTGGAGGAGAAGGGGAGTCTAAGTCTATAATTTCTTGACTTATGGGAGGTTCAGGCTCAACTCCTACCTTGGGGCTAGACTCATCTACATATTGCCTAAATCCAGGGGAAAAGATGCCTTGGAGCTTAGAAGGCCACGACCTACGATTGGTCCCATATTCCTAAAAAATAGCTAACCTAAAGGTTGAGGTGTTGTCTAATACAACGGTACCCTTAGGATAACCCATATCATAATGTAACACCAGATGGTCCACACACTAGAGCAGGGTTAGGTTATGATCTAGATTACTAGGATGGCGGTGAACGAGCAGGTTGGTGTTAAATCTAACTAACCTAAAATCGGCGACAGCCTTGTCTAATTCCCTAAAAGGATATGGGTTACCTTGCCTAGAGGGGCCGGCAGCTGCCCCCGATGCAGCTTGTTCTAGGTTAGGACCCCAGGCATGTTGGGTTTTATGCCCTTATAAAACCATGTCGGACATGTAGCACGATTTCATATTATCAATAAAAGTAGTAGATTCATTTAGTTTGACAACCGTGTTGCTTGCTTGTTTTATTACATGATTATTGAAATAATACAAACATTTATAAAATCCCGAACATATGGATAGTTACAATTATAGTGACTAGGTCACAGTGGATTATAGTTGTAATTATATGTTCAAAAGAACGAGTCCTAAGATTAGATCAGTGCATTGGATTTTCACTGATTAGGCAATCTACGATATGATCTACTTACACATTCAGGGTGTGATGTCTTGTCCAAGGCTTCGACCAAGTAGATAAGATCGGATGTATTTAGTTACATCGGACTAGGACTGATATTGATTATTGATTGATAAATAAGTATCGTTGTTATCAAATCTAATCAATGTCACAACGTTGACCATATATTAAGTCGATCTTAATTCTGAGTGATAATATTCTGCTAATTATATTATTTAATCTTTTGACTTGTTCGTTGCCAGCTTACCCTATGGTCTAGCCCATACTTACACCTTGGAGATTTATTAGTGTAATTGAGTGGGAGTATTATTCATGGATACGAAATCTATAACTTCTGTATGAGAAGTGAAAAGATGATTTCCTTAATTGCTTTGTTCAAAAGGTTAAATGATTGAGATCTCATTTCTGTGATTAAGTTCACGAAAATATCATTATAAGGAACTTAGTGGGAGTTAAGGATAAAATACTAATGAGGGGTAAAACGGTAATTTGCACCCAGCTCGTTAGTAAGTCATCGATAGAGGATTGACTGATTGTAATGGTTATAACAATGGATAATGTATTTATGGTTTTGAAAGTACGTTCTATGAATTCAAGAGTTCAATTCTGAGTCTATAGTGGAGTCACGAGGAATTAATAAGGTAGTGAAATTATTCGTAAATAAATTCACGGTAACTTGTTGGAGCTTGATTTCATGGATCCATGGTCCCCGCATCACCTTTGAGTAAATCATCTAGAATGTCTCAATTAATTGATTTAATTATCAATTAGGATTTTTAAAGTTGACTAGGTCAATTTTGGAAAATTTATAGAGATATGAGATTTAGAGAATAAAAGAGAATCTTTGGGTAAATTTATTAATATTGATAAATTGGTATCAATATAAATAAATAATATTAAATCAAGTTTCAAATTATAATTAGTTAATTTGAATAAGGATTTAATTAATTTATTAAAAATAAATAAATAAATAAAATGTTTTGAATTTAGGCCAAGTTGGTATTTAAATTCAAAACAAAGAGATTGGGCCCAAGTCCATTTATGGCAGCCCAATGCTTTTATTTTTGTTTATTATTTTTAATTAATTTAAATTTAAATAAATCCCATTAAGTTGCCTATATAAGGAATATGATATCTAGGGTTTTAAAAAGCAAGCCAGTCTCAGTTGATTTGGGTAAGTGAAAACCTAGACACTCTAATCCTTTCTTAGCCACAATCTCTTCTTCTTTTCTAGATCTCTATCTCATGTGTTGAGAACCAGCCCATACTAGTTCTAGGTTGATCAAAGGCTTGGTGAGGAAGACTGTGTTGCTGATCTTGTTCAATCTCTTGATAATACTCTGCTACAGAAAGGAATTAAGGGTTAGAGAGATTGAAGGATGGAGTTGTTCCAGTTCCGCTGCGTAATGTAAGTTTTTACTTTACTCTGTATTTGTATCAATTTCATAGGAGCATGTTCTAGGAATTTTCATGTTTGTTTGATAATATGTAAATTGCATGAAAATAAATAAAGATCCTGCAAAGAGTTTTTTCCAACAAGGTAGCCTCGGGAGCTCACCTCTTCCTCAAGAGAGGGACCTCGGCTTCTTCTTGTTCCTCCCCGTCAGCAGCCTTGGGGTTTTCTTCTTAGGGAGGTGGGAGCTCGTGGACTACTGGAAAGGTAGCCCGGGTCCTTCTTAAGGCCAACATTTGGCCTTCGCCGATCAATTGACACGCCAGCATCCTGACGTCGTTCACGAGCTGACAGTAATCTTTTTCACAGGCAGAAAGCCCAGATAAAGTCTCATACTGACCCCCGAGGGTCACAGACTTCTCCGTCCTCGCGAATATGGCTGCACCAAAAAAAAAATAGTAAACTCAATCAATATAAGTACAAGGAGTATGACTATTAAGTAAGAAAGAATGATTTCACGAGCTGAGAAAAGAAAAAAGACTTACGAGGGCGGTTGAAGTATCAATGCTCACAGTTGCGGAACCCATTCAACATAAAGAATTGTCCTTGAAGTTGTTAGGGTGGCTGGGGAGCTCGATCACTGGGGCTGAATTCGGGAACTGGGTGAGGTAGTAGAATCCATCACCTTGGCCTCTTTGCTCCGGGTTGGCCTTAAGGCAGAAAAAATAGAGGATGTTCGCCGGAGTGGGGACCTCCCACTAGTGTTTTAAAAAGAGGTATTTCAGCCCCGCCAGAAGCCGGTATGAGTTAGGGGGAGCTGAAACGGTCCCAACTTCACATAGTTAAGGAAGTCAGCAAAGTATTGATCAAGGGGAAGGAAGGTCCCTGCCTAAGTGCTCATCACTCTAGGCCACAAAGTCGTCCTGGAGTGGCGCTCTTCGTTCCCCTTCGAACGGAGGGCAGGCAATAAGGACGCCGGACCCAACCTCTATGTTGTGGCTCAGCATTATTTTATTAACCCTTCCTTGGGTCGTGATTTTGGAGACAATTGTCTCTGCCTCGAAGAACGCATTAGGATCAACCATGACCTCCTTCTCCACCACGGGGTCAAAATGAGGAATAGGAGATTCGGAGGCGATCTCTTTTCCCATGTTGGTTTGTTGAGACGAGGAGCCGGCTACATTCCTCTTGGGTACGCTCTTCTTGGGTGCCATTAGATCGTCTAGTGAACAAGAACGACGAGTCACTTAGTAGGCGACCTAATATTTTATAAAGGTAAAGGCAAGGAAGCACGAAGGGAAATGGTTCTTTTGATGCCCGAACTGAGTTAATCTCAGGCCGTTGCGTGATGCCACGCGCTACCCTACGCTACACACTTCATTTTCCCCAACAAATCACTGGTGTTTAGGGATCCACGTGTCAGAAAACCTCGACTACTAATGTCCTTAGGGGGCGGTTTAGAGGAAAACCACCTAAGAAACATATTCCCTAAGAAATTTGGTTTTTGGACCCCTAACCTTTCATCTTCTATAACCCCTAACGAGTAGGTTCACCCAGAAAATGCCCAGTTTCGTGAACGTCGTGTTTTTTTTTTTTAAATTTCTAAATCTTCTCAAATAAGCCTAAAGGTTAAAAACCTATGAACCAAAAACCTGAGAAAAATACCCTAATATCCCTTTCATCAAGGCATGGATGGACATGGTAAATAAAAGGCATAAATCAGTAAAGAAAGAGGTTGTTTGAAACAGCGATACTTACAGTGTGTTCGTCGGTTGAAGAAGTATGTATCGCAAGGCCTGAGAGATCCACTCCTGAGTAAAAGAGCAACCGAATGCCAGAGAGATTTCGCAACAAAGGATTTTTGGGGGTTTTCTTGTTTTTCTGAGAAAGGAAAAGGTTGAGAGTGCAGAGGAGGGAAGGCAAAAAAAATTTGAATGAAAGGTTGTAAACTGTGGAATTGGCATGTCCCTTTTTATACGTAAATGGCATAAAACAATGTGAACCATCCGATCCGGCCAATTCAAGATCCGAGGGTAGTAGTTCGAGGGTCGAAACGGCAGCAAAAAGTTGACAAGACAATTATTGCAGCCCTCGAAACCCAAACATGCACCAATTATAGTGTTCCACATGTCCAACACTCGAGTAGTGGGCAAGCATGGGTAATCGCGACAGAAGTTTAAAAGTCCTTACCGTGTAAGTCAGAAGGTGATGTCATAATTCACGAGTGGGAACTTGGGAGGTAAATGTGCATCATAAAATTCAGCACGAGTCTTTTATTTAGCTCTTGTATAGTTGGCGAGTAAAGGACTGTAATAGATGATCCATAAGTTCGTATTTTCTCCACAAAAGCAGCACGGTTCCCAAGGTTAATAACACGAGCTGTGGAATACAAAGCAATAAGCACAAGCTTGTAACAATTATAAGGCATAACATCCATGACACGAGCTCACGGTGCATTCAGCTCGGGGTACGCTAGAGACCTGACGTATCCTTGGATCCCTAGAAACCCGAATGATATAGACGTGCATGGTCAGACATGGCATGTTCGCAGATCCCTGAAAACCCGGACACGTAATATAATCGTGCATGGTCAGGTATGGCATGTCCGATTATCCTTGAGGATCCAAGATCAGTTTTACCTAATGATCAAACCATGCCTTAGGATAAATTGTAATATTTATAATTAGTGTGGTACAGGTAACACTGGGGGCTAAATCATGTGATGACCGCAAGGCCTGTCCAAGGATTTTCTCTATAAATACTAAGATCTTGGATAGGGAAGAGGGATGTAATTTTTTGTAATGCAAAAACTCTGTCAAAATTGAGAGAGAACAACAATAATAATATAGACTCGTGGACAAGGTGGATTTTAACCACTGAACCACGTATAAAGAGAGTGTTCTTGAGAATCAGTTTCTTAATACGGTTCATCATTAAGCACTAATTCATCCCAGATATATTCTTAATTCACTGTTGGCGAAGAATCATGTCATCAATATATATTCTAAACATTCTCTATTAATCTCATATTTTCATCTACTCTAATTTTTTTTTCTCTTCTTCTTTCTAAATTCTTTTAATTTCAATTTTCAATGAATTCCAATTCATATTTCCAAAATTGTTTGATTTACGTGTTAATGATAACACAATCTATATATCCATATTTGTTAATCTTTGAAGCTTTTATTTTAAATTATTGATCTTGATATTATAACATCTCCATCTTATTTTTCTATCATATTTTTAGATGTTATCGGATGTTTATGTTGTGTGGGTGATATTGAGATTGTTGGAGGTGGTTGGAAAAAAAAAAGAAATCAAAGTTTTAACAAATTAGTAAGTATAAGTTAATCGATAAATCTTCAAATAGATTCTGTAGCATCATTTATCGAAAGATTTTCCACTATCTCCAATGGTGTGGAAGCTATTGCGAATTCTAATATATTTATATTTTATTTAATTACTATTACTATTTCAAATGAATAAAAATAGAAAAAAATAATAAAATTGATATAACCATCTTATTTTTTTTCTGCTTATTTGTGGTTAATTAATTTACTATTATTATTTTCAATTTAAATAAGATGTTAATTTTTTTTATTTATAATAATATGTTCATATCTATTTTTGTAGAATTTTTTTAATATCAAATATATTTTATAATATTTTTTGTATATGAATATGTCATAGCCTAATTTCAGCATGGGTTCATTCACCCCAACTTGGGAACAGCTAGCAAATAAATGTATGGAGACGAAGCATAGGGATGATATCTGATTGTTATGCAGGTGGACAACTAGGGTTTCGTGTGGTCACTTGTGATGTTAGGCACCCTGGGTCTAACCCGAGCATGGGATACGAAGGTCATGAAGCACGAGCTCAGGATATTACAATAGCTGTCTAAGCACGAGCTTGGAGGAGACATCCAGCTCGTGACAATTCTAATATATCGTATAACCGCGGATCCCCAGAGACTCGGGTCCTTTTATATGTTTATTTATGACCAGGCTGCCATATTTATTGTCCGAGATAATAGGAACTTGTTTATTCTATTATCAATTCATATCCCAATATAAATAGGAATTGTTTGTATTAAATGTAATAAATATGTATATGCGTGATTGACTCACGCGGTTACCCAATCCTGTCCATGGAATTTCTCTATAAATATTGAGAATATTGGACAGAAAAGGGGACCATAATTCTGTAATACTGAAACTCTGCCAAAATAGAGAGTGAAACAGCAATAATATAGACTCGTGGACTAGGTGGATTTTAACCACTGAACCACGTAAAATATTTGTGTTCTTGTGAATCTATTTCATTTTTTCATTATGGTTTATTACTAAGCACTAATATACCTTATTATTTCTTAATACACTGTTGGCGAAAAACCGCGTCAACAATTTGGTGTTTTCATTGAGAGCGAAATTAGTGATTCATCGAAATCCCAGTCAAATCTCATCATGGTGCTCACTCGCTCAATGCACGACAATGAGATAGAACAGCCTGGTGGGCAGGAGGCCCATCATATTGTTGTTTCGAACGAGCATGGTCCTGAAGTCCAGCAACGTCCGGGAAAACAACTGGCTGGTCATGACGACACTGGGAGTTCGACGTCATTGCCACCAAATCCAAACCCAGACTACTTAACTGTCGTTGAGATGGAAAATATGCAGTTAAGAAGCCATCTCACTAAGGCAAATAGGCAAATTGAGGAGGTTTTGGCTCGGTTACCCCTCTTGCAACTGATGTTAATGTCGGAAAGAGGCAAAGTAGGTCTCATAAATCCCACAGGAATATCCGATCCAAACCAAGTCGGTCAGTCAGAACTTCCACCCTAAGTTCTGTGCCTATAAGGCAAGATCGCTAGAATGCTCAACCTAGTGGCCCTCATATGGGTAATCAGCATATCAGTCAATTGGTTTGAACCGCAACCCCAAGTTCAGTGCCTCCTCCACAGGTCCCTAGGAATGTTCATGGCAATCCATGAGGAGGGGCTGGAATAGGTTCACAAAGACAAAATGTTCTAGCAAGCCTCTCTACGTCGCGATCAGATCGTCAGGCGCAGATAGCAAGAGACAATGGGGGAGAGCATAGGTGGGCTAATCTAGTTCACCCTGATGGAACAAAGATTGCCTCGCTAGTAAGGCATCCCCCATCACCCATAAGACATCCGATGCCACCTCTTCCTACACGGGACATTCCTACTTGTGGAGATAGCATGAGAAATCCTCCTCCATCTACCAATACCTACGTCCCACAGACACGTGTTGAAAACCCAGATCCTTGGTCCCAACTGCGAGCTGTAAGCTTCAGAAATGGGAGTTACTAGACTGAAATTCGTTGTTATGATAGGTCTGAGGGCGACCTAAGAAATCAATTGAGTTTAGCACAAAGCCCTCAGTATGGGTCGCAACCTGATTTGCGTGATCGCCTGAATTCGCAGAGAAGGAATCTAGCTCAGAATGAAGATGTTAGTTATACTCGACAAGAGGGGGGTTTGTCCATAGTACATGATAATGGGAATGCCCCACCAAACCAAGCTCGAGCTAGGAGGGACAATAACCCATCAAATGCATACGATAGGATAGGAGCTGTTGAACAGCCCCCAGATAACCTAGGGACCAAAGACCAAACCCTTAAGAGGCTAGCTTTGATGGAAGAGCAAATGAAGAGGCTTTTATCTGGAAAAGATAAAGATGATTGCGACTCGAAGGATGAGCTCAAGCCTTTCGCTCCAAATATTGCAGTGGCCACATATCTGATAGGCTTCAGAATGCCACACTTGTCAAAGTTTAATGGAGATGGAGATCCATCAAACCACCTCGGTATGTTTAATACCATGATGATGGCCCACAATGTCATACTCGACCTAAGGTGCATTTTGTTCCCTTCAACTCTAATCGAGCCAGCCAAGCAGCAGTTTAAGCAATACAAGAGGCATTCTATAAGTTCGTGGAAGAAGTTTTCTTCTAACTTCAAGAAAGCATTCTGGGCTTCCCAGATAGCTCGAGTTAAGGCTGATTCATTAGCCAATGTAAAGTAGCAACTTGGCGAAACGTTGAAGGCATATCTGAGTAGATTTACCAATGTCATTGCACAAGCTAGGGATGTTGATGACAGCTCCAAGCTCATGGCGATGAGGACGGGAATTCTTGTTGGGGGTGACCTGTGGCAAGAATTACAGAGAAAAGGAGTTAATAGTGTAGACGAGTTCTTGGCACGAACTGAAAGATGGATTAACCTAGAGGAGGCGCGGGCTTCTGTCGCAGGAACCAGCCAAACCCCTGTCCAGCCCGTTGGAGCAGTAACAGATGTTGCAGCTACGGATCAAACTGTTACCCAGAATAACCGAGGAGGAAATAACAAGAGGAAGGGAAATGGAAAGGGAGACCAGAGCGAAACAAAGAAAAATAAGTCTGGGGAGAAATTCAAGCCTATTTATGCCACCTATACCGACCTCACGGATACTAGGGAGCACATCTTCCTGGCCAATTCTACTCGCCTACCATGGAAGAAGCCAGAACCGTTAAAATACCAAAGAGCGAAGAGAGATTCTTCTAAGTTTTCCTGATTCCATAACGATATCGGTCATAACACTGATGGCTGTCGACAGCTGAAGGATGAGATCGAGACACTCATCAGGGCAGGACCTTTGGCCCAGTACGCCCAAAATTGGGTGGTCCCTAATCAGCCCGCTGGACCAAACCCTCTGTCAACTCCCGAAGCTCCATTAAATCACACCGGAGCTCAAGAGAATTAGGACGATCCTCCTCTGATAATAGGGGGAGATATAACCACCATTTCGGGAGGACCTCATCTGGCAGGCACGAGCAGAGGGGCCCAAAAGAGGTACATTAACGAATTGAAATCCCATAACAGAGTGGAGTTCATCCTAGAACAGCAGTTATCGAAACAACAGCGATTGGAAAAACAACCAATCATTTTTACAGAAGAGAATGCTAGCCACGTCCAATTCCCACATAACGATCCCTTGGTCATAACCGTTCAGCTCGCCAACCGGAGGGTATGGAGGACACTAGTAGATAATGGGAGTTCTGTGAATCTACTTTTTAGATCCACCTAGGAAAAAATGGGTTTGTCTGTCACAGAATTGAAGGCGACCTCAGTGACTTTGTATGGATTTTTTGGTGAAGGGTCGGCAGCCATCAGAACAATCGAATTTGTAATGCCCCATGTCACTATGGCTGCTGCCTGGAATGAAGACTGGCCCTACAAACCAACACGAGTCTTTCCAGCGTGCTTTGTCCTCACTCGCACGCTTCCTGGGAAAACTTCCCAGGAGGTCACCCATCTCCAGATTGCTCCAGATCAAGCACACTTAACTTTGGAGTTCTCAAGTGATGGGCTACCGAAAAGAAGATGCATCTTGTTGGCATAGGTAGTACACATCAATCCATTTAAGCCATATTCAACTGTGTAGTCCCATACCTACACAGTCTTAGAATCATCACACTTAACCTTCCCCAGGCGGTGTGGGATTGCACAGCTTTATCCGGTCTTTCCCATTACGGATCACAGGATTTTAACTGTCACATAATTAGTGGTAACATTGGGGGAAGGCCCACGAACTATCTTCAAGTTACTTGAGTTCATGGTAATTGACTATCCAGCCACATACAATGTGATTTTGGGTCGACCTGCGTTGATGGCATTTGAAGCCATAACCTCTATCCGCCACCTAGAAATAAAATTCCCCTCAGCTGCAAGAATATGCACTGTCAGAGGTGATCAGCTTACTGATTGAGAATCCTATAGCATTTCTATGAAGGGAAAATCACAACCCAGGCATCAAGTAATGGTCATAAATGATGGAGGTGAGGAGTCCCAAGAAGTGGAAGTTGCTCGTGGGACGGAAGAACCTCAAGAAGCAGAGGATAACGACGTTGCCCCATGTGATGACATTGACCAATGAATGGGAAAAGATATGTTAGAGCTCCAACCTATCAAGGAGCTTGAGGAAGTAAACATTGACCCCAAAGAAGCTTCAAGAGTCGTTAAGATTGGAAAAAATCTTGATGATAAAAGGAAGACGGGGCTGATCAATTTCTTACAAGAGAATCTGGAAATTTTTGCCTGGTCACATGAAGACGTTGTGGGAATAAGCCCGAGTGTAATCACGCACACTCTAAATTTGGACAAGAACTTGCCCGCAAAATCCCAAAAACGGAGACGTTTGGGAACAGTCTGAGCTGAAGCTCTTGAGGAAGAAGTAGCTCAACTATTAAAATGTGGGTTTAGTCATGAAGCAAAATACCTGATCTGGGTTGTCAATCCTGTGATGGTCCCAAAATCAAATGGGAAATGGAGGACTTGCATCGATTTCTCCGACCTAAACGAAGCTTGTCCCAAGGATTTCTTTCCACTACCAAGGATTGATCAGTTGGTAGATGCCACGGCAGGTCACGAGCTCATGCCCTTCATGGATGCGTATTCTGGATATAACCAGATCGCGATGAATCATGCGAACCAGGAACATACTAGCTTCATGACACCAAATAACGTATATTGTTATAAAGCCATGCCCTTCGAGCTGAAGAATGCTGGAGCTACATATCAACGCTTAGTCAACAAAATGTTTGCTAATCAAATCGGGAGAAATATGGAAGTGTATGTCGATGATATGCTTGTCAAATCCAAGACTGTTGATAACTATGTATTCAATCTAAAAGAATGTTTTGAAATCTTAAGGAAGTATGACATGAAGCTGAATCCCCAGAAGTGTACTTTTGGAGTAGCATCGGGAAAATTTCTGGGATTCATAGTCAATACGAGGGGGATAGAGGCGAATCCTGATAAAAATCAGGTCATTGTTAGAAATGCCCCCGCCCAGGTCACGAAGAAGTTCAAAGCCTGAGAAAGGTGACAGCTTTGAATCATTTTATTTCAAAATCCACTGACAAGTTCTTGCCATTCTACAACTTGCTCAGAGGAAACAAAAAATTTGAATGGACTGAGGAGTGCGAGCAGGAATTCCTCGACCTAAAAACGCACTTGGTCAAGCCCCCAGTGTTGTCTAAGCATATGTTTGGAGAACCTATATTCCTTTTATTTGGCTGTGATAGAAAATGCAGTTAGTGCCGTGTTAGTTTGAGAAGAAGATTGTGCTAAAAAACCAGTGTATTATATAAGCAAGAGACTTCTCGTAGCTGAATCACGATATCCACTGATAGAAAAGCTGGCATTCTGTCTGATATTGGCTTCTAGGAAGCTCCGGCCATATTTCCAGTCCCATTCAATCAACGTCATGACCGACCAACCTTTAAGGCAGGTGTTGCAAAAACCTGAGATGTCGGGACGTTTGTAAATGGGCTATCGAACTTAGCCAATTTGAAATACTGTATGTGCCACAGACCTCAATCAAAAGTCAGGTCCTTGGTGATTTTATGGCTGAATGCACCGGATTTTAAGAGGAGCTCTTAAAGGAACCGGTGCAAGAATCATGGAAAATCTTTGTGGACGGATCATCAAACGAGAATGGGTCGGGAGCAGGGATCATCTTAATCTCCCCAGAAGGGCATCAATTCCATATCGCTCTGAGATTCGAATTTGAAGCATCCAACAACGAAGTTGAATATGAGGCTTTACTAGCTGGATTGAGAGTGGAAAAGGAGCTCAAGGTACCACGATGGCGGCCTACCTAGATAAGGTTAAGGGAGAGATGTCTGAATTTGAGTACAGTACTGTTGAACAGATACCTTGCGAGCAGAACTCTAATGCTGACACTTTGGCAAGACTTGCCACCACCAAAGAAGTTGAGTCATTGAATGTAGTGCTAGTGGAATTCTTGGAGAAACCGAGTGTAACAGAAATGGAAGATGTCGAAATGATCAACACGGGACCGACCTGGATGACTCCCATAATAGAGTACCTCACAACAGGAAGACTACCTGACGAAAGAAAGGACGCGAGGAAAATACTTTATCAAGCTCCACTATATGTAATAAGGGATGAGACCTTGTATCGACATGGTCATTCATTGCCTCTCGTACGGTGTGTTCTGCTCGAGGAAGCTAAAACCATATTTCAAGAAGTGCACAAAGGCTTTTGTGGAGATCATGCTGGGGGCAAAACCTAGCACTGAAAATACTAAGGTAGGGCTATTTTTGGCCCACTTTAACAAAACACTCAATCTCGTATGTTCAGAAGTGCGACAAATGCCAGTGTTTCGCCATAGTTGCTTGAGTTGCTCCAGTCAAGCTAACGATGATCTCATCTCCGTGGCCATTTGTGGTATGGGGAATCGACCTAATAGGATCCCCACCTATGGGAAAGGGAGGATTTTGTATGCGGTGGTGGTGATCGACTATTTCACGAAGTGGGTAGAAGCCGAACCTTTGGCAACCATCACTTCAAAGAGAGTCCTAGACTTTGTTATGAAAAGTGTTATATGTCACTTTGGGCTTTCTAAAAAGATCGTGTCAGACAATGGGACACAGTTCGACAGTGATCTCCTCATTGACTTCTGTGAAAAATACAACATTATTAAGAGTTTCTCCTCAATAGCGTATCCGCATGCCAATGGACAGGTCGAGGCTGTGAACAAAACCCTAAAGGCGAACCTGAAGAATAGATTAGATGAGGCCAAGGGATTATGGCCCGAACAGCTCCCGCAAATACTTTTGGAATACCGAACTTCTCACAGAACCTCCGCGGGACATACTCTTTTTTCCCTAACTTTTGGAAGCGAGGTCGTCCTTCCAGTCGAAGCCATGATAGCCACTCACATGCAAAGGACATTCAGCCAGGAACAGAATGATGAACTACTTAACTCATCTCTCGACCGAATTGAAGAGAAAGAAGAGGAATCGCAGTTACAGCTCGCCCATTATCAACAAAAAATCACTCGTTACTTTAATTCTAAAGTCAAGAGGCGTAGATTCGGATTGGGCAACCTGGTTCTCCGAAGGGTCTTTCTGGCGAATAAGGATCCCAAGGACGGTGTCTTAGGCCCGAACTGATAGGGACCATATCAGGTCATTGAAATTTTGCATGAAGGAACTTTTAGGATAGCTCAGTTGAATGGGGAGATAGTCCCGCGGACCTGGAATGCCTTACATTTGAAAAAGTATTGTCAGTAGTACCATCATCCATGTAAGGGTTATTTATAAAAGCCATTTGATTAAATAATAGATGGATTATTAAATAATTTTTCTTGTTAAGTTTGTATTAAATAATTTTTCTTGTTGAGGTTGTATTAGCTCGTGTATTAATGTTTGTAAAAGCAACCAAGAAAGTTTCTACATTCTTGTTACTTAGGGGGCATAAAACCCGAGGTTGGCCAGATTAAGATCGCTTGATAAGTTTTTTATCATTTAAAACCGTGGATACAACCCAAGTCCGAAACTTAGAAGCTTGGAAAATTGATTATTCGACAACTTTTTTAAGAGCTCGAGTTGTCAATAAACCTAGCACGAACTAAGCTTAATCATTTAAAACCCTGGATACAACCAGGTCTGAAACTTACAAGCTTGGAAAATTGATTATTCGATGAGTTTTTTAAGAGCTCGAGTTGTCAATAAGCCTAGCATGAAATAAGTTTAATCATTTAAAACCTTGGACATGACTAGGTCAAAAACTTGGAAAGTTGGGAAAATTATTTAATACCAAGGGCTTTTTTAAAAAGCTCGAGTTATCAATAAACCTAACACGAACTGTAACGACCCAAATATTCTAATAATGCTTAAGGGCCTTGATTAGTGTGTCGGGAGGGCATAACTAAATTATATGTGATTTAATGATTAAAATCATGTTATATGATTATTTGAATATCTGTGATGCATGACTATGAGTATTAGTATGTATGTAGGCCCTGATTAGGTTAAAAGGGCATATTCGTAATTTTGGCCTGTTGAGGGCATAAATGTAAATAACTATGATAAATTGTTGAGACCACATTATTATGCGGATATATTTGTAATCTGTGACTCGAGGCGATCCTAGTGAGCGGTTTAGTGGAAAAGTCATGGCAGAGATTTATACCCGGGTCGGGGCGAGTCTGGGGGTATTTCTGGGAATTTAGGAAATATATTGGAGTTTATTTTGATATTGAGGAATATAATTGGTGATTAGTTAGGTGTCGAGAAGTAAGCGGTAAATATTAGAGACATTCGAGGAATTAGCGGGAATTGGGTGTAATGACTAAAATGCCCTTAAGATGTTTAAAAGCTTAGTTATAAGTGGGAGGGCAATATGGTCTTTTGGTGTTTAGAATCAGATAAGTCTTGTTTTGGCTTTATTGCCTTAGTGGATTATGTAGAAAATTGTAGAAGTCTGAAGAAAAGAAAGAAAAGGAAAGAAGGAAGAAGGAGATAGAAGTTTTCTCTCTCACGATTTGGGGTTCCCTGTTCAATTCTTGAGGTCTCTTGGAGCTAAAACTCAGAGGAGCTTTAAGCTAAGACTTTGCACTTGGGATTTTGATCAGGTTTTGGAATTCAGCAGGGGTTAGGCATCCAATTAAGGTAAGGTTTTGAGGTTATAACTCAGTTTCTGGTTCTTAGTGTTGATATGGATTTTTAAGCTGAGTTTTGGTGGGAATTCTAGGGAATTGAGGCTGAAGTTTTGAGGAGTGAAGGCTAAGGAGGTGTGGAAGGCAACCTGGGTTGAGCTCATCCATCAAAGGTAAGACACTCTAGCTTTAGGCTATGTAATTTCTGTTGTTTTGCTGAGTTTTTGAGCTATAAGTTCAGCCATGGTGAATTTTGTGTTTTGAGGTGCATGTGATTGAATTTCTTATCGTTGGATCATTTGGGGTGAGTTGGAGTTGTTGGGAGGCTTGTTTTGAAGTTTGGTAGAGGTTTGGCTGAGTTGTGGAGGGTTTTGGCTCGAGGAAGTTCGAAGGGGAAAAACCTGAGTATTGCCTGGCTGTGACTAGCGCTGTAGCGCTAGCCTTAGGGCGCTACAGTGCTAGGCTTGGGTGTCTGGGAGCTTGATGCCTCTGTTTGTAGTGCTGTAGCACCCACTTTAGGGCGATGTAGCGCTACCCTATTCCCATAAAGGGATTTTTGGGTTATCTCATAGGGTTTTTGCCCGGGGGCTCGGGGTTTGGTTCCACCACCCCGTTTGGTGGAATTAAGGCTTCCCGAGGGCTCAGGATTGGTCCCGAGGCTAGGTTTTTGAATTGAAGTTTGGATTTGGTTCTAACTTGTGACTGTGACTAGGTGTACACTAGGGCTCGGATGGGATCGTGCTTGAGGATCGAATTAAACAAAGTTATCGAAATCTAAAGGTAAGAAAATTGCACCCGGTTATGTGTTTATGATGGGACTAAGAGCTCCCTATATCTGTATGATGTCATAGATGGTATTATGCCATGGGACATGTGATAAATGGCCTAAGGGTTCTATAAATAATACTTGCGCACAGGGCATGGCTCGGCCACTGGTAGCTGAGGATAGCTTAATATTCACTGAGCTCGGTTTAAGCGGGCCAGAGTCCGTGGGATGAATAGAGGGTGTGGCCTAAGGGCGTTAACCCTGGTTATCATATGTGAATTGAGTAATGATATGAAATGATGTACTTGGTATGCTGAATACTTGAATAACGTGAATGTTTGGACTGTTGAGTACATGTTTATACTGTATGAGTTATCTGGTTGTTTGCTTGATGATTATGCTCTGTTATTGTGTTTTCTTGCTGGGCCTTGGCTCACGGGTGCTACGTGGTGCAGGTAAAGGCAAGGGAAAGTTGGACTAGTCCTGAGATGGAGAGCTTTGGGGTTGAATGTACATAGTCAGCTGATGGGTCGCCACGGCCGAGGAGTGGTACAAGAGGAGAAAAGCCTAGTTATCTATTTTTCCCTTAGAGTGGCTAGTCACCGTACTTTTGTCCAGAAATTTTGTAAAATGTCTTTTAACTTTACTACTTTTGGGATACCATGTAAAGAAAATGTTTGATTATAAGAAATGAAACTTTTGAGACCAAAATCTTTTAACCCTAGTTCAATTGTAGTTTCAGTAACACGTTTCTAACTAAATGACTTGATTAGTAAGTCTTGCACCTTTATAAACACACAGTGTAACAGTCTTGGCTATCCAGGGCGTTACACGAACTAAATTTGAATTACTTGGAAAGTTGGGAAAAATGTTTGATATCAAGGGCTTTTTAAAACTCGAATTATCAATTAACCTAGCACGAACTAAGTAAAACCCCGGATATAACCGGGTTCAAGACGTGATTCTTAACAGGTATGATACAAATCAACAAACAAAACTTGGATATAACCGAGCTCAAAATATCTATCCCGATCTAAAAATCGATTCCTAAAATCTTGAATGTACAAGTCTAAGGAGCATAAACATGAGATATAGTAAAGGAAATATAAATAGATGAAAAGTTAGGTATATATCGAATAAAGTTACCCCGAGCAGAATAACCTCGAACTAAGCCCGAAGAAAATTGTTCAATAAGGCAATTACAAAAAAATAAAAAATAAAAAGGGTGTCACTAAGCTCCACCTGGTCACTCTGAAGATGTAACCTCCTCGCCATCCCCCTCGGCTGCTGCGGAGGCCTCCCCAGTCTCTGATGGTTCTTGCAAAAGTCGATCCTTGAATTTTGCAAGGTACGGATCCCACAGCTCGACTCCGATAAAAGAGAAGTTACCATCTGGGTTGAAGGCCCAGCACTGGTATAACATCTCTTCCCTGGACGACAATGAGGCCGCCTTTTCTTCTTTGACTGCGGCCTCAGCCTCGAGCAGTTTTGCTTTGGCCTCATCATCCTCGGTTTGGAGTTGTCCAAGTTGAGCCTGGAGGGCAATCAGGGCAATCTTTGTAGCCTGCTCACTTTCTTGGGACGAGGCGAGAGCATCCTTGGCATCGTGTTCAATCTTCTGAGCAGCCGCCAAAGCATTTTTGGCGACCTGCTCGGCTTCTTGAGTGGTTGTCAGGGCAGTGTTGGGGGTATTTAGTTCGGCTTGGAGCTCATCATTCCTAGCCCTAGCCCAGGCTATGCTGCGATACTAGGCCATGGAAGACTGCAAAATAATAAAACAAGTCAGATTTATCCTTGGGCACAATAAAAAGAAATTTGTCACCAAGGGAAGATAACTTACAGTAAGGCTCATTCCCATAGTAGACTCCATGACGTTCTCTGGGCTACGCTCCTCGATGGTCCTCAGATCCCTTGAGCTAGCCTTATAGGCATGCCCCACCATATGGCTCACAATCTCGTAAATGATACACCGAAAGGCTTTGGGGATTTTCTCCAGATCTTGGGGATCTACTTGTATCCGGACGGTAGGAGCTGGGACGGTGGGGACTGGAGGCTCGCTTTGTATCACTTGGGCTTGGGGAGGTGGGAATCGGGGCAGAGGAGGAACCCTCTTATCGGTAATAGAAGACACCAGAGCTTTTGAGCTCATGCATTTCCCTTTAGCAGGGGATTTTGAGGTGTTTCCTGCTACCAGGGGTTTTCTTCGTAATCCTGGGCCTCTTCACAATGGAGCCCGAGTCGGCTTTCCTAGCCTGGAAGGCAGTTCGGAGGCCAGGAGCTCCAGGTTGTTCCATCTCTTCGCCTGAAAAGAACAAAACGGGATTAGTTCACGAATAAAGTTGTCAAAAACAGAAAGAAAGAAAATAAATAAAGATCCTACCCTTTAGGCTAAGGGAGTAGTCTATTATCACTAGCACGGGTGTTTTGACTGGGATAGGCACGATCTCCGACCTTGGAAATAATGGAGGAGAGGGAGAGTCAACAGTTAGTATTTCTGGGATCCTAAAGGGTTCAGGCTCAGGTCCTTCCTCAAGGGTGGATTCATCTACGTACTGTCTAAATCCAGGGGCAAAAACAACCTGGAGCAGAGAATGCCATGTCCTACAGTTGTCAACAACAACTGTGCCCTTAGGGTAACTATTGTCATGACGCACCACTAGGTGGTCTACACATTGGAGCAGGGTTATATTATGATCTGGGTTATGAGGATGATGATGGACAAGCTAATTTGGGTTAAACCAAACTAACCTAAAATCGGAAACAACCCTATCTAGTTCCCTATAGGGGTATGGGTTACCTTGGCCAGAGGGGCCGGCTGCTACCCCTGACGTAGCTTGTTCTAAATTAGGTTCCCAAACAACCTCGGAAACCTACCTTTTTCTCATAAAAGGCACCTCATTCTCTTCTTCCTCCTCACCCTCAGTGGCTGGCATGACCTCCTCTTGAGAGGATGGAAGCTTGTGGATCACTGGAAGGGTAGCTCGGGACCTCAAGGCCAATGTTTGACATTCACCGATCAACTTACACGTCAGCATCGTGACGTCATTCATGACCTGGCGGTAGTCCTTCTTGTGGGGGGGAAGCCCAGATAGCATCACATATTGACCCCCAAGGGTCACAGATTTTCCCGTCCTCGCAAATATGGCTACATGAGAAAGAAATACAGTTAAGATATGTACAAAGGAAATATCTTGAAAAGAATAAAATTTCATGAGCTGAAGACACAAAGTAAGGAACTTACGAGCTGAAGTATTCGTGTTCGCAATTCCAGAACCCATTCGACATAAAGAACAGGTCTTTGTAGTCATTGGGGTGACTGGGAAGCTCGATGATGGGAGCAGAGTTGGGAAACCATGTAAGATAGTAGAACTCGTCACCTCGCCCTCTCTGTTTCGGGCTAGCTTGGCAGAAGAAATATAGTATATCTGCCGGAGTGGGGACCTCCCACTCGTGCTTCAAAAACAAATATTTCAGCCCCGCCAAAAGCCTATAAGAATTTGGGGGGAGCTAAAATGGAACCAACTTCACGTAACTTAAAAAGTCCGCGAAGTATTGATCCAAGGGAATAAAGGCCTCAGCCTTTAGATGCTCATCATTCCAAGCCGCGAAGTCATCTTGGAGAAGGGACAAGCTCTGTTCCTCTTCAAATGCAGGTCAGGCAAGGAGTGTTCCGGTCCCGACGTCTATGTTATGGCTCAACATGATTTTATTCACCCTCCCCTAGGTCGTGATCTTTGATACGATGTGTTCAGCCTCGAAGTAGGCGTTGGGGTCAACCACTAGCTCTTTCTCCACCACCGGACCGAAGTGCAGGATGGGAGACTCTGGGGTGATCTAATTCCCCTTGCTCTTTTGCTGAGCAGATGAGCTGGGTGCGTTCTTCTTGGGTGCAATTTTCTTTTGGGGAGCCATCAGATCGCCTAGCGAATAGAACGACCTAGTTAGTAGGCGACCTAAGAGGACTTAAAGATTATGACGCAGAAGTACGAAGGGGGGAAGGTTTACATTTGTTATACGAGCTGAGGTTAGCCTTAGCCCCATCGCGTGATGCCATACGATACCCTAAGTTACGCGCCTCAGTTTTATAACAGACCCCTGATATTAGGGATCCATGTGTCAGACTGTCAGACCACTACTTTCCTTGGGAGGCGGTTTAGTGCAACCACCCAAGAAGCGTAACCTCTAAGCTATCTGGTTTGAACCCTAAAAACCCTTCATTTCCTTTATCTCGAATAGGTATTCTTTAAATTCATTCACCATTCAAATTACCCAGATTTACCCAGAAATTTCTCAGTTTTATGAATGTCTTATTTCTAGAGCTATTTTTGGATTCACTCGTTGAACCTAAGTCAAAACGTATTCCCTAAAAGCATTCGGAAATAACCTACGGTGACTATAGTGAATAGTGTGGATGAACATGGTGAAGAACAAAAAAAAATTCTATATACAAAAAAAAAACTCTTAAAGCCAAAGAGTGAGATACTTACAGTGTATTCTTCGATGGTGATTGTTGACGCCGTTTTTCGTCAACTTAAAAATGAGAGAAATTAAACAAGAATATATCAGAGGAAATGAAATAAGAAGATGAAAATAGGATCTTTTTACGTTGTTCATCAGTTAAATCTGCCTAGTCCACGAGTCTATGTTATAAGTGCTTGGGAGTCTTTTGAAAACTTTTCGGAGAATAGTTCCCCAGAGTTTTCTCTCAAGATCTCAAGATTTCAGTCCTTTACAAATGGAGTTTCCTTCTCTATTTATAGAGAAGGTTTCAGAATTTATTTCCACATATTTCAGGAAGATCTTTTGTGAATCAAATGATATAATGCCACTTAATGCATTATTTTCTACGTACGTGATAATATCCCATAGAATGTGGGATTGGATAACTAATTACATCATATCCCTTAAACATAGGGATTTTACAACAATAAATACATTCACACGTAACCGACTAGCTTAGATATTGGGTTTATTATGCCTTCAAGATTATTCACACGTCATCCTTGCTTCGCCTTTGCTCCCAACAAGTTATTGATGGAGTCATCATATTTGAGCTTATGCTTCTCGAGCTCGGATCATCTTGTCTGAGGGCAAGAAATACATTAGGAAATATATACAACTGTTGAACCCTTTGCTGTTGCGAGCTTACCTCATAAGCTCGAAGCATCTTCAAAGCTACATACTGCTCGAGCTCACGAGATCGTCATTTACAGCGAAACTGTCTGACTGGAGGATCATATGAGGACTGTGCATATTTCGAGCTTACACCTAACGAGCCTAGGTTTCAGGATCCTAATTTCTCATGCTCGAAATCTGGGTTTAACATTTTGCCTCCTCAAAAGTATCAGTTTGAATCCTATGAGAAGGAAACTTTTGAACTGCCCTCCTTGGACATTATTCCATCTAATGTACTCAAGAGCGGACACGCATCAGTCAGGGATTGCTCAACTAGAGTACTCGAGTACTTTTGTACCATACCCACGTCTATTCACCTGCAAACTTTATGCCGTCATCACCATGTTTGTACCCGACCATCTGATCAGATACTGAATCTGGCCAATGGCTTAGATTAACTCGACCTTTGACATTCCCTGGGGTTTATAAATTTGCCCGTGCCATCTTCTTCATCCCATTTTTGCATCTTTCAGTTTCAAAAAGAAAAAGAAGAAAAACCAAAGCCAAAAACCTTTTTTTTCCTCTTTGCATGTTCTCTAAATCGAGAAAACAAAACAAGCATGGCTTGTTCAACTCCGTGAGCTCATTCTTGCAACCGCTCCTCCTGTCGTCGATCTTATTGTATCTCTAAGCTTCAGTGTGTAAGTCTCTGCTTTTAACCCCATACGTCCATTTTTTTTTTCTTTTCATGCATTTTTATGTTGCCTGTGAACATATTTACCAGTTTTGCACTAGAATATCTGTAGCAATCAATAAATTCAACCATATTGTTTAGCTGATACTGCGTAGACTTTGGGTTCAAAAAAATTTATGATATCATTGGTTTAAATCCAAGATTTAGTGTAAAGGATGCAAATGTAGCTTTTTTATTGTTTTTTTAGGCTACGGGTAATGTACCGTGTAGACCAAAAAATGGGGTACTGAATTAGGGTTTTAAATCTTACGTTTTCCCAAAATTATCAGGTTTTTGAGTAACCGTCAACTTTTCCCTGAAAATCAGGGATTCTTAAAATGAATCCACTTTCCCTTCTTCGCGTCAAATGCATGCTCGGAGCTGGAACCTTATAATGGCTCGGGGGTTCCCCCGAGTTCGTCATGTTCCTTCGAGATGTCGATCTCGATCGAACTTATTTCGTGATTTCGGGCATTCGAGCTCGAATCGCTTAAAATTTTACTTTTTATTTCTTGTGTGCCTGGCCCTCACCCTTTTCTTTCTTGCTAGATGTCACAGAATCTTGAAAAATGGTGGGGGTCAGTGCTCGCAATTCCCTATTCTCCGACAACTCCAAGCCCTGAATCGCCCTTCACTAGAAATCAGCAGCTAATTTGCGAGCACAAAGAGAGGTGTGAGCAAGAAGATATTTGAGCTCACTTCCAACATCAAATCGACGAGGTTGAGGAAAAGGAAAAAACTTCGGGTCGCTATCTATCCAGACCCAGACCCCGAGCTTAGACCGGTCCCTCTCGACCCCAAGCTCAAAGTAACTGTTGCCTTCAAGCCGAGTGATCTCATTTTCTCACTAATGGAGATATCAAATTTCCTGTCCATCTCGCAACCAGTTGCCATTCCTACCTCAAGGGAGGAATTTTTTTAGGCAGAGCATTATTGGAGCTCGGTTTCTTCATTAGGATAAATCACTGACATCCTGGCTCGTCACGATCTAGGATTGTTAGGCTCGCTGAGGTGTCGAGCTCCTACCTCCAATGAACGAAGCTGCTATGCCCCAGGAGATGGCCTCCCCGACAATAAACTGAAGCTCGCGACTTGGAGTCACAAACATATGAAGGCAAGGGCTCTACCGCCCTTGAAGTCTTTTTTTAAGGAGTTTCTAGATTTCATTAGGGTCGTGCCCTTCCAACTCCAGATCTTTTCATACAGGGTCTTGTCATCCCTGAGGTCACTGTACCACGAACTGAAGTGGGAAGGACCTTTTCCAAGAGAGATACTGTATCTCATTTTTCTGAAAAGCAACCCCTCTCGAGCTCGAGGAGGGGATGGCTTCTATTACTTGTCGAGCTACCCCAACGAGAAGAAGATCTTTGAGGACATGCCCAACCCTCCGCCAAACTTCAAGCTAGCCTTCTTTTGGACAGACGGCCTGGCTCCTTCGAAATTCTACTCATTTCAACGAATTCATAAGTACAAATCCTTCTTTATTTTCATGTTCAATTAATGTTTAGGCTCGAACTAACTGTAGTATATTCAATCCTTCAGCCAATTATCATCATCCCACCCCTACGGACATAATTAGGGAGCACAAGGAAGTCTTGCTCCAGTTGCCATACAGTATGCGTTCCCTATCCTACCTTCTCCACAAAGACAAGCTTCGAGCCTGTGGCCTTCTGGAAAAGGACCAATCTACAGACGACAGCGCCTATCGGAAGTACACCATGTGGGAGCATGTACCACTCCTTACTGACAAACTTCCTCTGAGGCAGAGGTCAACAAGCTCGAGGGCTCGATCCCCTGCCCACCATCATAGGAGTCCGTGCTCGAGGAATGATGCCAATGATGAGGCCTCGAGTTCGAGTGACAATGGTAAGACCATTCTTAACTCATCCTTGTGGTCTCCTTCCCTTCTAAAATATAGACCCGACACCCTGATCCTATTCCCAGATTATAAGGATAACTTCCATGTATGGTCTTGGGTAGATGATAGGGTCCATAGGTTCGATAGTTGCCTGGGAGATACCAAACAATGTATAGTCTGAATGAAGTTTGGGATGGGGTAGTCGTTCAATATGAAACAAATGACTATAGGGAATTTTTGAGGTTAACTTCCACATATAGGGAAGGGACTCCCCTAGCCTCCTCTGAAGATAGGGGAATTACTTGGTCGCCGAGCACGAGCTCGAGGGAGAGTTACAGTTAGTTTTCTTGTCACTTGTTTATTTATTTTCATTAACTGTCTACTTCACGCGTACTTTAGTATTTTAAGCTCGTTTACTAATATGATTTTATCATGCATGAAATATGGACTCTGACCTCGAAACCATGCTCAACAGCCGCTCAGGGGCCAAGCAAAGCAAGCGCCCGAGAGCATCACAAAAGGCTGGTCGGCTTGCTAAGGTCCCCAAAAGGACCGAGGTATCTCCTCCTCCACCAGGTCCTCAAGGCCCGAGCCAAGTCGTGACCTCTGACTCCCAGGTTGGGGTTCCCGCAGAAGCTGCTCCTTCCCTGCCTCCTACCTCCTACCACCCAAACCCTCCAACCGACTGCACCAACTCCAAAGAAACCAGCTCCCACTCAGGAGCGCTTGCTGTCAAATTCTACTCATTTTGATGAGTACGTTATTGACAGCACTACGGGGACTCACGGAGCCACTCTCGGCTCGGATGTCCTATCTCAAGTGGGCCAAAGCTTCAGCAATCTTGGGGCTCCTCAATGGCAGTTCTTGGTCAACGCTCAGGACTCTAATGTCCTCTATGACAAGAGTACCGAGCTCATCTCCTCGATGATTTTTCTTACTTTGTCATTTATTTAAGTTTTACTCGGAACATGTTCTAACTTGATGTATGTGTGCTAGGCTCTTGCTATAGTTGCTAAGCTAAATTACAAGCTGAACAATGAGGTCCATGCGAGCATGTCCTATGCTCAGAAGTCAAAGGATCTCCAGCTTAAGCTTGTCGATGAGCTTAAAGCTACCATGTCAAAGCTGGAGGCTGAGCTCGAACAGAGGAACTCGAAGATCAAAGAGCTCGAGGATCTTGAAAATCTAAATGCAAAGCTCGAAGAGGAGAAAAAGGCCACCTTCAAGATAATGGAGGGTGAAAAGGCTCGCCTCCTCGAAGAGTTAAAGCAAAGGAAGGATCGAGCAGTTGACATGGCCATGTACATGATTTGGGCCAACAATGCCGATCTCGATACGAGCTTCTTGGGCACCCTAGAGGACGAGCTTCTGGCTAAGTGGCAAGCTCAGCTGGAGGCGAAGGAAGCCAAGGAGGAAGCTGAGAAGGCTAAGGAAGGGTCGAGTGCTGCCAAAGGGGATGCTCCTGCTTCCTAGAGACTCGATCATAGGCTGCATCCCATTTAAAATTTTTTATAAACGTTATAAATTTGCTTTTTTTTTTCATGCCCTTGAGGCCAAGACATTTACAGCTTGTAAAAGAGCTATATTTTTTTTATCCAAGCTTACACTCGGTATTTTTAATATTATGCTCGACTTTATTTTAATATTTTTGCTTGACATTTCTCAAATCAAAATATTTTGAGCAATTTATATTAATTTTTTTTCCTTTTATGTTTGTTTATTCATACAAACATATGTTGCATTTCAGTTAGAGTTTCGATGCATTCATGCATGGCTTGCTCGATGTATCCCTATCCGATATCGTTTTGTGTCAAGGTCGGATCTTACTTTTACCACGCACTCGAAAGTACTTAAGTGGTATGTAAGTTAGGTAGTTTAGTTATATCTTGCTTTTTATAGTCACTTTTCCTCTTCGTCGAATAGTTCCTCGAGGTTATGAGATCGAAACTTTTGTTGCAAAATACTCCAGCCTCGGTATCGACTTAGCTCTAAGTATGTTTATCTTCTTCCCACTTGTGTCAATCAGTTTTAGCTAGTTTGTTCCAAACCTATTTAGGTCGTGTTTGGTTTGTAATCCATACACATACTTTTAATCTAGTTATGTCTAGATCATATTAGCTAATGTATCTGGTTATGTCCAAATTGTCTTAGCTCGCATATCTGGTTATATCCAGACACTTATTTTTAAATAATCTGGTTATGTCCAAATTATCTTAACTCGTGTATCTGATTATATCCAGACACTTATTTTTAAATGATCTGGTTATATTCAGACACTTATTTTTAAATGTTATTTATTTTTCAAACTTATGGTAAGTATACCACTGATGCCCCCTTAATATCCTATGAGTGTGACCACAGGTTATTAAATTAAGAGAGTTTGCAAAAAAATACAACATATAAAAACAAGAATAAGATTTGATCAAAATCGAATATTTTATTAATAAGAATGTTGTAAAAACAGACATGCTTGGTTACAATGAGACATCATTCCTACACTATTGATAGTAAGGTCGTAGATGCTCTCCATTCCAAGCTCGTGGTACTAATTCTCCGTTTAATCTCGCCAATTTATAGACGCCAGGTCGAATAATTGACTCGATCTAGTAAGGTCCTTCCCAGCTAGGTCCAAGTACGCCAACAGTTGGATCCCTTGTAGCTAGGAACACACCCCTTAACACCAAGTCTCCCAATCTGAACTTCCTCTCTCAAACCTTTTTATTAAAATATTGAGTAGCCCGTTGCTGATATGCTGCATTTCTCAGTTGAGCATCATCTCTCCTTTCTTCAATAAGGACCAAACTTACTTAAATCTGAGATTGGTTCGAGGTTTGATCATAAGCATGATTACAAATCGTGGGTATTTCGACCTCGATTGGTAACATAGCCTCGCACCCATATGCCAGGGGAAAAGGGGTATGCCCTGTTGAAGTGCGAGTTGTAGTACAATATGCCCACAAAACATGGGGTAACTCTTCGGGCCATTTTCCCTTGGCTTCTTCTAACCGCTTCTTCATAGAGATTTTGAGAGTTTTATTTACCGCTTCGACCTGGCCGTTTTCTTGGGGATGGGAAACGGATGAAAAGCTTTTTATTAATCCATTTTTCACAAAAATGGGTAAATAATTCACTTTTGAATTGAGTACCGTTATCTGATACTATTTTCCTTAGCATTCCTTATCGGCAGATGATATTTTTTCCCACAAAGTCCTGGACTTTTTTCGATGTAATCATTGATAGAGATTCAGCCTCAGTCCATTTTGTAAAATAATCGACCATGACCATATCATACTTTACTCCACCTTTGCCGGTTGGCAACGAACCTATGAGATCAATTCCCCACACCGCAAATGGCCATGGAGATGTCATCATTGTTAGCTCGGATGGTGGAACTCGCGGAATTGTGGTGAAATGCTAGCATTTATCACATTTCTTGACATACTCGAATGCATCTGCTTTGACAGTAGGCCAGAAGTATCCTTGTCTTATGATTTTATTTGATAGGATATGCCCCCCAGTGTGGTCTCCACAAAATCCTTCATGAATTTCTTCTAGGATTTTCTTTGCCTCGGGTGGAGTCACACATCGGAGTAATGGCATAGAATATCATCTCCGATATAACCTTCCTTCCACAATAGTGTATCTCAGAATCTGATACATCAGTTTTTTAGCCTTGTTCCGTTCTGCTGGGAGAATGTCGATTTCGAGGTAATCAACTATTGGGGTCATCCAGGTTGGTTCAGAGTCAATCATGAATACATCTTCCTTTTCAGGCTCGCTAATACTGGGAGTCGACAGGTGCTCTATCGGTACTACATATAGCGTATCAACTTCGCTGGACGTGGCGAGCCTGGCTAAAGCGTCTGCATTTGAGTTTTGTTCTCGGGGAACCTGCTCTATGGCATAGAACTCGAAATTTTCGAGCACCGCTTTAGCTTTTTCTAAATATGCGGCCATCCTTATGCCACGAGCCTGATATTTCCCTAGGATTTGGTTGACCACCAACTGCGAGTCACTATAGCAATGTATTGCTTTGGCCTTGAGTTCCTTGGCTATTCAGATTCCTTCCAATAGAGCTTCGTACTCAACCTCGTTATTAGATGCTTTGAAGCTGAATCTTAAGGCGGAGTGAAATCGATTTCCCGTTGGAGTGATCAATATGATTCCTACCCCCGATCCATTTTCATTGGAAGATCCATCGACGTAAAGTTTCCACAGCTCGTAGGTTGGGGTTATAACTTCGTCATCGGATACTCCTGTACATTCCACGATGAAGTCTGTTAGGGCCTGCCCTTTTATAGTCGTTCTCGGATGATAAGTGATCTGGAACTATCCAAGTTCGATAGCACATTTTAACAATCTGCCCGAGGCCTCTAGTTTGGACAAGACTTGTCGCGGTGGTTGGTCAGTCAGTACATGGATGGGGTGCACTTGGAAGCAAGGTCTGAGCTTTCGAGATGAATGGATCAGGCTGAGAGCCAGTTTTTCCATTAATGGGTATCTTGATTCTGCCCCCAGTAACCTTTTGCGGACATAGTACACTGGTTTTTGTACCTTCTTATCTTCTCGGACGAGCACAGCACTGATAGCGTGCTCGGTTGTAGAGAGATAACAGTATAAGACTTCTCCTGTGATAGGTTTTGACAAGATCAGAGGTTTCGCGAGGTGTTTCTTTAGGTCTTGGAATGAGAGCTCACATTCCTCCATCCGTTCGAATTTTTTGCCTCCTCTCAAAAGGTTGAAGAGTGGAAGACAGCGGTCTATAGATTTAGAAACAAACCTACTTAATGCCGCCATCCGTCTAGTTAAAATTTGTCCCGTATTGGACAGCTATTTCATCCCAAACTTCATTTAGACTATACATTGTGTCATACTTTCCTAGCCAGCTATCGAACCTATGGACCCTATCATCTACCCAAGACCATACATAAAAATTGTCCCTATCATCTGGGCACAAGATCAGGATGTCGGGTTTATGCTTAAGTAGGGAAGGAGACCACAAGGCCGAGCTGAGAATGACTTTACCTCTGTCGCTCGAGCTCGATGCCTCATCATTCGCATCGTTCCCTAAGCCAGGACTCTCACGATGGTGAACTGGGGATTATGCCTTAGAGTTTCACCTCGGGGGAAGGCTACCAGTTGGAAGAGGCACAAACTATCACTTGGTGTACTTCTTGTAGCCCTGTCGTCTGTGGATTGATCCTTCTCTAGGAGACCATAGGCATGAAGATTATCCTCATGAAGAAGATAAGATAGGGAGCGCCTGCCATATGGGAGTTGAAGCAAAGTTTCCTTGTGCTCCTTCATCTCGTCCGTGGGAGTAGGGCGGTGATAGTTGGCTGAAGAATTGAATATATTATGAGTGGTTTGAGCTTAAAAAAAATTGTGCATGAGAGGAAAAGGATTGTATACTTACGGATTCGTCTAAACGAATAATATCTAGAGGGATCCAGGCCGTCCGTCCAAAAGAATGCCAGTTTGAAGTTGGGAGGATGGTTCGGCAGGTCCTCAAAAATCTTCTTCTCCCTAGGATAGCTCGAGTGGTAGTAGAAGCCATCTCCTCCCCGAGCTCAGGAGGGGTTGCTTTTCAAGCAAAAGAGATACAAAATCTCTTTTGGTGAAGGTCCTTCCCACTTTAGCTCGTGGTAAAGCGACCTCAGGGCTGACAAGACCCTGTATGAGTTGGTCTGGAGTTGGAAGGGCGCGAGCCCAACGAAATTCAGAAAGTCCTTAAAAAAGGACTTCAAGGGCAATAAGGCCCCTGCCCTCATATGCTCGTGGCTCTAAGCCGCAAACTTTAGCTTATTGTCGAGATTGCCATCTCCCGGGGCACGACAGCTACGCTCGGTGCAGGTCGGAGCTCGACACCTTAGCGAGCCTGATAATCTTAGGCCATGGCGAGCTAGGATGTTGGTTATCTGCCCCAATGAGGAGACCGAGCTCCAATAATGTAACGCCCTAAACTCCAGGGACCGTTATGGTGTGCCTTATAAACAGTGTAACTAAGTATGATTAGCGGTTTAGGGGTTAAGAATTTTGGTTAATATATAACCTTTCATTAGAACGTTTCTGGTATACATTGGGATCCCGAAAATATAATTTAAAGGTCTATTATAAGAAAATATTTACAACTAGCCGATCTAAGCAGCAAAACAGGGTTTAACCCTAGTTCCTCTTTCAACCCTCAGACGTGGCGGTTGAGCAGCCGCATATGTACACATCGTCACCTAAGCTCTCCAACTCAAGGATTATCCAGCTTTCTTTTGCCTTTACCTACACCACATAGCACCTGTGAGTCGAAGCCCAGCAAGAAAACTTAATATGCTCATGAACAGTAATAACATGTCATCAAATCATAAGGCACATGCCTAGCAAATACAACCCTATTCAAGCACGCAAATGAATTCACGTAATGATGAATATACAACATCAATCGATGATCATAATAATCATCCAGAGCTTTTAGCCCCAAATAGAAGAGTGACAGTTGAAATAGTCACTAAGGTGGGTTCCGTTCCCTTTATAAATAAGTGATCCTTTCACTAGCTTAAACAAGATAGGTAACTGGTGAAACAGTCACCAGCATAAACCTACCGAGTGACCACAGGGTCACTAACATGGGATTCTGCTCCTTTATCCATGTGACAATAGGGTCACCGGGGCTTTGTAGATAAGTGATCATTTCACTAGCTTAAACAAGATAGGTGTTCGATGAAATAGTCACCAATATAACCTACCGCATGACCATAGAGTCACAACCATGGGATTCCTCTCCCTAGCCACGTGACAAACCGTCACCTAGGCCTTTGGCCCTGGCTCTAAGTAACTAGTCCTAGACTAGTCAAGCGCTTATGATTTTCATCGACCTTAGGCTCGGTCCAACATTAATGCTCCTAGAGTCATTCAACGCTGATATCGATTAGATCTAATCTTTTATCGGCCCTGCATTCATGATGTTTATGCCGTTTCCGGCTCTTAGGTCAGTAATACGCGACCAGCGCCGACCCTGACTAGTCAGTGTTATACACAAGTAAGCAATGCTACCAAACATAAATCATATGTCAAATATCTGAATACAGGGCATTCAACATGCTTACTTAATAATTGCTAGCATAATTAGGATCATGCATAAACACAGAGGCTCAAGCTCTGAACAATCTCATATTCAATATTCATGGCATGTCCTAATCACATGTTTCTCGTGCATCACATTTAAACATCCAACATGCATCAAGAATAACCATGCATGTCACATATACACAGGGTGCAGTTTTCTTACCTCGAGTTTGAGCAAGAATTAGTAAAAGAATGACCCTTGAGAATGATCGACCTTTTAATCCCTTAGCGGTCACCTAATCATAACCAATTGGAATCCATTAATAAAGTAAATCAATAAGAGGTTCACAATCTAAAACCACACTTCCAGGATCAATCCCACACTCTTGGGAATCTTAATCTACCCAAACTGGGTAAAGGAACCCATCCCCGAGCCTTAAAAGTCATCCCGAGCCCTAAAATAGGCTTGTTGGAAAATGGACTAGCGCTACAGCCCTATTAAATGGCACTGAGGCACTATTTCAAGTCACAGAGGCCCAGCTCTCTACCCTGCCTAGCGCTGCTGCGCCAATCACAGACCATAAGCGATTTCCCTTGAAACCAACCCTCCAAACCAATCCCAAACATCCAATTCAACCCCTAAACTTCATTTACAACACACTCTCATCAAAACCTAAGCAACCAAACTCAAAAACTTCCATGAATTCTCACAACTAACACCTCAAATTCTCAATTGAAAACTTACTAGAAAAACAGAGCAAGAACAAGAGTTTCAATGGAAAAAAACTCATCTCAATCTCAGCTTAGCACCCTCTTCAATGGTAGAACACAACCCTAGCTTGGAAAAGCTTGGTTCCCTAGCTTGATTCCTCAAAAAGGCTTGAAAATCCAAAGAGAAATGGGAGAGAAATGACCATCGGGAGAGAAGAGAAGTGAGTCTCTGTTTTTCTACACCTTTCTAAACTTAAAGGGCTGATATAAATCCTTAAGGGTGAAAAGACCTAAATGCCCTCAAGTCTAAATAAAAGCCTTAACAGCCACCAAGGGCATAACCGTCCTTTCCCGCCTATTTAGTTAATCATAATTAACACCCTCCAATTCCCAATATTCTCCAAAATTCTCAAACATTAAAATCATTAAAATCACCTCGAGACTCACCCCGAGCCCCGAAACTAACCCCATTATGACTAGACCGATAACTTGCATTCTATGATCGTCTCATGCCGAATGGCTCGAACCAATCCACATATAAGGTGGTATTATTTATAATTCACCCACATGCATGAAAATACACAATCACGCCCTCAACAGGCCAAATTACCAAAATTCCCTTATAATAAAATGTGAACCCATATGCATGCATTTATCATCATATAATAATATAATTCACATAAACATGCATATAATCATTTAATAACATAATAAATCAATTATGGCCCTTCCCAGCCTCCTAATCAAGGTCCTAAACCTTATTAGGAAATTTTGGGCATTACAAATAATCCTCAACCTCGAAAAATTCTCCCCTCAAGGTGGGAATGGCGATTGGCTGCGAGGTGGGTGGGGGATTTGATGATTCTTCCATCAATGAAAATTTGAGATCGCCCGGTTTGAATGTGACCGTCACTTTAAGAGTAGGGTGGAGAGGAATTGGTCTGGGCTCGGGGTCCGGGTCTGGATAGATTACAACCCTAAGTCTCTTCCTCTTTCTCTCTTTGACCTCGTCGATTTGGCGTCGAAAGTGAGCTCGGGTGTCCTCTTGCTCACACTTCAATTCATGCTCCCGAATCAGCTGCTGGTTCTGAGTAAAGGGTGACTCTGGGCTCGGAGTTTTCGGTGAATAAGGAAATGCAAGTATTGACCCCCACTGCTTTTCCAAATTATGCGACATCTAGCAAGAAAGAAAAAGGGTGAGGGCCAGACAAACAAGAGATTAAGAATAAAAATCAAGTCGGTCTGAGCTCGAATGCTCGAGAATATGAAACAAGCTCGATCAAAAGAATGAGATCAGGCTCGGAGCGTGTATTTGACACGAAGGGAGGAAAGTGGATTTATTTTTAAAAAGATCCCGGATTTTCAGGGAAAAAGTGGCGGTTACTCAAAAAGTGATATTTTTGGGAAACGTGCAATTTGAAAACCCTAATCCTATACCCCGTTTCTTGGTCTACACGATATGATATTCGAAATCAAGATAACCCAGTAAAAGCCATGTTTGCATCATTTATGCAAAATCTGGGTTTGGAAGTCTGTAACATCAGATGAGCCTAAAAACTACACGACATTGACTAAAGCATTCTGGTACTAAAACTGGTGTCCAAAGTGCTACTACAACATAAACATGCATGGAAAAACAGAATGTACATGAACATATGAGAACAGG
Organism: Humulus lupulus; assembly: GCF_963169125.1. NCBI lineage: Eukaryota > Viridiplantae > Streptophyta > Magnoliopsida > Rosales > Cannabaceae > Humulus > Humulus lupulus. The sequence continues at coordinate 112,705,952 of NC_084800.1, read as the reverse complement.
AATATATACTAACACAGTGTGGCTGGTGGGTACAGAGAAATTGAGGACCAAAGGATTGGCTGCAAGAACGATTTCACGGAGTCGAACAGGCCAGCGGTGTTTTGCTTCCTTAGCTTGGAGAACATGCAAAAGTCGAACAAGTTTTGAGTTTTGGTTTTTTGTTCTTCTCTTCTCTCTGAAAGCTATGAATGCGAAAGTAAGGGAAGAAGATGACACAAGCATATTTATAGGCCACAAAAGAATGTCAAAGGATGAATCAATCTGGACCTTTGGACGAGTTTGGTATCTGATCAAACGAACGAGTACATGCGTGGCAATGGTGGCAAAAAGGTGGCAGATGAGAAGACGTGGGCATGGTGCAAACATACTCAAGTACTTGATCATCCTATACCTGCCTGACACGTGTCCACACTCAAGTACAATTGATGGTACAATTTCTAAGAAGGGCAGTTCAAAAGTTTCCTTCTCACGGGATTCAAACTGATACTTTTGAGGGGGCAAAATGTTACACCCAGATTTCGAGATAAGAAGTTATGACCCCGAAAAACTGGGTTCATTAGGTGTGAGCTTGAAATATATGCGGTCATCGTATGATCCAACAGTTGAACCTCTTTGAAGTAAACAACGACCTCAAGGATGCGTAGCCTCAAATATTCTCTAAGCTCACAATGGCATGGTACGACACTTGAATTTATTTTTCACCAATTTCCTTCAAGCAAGATGGTTATAGCTCGGGAAATGCAAGCTCGAATGTGACAGCGCCGTCTGCATCTATTTGTTCCGAGCATAAGCAAAGTTGGGCGGCGATCTCGTGAATGACTCATGGTCTCGGCAAACTCAATGCCAATGGCTGATCTCGAAGATTTGATGAATCATCTAGGATAATCAGTTACGTGTGAACATGTTTATTGTTGTACAATCCCAATATTTAAGGGAGGTCATTTAATCTGTTATCCGTTCCCGATCTTCATGGGACATTTCCCTGTATGTAGGAAATAATGCATTAAATAGCATTATATTAATTGATTAACAGAATATCTTCCCGAAATATGTGGGAATGAATTTTGCAACCTTCTCTATAAATAGAGAAGGAAACACCATTTGTAAGGGATCGATTTCTGATTTCTTGAGAGATAACTCTGGGCAACTCTTCTCTGAAAAGTTTCCAGAAAACTCCCAAGTCTTAATAACATAGACTCGTAGACTAGGCAGAGTTAACTGCTGAACCACGTAAAAATCCTCTGGTTTTCCTCTTTATTCATTTGCACCAACATTTTATTGTTTAATTGCTCTACTATTTAAGTTGACAAAAAATGGCGTCAACAGTTATCGTTATGTTTAGATTTTACTAACATATCGTTAACATAAACTTCCATGTTATTACCTATTTGCTCAGAGAACATTCGATTCACAAGCCTTCGGTACGTCGCTCCAGTATTTTTTAGCCCGAAGGGCATAACATTGTAGCAGTACAGCCCTATATTAGTTACAGAGCTCGTATGTTCTTGGTTCGGCGCGTGCATGGCGATCTGGTTATATCCAGAATAAGCATCCATGAATGACATAAGACCGTGCCCAGCTGTGGCATCTACGAGCTGATCGATCCGAGGTAGGGGAAAATAATCCTTTGGACATGCCTTATTGAGGTCGGAGTAATCGATGCAAGTTCACCATGTTCCATTGGATTTTAGGACCAATACCGGATTGGCAATCCAATCAAGATAGAAGGCATCTCATATGAACCGATTTGCCTTTAACCTGTCGACCTCTTCCTTTAAGGCTTTCTTTCTATCATCATCCAAGAGTTTACGTTTCTGCTGCTTCGGGGGGAAGCTCTTGTCAATATTGAGTGCATGGCTCATTACATTTGGACTTATCCCTACCATGTCCGAATGTGATCATGTGAAAACATCCTGGTTTTCCTTTAAGAAGCAAATTAATTGTTATTTTGCTTTTTCAAAAAGATTTTTCCCCACCTTCACGTTCTTTGGGGGATCAACCTCTTCGAGCTCCTCCAAAGGCTCGAGGTCAGATCTTTCCTCTATTCTAGGGTCAATTTCTTCATCGATTTTGAAGATCGTGCCATCCTTATTCCGAATTATGACAAGTGCCTGTTCCCCTTTTAGAGATGCTAAACATTCCCTCCCCATGAGTTGGTCCCCTTTTAGAGTCCCGATGCCACTAGAAGTCAGAAACTTGATGGCCAGATGCCTAACGGATGAAACTGCCCCCAGCCTTACTAGGGCGGGTCTCCCAAGCAGTACGTTATAGGCCGATTCAAGATCCACCACCACGAACTCCATCATCCTAGTTATAGAGACCGGGTAGTCTCCCAAGGTCACAGGGAGTTCGATGGATCCCATGTAGGCAATCCCTTCTCCTGAAAAGTCGTACAACGTAGTTGCACAGGCTTTTAGGTTGTGAAGCGCAAGTCCCATCTTTTCTAATGTAGCTTTATAGAGGATATTCACGGAGCTCCCGTTGTCAATTAGGACTCAGTGTACCCTCTTGTTCGCGAGCTGAAGGGTGATAACCAGAGGGCCATTATGAGGGAACTGTACATGAGATGCATCGTCTTCAGTCAAAGTTATAGGTTGAGTCTCAACCCTTTGTTGTTTTGGAGCTCTGGGTTTGGGTTCATAGGGAGATCCGTCACCAGTCTTTAACTCATTCACATATCTTTTCTGAGCATTCCTGCCCGATACTGCGATATGTGGTCCTCCCGAGATAGTTATAACATTTTCTCCATCAATCGAAGGGGGTCGTTCATCTTCCCGAGCTCGGGAGTTATTATTCTGGGCAGGTGGTGTAGCTGCTACCCTCTGGCTGGTGGAAGCTTGATTGGGGTTTCAATTTCTTACATACTAACCGAAATACCCCCTCGAGATCAATCCTTTGATCTCATCCTTTAATTGTCTACACTCATCGGTTGTATGTCCGATATATCTGTGGAATCTACAATATTTGCTAGAATCTCTTTTCGCCTTTTGGTTTCTCATGGGATCAGGTCATCTAAAATAAACCTGGTTTGCATTAGCCAGGTAGATATTCTCTCGAGACTCATTGAGTTCGGTATACACCTTGTATACGAAGAAGTATCTTTCCCCTTTCTTCTTCTTTCCCTCGTTTGCCTCGGGGTTATTCCCTTCTTTTTTCTTTCTCTTAGAAGGGTTGTCCCCGGGGGGTTTTGAAGTTGTAGGATCCGCCGAGGTCAAGGCAGAGTTTGTGTTCGTTGTTGTAGTTATGGGCTGAGAGGTCATATTCAATGCTGACCTCGCTTCCTCTACATTAACAAACCTCTGAGCTCTTTGATTGAACTCGGTTAAGGATCTTACAGGCTTTCTTTGCAAGTCTTCCCAGAGAGGACTTCTAGGCATTACTCCAGCTCGAATGACCATTAAGTGGCCACTATCATCGACATCTCAAGCTCGAGCGACTTCTAAGTTAAACCTTGTGTGGTAACCTTTTAGTGACTTATTTGGCTGTTGTCGGATATTAGTCAAGGCTGAAGCCTCGGGCCTAATGCTGACCATGGCTTTGAATTGTTTCTTAAAATCTCTCGATAATTGATCCCAGGAGGCAATCAAATGTCTCTTGTATTTTTCAAACCAGTTTTTTGTTGGTCCCGTGAGAGAGTCTGGGAACAGCATACACCTAAGCTCGTAGCTCACATTGCTAGCGCGCATAATCATGTTGAATGTACTCGGATGGTTGTATGGATCGAAATTCCCATCATATGGTGGGACATGAGGGATCCTAAACCCTTGGGGGAAAGGAGTGTTAAAGATATGCGGGGTGAATGGCTCGAGTTCTTCATCGAACTCTTCATCCCTTTCACGGCTGCGCTCATTCTGCAAGAGCCTGAATGCTCTCTCCAACTGCTTAATCCTCTCTTGGACTGGATCTATAGGAGGTCTAGCTTGGATCAGAGGGAGCTGGTTATCGTTGATTACAACTCCAGTTCCCCATCTCGATGCAGGATTGTAATTTGGCTGCTTGCGACCGTTCAGATGATCTCATAGATCTGGATTCGAGGGATTATCACATCCCCGATTATGGTTTAAATGTTCCCATAGATCTGGGTGATCTCCTCTATTTCTGGCATTTCTGGGCTCCATGTTATATATACTCATGGACCTAGTGTAATCCGAGCTTTCACTAACATGGCTCATTGCATGATTATTACGAGATGGGTTTCCTGTCGGTCTCCTCGTCTCAATAGTTTGAGATCGTGATATCTGGCTTCTCGTACGATGAGGGCCCCTACGCTCCCGAGCAGCTTCTTCATTTACGTGTCTACGCCCAGCTCGCGCATTCCTCCGAATTGGCGAGGGGTGCCTTATCGGCGACGGTGGGTGCCTTATTGGAGAAGGTGGTTGCCTTCCATTGGGGGGCCTAGATGGCCCTGAATTTGCCTGATCTAGCTTTGGTACATTTTGCGTGGCACTGGGATTTTGGGTCCGAGCCACTAAAGGGGCTCGGTTATTCCCTATTCCTGCTTGTGCTTTTGCGGTTGGGCTGGCAGCACCTTCAGCCCGGTTACTCCTCCGGAACCTCGATGGAACGGGATGCGATGCTGGTGGTGGAGGTTGCTTCGCCCTTCTGGTGGTCATGTTCTTACGAGGTCACCCCCTAGGCCTGCGTGGTGGGACCTGAGCGTCCCACAGAGGTGGAGCCTGGGTATCTTGCAGAGGCGGGGCCTGAGCCGCTTGTGCTTTAGCAGCTAGCCTGGCTAGCTCCTCATTGTGCTTTGTAGCTTCTACCAATTGTTTACGTAATTGGCGATTCTCGAGTTCCACAATTGGAACATATCTCTCAGGATTGTAGTACATATCCTCGTCGGCCCTGGGAGCAGGTGGTCCCCGGGAGTTAGACGAGTCACTTCTCTCATCGGGATCAGAATTCACCATAGGCTCTTTTCCAGGGCGCCGGGGGTATTCATCTTCGTCTAGAATTTCCTCCTCAGGTATATTGGGATCATTTCCAGCCATTGCTAATTCGAGAGGCTCACTGGCTAAACAGACTCACGTATTGTTTAATGGCTCTTAATGAAAGCACCAAACTGTTGATGCCGTTTTTCGTCAACTTAAAAAGGAAAGCAATTAAACAAGAATATATAAGAGGAAATGAAATAGGATCTTTTTACGTGGTTCAGCAGTTAAATATGCCTAGTCCACGAGTCTATGTTATAAGCACTTGGGAGTTTTCTGAAAACTTTTCAGAGAATAGTTGCCCAGAGTTTTCTCTCAAGATTTCAGTCCTTTACAAATGGAGTTTCCTTCTCTATTTATAGAGATGGTTTTAGAATTCATTCCAACATATTTCAGGAAGATCTTCTGTAAATTAAATGATATAATGCCACTTAATGCATTATTTTCTACATTCGTGATAATATCCCATAGAATGTGGGATTGGATAACTAATTACATCATATCCCTTAAACATAGGGATTTTACAATAATAAATACATTCACACGTCACCGAATAGCTTAGATATTGGGTTTATTATGCCTTCAAGATTATTTTCCAATCACGAGCTCGACATCCTTGCTTTGCCTTTGCTCCCAACAAGTTATTGATGGAGTCAACATATTCGAGCTTATGCTTCTTGAGATCGGATCATCTTATCTGAGGGCAAGAGATACATCAGGAAATATATACAAGTGTTGAACCCTTTGCTGTTGCGAGCTTACCTCATAAGCTCAAAGCATCTTCAAAGCTACATACTGTTCGAGCTCACGAGATCGTCATTTACAGCGAAATTGTCTGACTAGAGGATCATATGAGGACTGTGCATATTTCGAGCTTACACCTAACGAGCCTAGGTTTCAGGATCATAATTACTCATGCTCGAAATTTGGGTGTAACAGTGATATATATAAACTTTGCGAAGGGAAGTTCCTGGAAAACTTTTGAGCGACTGGGTGTGGCGAACAATTTTTAGGGATTTCTGGAAAAGAAGAAAGGCTCGGAAGTGCAGAAGAGGAGAAATTTTGAATGAAAAGGGGTGATGTAACGCCCTGGATAACCAAGACCGTTACACTGTGAGTTTAAAATAGTGTGAGACTTGCTAATCAAGTCATTTAAACAAAGTGTGAATTCAATGTCATCAACAGATTAGGAATAAAAGATTTTGGTCACAAACAGGCTATTTTCATTAAAGATGACGGTTTAATACATGGAAACTCAAAACAGGGTTTAGACGTCTTAGTTACAACAAATTCTAGGAGTTACAAATAGTTCAAGCCACTCTAATGGCAAAATATTCATTTTAGGTTTTCGTCCCTGTACAATTCCTTGACCGTGGCGGCCGAGCAGCTGACAATGTACACCTCGCCCCCAGACCTCTCCAACTCATGGTTGATTCAGCATACCCTTGCCTTTACCTGCACCACGTAGCACCCGTGAGCCGAGGCCCAGCAAGAAAGCATGATAACATAGCAAGATCAACATCACTTATCAAATATTTCACAATGCACAACCAGGAATTCAGCATTTCATAACATTTATCCAATCAGTGATAACACACAACAGAATAACAATTTTTCATCCAATCAGCCAGCAAATCACGTTCACAACACAATATTCACGCTCATAATCAACAGTTTATCACATCATCAAATGATACTCAGGGTCAGCGCCCTTAGTCGCACCCTTTATTTAATACACTGTCTTCGACTCTCTTGGGCCACCCCCAGTGTAATACTCACTGACTCCGGCCAGCTTAATCGAACTCAGTGATAAATAAGCTGCCTCAGCTACCAGTGGCCGAGCAGCGCCCTGTGCGCAAATATTGATTCCGACACTCTTAGGCCAGTTATCGCATGTCCCATGGCATAATGATACCATCTCATGACATGATATACAAATGTAGGGAGCTCTTAGTCCCATCGTGTCCACATGGTTAATCACATTCACATAACAATGCATACAAACATAGGGAACACTTAGTCCCAACCTAGCCACATAATCAGGTGCAGCTTTCTTGCCTGTATCATGAGCTTCCGATGCCCCAAAGCCGCGAGCACGGTCCTCTATCCCGAGCCTCACCAAAGACCTAGTCACAACACAAATGAAACATCCTTTATCACTAACCAATCCAAAACTACTTCCCGGAACCAATCCCACACTCTCGGAACCCCAAAATCCCTAAAACAATGCACCGAAGACATCCCCCGAACCCCCGGAGCAAAGGCTCAAAATTGCAAAATCCCATGTTCTGAAATTGGCCTAGCGCAGCGGCGCTGCCCTATAGGGCCGCGACGCCTAGCAAGTCAGAGAGCTTGCTCTGCCCAGGAACAGCCTCGCGCCGCGGCGCCCAAGAACAGAGCCGCGACACTCCTTCGCGAGCCCAGAAATCTGGGTTTTTCCTTGCTTTTTTCCCGAGCCTAAACCATTCCAAATCATCCCAAACAAGTACCTAAACCCATAAATCAATTCAAAACCCCAAATGAACCCTCTAACAACCCATAAACATCATAAACAACCCCAATCACACAAGCACACCCCAAGATCCTATCTTGAGTTTCAAATTCCTAAAACTTTAACCATGGCTTCCAAACCTATAAATCATGCTTCAAAAGTCTTAAACCACACCAATTACGAAATTAAACATGCTAAAGATTCTTACCTCAATCAAACTCAGCTTGAACTCCTCCCAATTCCAGCTCCCAACCTCTTTCCTCTTGATTATCCTAATTGAATTTCCAAGTAAAACCAGCCATATTCCCTTTAAGTTTTCCCATTCCAACTAAACCTCAAGGCCCTTTTTGTCATTCCTACTTCCTTACAATTCTACCATTTCTCGATCTAAACCTGTTACTCTCTATGGTTACTAACAGTTACACAGGTTACCAAATTACCAGTTACCATTATCTCACAAGAACTAAATTACAAAATCCCCAAAATACCCCTAGACTCCTCCCGAGCCAGGTATAAAATCCCGTTGTGACTTTTGAGTTATCTAGCTCCCTAAGACCGTCTCGGCACGTGCATCACATCGACATCACCACACCCATGTGGTACAAATCACATAACATAATACACATAGTCACGCATCTCAAATACTCAAATAGTCATATAACATGCTTTAAATCATAATTACATCTTAATCATTAAATTCACACATACTTCCCATTATGCCCTCCAGGCACACTAATCAAGGCCCTTAAGCCTTATTAGCAAATTTGGGTCGTTACAGGTGAAGTCTAAAACTTAACCATCCCTTTTATACGTAAATTAGATTAATCTAGGCCATCCGTTTGGGTTAGTTCAAGATCCAAGGGCCAGATTTGAATAGATCAAACGACGAAAAAAGGTGACAAGACAATCATTGTAGTCCTCGAAACCCGAACGGATGCCAATTGCGGTACACCACGTGTCCAGTACTCAAGTAGTGAGTAGGAGTGGTGTTATGCAACAGAAGTCTAAAAGCCCCTACTGTGTAGGTCAGAAAGTGTTGACGTCATACACGAGCAGGAGCTTGGGGGGCAAATATTGTACCCTAATTTTAGCACGGGTTCATTCACCCCAGCTTGGGTACAACTGGCAAATAAATGTACGGAGACGAAGCATGGGGATGATATCTAATTGTTATTCACGTGGACAACTAGGGTTTCGTGTGGTCACCCGTGGTGTTAGGCACTCTGGATATAACCCAAGCACGGGATACGAAGGTTGTGAAGCATGAGCTTAGAGGAGACATCCAGCTCGTGACATTTCTAATATATCGTATAACCGCGGATCCCTAGAGACTCGGGTCCTTTTATACGTTTATTTATGACCAGGCAACCGTATTTATTGTCTGAGATAATAGGAACCTGTTTATTCTATTATCAATTCATATCCCAATATAAATGGGAATTGTTTGTATTAAATGTAATAAATATGTATATGTGTGATTGATTCACGCGGTTACCCAAACCTGTCCATGGAATTTCTCTATAAATACTGGGAATATTGGATAGGAAAGGGGACCATAATTCTGTAATACTGAAACTCTGCCAAAATAGAGAGTGAAACAGCAATAATATATACTCATGGACTAGGTGGATTTTAACCACTGAACCACGTAAAAGATTTGTGTTCTTGTGAACCCATTTCATTTTTTCATTACGGTTGATTACTGTTTACCGAGATTTTCAGAAACTACACTAATGAATATTAGTTAAGACTAATGATATGGAATTTAGAAGATTAACACAAGATTTTTACGTGGTTGGGGTGTTAATAAGCCTTAGTCCACGAGTCAGTTGTATTAGAGCTTGGAAAGTCTTTTACAATGGAGTTTCTCTCTATTTTTTGACAGAGTAACTGTGTACAAGTCCAAGAGAGATACTTTTTTTAGTGCTCTATCGCCTGTATTTATAGGCTCATAGGAACACTGGATCTGGGCCGGGCATGACCCGAGCCCACCAAAGATGTGAATACTCTTGGCTTCTCCGGTGGAAGCCCAATATAAAAGATAAAACATACATAGGTCCAAGACTAATTAAGGCCCAATGGAGCGGCCCAAGAACTATATTTCGCCCGACAAAACGGTGCTTTTGGTCTGAGCACTCCGAGTTACGAGGCAGATTCAGGGGACAAAAACAGTTAGAGTACTTGGCAGTGCAAGTGTGAAACAGCAGCGCGCAATCCCGAGGTGGCCTTTTCCGCAGGTGAAAAGTGGGGACAACCCCCACACATCGTGGGGCGGCTTCAGGGACATGGGTGCTTTTCCTTGCCAAACCGGGTGGACCTGATCTGGGTTCATTTACCTTTGTCCCTCTTCGTTTACCACAGGCTTGGGCCATTTACCAGGCTCCGGGATCGTTTTAGTATGCTTTAGCTTCAACTGTAGTCCTAACTCTGTACGTCTCCCGGACGACTGTCCTGGATCACCATCCCAGACACCATCCGGGTCCAAAATCACACTAGAGTCGTGGCCCTTGGTTACTCCTGTACCAAGTGGGCTTGAGCCGAGCCCACATCCGAACGCCCATACCATGGGCCTAGACCTTCGTCCCGGGCCCGCGACAGGAAATGGGGATAACAATTACTAAGCACTAATCTACGTTATTATTTCTTAATACACTGTTGGCAGAAAACCACGTCAACAAAATTTAAATAATTATTTTTTAAATTAATTAAATATTATTCTCAATGGATATTATTAAATATATTATTATATGTGAAGTTTTGGTACAATTTGAATTGAATCTTATAATTATGATACAAAAGCCTATAATCTCTCTCAATAATCCGTCCCTTTTTTCCGAAAGAGATACAAGTAAATAAAATGGACAAAATCTAAATTTACCATCCCATCAAAATATGTTGCTACATAGAAAATTTAATATATGTATAGGTATTATAATATCTTTTAGTAGCAATAGTATATAATAACTTATCACACCTGCCAACTTCTAAAACTAACAAGTATGAATAATGTCACTGATCAATAACATATTCACACATTTAGGAAGTTACCATACAAGGTAAACAATAATCATGTGTAGAAATTCAATTTATCAAATCTAAATGAAGTAAACGTCCTCTATGCATAAAGGAACTTAATAATGGAAGCAAAAAACCCTTAAAACTTGGCTTTATAGAATTAAGCTACTCAAGTTCCATTTGTTCATAAGCTCAAATAATCAACAAATCAAAATCTAGGATACTGTCATTGCCTAGACAATAATGTGATAAGCCAATTGAAACAACTTTATTTAGAAAAAAACATAAATAATACCTATAAAGTTCATCATCAGATATATTTTAAATGATGACAATGTCAAAATTGGAAAATATCACACAATTTTTTTTTCTTCAATAAAAGAAGATTTTAAGTCAAAATCTCTAATATATTTCTAATTTCACTACTACAAAAAAGGCTTTTCAGGGCTCACAAAAAAAATTTAGGACTCATGAGGCGCGAGTCCTCTATTTGAGAGTCTTAAAAACTAAGATTTTTAAGGACTTGCAAAATATTTTAGGGCTCGCAATGTCGGAGTAAGTGGCAGCGCCACCACTCCATGATGGCCATTGGGTTTGATTATTTAGTGGGTTTTGAAGCCCAAGATGCAAGGAATATGGTGGTGGTGGTTCATCTCGTGGTGGCTCGAGGTGGGCGGAAAGTGGTTGAAAAGTTTGGGAAAATCCAAAATTGCAAAAACTTCGACATGCCCTTTGAGGAGCTTAGGTCGGGCGTGAGGGGTTGAGCTCCAGGGGTTAGAGGTTTTGGGGGGCGGCGTGTTGAGTGGGGCAGCGCGTGGGGATGGGCGACGATGGCAAAGCGGCCATTCGGCCTTGGCAGAGATGAGTTAGAGAGAGAGAGAGAGAGAGAGGGAGCTTCAGGAGAGAGAGAGAGAGAACTGAGGAGAGAGTGTAGAGTCCCAGAATGTTTACTTACTTTGCTAGCTAGTAGTAGTTGTAGTATTTTAGATTTCATGGATTTTGGTTCAAACCGGGACTTAGTTGGAAACTCCTAGCAATAGTTATGGATTTTATAAGTTTAACCTATAGTTTAAGAATATTAATTTTAACATAAGGTTTGATTAATATTGCTGGTTATAATTATGATAATTATTATAACCTAAGGTTTAGATAGAGTCAATAAGAATATGACACTTGTCATGAGCATGGTTATTTCTAAGGTTTAGATAGAGCCAATAGGAATATGACACTTGTCATACGCATGATTACTAAGGAATTATTATTTTAATGATAAAATAAGGGAATATAAGACTTAGTCTTCACCAGAATCTGTTAGGGTCATAATTCGACTCAGTCAAAGTAGTTATCCAACCTTAATTATGCTAAAAAAGTGCAATTACGTGTTTAAAATAATCACGTATGCCGATATATCGCAGCATTAGAGCCGATATATCGCCTGACGCTGAATACGGAAAAACACGTTGATGTTGCACGATCGTATGAACAGAGACTCGGAACATAGGGGCAGTCGATATATCGCCACATAGGGGCGATATATCGCCCATATTTATCATTTTTTTTTTAATTTTTAAAAACAACCTTTGACTCCTTAGACTTACCTCTGTTAGTTTTGACCGAGTCTTCAGCCTCTGATTGACGAAAAATCAATTCTCTTCAATTAAATTCATTATTTTTATTCAAAGCCAAAAAGAAGATTGTTATTCCTAGAACTCTATAAATAGGACCTAGTACCCAACCCTTTCACTTACTCTTCAGCTGTGACCATACTCCAAGGTGCTAGCGAGAACATAAGAGTGATACACTTGGGTTGGGAAAGAAAAAGCTTTATCAAACACTTGGGAAGTAAGGATTAGAGTGTTTCGGTATTGGAGTTAGGCCAATCTATAAGGTCAACAAAGGTACCCTCATTTTTAAGTCCAATACTTTTGATTCCTTAGTTTCTTTAGTTTTATTCAGGTTCTAACTTTTGTTATGGTTTGTGGTTAGGTTTTTGAGTTCTTTGAACTTAAGGTGTCTTTTCGGTAAGTTTTCTCTTGGTGGTTTAGTTCTATTCTTTTCATCTCTTTCCTTTAGAAATACTCACTGTTCTATTGCTGGTTTTAGGAGTATTCCAAGCCCGGCATTTGTTCTCATATCCTGGTTCTTTTGGTAAGGAATATAGGCTAGATCTTGTATGTTTGTATGATATGTTATGCTTTTATGCTATGTTATGTATAATATGTTATGATAAGTTATGTTTTAATATGTTATGTTATGACTTACCCTACCTCAAATATTAGACAGGGGACGTAGATGGTTTATCACATGTCATAATGGCCATTATTAGTATAGTCTTATATGGAATATGTTATAATATGTTTATAATATATGTTATAATATGTTTATAGTATATGTTATGAAATGTTTTTAGCTTATGTTATGATATGATTTTATGTGTATGTTTATGTTGTTAGTTTTTCCTTGTTGGGCATTAGGCTCACTCCTTTTCTTTTAGTATGATGCAGAAAAGTAGATGCAGAGGCGGAAGGATTCATGGAAGCTTGGTGTGTGTATGGAGGTGAATGGAGTGGATGGGCTGCGTGTCGATTCGAGGACAACGTTTTTTTTTTAGTCTCTTTAAATTACGTTTTTATGTATTTTTCCGCATTTAGCTTTGTAAACAATTTTATTTAAAGGTATGTTTTTATTTTAAAACAATGAGCTCATTTATGTATTGCATATATTATTTATTAAAGTTTTCAATAAAGTTATGAATTTTCTTATGTATGTTTCTTCAAGGTTGTAGTTATGTTTAGTAGGTTTAATGACCTAAGTCTCATAGAATAGTCGGGTCGTTAAAGAGAGAGATAGTGTTTTGAGTGATTTTTGTGTTTTTTTATATTATTGAGTGATTTGAGGGATTTGAGGGAATTTGTGATTTTTTAATATTCAAACTTTTATGATACACATAAGTTTTTAGGGCTTGCACCGCGTGTCCTAAAAAAATTCTTTAAGGACTCGCAATGAGTATTCTAAAAAGTCCAGGGGGTGTTTGTTAAGAAAAAATTTAAACTTTTAGGACACACATAGTTGAGCTCTAAAAGAAATTCTTTAAGTTGTGAGCCCTAAAAAGTCCAGGAGCTGTTTTTAGGGCTCGCATCTAGGTGAGTGCCCTTAAAAAGTATCATAAAATGGTGTTTTGTAGTAGTTTTTTCTACATTTTTTATTACATTTTATTTTATTTATGATTATTAAATAATTTTTTTTAAAAATATCTAAAATCATCAATAACGGCAATAAGTCTTCCGTAACTCTTTTTTTTAATATTTATTAATAACTAATTTTCTAATAATTATTATAATAAATCAATCATATATAAATTCACATTTATCTTGAAGATTTTCCAATTCATAATAATCTTTTTATTGTTTCATATTTCAAATTCAAAATTTTAAATATCTTAATTTATTTATATATATAACTAATTTTTTAATAATTATAGCAATAAATAATCATATATAAGTGAATTTATTCAAAATTTTCCATCTGTATTTATCTTTTTATTATTTTGACATTTCAAATTTAAAATAAAAATATACTTTTATTTATATTTAAATAAAATATTTAGGAATAACTATTTTTTTTAATAATTATAATAATAAAGGAATCATATATAAATTGACATTTATCTTCAAGATTTATTGTTTTGATATTTCAAATTTAAAACTAAAATATCTTAACAATTAAAAATGTCAACATGTATACACGTGATATTAATTTGATTAAGAACATTATTAATCCAATCTTGTGCTCATCCAGAACACTCTGCCACCAGTCATAATATAACGGGATACGGTGACCAATAAGGTTGCTGTTATCCCCAAAAAATGGAGATCGATGACGTGGCAATAGAAGTGACAAGTGGTAGTTCATGGTCCGTCAAAGACACATTAAATAGTCAATAAATACATTGACTCCTCAAAGTTGTGATAAAGTGACCCGGTAGACTGATGAAGAGTTTTGACTGCTTGAGAAGTGTCATGACCGACCAGGCATGACCTTGTCCGACCAGTCACATGTTTGTCTGCCCAGGAGTGACATTGTCCTACCAGCATGCACATGTCCTACCAGCAATGGCATGCTAGAGGAGAGTGCCATGTTAGACGAGAGACATGGCATGCTAGAGGAGAGTGCCATGTTAGACGAGAGACATGGCATGCTAGAGGAGATTGCCATGTTAGACGAGAAACATGGCATTCTAGAGAGAGAAAGTGCTTTTATCTAGAAAAATTCTTGTATTCTTGTAATCTGTATTGAAGAAACTCAGTTGGCTCAGTTCATCTGATCTTGAGTACAGATCTATAATCACAACTCTAAGTGAATTAGGCTATTACCAACATATTGGGGCTGAACCACTATAAAAATTGTTGTGTTATTTACTTTCTGTTAAAAACTGTCTATGTCATTTTATTTCTCTTGAAGGTTTTATCGTTTCTGACGTTCTCACGTCGTTGGCCAAAAACGCGGTCAACAGTTGCCAATAAGTCTCGTGAACAACGACCCAAAATCACCAACTGCTTTGTAGGTTCCCTCCTTCAGATCAAAATGTAGAGCCAACGGACTTTTATTGTCGTTAACGAGCTGCTGCAAACTTTTGGATCGAGACCAACCTCTTCTTTTTGCGACAGCCGCTACATATGTTAATTAAACAATACAATTAAATTGAATAAAATGATAACAATTTGTCATTTATTGATAAAAGATAGACTAATTATAGTATATTACCTGTCTCACAGGAAGTAGGCACTCGTGTGGGATCTGGAGGAGGAGGAGGATCCGCTCTATCACCGCCATGAGAATGAGCAACAGTAATAGACATATCTTTGCAGTTTAAATAATTATTAACTTAAATTCAGTTATAGTTGGAGGTTAATTACATAACATAAATAATTTCGGTAATGCAGTTGAAACTATTGAAAAACAAACATTGTTGAGAAAAGTTATATGTTGATTGAAAAGACTTGAAATTAAAACATACACATTAAACATACAAATATGAATATGCATAAGAAAATATTATTCATCATCAATGTCAATTCCTACATCATCATCTGTACTTTCTAAATCATCTTCACTAATTTCGTCATCATCATCGTCATTGATGAAATCATCATCCACTTCTGAAACAGATCGAGACGTTTCCCCAATTATGCTGGTGTGACCAGGTCGATCCAAATGCATAATCTCTAACTCTCATAATTCCACAGTGAATCCAAAATTTGATGAAGTGATATCATGCACGACATCAACCTCGTTATCATCATCGATACTTGGATGATCCCAGATCTTTCGATGATTGACTTCTTTTGATGATGATCTTCCCCAATCATGTCACGCCCCCGAAACTGACATGTTTACCCAGCAAACGATCTGGAACATGCACTAATTGTTCGAATATGTCTTGACTACTGAATTTTCTTGGAGAACGTCCTTTTTCATAGTTCCCATCAAACAAGGGACTCTTCCTCCACTTATGCGTAGAAGATAAGAATCTTCTATGACCAACATAAGCTGTCTTCCCAATTACATGACATGAAGGAGTGTCTTCGTTGCATGAAGGGCATGCCATATATCCTTGGCCACTCCAACCAGACAAACTACTATGGGCTGGAAAATCATTGATAGTCCATAATAGTGTTGCACGCATTCTGAATACACTGTTCATTGCATGGTCTCTGGTTTGAACTCCTTCATCCCACAACTCCTTCAATTCATCTACCACAGGCCTCAAAAAAACATCCATGTCCTTCCTAGGTGATTTTGGATCGGGAATCAATAAGGTCAGCATGAATGATGACTCTTTCATGCACAACCAATGAGGCATATTGTACGTGCAGAATATTATCGGCCACATGTTGTAAGATAGACTCATGTTACCAAATGGATTAAAACCATCAGCAGCCAAACCCAATCGAACATTTCTGGGTTCTTTAAAAAAATCAGGATATCTGGAATCAAACTATTTCCAAGCACCCCCATCAATAGGATGGTGCGTCACACCATCTTCTTTCGACCGTCCCGTACTATGCCAGGTCATATCATTTGTTGTTTGCCTTGAACCATAAGTTCGCTTCAGCCTAGAAGTCAAAGGGAAGTACCGCAACTCTTTGTAGCGACTTTTTTCCCCTTTGTGTCTTTTTCAACCCATAGGCTCTCACCACATATAGAACAACTCTATTTTTGGGAATTCTCCTTCCAGAACAAACAATGCTCGTACTTGCAAGCATGAATTGATTGATAACCTAACCCTAACTTCCTCATTTTTTTCTTAGACTCATAGAATGAAGTCGGAATCTTATTCTCCTTCAGGAATGCAAATTTCATAAACTTCAAAAGTTCATCAAAGGAACTATTTGTCCATTTATTCATAACCTTCATGTGCATCATCTTCACCAAGAAGTTCAAGGAAGACAAATGTTGACGCTGTTTTTCGTCAACTTAAATTGT
The DNA here is from genome assembly GCF_963169125.1 of Humulus lupulus. Lineage (NCBI taxonomy): Eukaryota > Viridiplantae > Streptophyta > Magnoliopsida > Rosales > Cannabaceae > Humulus > Humulus lupulus. Next base: position 112,689,029 of record NC_084800.1, on the reverse strand, counting down.
AGAGCAATTAAACAATAAAACAATGAAGCAAATGAATAATGATGAAAAAAAAGAGGATTTTTACGTTGTTCAGCAGTTAATTCTGCCTAGTCCACGAGTCTATGTTATTAAGACTTTGGAGTTTTCTGGAAACTTTTCAGAAAAAAAGTTGCCCAGCATTTTTTCTCCAGAAATTAGAAATCGGTCCTTTACAAATGGTGATTCCTTCTCTATTTATAGAGAAGGTTGCAAAATTCATTCCCACATATTTCAGGAAGATATTCTGTAAATCAATTGCCATAATGATATTAAATGCATTATCTCCTACATACATGGAAACGTCCCATGAAGATCGGGAACGGATAACAGATTAAATGGTATCCCTTAAATAAGGGGATTGCATAACAATAAACACGTTCACACGTAATGGGTTATTTCATATGAATCATCAAATCTTCAAGATCAGCAATTGGCATTGATTCTATCATGACTAAGTCAGTCATGCGCTCGCCACTTAACCTATGTTCGGGACAAGCAGATGCTGACGAGGCTATCACCTTCGAGCTTGCTCTTCCCGAGCTTGAACTATCTCGCCTTAGGGCAATCAGTGAAAAATATATTCAAATGTCGTGCCATTGCCCATCGCGAGCTCAGAGAATATTCGAGGTTACACATCCTCAAGGTCGTTGTTTTACTTCAGAGAGGTTTAACGGTTGGACCATATGATGTCTGCATATATTTCGAGCTCACACCTGACGAGCCCAGCTTTCGGGGTCATAACTTCTTATCGCGGAATCTGGGTGTAACATTTTTCCCCCTCAAAAGTATCAGTTCGAATCTCGTGAGAAGGAAAGTTTTGAACTGCCCTTCTTGGGAATCGTACCATCAATTGTACTCGAGTGTAGACACGTGTCAGCCAGGTATTGGATGGTTAGAGTACTTTAGTTCTTTTTATACCGCACACACGTCCATCCGCCTGCCAACTTTATGGTGCCACTCTTCCGTTTGTCCCTGGACATTTGATCAAATATTGAAATTGGCCAATGGTCCAAATCACTTTGTCATTTGGTATCCTCTAGGGCCTATAAATATGCCATCATCTTCCTCATTTTATCTTTACGTTTTCAGAAAGAAGAGAAGAACAAAGAAAACCAGAACTTCGGTCCTTGCATGTTCTCCAAGCCGAGGAAGGAAAACACCGCTGGTCTGTTCGACTCCGTGAAATTGTTCTTGCAGCCAATCCTTCGGTCTTCGATTTCTTTGTATCCACCATCTACATTGTGTAAGTATTTGCCCTTGACATATATCTGTGTTTATGCTTTGTTTTTTCCATTCATGTTTTACGTTGTTGCACTTTTAGGCATATTTGCTAGTTTTATACTAGGATGCTTTAGTCAATACTGTGTAATTTTTAGGCTCTTCTGGTGTTACTGGTTTCCCAAACCCTGATTTTGCATGAATGAGGCAAATTTGGCTCTTTTACTAGGTTATCTTGATTCTGAACATCATATCATGTAGACCAAGAAACTGGGTATAGGATTAGGGTTTTCATAATGCACGTTTCCCAAAAATAGCACTTTCTGAGTAACCGCCAACTTTTCTCCTAAAAATCTGGGATTTTAAAAAATAAATCCACCTTTCCCCCTTTATGTGGAATACACGCTCCAAGCCTGATCTCGTTCTTTTGATCAAGTTTGTTCCATGGTCTTGATCATTCGAGCTTAGACCGTCTTGATTTTTATTCTTAACCTCTTGTTCGTCTGGCCCTCACCCTTTTGCTCTCTTGCTAGATGCCACAGAACTTGGAAAAGCGGTGGGGGTCAAAACTCGCGATTCCTTACTCACCAGCAACCCCGAGCCCGGAGTCACCTTTTACTCATAATCAGTGCTTGATTCGAGAGCACGAACTAAGGCGAGAGAAAGAGGACACCCGAGCTCACTTTTGATGCCAGATCGACGAGGTCGAAGAAAGAAAAAGGAAGAGACTTAGGGTCACAATCTATCCAGACCCAGACTCTGAGCCTAGACCAATCCCTCTTGACCCTACTCTTAAAGTGATAGTTGCATTCAAACTGGGCGATCTCAAATTTTCACTAATGGAGGAACCATCGAATCCCTCATCTACCTCGCAGCCAACCACTATTCCCACCTCGAGGGGAGAATTTTTCGAAGCGGAGCATTATTGGAGCTCGATTTCTTCACTAGGGAAAATCTCTAACATCTTGGCCCTCCACGAAATTGGATTATTGGGCTCGCTGAGGTTTCGAGCTCCTACCTCCCACGACCAAAGCTATCGTGCCCCGGGAGATGGTAATCCTGACAATAAGTTAAAATATGTGGCTTGGAGCCAAGAGCATATGAGGGCAGGGGCCTTATTGCCCTTGAAGTCCTTTTTCAAGTACTTTCGAGATTTTTTTGGGCTTACTCCCTTCCAACTCAACACCAACTCGTACAGGGTTTTCTCAGCCCTGAGGTCGCTTTACCACGAGCTAAAGTGGGAAGGACCTTCACCAAAAGAGATTTTGTATCTCTTTTGTTTGAAAAGTAACCCCTCCCGAGCTCGGGGAGGAGATGGCTTTTATTACCTCTCAAGCTATCCCAAGGAGAAGAAAATCTTCGAGGATCTGCCGAACCATCCTCCCAATTTCAAGCTGGCTTTCTTTTGGACAGATGGCCTGGCTCCCTCCAAATACTATTCGTTTAGACGAATCTGTAAGTATACGATCTTTTTTTTTTCTTTTTGAGCTCGAATTTTTTGCTTAGGCTCGAACCACTCATAATATGTTCACTTCTTCAGCCAATTATCATCGACCTACTCCCACCAATGAGATGAAGGAGAACAAGGAGACTTTGCCTCAGCTCCCTTATGGCAGGCGTTCCCTTTCCTATCTTCTTCATGAAGATAGGCTTCGAGCTTGTGGTCTCCTGGAGAAGGATCAATCCATAAATGACTGGTCCAATAAGAAGTACACCAAGTGGGAGTCTGTGCCTCTCCCAACTGGCAGTGTTCCTCCGAGGCGAAGCTCTAAGGCACGATTCCCAGTTCACCGTCGCAGGAGTCCGCGCTCGGGGAACGAGGCCAATGACAAGGCTTCGAGCTCGAGTGACAGAGGTACGGTCATCCTTAGCTCGGATTTATGGTCTCCTTCACTACTTAAGCATAAGCCCGATACCTTGATCTTATGCCCAGATGATAGGGACAATTTTTATGTATGGTCTTGGGTAGTTGAGAGGGTTCATAGGTTTGATAGTTGGCTAGGGAAGTACGATACTATGTATAGTCTGAACGAGGTCTAGGATGGAATAGCTGTCCAATATGGGACAAATGATTATAGGGACCTTTCGAGGTTGACTTCCACATACAGGGAAGGGACTCCCCCTGCCTCTTCTGAAGATGGGGGAATTACGTGGTCGCCGAGCACGAGCTCGGGGGAGAGTTTCAGTTAGGTTCCTCATTACTCGTCCTTTTATTCCTTGATTGCCTGCATTATGCTAATTTTTTGTGTCTAGAAATTTCTTATAATGTGGTGTGATCGTGCAGGTACTATGAACTCCAATCTCCACACCGTGCTCGCCAGTGGTGAGGGGGCCAAGAGGAGTAAGCGCCCAAGGGCCTCGCAGAAGTATGATCGACCTGCTAAGGCCTCTAAGAGGACTGAGAAGACCCATCCTCCCCCAGCTCCCATTGTTATGAGTCCGACTGTGGATCCTGCCTCCCAGGTCGATGCTTCCACCACAGGTGTCCCCCCTTTGCCTCCTGCCATCATGGTCCACTCAACGCTCGGCCCACTTCTGAAGAAGCCCGCATCCAAAGGGCGCATGTTGTCGATCTCTACTAATGTTGATGAGTATGTCATCAACAATGCTACCAGGACTCATGGGGCTACACTTGGCTCGGACATCCTGTCTCGGGTAGGCTAGAGCATCAGCAGCTTTGAGGCTCCCCAGTGGCAGTTCTTGAACAATGCTCGGGACTACAACACCCTTTTTAACAAGGGTATTGAGCTTACTGCTGCGGTAACTTCTCTCACCTTATTATTTGTTGTGACTGTGCTTAGTGTATGTTATAACTCAATCTGTTTGTGTGCTAGTCTCTCACTACCTTTGCTCAGCTTAATTACAAGTTGAACAACGAGGTCCACTCGAGCATGTCCTATGCTCAAGAGTCGAAGGATCTTCAACTCAAGCTCGCTGACGAGTTCAAGGCCAAGAAATTAAAGATGAAGGCTGAAGTCGATCAGATGAGGGCCAAGATAGCAGAGCTTGAGAAGCTAAATGCCAAGCTCGAGGAGCTTGAGAAGATCAATGCCAAGCTTGAGGAGGAGAAAAAGGCCACCTTCGAGATAATGGAGGGTGAAAAGGCTCGTCTTCTCGAAGAGTTCAAGGAGAAGAAGGATCGGGTGGTTGACCTGGTTATGTACAAGATCTAGGCCAGCAACGCCAATCTCGACACCAACTTCCTAGGCTCTGTTGAGGAAGAGCTCGTGGCTAAATGGCAAGCTCGGCTTGATGTGGCGGAGGCTGCTCGGGAGGATGCTAAGAACGCTAAGGAGGATGCTGAGAAGGCTAAGGAGGGCGCTCCTTCCTCCTAAATCTCAATCCTGGGTTGCGTCCCTTTGAGGCCTTTGTAATAGTTTTTATCTTTTGTTTTTTATGCCCTTGGGGCTAAGACAATTTATAGCTCGTAAAAGAGCTATTTTCTTATGATATTTACAATACCGTATTTGACTTTATTATTTTAATATTTTTGCTTTACATTTCTTAAATCGAAATATTTTAAGCAATTTATATTAAAAGTTTGTCCTTATGTATGTTTATTCATACAAACACGCGGTGGATTTAAACTCGAATTTCAATACATTCATGCACAGTTTACTCGATGTATCTGTGTCCGATCTCGTTATTTGTCAAGGTCAGAACTTACTTTTACCATGCACTCGAAAGTACTTATATGGTGTGTAAGGTAGGTAGTTTAGTTATATCCTACTTTTTTAGTTACTTTTCCTCGTCCTCGGGTAGCTCCCCAAAGTTATGAGGTCGAAACTATCTTTTTTGCAAAATGTTCCAGCTTCGATCTTGACTTAGCTTGAAGTGGGTTCAATTTATATCCCGACTGCGTCGGCCAATTTTAGCTAGTTTGTTGCAAACCTATTTAGGTCGTGCTCTTGGTTCGTAATCCAAGACACTTATATATTTTCGATCTAGTTATATTTAGATCGTAGGGTTTTGCGTATCTGGTTGCATCCGGACCCTTTTTTAATATTTTGGTTATATCCAAATTATTTAAGCTCGTGTATTTGAGCTCGCGTATTTGGTTTTATCCAAACAATTTACCTTTAACAATCTGGTTATGTTCAAATTATTTAAGCTCGTGTATTTAAGCTCGCGTATTTGGTTATATCCAAACACTTTTCCTTTAACAATCTGGTTAATGGTCCAAACGTTTGCTTATTTTCGTGTATGCTATTTTTATTTATCTTTTCAAACTTATGGTATATATACCACCGATGCCCCCTTAATATCCTATGAGTGTGACCATAGGTTATTAAATTAAGAGAGTTTGCAAAAAAATACAGCATATTGAAATGAAAATGAACTTTATTCAGATTTAAACAATCTATCGACAGAAGCTTAGTAAAGATAGACAAGCATGGTTACAGGAAACATCATTCCTACACTATTGTTACACCCAGATTTCGAGACCAGATGTTATGACCTCAAAAACTGGACTCATCAGGTGTGAGCTCAAAATGTATGAAATGCATTGTATGGTCCAGTTGTATGATCTCCGAAGTAAAATGACAACCTCGACGATGTGTAACCTCGGGATTCTTTCTGATTTCGAAATGACATGACGTTGGGATACATCCGTTATCGATTGTTTTCAGATTAAACAGTCCGTGCTTGGGAAGTGTAGGCTCGAGTGTGATAGCTTCGATAGTGACAATCTACTCCAAGCATGTCTTGAAGTAGGGTGGTAAGCTCGTAGCAATACCATGAGTCTCAATAGCCACAGGGTCGATCGCTGATCTTGAAGACCCGATGAGTCATCTAGGATAACCCGTTATGTATGAACATATTTATTGTTGTATAATCCCAACATTTAAGGGATATTATTTAGTCTGTTATCCATTCCCAATTCTTATGGGACGTTTCCATATATGTAAGATATATTGCATTTAATGTCATTATTTAAATTGATATATAGAATATCTTCCCAAAATATGTGGGAATGAACTCTGTAACCTCCCCTATAAATAAAGGAAGAATGACCACTTGTAAAGGATCGATTTCTTTTCAGGCTGGAGAATATATTCTGGGGAATTCCTCTCTGAAGAATTTCCAAAAATATTTAAGCCTTAATAAAACAAACTCGTGGACTAGGCAGAGTTAACTGCTGAACCACGTAAAAACCCTCTTGTCTTTCTTTATTATTCATTCGCTTCATAGTATACGTTGTTTAATTGCTCTACTATTTAAGTTGACGAAAAATGGCGTCAACAGTTTTGTGCTTTCATTGAGAGCGTTAAGCAGTACGTACGTGACTCTATTCAGACGAAGAAGCCTCCCTAAATCAACTATGGCCGTGAATGATCCCAATATTCTTGAGGAGGAAATCCTAGAGGAAGTTGACTATCCCCGGTGCCCTGGGAAGCAGCCGATGGTGAATTCGGACTCAGATGAGAGGAGTGGATCCTCTGACTCTCGAGGAACACCTGCACCACCGGCCCCCAGGGACGACGAGGACATGTACTACAACCCTGAGCGATATGTCCCTATTGTGGAGCTTGAAAATTGTCAACTGCGAAAGCAGTTGGCGGAGGCCAAGAAATGTAACGAGGAGTTAGCCAGATTAGTTGCTGAGGCGCAGGTGGCTCAGCCCCGCCTCTGCCTAAGACCCAAGCTCCACCTCCGTGAGATGTTCATGTTCCACCATGCAGGCCTCATGGGTGACCTCGCAAAAATGCTTCCACACGAAGAACGGAGCAACCTCCGCCACCAGTAGAACAGCCTGCTCCCTCAAGGCCCCAGAGAAATACCCGGGCTAGAGCTCCTGTCAACTCAACTGCTGAGGTACCAGCCGAGACTGGGAATAACCGATCCCCTGCGACGGCTCGGACCCAAAATCCTGGTAACACGCAGAACATTCCCGAACCGGCATAGGAAAACTCGGGACCTTCTAGGCCCCGTAATGGATGGCAGCCACCATCACCCATAAGGCACCCACCATCGCCGATAAGATATCCCTCACCGCCTTGGAGAAACACGCAACCGACGCAGGGAGATAGGGAAACGCGAGCTGGGCGGAAACATGGGAATGGGGAGATTGCTAGAGAACGTACAGGTGCCCAGCCTGTGAGAAGCCAAATGTCTCGATCTCACACCATTGAGACAAGACAACCAGAAAGAAACCCATCTCGAAGCAACCGTGCAGCAAGCCATACCAACAAAGGCTCAAGAGACACCAGATCGGTTAGTATGTACAACCGAGGACGCAGAAACACTGGGAATCGAAGGGATCACCCAGACTTACGAGAACACCTAAACCAGAGTCGGGGTAATGATAACCCCTCGAACCCAGACCTAAGGGATCACCTAAATGGGCGCAAGGATCCCATGCGAAGGCACGAAGCTAGAATTGTGATCAATGATAACCAATTTCAGGTCAGACCCCCCATGGATCCAGTCCAAGAAAGGATTGATCAACTAGAAAGAGCGTTCATGCTCTTACAAAGTGAACGAGGTCGGGATCGAGGCGAAGAAATTCAACCTTTTTCAACCTTTTGAAGGGAGGCAAAAAATTTGAGTGGACAGAAGAATGCGAGTTAGCTTTTTAGGAGCTCAAGAAGCACCTCGCGGAGCCTCCCATCTTGTCAAAACCCATCATGGGGGAAATTTTGTACCTATATCTTGCTACGACCGAGCACGCCATTAGTGTCGTGCTCATCCGAGAAGTACAGAAGGTGCAAAAGCCTGTATATTATGTCAGCAAAAGATTATTGGGGGCAGAATCGAGATACCCCTTAATGGAGAAGCTGGCACTCAGCCTAATTCACTCATCTCGAAAGCTCCGACCCTATTTCCAGGCGCATCCCATTCATGTGATGACCGATCAACCACTAAGACAAGTCTTGTCTAAGCCAGAAGCCTCGGGCCGATTACTAAAATGGGCCGTTGAACTCGGACAATTCGAGATCACCTACCATCCGAGGACAACCATAAGAGAACAGGCCCTGGCAGACTTCATAGTGGAATGCACTGGAGTGACCAACAATGAAGTTATAACCCCAGCCCGCGAGCTGTGGAAACTTTATGTTGATGGGTCTTCCAATGAAAATGGGTCGAGGGCAGGAATAATACTGATCACCCTAGCCGGAAGTCGATTTCACTCCGCTTTGAGATTTGACTTCGAAGCGTCAAATAACGAGGCTGAGTATGAAGCTTTATTGGCAGGACTTCGAATAGCCAAGGTTCTCAAGGCTAAGGCAATGCATTGCTACAGTGACTCCCAGTTGGTGGTCAACCAAATCTTAGGGGAATACCAGGCTCACGGGACAAGAATGGCGACATATTTAGAAAAAGTAAAGGCAGCCCTCGAGCAATTCGAATTTTACACGATAGAATAGGTTCCCCGAGAGCAAAATTTGAATGCAGACGCCTTAGTTAGGCTCGCCACGTCCACCGAGGTTGATGAACTGAATGTCGTGCCAATCGAACGTCTATCGACACCCAGTATAACCGAGCCTGAACAGGGAGATGTATGCATGATAAACTCTGAGCCGACTTGGATGACCCCGATAATTTGGTACCTTGAGACCGGCATTCTCCCAGAAGAACAGACCAAGGCTCGAAAATTGATGTATCAGATCCCTAGGTACACCATTGTGGAGGGAAAGCTATATAGAAGAGGATACTCTATGCCATTACTTCGATGTGTGACTCCACCCGAGGCTAAGAAGATCATGGAAGAAATTCATGAAGGATTCTATGGAAACCACACTGGGGGGCATAGCCTATCCAAGAAAATCATACACCAAGGATACTTCTGGCCTACTATCAAAGCCGATTCGTTTGATTACGTCAAGAAATGCGACAAGTGTCAACGATTCGCCACAATTCCTCGAGCTCCACCTTCCAAGCTAACTATGATGACCTCCCTATGGCCATTTGCAGTCTGGGGAATCGACCTCATAGGCTCGCTGCCAACTGGCAAAGGCAGAGTCAAATACGCAGTAGTCGCAGTAGATTACTTTACGAAGTGGACCGAGGCCGAGCCTCTTACGACAATTACCTCGAAAAAAGTTTTGGACTTCGTGGTAAAGAACATCATATGCCGATATAGGGTGCTAAGGAAGATTGTGTCTGATAACGGTACTCAATTCGATAGCGATTTGTTTACCAACTTTTGTGAGAAAAACGGGATAATAAAGAGCTTCTCCTCTGTGGCCCATCCCCAAGCAAATGGCCAGGACGAAGCTGTAAACAAAACCCTAAAAAGTTCTCTGAAGAAAAAGTTGGAAGAAGCAAAAGGGAAATGGCCCGAAGAATTGCCCCAAGTTTTTTGGGCATATCGAACCATAACTCGTACTTCAATGGGACATACCCACTTTTCTCTGGCATATGGATGCGAGGCTATGCTGCTAATCGAGGTCGAAATGCCCACAGTTCGTGCCCATGCTTATGACCAAGCTTCGAACCAATCCCAGCTCGAAGTAAGTATAGACCTGATTGAAGAAAGAAGGGACGAAGCTCAGCTAAAAAATGTTGCATACCAACAGCGAGCTACTCGGTATTTCAATAGAAGAGTTCGAGATAGAAAATTCGGTGTGGGAGATTTGGTGTTGAGGCATGTGTTCTTGGCAACACGAGATCCAGCTGCTGGCGTGCTCGGGCCTAATTGGGAAGGACCTTATCAGATCGAATCATTCATCCGACCTGGTGTCTACAAGTTGGCTAGATTGAATGGGAGTTTGGTACCACGAGCATGGAATGGCGAACATCTACGACCTTACTATCAATAGTGTAGGAATGTCGTCGCTATAGGAAGTGAAATTTGACTTAAATTTTTTGGCGGTTCACTTTCCCACGTTTTATTTTTGGGTTATATTGCGACGACATGTCATCGCAGTAGAGTAAAAAATAACTGATCAGTTGATTATATTGGACTCCATAGCAATGACATGTCGTCGATACAGGGGGTGAAAATAGGTAACCAACTCTGGACAGTTGAGTTCCCTGAGCATCCTACAGCGACGATAGGTCATCGCTATAGATAAACATATTTCCCTCTTTTTTTTGACGAAGACCCTACAGAGACGACATGTCGTCGCCGTAGAGTCACTTCCCACCTCGTGTTCCCTCCAAAATCCTGGCACCCTAGTCGCTATAGGGTATTAGGTTCTAAGAATTAGTTTTAAAATAAAATAAGTTTTATAATCTTTTTATATTGATGAGTTACATATTTAAATTTAAAAATATATGCGTGTGAAAATAGAGGTGAAATTTAAGAGAGAGAGAAAGAAGTTTAGTTAAGATTTTTATTCAAATAGAAGATGATCCCAAAAGTTTCAAAGAAGTTATGTCCTCAAAAGACTCTGCTTTTTGGAATGAGACAATAAATGATGAAATGGATTCAATTATATCTAACCACACTTGGGAATTGGTTGACCATCCTCAAGGGTCTAAACCAATTGGGTGCAAATGAGTATTTAGAAGAAAATACCATAACGATGAGACTATACAAACATTTAAGGCTAGATTAGTAGCCAAGGGATTCAAACAAAAGGAGGAAATATATTATTTTGACACTTATGCACTGGTAGCAAGGAAACCTTCTATTAGATTGTTATTTGCCTTATCATCTATATATAATCTTTATGTTCACCAAATGGATGTTATAACGACATTCCTAAATGGAGATCTCGAGGAGGAGGAGGTCTATATCGAACAACTGGAGGGTTTTGTTCTTCAAGGAAATGGAACATAAAGTGTGTAGACTTGTCAAATCATTATATGGTTTGAAACAAGATCCAAAACAATGGCAAGAGAAATTTGATAAAGTCATTGTTTTAGATGGGTTTAGACACAACAACACGAACAAGTATTTATACTCTAAAACTTGTGATGAATATGTCATACTAGTGTGTCTTTATGTATATGATATGTTGATTTTGAGTAATGACATGAGAGGAATAATAGAAACAAAGAGGTTTCTATCTTCTAACTTCAAGATGAAAGACCTTGGAGAGGTCGATACCATTCTAGGTATCAAAGTTAGAAGAAATATTAGGAGTCAAGCCCATTATGTCGAGAAAGTGTTTGAAAAATTTAGTCATCTCAAAATCAAAGAGGCAAATACACCATTCGATTCAAACATGAAGTTTGAAAAGAATGAAGGAAGAGCAGTGGCTCAATTAGAATATGCAAGTGCAATAAGGAGTCTAATGTATGCCACTCATTGTAAGACATTGCATATGCGGTTAGTAAACTTAGTAGGTTTACTAATAATCCAAGTATCAAGCATTAGAATCTTATTGAAAGGATTCTAGGCTACCTTAAGTGTACCAAAGAATATAGCCTTCACTATTCAAATTTTCCTAGGATACTTGAAGGATATTCCAACACTAGTTGGATATCGGGAGTGAGAAACAATCTCTTCACCACCGGTTGGGTGTTTACTCTTGGAGGAGGTGCAATCTCTAGGGGTTCTAAGAAACAAACTTGTATATCACACTCAACCATGATAAGTGGATGGTTTCAACACTAAAACATTTGTGAGTTCCATCAAAGATGGTTAATGTTAGATGCTACCGAGTGAGGGTTAAACTAAGGGTTTTTATTGAAGTTCAGTTGAGTGCAAAAAACGTCTACAAAGGTAGCAAAAACTGTAAGCACTTCACCTATGTGAACTTAGAGGTGGTGCTACCTCTCATGGGAGTTGGATTTTCTCCCCCAAAGTTCATGAAAGGATGAACATATGACCATATTTGTGCTATGCGAGAAAAGTGGGAAAATGAATAATCACTTGGAGGTGTGTAAGGTATCGCCAGTTTTATCATAAGAAATACCATGTTCAAGCATTTAAGCAACCAATTATTTCAATAAGACTTTATGTTATTTTCACTAATATAAAGTTCAAGTCGAAAGTCACTTTATTTTAGGCACCAATACTATTTTGAGCTAGAGGAAGAAGTTTGTATTTAACCAGGTGGGGGAATGTCAGGATTGGTTAAAATATAAAGTCTAAGTGTTCTTACACAAGCTAGGTGGAAAACACTAAATGATTTCACATAGAGAAGATGTGAAAATTGACCTTTTGTTATAGACATTTAAAAATTGTGTTTTTGGGTCCAAAGTGATACATTGAGGTATCTAAGAATAACCAAAAAGTTTAGGAGCATTTGGAGGTGTTTAAGGTCACTTTTGAGAAGTTTGAACTACCTAGATGGTGATGCAGGAGGCGATGCACAGGAGGCAACGTGTTGCCTTACGTGTTCGTACAAAGACGTGTTTTAAGCTCCAAATGATGTGTTTAAAAGCTCTAATCCTATTGGTTGGACCTAATGACGGTGCCTACACTATAAAAGGGTTCTCTTAGAGTTTTGATAGTCTTGATCACTCTCTCAAATCTCTCTCTATCCTCTCTCTCTTGCTCTCAAGATTAGGTTTGGCCATTGATGTCACTGGGCTGACCAGCCCAACCTGCAAAATGGGCCAAAGAGGCCAAATTTGAGCAGCTCGAATTTGATTGGGCCATTTTAGCTACAACCCATATATGAATGGATCGGCCACGACCCAAACAAATCTTAACCCATTTGACCCAGCCCGGGCCGAACCTATTGCTATATTAAAAATATATACATACATATATCATATCTATTTTTGTTGACATCATTTTTAGTCAACTTAATTATGAAGAGCACGAAACAATATTTCAGGAAAAAAAATAGATGATCACAAGAGCATTTTACGTGGTTCAGTAGTTAAAATTTGCATAGTCCACGAGTCAATATTATTGATCATACTCTCTCAAAGCTTTTTCAGAAAACAATTTGGCAAAGTATTCTTAGTAAAAAATTTGTGCTTCTCAACAAATGAAATTCCCCAGACTATTTATAGACCTGGTTGACAGAATATCTTCCCATTCTTTCGGGAAGTTACAACCAATTATTCAAATTTCAAATAAATGCTAATAAAAACATTAATTACATAATATCCCATGATAATTGAGACTTGATATTTGATAACAACAAATCCCTTAGGAATAGGGATTTCGTAATAACTGTCATGTGTAAAATGCATTCCTGAGCTCGATTGTAAGGTTGACGCGCTTTCGAGATCGAGAAAGACTTCGAGCTCGTTATTCCATTCAGCCTCCTCCTCACGTAAAGGTTTCATCGAACTCACTCCTCTGACACCAATGCCTTTGAGCCTGCAACTAAGAATCGAACAATACCCACATGCTTCGGAGAAGATTCTTGCTTTCGAGCTTGAAACTTAAGCTCGAACCTTTCAACTTGTGCTTGATCGCCAATAACAATAGATCAGGAACCATCCCAATAACAACTTCGGCCAATGCTTGTTATTTTCGAGCTTACGCTTTTCGAGCCTACATTTTGAGGCTCATTTATTCATTCTCAAAATTTGGGTGTAACAATTTTAATTTACTGATATTTCTAACCTACAGTCTAACCCTAAATATGTGTCGCCGCCTGCGTATCTTTCTACTATCTCTCTTCTCTGCATTTCACTCTTGAGTCTTGACCACTACCTAGCGGAGGCAGCTCCATCTCCAGGTGACTTTCTATTCCAGGCAGCTTCTTCTGTAGGTAGCTCCATCTCTAAGCGGCTCTCGGCTCCAAGCGAAGCTCCAAACAAAACTCCAGGCGAAGGCACGGTCGAAGAATCTCTAGAAGAGGTACTGTAATTTAATTTTATTCATATAATATATATAATGACAATGTTCTAATTGGCTCTATTTTCTTTTATATATATTTCACACATGTTAATCTTGTTTTGGTATTGAAGTATTCACGTGAATCATGTTAGAGTATTATTACTATATATACATATATTTTTACTCTTATATTCATTTTCTAACATTTGTGTTTTACCTGTTAGGTATTTACCTATTGGTATCAATAGCACATATGTTGTGGGAGTTTGCATGGCTATATTACTGCATGCAAACTCCCTTATTGTCAAGCTTAACGAGTTTAGAGAGGAAAATGCATATTAGGTATAGAGATCTTTTAGAATTTATTAACGAGTATGTGGAACAAAGTGGATAAGAATTTATATAGTATGTCACTCTTTGTGTTATATTTATCTCTTTTTTATTATGGCCTTGTACTTTGCGGGTAAAACAACTTAATTACAAGTGAAAAGTAGATTGTATATGTTTGACCTATGAGAAAGAGAGCACCACATACTATGCCTGATAAACTAATTGACCCATTAATAGCTCAACGATTAAAGTGTGTAGATGGTAATGATCCAAAGTATTTCGAGTGTGCCTATCCCCATTAAGAAGAGTCTACTTAGCAATTTTGAAGAATCACCATTTGTGGACGCCATCACACTAGTAGAGATGTCAAAATTAAAACTTATCTTCCCAACATGAACATATATGATGGAATGATATATGGATCTGAATGATGGTATTGCGGAGTACAAATAAAGAATGTTCACTACAATCATTCTCTGTGAACCATGTATGTACCTTGTTGCTACTTGTTAACCATTTTTCATTTTATTTATTAATCTTGTGTTTGGTACCCCGTGTTAGAATATATTATATTAGATTATATCATATTTTTATATAATACTATATTTAATATTGACTTTTATTAAAATATTGTATATTTATATGTAAATACTAGTCAATACCAAACAAATTATATAAAAGGTTGCCATACAATACAATTTATAATAATTGTATTATAATATTATAGAATACAATACGGTACAATATGACACAGTACAATATGATACAGTATAGTACGGTGCATCAAACACACCCTAAGTATATTAAAGATTCTAATTTTTGAAACACTCAAAACAAGGTTTAGATTTATTAACAAGTACCTAGTTCTAGGAACCTAGTCCAAGGTAATGTAAATCCACTATCAAGAATATGATGTTCATACAATTTACATATTCAATCCAAACAAATTGAAGTACACAATATTACACTTGTATAGTTGAATTTACACAAACACTACTCTTGAGCATCTCGCTCAAGAATGAGCTTCTGAATTCCTTTAGAAGACTTTAGTCGAACTCCCTTAAACTTTACCTCCAAGATCTCCTCAAGGTTGAATCAAGTATCCCGCAAAAACAACGACTCTCACTGCAACCGAAGCTAGAACTCAATAGCCACCTACAAAATAAAACTTTACAGAGCAACAAAGAAAGATGAAGGAAGAAGGTGACCTAAGCAGTCATAACTACTGAGATAATTTTGCCAACAAACTATGACACTTACAATATCCTATAATCATTTTTAGTAATATTCCCATTCTAAGGCTCATAGGTTGAACTTTGAACATATTTAATTAGTTTTTCCAGTTTTACTTTCAAAACACAAACATTAATTTAGGATGGTCAATGACTTAAAAAAAATATATTATTCTTTTATTACTTTATTTTATATACAACAAAGTTGTTACATTTTATAAACATGCAACCAATTTGTTACTATGAATAAATATAAATTTTCATTTAAAACTTAATTGTTACAAAATCTAGTTGATATCAATTACTATATAGTTACAGAAATTATTATAGGCAAAAAGAAATGAGAAAAAGGGGAGAAACTTATTCCAATTAGTCAACCTTAGCATTGAGTTTAATAAGTTTCTCTAACAATTTAAATGCCTCTTTATACAAAAGCATAAAACAGCTCCGGGTAAATGATTGACACGTGGCAGATCAAATTAGGCCCTTCTCTAGCTCGCCACAGTGCATGGATATTTAGAGCGTACATTTGCCCCCCAAGCCCCTGCTCGTGACCCATGACGTTATCTGTGACCTTCACAGCGAGGGCTTTTAAATTTCCCTTTCCACTCTTCATGTTCCGCCCACTGCGTAGGTATCGGACACGTGGAGCGCTGTGGTTGGCAACTGTTCAGTTTCTAAGAATTGCATTAAATGGCCTAGCCTACTTTCGGTCGTCGTTTCGCCTCTCGAGTTATGACCCTCGTATCTCGCATTAATTTGATCGAATGGTCCTCATTTTTTATGCCTCTTACGTATATATAAGGTTGGCCATCTCCCGTATTAGCCACCCTTCATTTGAAATTTTTTCCTCATTTTCTCTCTTTTTAGTCTTAGAAGCTTTTATTCTTCTGATCATCATACCAGAGATCCCTACGTTCTCGCCACAAGAGTTTCTTCCTCAATCCAGCTTTAAGGATTCCACCAGGACCCTGATTCCTACACATTTTGTGACTTTCACACGGAAAATACACTGTAAGTCCTCTGCCTGTTGCATGTTTTGATCTTTCCGTTTCTCTGTTAGGTAAACCTCTTTCTTAGTCGCACAATGTAGGTTATTTTTGGCTGGTTTTTGGTGCATAGGTTTTGATCCTAGGCATATCGACTATTTGAGAACATGTCTAGGAATGCGATGTTTATGACAAGATAATTTATGGGTAATTTTTCTGGGTAGCTTTAGGGAATGCCTGTTTGGAAAATGGAAGGTGAGAGGTTTCTAGGGTACAAAACCGGGTAGCTTAGGGGTCACGCTTCCTAGGCGGTTTTGCTTTTTAAAACTTCCCCTCCAAGGCAAGCACTATCCTGACCCTTCTGACACACAGATCCCAACCAATCGGGGATCCGTTGGAAACATGGGCGCGTGACCATGGCAACGCGTGGCTTCACATACCGCGGGCTGAGATTACCTCAGCCCGTGTTCGAAAATCATTTCTTCTCGCGCTGTAATCCCTTTTCTATTTTTAGGTCGCCTATTTAAACTTTTTCTTCATTCTTGTTCATTAGGCGACCAGATGGGACCCAGGAAGAACATACACAAGAAAATCCTGGTTGGCTCGTCATCCCAGTAGTCCAGTAAGGGGAAAGAGATTGTGTTGGAGTCTCCCATCCCCCTATTCGGTCCCATGATGGAGAAGGAGGTCGAGGTGGGACCTGCGCTTTCTTCGAGGCAGAGAGGATAGTCTCAAAGATTACGACCCAAGGGAGGGTTAACAAGATCCTGCTGTCCCATAACATCGAAGTTGGGACAGGCGCTCTTGTGGCCCGACTCCCATCGAGGGCGAGATGAGTTGCACGCCTCTTGACGAGGAGTTCGTGGCTTAGAGCGATGAACACCTCAAGGCTGGGGCCTTCCTACCTCTAGACCAGTACTTCGCGAATTTCTTGAATTACGTGAAGCTGGCCCCCTTCCAACTGCCCCCTAACTCCTATCGTCTGCTGGCGAGGCTGAGGTACCTCTTCCTGAGGCACGAGTGGGAGGTCCCTACACCTGCGGACATCCTTTACTTCTTCTGCCTCAAAGCCAGCCCGGACCAACGAGGGCGAGGCAACGGGTTCTACTATTTAACCCATTTTCCTAACTCTCCTGCAGTCATCGAGCTGCCCAGCCACCCCAACGACTTCAAGGACCAATTCTTCATGTCGATGGGGTTTCGCAACTGCGAGTACCACTACTTCAACCGTCCTCGTAAGTTCTTTCTATTCTCAGCTCGCAAAATCACCATATTGCTTTATTTCTTTTTGCGCGTACTGACTTGAACATCATCGTGCAGCCATTTTTGCGAGGATGACCAAATCAGTGACCCTTGGGGGTCAATACGATACCTTGGTGGGGCTTCCACCAAGTGAGAAATACTACCGCCAGCTTGTATCTGATGAGACGATGCTGGCGTGTAAGTTAATTTCTACGGGCCAGACTCTGGCCTTGAGGAGGACGCGGGCTAACCACCCAGTAGCCCGCGAGCTGGTGCCTATCCTCGAGGGGGATGCCGTAAACGGTGACAGCGACGAGCAGGACGAAGAAGATGAGGTGCCGCTCATGCGACGAAGGCAGGCTCCTGAGGCTGCTCAGGGCCTCGACATGGATCGGGTTCACTCGAGGGCAGCAGCCAGCCCCTCCGGCCAAGGTAACCTATACCTGTTTAGGGACTTATACAGGGCTGCGCAGACCTAAGGCTTGCTAGGTTTAACCCCAGCCAGCTCATACATCGTCATCGAGATGACCCAGACCTTAACATAACCCTACTCCAGCCAGCTGTCCTAGGGGCACCGTAGTAGTAGACAACACCTTGTCCTTTAGGTCGGCCTTTTTTGAGGAGTATGGGACCAACCTTAAGTCGTGGCCCTCCCTTTTGGAGGGTGTAGTCGCTCCATGACTTAGGCAATTCGTAGAGGAGTCCAGTCCTGAGGCAGATCCAGATCCAGAGCCCCCTCTTATCCGTGAAGTAATAAACTTAAGCTCCCCTATAGAAGCTCTGAGGCCGGAGGTCGTGGCAATAGATTCCTCCTCTAGCTCGGAGAGTAGGACTTTTTCAATACACCTTTAGATTTCTCTTGTAATAAAGTAACCTTACATGTATACTAACGTTCCTTTCTTTTTGTTTCAGGCAAGGAGATGGCTCAACCCAGAGACAACGCCCTGCGATCCATCTTCCAGGGGGGAATCCTCCCTCAGGACCGTCCGGGCCACTGGTCAAGAGACCCCGGCTGGCCAAGAAGACACCTCCCTCCGGGACCACCTCCAAGTCTCCCGCTAAGGGGAGGGGCCAGGTCCCTGTAGCCACAGTGTACATGCCCCCACCTCCCCCGCGACCTCCAGCCCCTACTCAGGAACAGGAGGCACCAACTGGAACCCCGCCAGTTCTTCCTCCCACCATGCGTATCCCGATTAATGCCCAGGCCCTGGAGAAAATCCTTGAGGCCTTCCGAGGGACCGTCTATGAGACCGTGAGCTATACGATGGAGCATTATTACAATGCCACCCCAAGGGACTTGAGGGAGATCGATACGAGGATCCTCGAGAATGTCATGGAGTCTTCGCTAGGGATGACCCTCACAGTAAGTTTACTTAGTTAAATTTCTTTGCTTTCTTCCCAGCACGTCCCTTATTATCTATTTCTTTGCAGGCAGCTTTGGCTCTACACCGCAGCATAGCTCGGTCCAGGGCAAGGATTGATGAGTTCAGGGGTGAGCTCTAGAATGCTCAAGCCACTCTCGTGTCTACCCAACAGCAAGAGCAAAGTGCCAAGGTTGCCTTGACGGCTGCCAAAGAAAGCGAAAAGGCCGTACAGGTCGCCTTGGCCGCTGCAAAGACCGAGCTCAAGGAGGCCAAGGCTAAGTAGTTGGAGGCTGAGGCCGCCACCGTGGAAGAGAGGGCGTCTTCCAGCTCCTCCATGGAGGCCATGCTCTACCATTGTTGGGCCTTCAACCAGGATGGCGACTTCTCCTTCCTAGCGCTCGAGGTGTGGGAGTCATTCCTTGAGAAGTTCAAAGCCCGTCTTCAACAGGAGCAGCCTTCTAAGACTAGGGAGACTTCCGCTGCTGGCGAGCAAGAGACCGAGGGGGTGACCTCATCGGAGCGGCCTGGGGGGGCCTAGTACTTTTGTATTTTTCTTTTATTTTCCTGTAATAATTTACCACGAGGTTTTTTCTCCTCGAGACAATTGATTTCAGTTACCCTGAATTTCATCATTTATTTTTCTTTTTAATATGATGTGATTGGTAAAAACCTAGTTTGCGTTAGTTTATTGACTTTTTCTTCGAAACTACAAAGCATCGCCAGTCAATTTTAACCAATTTCTAAGTTTTAGGACCTGGTCGTGTCCAGGACATTAATTTTTAAAAACTTAGTTCGCGTTAGTTTTATCGACACCTCGTGTTCTTTAGGGAAAACACTGAATCAATTTAACTAACTTCTAAGTTTCAGGACCTGGTTGTATCCAGGATATCAATTTAAAAACTTAGTTCGCGTTAGTTTTACCGACACCTCGTGTTCTTTAAGAAAAACAATGGTTAGTCAATTTAACTAACTTCTAAGTTTTAGGATATGGTCGTGTCCAGGACATTAAGTTTTAAAAACTTAGTTCGCGTTAGTTTTATCGACACCTCGTGTTCTTTAGGAAAAACACAATCAATTTAATTAACTTCTAAGTTTCGGGACCTGGTTATATCCAGGATATCAATTTAAAAATTTAGTTCGCGTTAGTTTTACCGACACCTCGTGTTCTTTAGGAAAAACACTGGTTAGTCAATTTAACTAACTTCTAAGTTTCGGGACCTGGTTGTATCTAGGATATCAATTTAAAAACTTAGTTCGCGTTAGTTTTACCGACACCTCGTGTTCTTTAGGAAAAACACTGGTTAGTCAGTTTAACTAACTTCTAAGTTTTAGGACCTGGTTATATCCATGATATGTGCCCCCCAAGTAAGCAGAAAGAAGACTTTCTTGGTTACTTTGAACACGCTCTTTTAAGCCTACATGCACATGGGAACATTCGACACAAAATATACTCCTCATTTTTTAATAAAATAGGGTGGCTTTTATAATTAAACCTTACAAAAGCACAACTATTGATAATATTTCTTTAAGTGTATAAAGTTCCATGTCCGTGGGACTGTTTCCCCATTGAGCCGAGCGAGCTCAAAGGTTCCTTCCTTCACGACCTCTATTATCTGATAGGTTCCTTCCCAATTTGGTCCCAAAAATCCATCCTTGGGATCCTTACCGGCTAAAAAGAGCTTTCGGAGCACCAGGTCGCCTACGTAAAGACGCATTTCTTGACCCTTGAGTTAAGATACCAAGTGACTTTTTGTTGATAATGTGCGAGTTGCAGCTACAAATCTTCTCACTTTTCGTCAATTAGGTCGAGGGATGCACTGAGCAATTTATCGTTCTGGTCTTGGTCAAATGCTCGGACTCTATGAGAGGCTATTTTTGTTTTGATAGGAAGGATGACCTCGCTTTTGAAAGTCAGGGAGAAAGGAGTGTGCCCTGTCGAAGTTCGGTGTGAGGTTCGGTATGCCCACAGCACTTGGGGAAGCTGTTCAGGCCAAGCTCCCTTGGCTTCATCCAACCTCTTCTTAAGGCTTGCTTTTAGTGTCTTGTTCATAGCCTCGACCTGTCCATTAGGCTGGGGGTAGGCCATGGAGGAAAAACTTTTAATTATTTCGTGCCTCTCGCAGAATTCGGTGAAGAGGTCGCTATCGAACTAGGTTTTGTTATCTGACACGATCTTCTTTGGCAGTCCAAATCGGTAGACAATATTCTTAACCACAAAGTCGAGGACCCTCTTTGATGTAATCATCGCCAGGGGCTCCGCTTCTGCCCATTTGGTGAAGTAGTCAATAGCCACCACTGCATAGTGAACTCCTCCTTTTCCCGTGGGCAGGGCACCAACTAAGTCAATTCCCCAAGCTGCAAATGGCCACGGGGACGAGATCATTCTCAGCTCGACGGGCAGAGCTCGGGCAATCGTGGCGAACCGCTGGCACTTGTCGCTCTTTTGGACATAGGAAATCGAGTCCCTTGATAGAGTGGGCCAATAATATCCTTGCCTCAATATCTTCAAGGCTAGGTTATGCCCCCCAGTGTGATCCCCACAAAATCCTTCATGTACCTCCTATAGGATAGTTTTGGCCTCGCCCGGCAAAACACATCGCAGAAGAGGTAAAGAGAGACCACACCGGTACAACGTCCCATCCACCATTGTATACCTCGGAGCTTGGTAAAGTATCCTCCTTGCGTCATTTCGTTCTTCAGGTAACTTTCTTGTTGTGAGGTACTCGACTATGGGAGTCATCCAGGTCGGTCTGGCGTCGATCATCTCGACCTCTCTCACGGTTTCCTCTATGCTTGGCCTTTCCAAGAATTCCACCGGTACCAGGCCCAAGGTGTCGGCCTCCCCGGAGGTGGTGAGCTTTGCTAAGGCGTCAGCATTGGCATTCTGCTCCCAAGGTATCTGTTCAACTAGGCTGTGCTCAAATGTGAACAACCCTTTTTTTACCTTGGACAGGTAGGCCGCCATCTTGGTTCCCCGCGCTTGGTATTCTCCTGATACCTGATTTACCACGAGCTGGGAGTCGCTACAGCACTGGATGGAGCTAGCCTTCAGCTCCTGAGCCACCCTTAGCCCAGCCAATAAAGCTTCGTACTTGGCCTCATTGTTGGATGCTTCGAATCTGGACCGTAACGTGGAGTGGAAACGATGTCCCTCTGGGGATATCAAAATGACTCCAGCTCCGGATCCGTTCTCGTTAGACGAACCATCCACAAAGACTTTCTACGAGGCTCGTACCGGTTCTTCCACTGGTTCCTCTTGGAATCCTGTGCACTCTGCTACAAAATCAGCCAGAGCTTGGCTTTTGATCGCAGTTCGTGGCACGTACAATATCTCGAATTGGCTGATCTCGATAGCCCACTTCAAAAGATGCCCCGATGCCTCAGGTTTCTGCAAAACCTACCTTAAAGGTTGATCGGTTATGACGTGGATTGAATGGGACTGGAAATATGGCCTGAGCTTTCTGGAGGCTGTGATAAGGAAGAACGCCATCTTTTCCATCATCGGATATCTAGACTCGGCTCCGAGGAGCCTCTTGCTAATGTAGTAGACCGGCTTCTGAGACCAATCCTCCTCACGAACCAACACGGCACTGGCTGCATCTTTTGTTACAGCTAGGTAAAGAAAAAGAGGCTCTCCTGCTGTTGGTTTAGATAACGCGGGAGGCTCACCTAAATGTGCTTTTAGGTAGAGGAAAGCACACTCGCACTCATCAGTCCACTCAAACTTTTTATTTCCCCAGAGCAGGTTATATAATGGCAAACACTTGTCGGTTGATTTGGAAATGAATTGATTAAGGGCTACCACTCTTCCTGTTAAGCTTTGGACGTCTTTTCGCGATCAAGGTGATGGCATTTCGAAGGGCATGATCTTGTAATAATAAATGTTAGTCAGAGCCATGAAGCTAGTGTGTTCCTGGTCCGCTGGATTCATGGCGATCTAGTTATAACCCGAGTATGCATCCATGAAGGACATAAACTCGTGCCCCGCAGTGGCATCCACCAATTGGCCAATTCTCGGCAAGGGGAAGTAATCTTTGGGGTAGGCTTTATTCAGATCACAAAAGTCGATGCAGGTCCGCCACTTCCCGTTGGGCTTCAGGACCAAAACAGGATTGGCGACCCAGATCGAGTATTTTGCCTCGCGAATAAAGCCGCACCTTAAGAGTCGAGCTACCTCCTCTTCTAAGGCCTCAGCTCAGGTAGTGCCCAGGCGCTTTGTTTCTGGGACTTCGCAAGCACATTTTTGTCCAAGTTGAGGGTGTGCATGATGACGCTTGGGCTGATCCCTATCATGTCTTCATGAGACTAGGCGAACACATCTAGATTCTCTTGTAGAAATCTTAGAAGCTCCGCCTTTCTCTCATTACACAGGTTTTTTCTGAGCTTTACCACCTTCGAGGGGTCTTTCGAATCGATGTTCACCTCTTTGAGTTCTTTGATGGCCTGGAGCTCAGAT
This sequence comes from Humulus lupulus, assembly GCF_963169125.1. Classification (NCBI taxonomy): domain Eukaryota; kingdom Viridiplantae; phylum Streptophyta; class Magnoliopsida; order Rosales; family Cannabaceae; genus Humulus; species Humulus lupulus. The sequence goes on along the minus strand of NC_084800.1, from coordinate 112,665,540 downwards.
CTATCTTCGCCTATCCTGGGGTCGATATCATCATTCAAGGTGATACCTTCCCCACTGGCTTCCTGAGGTTTTTCTATCTCAGGAATAGATCCTACTTCCTAAGATTCCTCATTTCTGCTTTGAATGGTCATCGTCTGCTGCTCGGGTCATGATTTTCCCTTTACGGAAATGCTATAGCATTCCCTGGCAGTGAGTTGATCGCTTCGGACCGTACATATCCCCGTAGAGGAGGGGAATTTGACTGCGAGATGGTGGATAGAAGTTATAGCCTCAAATGCCATCAACGTAGGCCGGCCCAGAATAACATTGTACGCGGTGGGACAATCGATATCCACGAACTCGAGGAGGTTTGAGACCATTCGGGGTCCCTCCCCCAAGGTTATTACTAGCTCGATTGTGCCTATTGCAACCGATCCTTCTCCGGAAAACCCATACAGCATAATGGAGGTGGCCTTCAGCTCGGTTATGGACAATCCCATTTTCTCCAGCGTGGACTGGAACAGCGGGTTCACCAAACTCCCATTATCAACTAGTATCCTCCTAACTCTTTGATTGGCGAGCTGGGCAGTTATGACTAGAGGATCGTTATGGGGGAACTGGACGTGACCAGCGTCCTCCTCGGTATAAATGATTGGTTGCCTCTCCAATCATTGCTATTTGGGTAGATGCTGCTCCGGGATGAATTCCACTCTGTTATGAGCCTTCAACTCATTGACATATCTCTTATGGGCACCTCTGCTCGTGCCGGCCAAATGGGGGGCTCCGAAGATTATGGATATCTCTCCTCCTATTACAGGAGGAGGGGTATCTTGACTTATCCGGGGCCCGGGCTGATTTACTGGAGCTTCCGGGGCTGGCTGACTATTAGGAACCCGGTTCTGCACATATTGAGCCAAAGGTCCGGCTAGGGCTGAGCATAAAATCCGAAAAAACCGTGTACACCGACCTACCAAACACCGAAAAAACCAAAACCGTTTAAACCGAAAACCGAAAAAACCACCGACGGTGCAAACCGCCACTATTCGGTCGGTTTGGAAATTTTGGGTGAACCGACCAATAAAACCGAAACCGACCGAACACAATAAAATAATAATATAATATAATATTATATAATTATTAATTATTAAAAATTTTAATAAAAAAACTTAGGGAACTTGTAAATGTAATTATGTTCTATATATTTATGTTTTAAAAACACAAAAAAATGGATTCTAACAATCCAAAATTTTTAACTTTTTAACTAAAACTTTCAAAAAAATAATAATAATAAAAAAAAATAATCAATTCGGTTTGGTCGATTTAACTGACCAAACCGCGGTCCAAAACGGTCGGTTTTTTTTTTAAACTGGTTTGGTTCGGTCGGTTTTTGGATTGCACCAATCTGAACCAAAAACCGAATTCTGGATTTTTTTTTGTGAAAAAACTGCCCAAACCGATCGATGCTCACCCCTAGGTCCAGCTCTGATGAGTGTCTCGATCTCATCCTTCAAATGCCTACTATCGTCAGTGTTGTGGCCAATGTCGTTGTGGAATCGACAGAACTTGGAAGGGTCCCTCTTAGCCTTCTGGTATTTCAAAGGCTCCGGCTTTTTCCAGGGGAGGCGGGTAGAATTTGTTAGGAAAATGTGTTCCCTAGTGTTTGTGAGCTCGGTATAGGTTGCGTAGACTGGCTTAAACTTTTCCACGGGCTTGTTCTTCTTTGGACCGTGCTGGTCGCCCTCGCTGCTCCCTTTTTGTAACGACCCAAAATCGCTAATAAGGCTTAAAGGCCTTGATTAGTGTGCCAGGAGGGCATGTTGGGATTTATGTGTGATTTTTATGAGTTAAATGCATGGTTATGATTTAAAGCGTGTTTTATGACTATTTGACTATTTGAGATGCATGACTATGTGTATTAGTATGCATGTAGGCCCTGATTGTGTTAGAAGGGCATAATTGTAATTTTGGCCATTTTGGGCATAACTGTATTGATATGTGATGATTGTTGAGACCACAGTGGTATGTGGGTGTATCCGTGATTTGTGACTCGAGACGATCCCAGAGAGCAGGTTAGCGGAAAATTCATGGCCGGAATTTATACCCGGCTCGGGGCGAGCCTGGGGGTATAAGCAGGAATTTAGAGAATAGATTGAGATTAATTTTGATGATGGGGAATACTTATTTGGTGATTTATCAGGTGTTGGAAAGCAACGGGAAAATATTAGAGACACTTGAGGATTAGCGGGAATTGGGTAAAATGACTAAAATGGCCCTACTTGGACAAAAAGGGATTTAAACTAATAGGGAGGGAATTTTGGTCAATTGGCTTTTAAAGATAGATTAAATGAGGCTTTATATAGTGAGTGGGATTGTTAGAGAGTGTGAGAAATCTGAAGGAAAAGAAAGAAAAAGGAAGAAAAGAAAAGAGAGAAAAATAGAGGGTTTTCCATAGGGGCGGTTTGTGCATTCTTGCACCATTTCTCTCCATTTTTCTTGGAGCAACGCTCAGTGGGGAGCTAGGACAGGCTGAGCATCAAGGATCTTAAAGTTAGACTTGAAGATTTGGCAAGGATTAGCAAGAACACATCAACTTTTGAGGTAAGTTTTTAGAAATTTCAATTTTAAGGGTTTGGCTTGTTTGAGCTGTGTTTTGAGCTGAGTTGATGGGAACTTTAGGGAATTTCTGGCCAAGCTTTGAGGATGAACAAGCTAAGGAGGTCTAGGAAATGAATCAAGGTCGAAATTGCATCAATGGTATGAATTCTAAGCCTTTAACTTTGTTGTTTGACTGAATTTCTGGGTTTAGGGTTCATCTATGGTGAATCTTGAGATTTGGGATGTATGTGCTTGGGTTTTGAGATTTGGGGATGCTTGGGATGAATGGAGAGTGTTTATATGCTTGATTTTGAGTTTGGTAAAGGTTTGGGGAAGTTTGGGTTGAAATGGTTGAAGGAAAATCGCAGAAACGATTTTTGGGTGTGGTCTGGCTGCAACTAGCGCTACAGCGCTAGTTAGTGGGCGTTGTAGTGCTAGGCCCTGTTTCTTGGGGGTGTAGTTCTGCTTGTAGCGCTACAGCGCCCTCTTTAGAGCGCTGTAGCGCTGCACTGTTCACAGAAAGGGATTTTTGGGCTTTTGTTGAGGGATTTTGACCTAGGGTTCGGGGCTCGATTCCATCACTTTGTTTTGGGGATCTAGGACTTCCCGAGGGCTCGGGATTGGTCCCGAGGCTAGGTTTTCGGACTTGGGGTTCGGTGTTGACTTTGACCTATGGCTGTGTTTAGGTGTGCGCTAAGGCTCGAGTGGGATCGTGCTCAAGGAGTCAAGTGTTGAAAGCTATCAAATTGACAGGTAAGAAAACTATAGCACCCGTAAGACAGGGCATGGGCCCATGATGTGATCGCAGGGCTCGGCCCTATATTGCATGCTGAGATGATTGCAGGGCACGGCCCCATATTGCATTACATGTTAGGGTGCAGACTTGATTGAATTGATATATGTTCAAATGTTATTTGAGTTAGACTATCTGTGATTATAGTTGAATGATACGGCGAGGAGCCGAGAGCGGCAATGGAGCCGAGAACGGCGAAAGGCTGAGAACAGCAGTGGGGCCGGAAGTACCACATAGCACGTGGAGTGCTTATAGTCAGGGTGGGACCCCATGGATACATGTGATATCCTTACGGTGAGGACCGAGACCCCAGGCTTTGGTAAGGCTTCTGGGGCGGCATGGCCGGGTTGCTTAAGTCAAATGGTTGACCTATTTATCTGTGGACTATCTGATATGATTAACTGTATAATTTGCATATGTTATGAACTGCTTGAGTTTTCTTGCTGGGCTTCGGCTCACGGGTGCTCTGTGTTGCAGGTAAGGGCATAGATTGAGTCAACCAGCCATGAGTACGGAGAGCGTGAAGCGACGCGTACATGTTTGGCCTGCCCAACTGCTTTGGTTGGGGGTTTATTTGAGAAATGGCTGTAATAATCTGAGATTTTATTAATTAAGCAATTGTAAACTTATTTTAAGATGTAAATAGTTTTCAAACCTTATTTTGGGATCCCAAATGTTTAATACTAGAAGTTTTTAATGAAACAACGCATTTTCAAAGATTACAGCCTTAAACTTTTGATTAGTCACACTTTCGTTTTAAAAACCTCGGTTAGCAAGTTCATTGCACACTGTTTTGTCTTAAAACTCACTTGGTCTTAAAACTCATTACACTTTTCTCTTGCCTCCACCCCCTTGGCTATTCTGGGTAACGGTTTGAGTCATTTTTACGACATCCGTTTCCACTCCAACGGGCTGATCAAGGGTTTGGCTGGTTCCCGCGATCGATGCTCGTGCCTCTTCTAGGTTTATCCATTCCTAGGCCTTGTTCAGGAATTCATCCATGGTGCTAACACCTCTTCTCTATATCCCTTTCCATAGCCCGCCTCCAACAAGGATTCCGGTCCTCAAGGCCATAAGCTTGGAACTATCGTCCGCATCCCTAGCTCGAGCCGCGAAGTTTGCGAACCTGCTCAGGTAAGCTTTCAAAGGTTCCCCAGGCTGTTGCTTCACATTTTCCAGGGTGTCAGCTTTGACACGGGCAGCTTGAGAAGCTCAGAATGCCCTCTTGAAGTCGGCAGAAAAATTATTCCATGAGCTGATGGAATGCTTTTTACACTGCTTGAACCACTGCCTAGCTAGCCCGATCAAGGTGGAAGGGAATATCAAACACCTCAGCTCGGGACTGATATTATGGGCCATCATCAAGGTATTGAACATACCCAAATGATCCGACGGGTCTCCGTCTCCATCGAATTTAGACAGGTGGGGCATTCGGAAACCCGGCGGGTACGTCGTGGCTGCTAAGTTGGAGGAAAAAAGCTCGAGTTCATCCCTCGAGTCATATTCGTCCTTCTCCTTTTCTGACAAGAGCTTCTTCATTAGCTCCTCCATCTAAGCTAGACATTCTAGGGTCTGGTCCTTAATCCCTTGGTTGTTCTGAGGCTGTTCAACAGCTCCAGTTCCATTGTACGCGTTAGGTAGGTTATTGTCCCTCCAAGCTTGAGCTTGGTTAGGTGGGACATTCCCACTGTCACATACTTTGGAATGACCATCCTCTCGGAGAGCATGACTTCCATTTCTGGCCGGACTCCCCCTCTGCGAGTTGAGGCGATCTCGAAGGTCGACCCTCGAGGTGGCCCGAGGGCTTTACGCCGAACTTAAGTGATTACGCAGGTCTCCACCGGATCTGCCACTTCGGTGGCTCTCGGTCCAATAGCTCCCGTTGGAAAAGCTTGGAGCCCGCTGCTGGGGGTGAGGATCCGGGACCTCCCCGCGTGCTTGGGGGCGATGGGAAGGATCGGCGGGAGGAGGATTTCTGTTGCTGCTCCAGTGTGTCGGAATGTCTCGAACTGGACGGGGAGGAGATGGGAAACTTATCGGCGATGGGGGATGCCTAACAAGTGAAGCAATCTTAGTCCCATCTGGGTAGATCAAATTAGCTCGCGGTTGCTCTACTCTACCATCTCCAGCATCCTGCGCCCGGCGGTCTGACCGCGGCACGGGAGGGCTGGCCGGAGCAGGTTGTCTGCGCGAACCTTCCCCGGATCTCCTCCGCGAGCTACCACGAGCCCTTCTGGGTGCGTTCGACGGTGGAGTCGAGCTAGGAGTTGAGGTTCTGACCGATCGGCTGAATTGTTGATTAGCCCTGGGAAACTCCTTAAACATAGCTTCCTGGTTATGGTGTGACATGGGTGCAGAACTTGAGGTTGAGGTTCTGACTGATCGACTGGGTCTGGGTCGATTATCAGGTGTGGGATGTCTGAATACGCATGTTTATACTGCGTGTCCAAGAATTCAGGAATAGAATAGACACGTGATGTCTGATGTATGCACGTTTGTTGACCCTTGTTTTGGTCAACTGACACGGAGTCAAATGCTTGATGTGATAGAAGGTATTGAAATAGATCTAATGGAAAGAACAGTAAACGGCACAGTAAATTATAGTGGTTTGGCCCCACGAAATGGTAATGACCTACGTCCACTTAAGCTATTATTGATATTGATTCTCAAAGGAGTGATCAAAGAACTAGGGTTCTTCGAGTTTCACAAGCCTTAGAGGGATGAATAATACAATCGAAAGATAATAGCTATAATTCTCTTGTAGAGCTTAAACTTAAATCAGCCAAAAAGTCCTTTCCTTGAGCTATTTCTTCTCTATTTATAGGCTCAAGGAGGATTACATAAATTTGTTACAGATATTCTTTCCTAAATAATCGAATACTCAAGAATTATGGGAGATAATCTCGGATATGATTATAATTGCACAAGATCTTCTCAGAATATACGGAGTATACGACCAAGCTGGTCGTATATAAAATATAAATGTTATGCCAGGGGAATCTCCCTGGTCGATAGTCGAACAGAACCTTTGCCAGGTGTCAACCACGTGTTAAAAATGTCTGCCACGTCATCCACGCCTGCTCTTTGGATAACAACGTTTATATTGTGTGGTTGACTTTACAAGGATTCGGGTGTCAGATCTCTGTCGCATCACGAGCTTAATGTGGCTCCAGCTCGTGACACTCATACTGCTGACACGATGCCTCCGAGTAACAGTTACCTCTCTAATCAGCTCGGGCTGGATAGACGGAGGTCCGTAACAAACAGCTCCGGGTGGACGATTGACACGTGGCAGATCGAATTAGGCCCTTCTCTAGCTCGCCACAGTGCGCGGATATTTAGGGCATACATTATTATTATTATTATTTAAGATCTTCCATTAAAAATTAAACAATAAATGTCTCTCTAACCACATAAGAAACAATAGTATTAGGGAAGGAAGAAAGTGTACCGCGAATATCATTATTATGAAAAAGGATAAAAAAATAGATAACACCATTTTGGACTTTTGATTTTGCAGAATACCATGTTGGGCTCTCTGTTTTTAAAAATATTTTTTATGGCCCGTGTTTTGTAAATTGAATGAAAATGGTCAAAATAATTTTGCCCTTTAGGAAACACGTAGATCTTCGATGATTGAACTTTATAGCGTATGTTGAAAAATATTATAACCAAAATTAGGTTTTGAAAACTATTTTCATCCATCTGACAAAAAAAAAAGAATAATAAATAGCATCCCCGAACTATGACCACTATATAATTATGCTCCCTGGATGATTCGTGATGTTAAAAATTCCCCTTGAACGATGCACGTTACTAAAATATGATACTTCTATTAGATTTCGTCCAAGTGGCTAACATATTGATGATGTGGCATTTTGTCTGTTGATGTGGCACTGCTATATATAGAATAGTTATCAATTTTCCCCCCAAACTTTGACCTCTACCAAATAATACCCCTTTTATAAAAAAAAATTAATTTTTTTTCTAAAAATAATAATTAAATCCTTACAAAATTAACAATTTAATTAATAACAAATAACTCTTTTTTAATTTTACTTTTTCTTTTCTTTTACAATATAAAATAAATCTATTTTATGATGAAAATTGAAAATAAATATTAAAACAAAGAAAAAACATTTAATTAAAGAGGATGACGTATTACGAAGGGCTTAAATAATAAAAGCTTTTAATTTAGGAGGTGGAGGACGAAGGGGAACAAATTTTGTTTTAGGATTTATTTTTAATTTTTATTTTAAGATATATTTATTTTATATCATAAAAGAAAAGAAAAAGTAAAAAAAAATTATTTGTTATTATTTAGATTTTTAATTTTTGAGTATTTGAAAATTTATTTAATTAATTTAAAACTTTTAGTATTGTTTATTTTCTTATTCTTTTAAAATGATTTTTTTTAATTTTTAAATATATAATTAATATTTTTTATGAAAAAAATTATTTTCTTAAAAAAAAATTAAATTAGTTTTAATAAAAATGACACAATTTGGTAGTGATCAAAGTTTGGGGGAGGAGCAAATTGCTAATTATTCTTTATATGACAGTGTCACATCAACAGATAAAATGCTGCATCATCACTCTGTTAGCCACCTAAGGCAAAATCTAACAAAAGTTTCATATTTCAACAACGTGCACATTTCGGGGCTAAATTTTAACACCGCGAATCATTGAAGGGGTACAATCATATAGTGGTTGTAGTTCGAAGGGCAAAAAATATTATTTATTCAAAAAAGAATACTATTTTCATCCAATTTACAAAACACGGATTAAAAAAAGTTATTTTTTAGAAAAGAAGATTCAAACTAGTATTTAACAAAAACATAGAATAAAAAACAAGATTGTCCTTATAAAAAAAAAAGGAAACTTCATTCAAGCCAAAAATCTGGGCCTCGCAAGTAGTATTCAAATAGGGTTTTTTTTCCCTTTTTTTTAAATAAAAAATGTATTCAAATAGTTCTCGTTGAATAAAATATGGTTTCTTTTGTTTAACTAAAAGAAATTTGCATATTCAATCCAATTAAAATCGACCGCCAAAAATTGGATATCCAATTATGATTGGATCAAATCGGTTGTTGGATGATATATGCAAAAATCTAATACAACTGAACCGATCCAATTATATATATTTAATTAGAATTATGCTTATAAGTTAAGGTAGATGTGTATGGTGTAGTATCATTTTGAACAAATTAGTGTTTCTATTTATAATATTATGAAATATTTGAACAAATTCAACTAAATAAAGTCTCCAAAATATTGGATGGATCCAATCCAATCTAATACATAAGCTTGGTGACACATCCAATAGATATAACCAATCCAATATAATTGATAATTGGATCAGATCGGATCGGTTGAGACAAGTGAATTGGATTGAATCAATTGTAAAAATCCAACATCCAATGGATAATAATAACAAATTGGATAGGCCTAAAAACAGTAGATGTGAACCAATGAACACTCCTACTTACATCTATAAAAAAAATTGTTATTTTATTTTTCTACATATTAAATTGAAACGTTTCGATATTAAGTTTACAAATATTTTCAAAGTGGGATTTTTTATTTCAAATAAACAAACGTGTTTGTTTTTTATTGGGAAATTTGCGACATTAATCCATATGTAGTTTATTTTGTTACACTTAAATCCTTATGTAAATTTTTTTACAGCAAAAATCCATGTCGTTAAACATTTAGTGCGGACGTTGGTCCCTCAACCGTTAAGTGTATCAAGCGGTACACGTGGCAACACCTGATAGCCATTAAAATTCGCTTTTGAGAAATTTGCAGCATAAATATCTATGTAGCTCATTTTGCTGCACTTTAATGCCAAGTAAATTTTTTGTTGCCAAAAATTTAATAAAATAATTTATTCACCTCAAAAAATTATTTAAATATAATTACTAAATTATTGAAATGTTAATTAAAACTAAAACAAAAATAATTAATTTAAACAAACCTAAGAATTTAATAAATTTTTAAGATGAAATTTTTATTGTTTTGGTTTCATTTAACATTTTAATAATTTGATAATTAGATTTCAATAATTTTATATAGTTAGATTTTAATTAACAATTTATTGAAATGCTAGTTAAAACAAAAATAATAAAAAAATCATCTTAAAAAAACTACAAAATTTAATCAAATTTTAAGATGAATTTGTTTTAAGATCAATAATTTGTTAATTAGATTTTAATAAATTTATTTAGGCATTAAAGTGCAACAATATGAACTATATAAGTATTTAAGACACAAATTTCTCAAAAGTAAATTTTGTCGTCAATCGGGTGTTGCCACATGTACTGCTTGTCACACTTAACAGTTGAGGGACCAACGTCTGCACTAAATGTATAACGACAGATATTTTTGTCGCCAAAAAATTTACATAGGGATTTAAGTGCAACAGAATGAACTACATAAAGATTAATGCCGCAATTAGATGAAGTGAATGCCATCTCAAGAATTTTCTTAGGACAATTGTGGAAGAAAATGTCATCCCAATTCTTTGCAAAATACCAGATTTTTAGAGCTCATCAGTTTATCCCATTTTGTGGCTTTTTTTTTGTATATACAATAAAAAAAGAGGTTTTTTCAAATATACTTTTTTTGTATTTTTTTTACTTTCTAACTTAAGTTTTCAAAAATATGTTTTTTTTAAGTTTTATATTTACAAAAATACGGTGTCAATGAAACAACTAAAAAACAACAATAAGACAACAACTAAGTATTAACTCACGGCATACTAACATGTTTTTTTTTTTTTAAATAAAAATATATATGCAAACAACTAAACAAAAAAAAAACATTAACACAACAACAGAACAACTATAAATAACTATAAATAAACTTAAACAACTAAAATTTAACATGAAAAAAATTATACATAAAATCTGAACAACACAAAAACAACAATACAGTACAACCCATTACATTTTAAAAAAGCAACACACTACAATACAATTTCAAAAATAAAAAACAACTAGAAAATAACAATTGGACAACAACTAGACATCAACACACTAGATACTAATACATTTAAAAGACAACTAAAAAACAACAATTGGACAACAACGAGACATCAACCCACCACATTAAAAAATAACAATTGAACAACTAGAAGTCAACTCATTGCATACTAACACATTTAAAAAAAATCAAAATATATCGGAAAATAACTAAACATCAATTAGACATCAACATAACAACTATATATAAACTTAAACAACTAAAAGACAACGTGAAAACAAATATACATAAACCTAAACAACTAAAAAATAACACAAAAATAAAATAATATTAGACAACTATACATAAACCTAAACCTAAACAAATTATCTTATGTCACATAACTCCCACAATAATTGATCTCTATAAGTCAACTATACAAAAAATTTGTTTAGTTATATAAATAAATATATATAAGTTGTAATGGAGTATGTGTACCACTAGTAAACTTAATTTCTAATATTTTTCATTGTTATTAGTGTTGGTGTTAATATTAGCCATTTTTGTCTTTTACTACAACCAATTAAAGGTTTGGAGTTGCAAAACTAAGAGGCTAGTCAACCTATGTGGAATTTTTTTTAGTTTTCTAGACATTTTACACAAAATATATGGTCTAACTATCTTCTTTTAGCTCACTGAAGCTAAGTGTTTCCTCACAAAAAGTCTCTTGTTCTTTGGTCAATGGTGTCAGTACACATGTATATAAATGTAATATATATAATTAATTGTTTTAGAAAACATTATAGAATGATGGATCTATAATATTCCTCTCTGTCCCATTGGCTCAACCCAACACACCTGAGGTAGTCGCACACTGTGGACTGTGATAGCAGCACAAGAACACATCCAAAAATAAACTTCTTCAGATATATATATATATTAGGTACTGTAATAATATATAGTATACGTAAAAGAGAAAAATAGGTACTCTGTTTAACATCTTAAAAACAGAGTATTCTTCTTTGGCATGTTTTTCTTTTTATACTTGATAGAAGGGTCAAGGCGGATGTCGTTGTAGAAATTGGCCCAATTACGCTTTAGAAAAGAGATGGCACGGAGGAGTGTCGACGCAAAGACAACGCTCAGGCGAAAGACTTGGTCGACGAAGAGCTGGCAATACTTGCTTTGGCTGCTGTCGTTGCAGAGAGTGACTTGGTTTGGGCTTGTGTAGTTGCTGAAGGCATCACAGGCTTGACACTTGAAGTGCTTGCTCTTGTAGTGTCTCGTCAGAACCGCATGTGCCGGAAGTACAGGAACATGACTTCTTCTCCGGCGGAGGGAAAGTCGTATAACTGGAAAATAAAGTTTGAAACAGTAAAAAAAGAAAAAAAAAACTCCATGTAATAGTAAAAATGTAAAATTTTCTTAATTTTTAGTGATATATGTAAATAATCCGTAAAAAAGTAAAGTACACTATTGATACAATATAACATAATTGCATATTAATATACAATTTATATAACAATTGAAAAAATATATGATGCAAATTAATGCCACGGATCAAAGAATTATATAGTAACTTTCTATATATGTTTGGATTGATTATGAAAATCAAATTAAAAATATTAATAACCGAATATTCATAAAATAATTCAAATTTTAAACAATTTCATTTGATTGCCCAATTTTTATTTTTTAAATAAAAGATATACAATTAGAAAACTAAAACTATACAACTAGATCAAGATAAAAGATAAACAAAAACGTAAAATAAATAGATTTTTGAAATAAAAAAAGTATATCAATAATTAGTAAATATTACATATCACAAAAAAAAAACCATGAATAAATAAACTATACATAAGCCACTATATAATGCAAAATGTTGACGCTACTTTTCGTCAACTTAAAATGTAGAGCACGTAAACAATAAAGAATTATGGCCAGAATAACACAATAAAACAAAGAGAGTTTTTTACATGGTTCAGCAGTTAACTCTGCCTAGTCCACGGGTCTTTGTTATTAGAACTTAGGAAATTTCTGGAAATCCTTCAGGGATGAATTCTCCAGAGTTTCTCTCAAGATCACAAAAATTCGGTCATCTACAAAGGTACATGACTCCTCTATTTATAGAGAAGATCTCATAATACTATCCCACAAGTTTTGGGAAGTTATTCTGTATATTAATAAATTTAATGGCTTTAAAGCCTGTAACTCCTATATACAAGGAAACGTCCCCTGAAGACCAGGGGGTGTGTAACCGACTAGTAAATATCCCTTTATTGTAGGGAAGTTACAACAATAATATCTCTTGAAGGCATGGACTGTGTCTCTTCAAGTGACCTATTAAGCCGTTCGAGACCAGCGATTAGTATCATGCCTGTCTAAGTCTCTGAGAAGTATAAGTGACCTTATTTTCCCGAGATCAACTCGGAAAGGGTAAATACCACTGAGGTCGCCTTACCCCGAGCTCACACTCATGCCAAGCTCGAGCCACTTGATCCGAGGTCACCCAACAATGGACGTACTCCGATGTTCTGTCTTTCGAGCTTGTAAGGACTTCGAGGCTGCCCATCTTCGAAGTTGCCACCTGTTTTGAAGATTCGGCGTCTAGATTACGAGCATGTATTTTGACTATCGCGAACTCACCCCTGAAGGATCCAGCTTTCGAGGTTACAACCTCAAGTCTCAAAATCTGGGTATAACATTTTGCCCCCTCAAAAGTATTTGTTCGAATCCTATGAGAAGGAAACTTTTCAACTGCTTTCTTTGGGAACCGCACCGTCACACATACTTGAGTATGGACACGCGTCAGTTGAGTATTGCTTATTCAAGGTACTCGAGTGCCTTGGAAATCTGCCCACGATCATTTGCCTGCCACCTTTACGGCACCATCTTGTCTACTATCCCTGACCGTCGGATTTGATACGGAATCTGGCCAATGGCCCAGATTACTCCTTCTATTACGATTTCTGATAGCCTATATATAAGACTCCAGTCATCCTCCTCCTTTCATTTTCACGTTTATCAGAAGAAAAAAAAAAGAGAAGAGAAACCCAGAGGCAAGCCCAGAAAGCGTTTGCTGTTACATGTTCTCTCAGCCAAAGAAACAGAAGACCATCAGCTTGTTCGAGATCGTGAGACTATACCTGCAGCCTCTTCCTCGATCGTCTATTTCTTTGCAACCGCCATCTTCAGTGCGTAAGTGTTTTATCTTAGCTTTTATGTATATTTTCTTTTTTTTTCTTTACGCCAGTTTCTACCTTTGTTGCTTTTAAATTTCTGGGAATGTACTGGTTCAGTCTTTAATTTGATGTACTAGGGTACTTTGATCGATAAATATTAGTTTAGGTTTCCCCATTACTGGTTCTAAATCCAGTTCAAATGTAGGAAGACCCAAGTATGGTCTTTTTTCTGGGTTTTCAAATTTCGGAAAACATATCTTGCACACCAAGATATCAGGTACAAAATCTTGATTTTAAAGAATGCACAATACTCAAAAATACCATTTTTGAATAACTGCCACCTTTTTTCCCTGATATTTTGGGATTTTAAAAAATTACATCCACTTCCCTCCCTTTTTCGTGAAACACACGTCGTGACACTAATCGGGTCCTCAGGAGCGAACTCATCTCGTATCCAAGCATTTTCGAGCTTGACCCACCAAGATCGTTATTCTTGATTCCTTGCATGCATGGCCCTCACCATTTTTTCTTTCTTGCTAGATGTCACAGAATCTGGAAAGACGGTGGGGGTCTTTGCTTGCCATCCCGTATTCGCCAAAAACTCCGAGCCCGGAGTCGTTGTTTGCCCGAAACTAGTGCCTGATTCGCGAACACAAGCTGAGGTGCGAGCAAGAAGACACTCGAGATCATTTCTGACGTCAGATAGACGAGGTTGAGGAAGGAAAAAGGAAGAGACTAAGGGTCGCCCTTCATCCGGACCCTGACACCGAGCCTAGACCGATTCCCCTCGACCCTAAACTTAGAGTGACAGTTGCCTTCAAACCAGGTGACCTGCAATTTTCACTGATGGGGGAGCCCTCTACCTCACAGCCGAGGAGGGAATTTTTCGAGGCCAAGCACTATTGGAGCTCGGTTACGTCGCTAGGCCAGATAACTGATATCCTGGCCTTTCATGGTATAGGATTGTCAGGCTCGCTAAGGTGTCGAGCCCCTATCTCCCACGAGCGAAGCTGCCGCGCTCCAGGAGATGGAAATCCTAACAACAAGCTGAGATACGCGGCTTGGAGCCAGGAGTACATGAAGGCAGGAGCGATACTGCCTTTGAAGTCTTTCTTCAAGGACTTCACAGACTTCGTTGGGTTGGCTCCATTCCAGCTCAACACCAATTCTTACAGGGTTCTTTCTGCCCTGAGGTCGCTATACCACGAGCTAAAGTGGGAAGGACCATCGCCAGAGGAGATCTTGTATCTTTTCTGTTTGAAAAGCAATCCCTCCCGAGCTCAGGGAGGAGATGGCTTCTATTATCTCTCGAGCTACCCCAAGGAGAAAAAGATGTTCGAGGATCTTCCCAACCATCCTCCTGATTTCAAGAAGGCCTTCTTCTGGACAGATGGCCTAGCTCCGTCTCGATACTACTCGTTCAGACAGATTCGTAAGTATCCCAACCTCCTTCTTTTCTGTGCTCGGACTTTTGTCTATAGGCCCGTACTTAGTTGAAATGTGTTTGGTTTTCCAGCCAACTATCATCATCCTGCTCCTACTGACAAGATGAAGGAGCATAGAGAGACTCTGCTCCAACTCCCTTATGGCAGGAGATCCCTCTCATACCTTTTGCACGAAGGTAAGCTCCGAGCTTGCGGGCTCTTGGGAAAGGATCAGTCCACGTCGGATTGGTCCAATAAAAAATATGACCGCTGGGAGCTCGTGCCTTTGCCAACAGGCATCCTCCCCCCAAGGAGAGAGGTGAGGCCCCCGCCTCCAGTTCGCCGAAGGAGCCCGCAATTAGGGAACGAAGCCAACGATGAAGCCTCGAGCTCGGACTCGGATGATCAAGGTACAGTCATCCTAAGCTCGAAAATGTGGTCCCCCTCCCTATTAAAGCACAAACCCGATAGGTTAGTATTGTGTGAGGACGATAGAGACCATTTTTATGTATGGACTTGGGTAGATGAACGGGTTCATAGGTTCGATTGCTGGCTTGGGAAATACGACACCATGTATAGCCTGAACGAAGTATGGAACGGAATAGTCGTCCAATATGGGACCAACGACTATAGGGACCTTTCAAGGTTGACGCCCACCTATAGGGAAGGTACTCCCCCCGCCTCTTCTTAAGATGGGGGAATCTCATGGTCTCCGAGCTCAAGCTCGGAGGAGAGTTCCAGTTAGGTTTTTCTCCACTTGTTTTTTTTATGCCTTCTATGTTTGTTAGCACCATGCTAAATCTTGATTACAATTGTGCAGGTGCCATGGATTCTGACCTTGATGCCGTGCTCGCCAGTGGCGAGGGGGCTCAAAGGAGTAAGCGCCCAAGAGGCTCGCGGAGGTCAGACCGACCCTCCAAAATCCTCAAGCGCACTGAGAAGACTCCACCAGCTCCAACTACTGCGAGCACAGCCGAGGACCCGACTGCCCAGGTCGATGCATCCATCTCGGCCACATCTGTTGCGCTTCCTCCGGTTACAACTCATCCAGCACTCGGCCCACCCCCAAAAAAACCCTCAACCTCCAAGTCACACCTGCCGTCGGCCCGACCTCATGTCGATGAGTTCATGCTTGATAATGCTGCTGGGGCCCACAGAGCTGTAATTGGCTCGGATATCCTCTCTCAGGTGGGTCAAAGCCTTACGGGATTCGATGCTGAGCACTGGGAGTTTGTGAATAAGGCTCGAGACTGCAATACTCTTTATGATAAGAGTATTGAACTTACTGCCGCGATAATTTTCGCAACTTACTTTTAATTGTTTATGTGCCTTGGCTTATGTTCTAATTCAATCTCTTTGTGTTTCAGCTCAGCTTAATTATAAGCTGACCAATGAGGTGCACTCGAGCATGTCTTTGGCCCAAGAGTCGAGGAATCTTCAGCTTAAGATGGCTGATGAGCTCAAGGATTCGAAGATAGAGCTTGAAAAGGCGAATGCTCGGCTTGCGGAGCTGGAGGAGGCTAATGCCAAGCTTGAGGAGGAGAAGGCTGCCACTTTCGAGATAATCGAGAGTGAAAAGGCTCACCTCCTTTCCGAGTACAAAGAGAAGAAGGACAAGGCAGTTGATCAAGCCATGTACAGGATCTGGGCTAGCAACGCCGACCTTGATACCAGCTTCCTGGGCTCTTTCGAGGAAGGATTTGTGGTCAAATGGCAAGCTCGGCTTGACGCGGAGGAGGCTGCTCAGGAGGCTGCATGGAAGGCTCAGAAGGATAGTCATGTTATTCGTCTTGGAGATTCTAGTGCTGCTGGTGATGAGGAGGCCAAGGAGACTACTCCTTCATAAATCTCACCTCGGGGCTGCGTCCCTTTATTTTTGTAATTGTTTTAATTTATGCCCGTAGGGCTAATACAATTTCTCTTTCTTTTTTGGCTTTCTTTTGATATATATGCTTTACATTTCTTGGTTTGAAATATTTTGCACATTTTATATTAAAGAATCGTGTATGCTTGTTTATTCGCACAAACATAGTTTGGATTTAGGCTCGAGGTTCAATGCATTCATGCACAGTTTGCTCGAATTATCCGTTTCCGATCTCGTTATTTGTCAAGGTTGGATATTACTTTAACCATGAACCCGAAAGTACTTGTATGGTGTGTAATGCAAACGGTTTAGTTATATCTTACTTTTTAGTTACTTTTTCTCGTCCTCGGTTATCTCTCCGAGGTTAAGAGTTTGAAACTATTGTTTTATAAGATACTCCAGCCTCGATCTCGACTTAACTTGAAGTGGGTTTATGTTCCAACTTACTGTCGATTAGTTTTAGCTGGTTTGCTCCAAACCTGTTAAGGTCGTGTTTGGTTTGTAATCCATACACTTATATTTTTAATCTAGTTCGCATATTTGGTTACATCCAAACATTTTTATCTTTTGATAATTTGGTTACGTCCAAACTATCTAAGCTCACGCATTTGGTTATATCCAAACACTTGTATGTTTTTGATAATTCGGTTATATCCAAACTATCTTAGCTCGTGCATTTGGTTATATCCAAACACTTGTATGTTTTTTATAGTTCGGTTATATCCAAACTATCTTAGCTCGCGCATTTGGTTATATCCAAACACTTGTATGTTTTTTATAGTTCGGTTATATCCAAACTATCTTAGCTCGCGCATTTGGTTATCTCCAAACACTTGCATGTATTTCGTATATGTTACTTTATTTTTCAAGCTGGTGGTATTTATATATACCAATGATGCCCCCTTAATATCCTATGAATGTGACCATAGGTCATTAGATTAAGAGAGATTGCAAAAATAAACCACATTAGACGAAATAAATATTTATTTGACAAAATCGAAAAGTAGACAAAACAGTACAAGAAACAAACAAGCATGGTTACAGGCAACACCCTTCCTACACTATTGGTAGTAAGGTCGTAGGTGTTAGCCATTCCATGCTTGCGGTACTAGGCTCCCATCCAATCTTGCCAACTTGTAAACACTGTGTCGGATGACTGACTCTATTTGGTAGGGTCCTTCCCAATTTGGCCCGAGCACGCCAGTTGCTGGATCTCGCGTTGCCAAAAATACACGCCTTAGCACCAAATCTCCCACACCGAATTTTCGATCCCGAACCCTCTTGTTGAAGTACCTGATAGCTCGCTGTTGGTATGCAGCATTTCTTAGCTGAGCTTTGTTCCTTCTTTCTTCGATCAGGTCTAGGGTTTCTTCGAGCTGAGTGTGGTTTGAGGCTTGGTCATAAGCGTGGGCTCGAATTGTAGGAATTTCGACCTCAACTGGCAACATAGCCTCGCAACCATACGCCAGAGAGAACGGGGTATGTCCTGTCGATGTTCAGGCCGTAGTCCTATATCCCCATAGGACTTGGGGCAATTCTTCGGGCCATCGTCCTTTTGCTTCTTCCAACTTTTTCTTCAGCGAACTCTTAAGAGTTTTGTTTACAACTTCGACCTGGCCATTCGCCTGGGGATGAGCTACTGACGAAAAACTCTTTATTATTCCATTTTTTTTCGCAAAAGTTGGTGAACAGATCGCTATCGAACTGGGTTCCGTTGTCGGATACAATTTTCCTCGGCATCCCATATCGACATATAATGTTCTTCACTACAAAGTCAAGGACTTTTTTGGAGGTTATAGTTGCTAACGGTTCTGCTTCTGTCCACTTCGTGAAGTAGTCTACGGCAACCACCGCGTACTTCACTCCGCCCTTGCCAATTGGGAGAGAGCCTATGAGGTCAATTCCCCACACCGCAAATGGCCATGGGGAAGTCATCATAGTCAGCTCGAATGGTGGAGCTCGAGGAATCGTGGCAAATCGCTGGCACTTATCAAACTTCTTTACGTACTCGAAAGAGTCCGACTTGATGGTAGGCCAAAAATAACCTTGGCGTATGATTTTCTTGGATAGGCTATGCCCCCCAGTATGGTCTCCACAAAACCCTTCGTGAATTTCTTCAATGATTTTCTTGGCTTCGGGTGGAGTCTTCCTGCTCTGGCTCATTAATACTAGGTGTCGAGAGATGTTCAATTGGCACGACATTTAGCTCATCATTCTCGGTGGAAGTAGCGAGCCGAGCTAAGGCATTTGCATTCGAGTTTTGTTCTCGGGGGACCTGTTCGATTGCGTAAAACTCGAAATGTTCTAACATTGATTTTGCCTTTTCTAAGTAAGCTGCCATTTTTGTGCCACGAGCCTGGTATTCTCCCAAAATTTGGTTAACTACTAGCTGGGAGTCACTATAACAATGTATTGCTTTAGCATTGAGCTCCTTGGCTATACGAAGTCCCGCCAGTAAAGCCTCATATTCGGCCTCGTTATTTGATGCATTGAAGTCGAATCTTAAGGCAGAATGAAATCTGCTTCCTGCGGGAGTGATCAAAATGACTCCTACCCCCGATCCATTTTCATTAGATGACCCATCCACGTAAAGTTTCCACAGCTCGTGGGCTGGGGTTATAACTTCATCGTTGGTCATGCCAGTACATTCCACTATAAAGTCTACCAAGGCTTGTGCCTTAATGGTCGTCCTTGGATGGTAGGTGATCTCGAATTGTCCGAGTTCAACCGCCCATTTAAGAAGTCGATCTGAAGCTTCTGGCTTAGACAAGACTTATCTTAGTGGTTGATCAGTTAGTACATGGATGGGGTGCGTTTGAAAGTAGGGCCGAAGTTTCCGAGATGATTGAATTAAGCTGAGAGCTAGATTTTCCATCAAGGGGTATCTTGACTCTGCCCCCAGTAACCTTTTACTGACGTAATACACGGGCCTCTGCACCTTTTCTTCCTCTCGCACGAGCACTGCACTTATGGCGTGCTCGGTAGTGGCAAGATATAAATATAGCACTTCTCCCGTAATAGGTTTTGATAAGATAGGGGGTTCTGCGAGGTGTTTTTTAAGCTCCTGGAAGGCCAACTCGTATTCTTCCGTCCACTCAAATTTCTTGCCTCCCCTCAGCAGGTTAAAAAACAAAAGACAACGGTCTGTAGATTTTGAGATAAACCTACTTAGTGCCGCCATTCTACCGGTCAAACTCTGGACATCTTTGTGTTTTCGAGGTGAGGGCATATCGATCAGGGCCTGGATCTTGTTTGGGTTAGCTTTTATTCCTCGAGCGTTTACAATGAAACCCAGGAAATTTCCTGAAGATACCCCAGAGGAGCATTTCTGAGGGTTAAGCTTCATGTTATACTTTCGGAGCACGACAAAACATTCTTCGAGATCATCAACATAGTTATCGTTAAGTTGGGACTTGACTAACATGTCGTCAACATAAACTTCCATGTTGTTCCCTATTTGCTCCGAAAACATCATGTTCATGAGCCGCTGGTATGTGGCCCTAGCATTTTTGAGCCCGAATGGCATGACATTATAACAATATAGCCCTTTGTCCGTTATGAAGCTCGTATGTTCCTAGTCAGGGGCATGCATGGCAATCTGGTTATATCCATAATAGGCATCCATGAATGACATCAGTCCATGCCCTGCCGTGGCATCCACGAGCGGGTCAATCCGCAATAAGGGAAAGCAGTCTTTTGGACAGGCCTTATTGAGGTCCGAATAGTCAATGCAGGTTCGCCACGTCCCATTAGGCTTTGGGACCAGTATCGGATTGGCTACCCAATCGGGGTAAAAAGCATCCCTAATGAATCGATTTGCTTTTAACTTGTCGACTTCCTTTTTCAGTGCCTTCTTTCTATCGTCGTCCAGCTGTCTTCGCTTTTGTTGCTTCGGTGGGAAGCTTTTATCGATATTTAACGCGTGGCTCACAATATTTGGACTTATTCCCACCATGTCCAAATGTGACCACGCGAAGACATCCTAGTTTCTCTTCAGAAAGCAAATTAATTGCTATTTAGTTTCTTCGCGTAGATGTTTCCCGACCTTTATCGTTCTCGACGGATCTGACTCTTCGAGCCTGACATCCTCGAGCTCTTCGAATGGCTCGAGGTCAGCTCTTTCCTCCACTCTTGGGTCGATCTCTTCGTCTATCTCCAAGACCGTCCCGTCCTTATTCTGGATAATGACGAGTGCTTGTTCGCTCGCCTGTTTCTTTCCTCTTATGGAAATGCTATAGCATTCCCTTCCGGCTAACTGATCTCCCTTCAGCATCCCGATGCCACTAGAAGTCGGGAACTTGATGGCCAGATGCCTTACAGACGAGACTGCCCCCAGCCCTACTAGGGCGGGTCTGCCGAGCAGCACATTGTAGGCTGATGGCAGGTCCACTACTACAAACTCCATCATCTTGGTTACCGAGACCGGGTAGTCTCCCAAGGTTACTGGGAGTTCGATGGACCTCATGCAGGCAATCCCCTCTCCTGAAAAGCCGTACAAAGTTGTTGCACACGCTTTTAGGTCTCGAAGCGCGAGTCCCATCTTTTCTAGGGTGGCCTTATAAAGGATGTTCACGGAGCTCCCATTATCAATGAGAACTCGGTGAACTCTCTTATTCGCAAGCTGGAGAGTGATGACCAGTGGGTCATTGTGGGGGAACTGAACATGGGACGCATCGTCCTTAGTAAAGGTTATCAGTTGAGATTCAACCTTCTGATATTTTGGAGCTCTAGGTTCGGGCTCATAAGGAGACCCGTCCCCAGTTTTTAGCTCATTCACATATCGTTTTTGGGCATTCCTGCCCATTCCTGCGAGATGAGGCCCACCAGAGATGGTTATCACGTCTTCTCCATCAATTGGAGGGGGCCTATCTTCTTCCCTGGCTCGGGAATTGTTGTTTTGGGCAGGTTGTGGCGCAGCTGCACTCTGGCTTGTAGACGCCTGATTGTTATTCTAGTTTTTGACATACTATCTGAAATAACCTCTCGAGATCAATCCTTCGATCTCGTCTTTCAACTATCGACACTCATCAGTAGTGTGCCCAATGTCTCGGTGAAAACGACAGTACTTGCTGGAATCCTTTTTGGACTTCTGATTTCTCATGGGGTATGGACGTCTGAAAGGGACCTGGTTTTCATTAGCCAGGTATATGTTCTCCCGAGACTCGTTGAGCTCAGTGTACACTTTGTACACGGAGAAATATCTTTCCCCCTTCTTCTTTTTTCCCCCTTCGGCCTCGGGGTTACTCCCTTCGTTCTTCTTTCTCTTGGAAGGGTTTTCCGCAGTAGGCTTTAAGACTGGTGGGTCTGCCGAGGTTGAGGCAGAGTTTACATTTATCGTTGTAGTTACGGGCTGAGAAGTCATATTCAATGTCGACCTCGCCTCCTCTACATTGACAAACCTCTGAGCTCGCTTATTAAACTCGGTTAAGGACCTCACCGGTTTTCTCTGCATATCGTCCCAAAGAGGACTTCCTGGCATTACTCCAGCTTGGACAGCCATTAGATGGCTGCTGTCATCCACATTTCGAGCTCAGGCAACTTCCAAATTAAACCTCGTAAGGTACCTCTTCAACGTTTCGCCTGGCTGATGCCGAACGTTAGTCAGAGTTGATGCCTCAGGTCTCACCCCCATCATGGCTCTGAACTGTTTCTTGAAATCCTTTGATAGCTGATCCCAAGAAGTGATCGAATGTCTTTTATATTTCTTGAACCAGCTTTTGGCTGGTCCCGTAAGCGATGCTGGAAATAACATGCATCTGAGCTCGTAACCCACATTACTTGCTCTCATTATGGTATTGAATGTACTCAGATGGCTGTATGGGTCAGACTTCCCCTCAAAAGTTGGGATATGAGGGATCCGAAACCCTTGAGGAAACGGAGTGTTAGAAATATGGGGAGCGAACGGTTCGAGCTCCTTGTCAGAATCCTCATTCCGACTCCGACCTCGCTCATTTCGCAAAAGTCTGAAGGCCTTTTCCAACTGATCAATTCTTTCTTGGACCGAGTCTGCGAGGGGTCTTGCCTGAAATTGGCTATCATTGATCACAATTCTAGGCTCACACCTTTGCAAGGGATCTTTACGCCCATTTAGGCGATCTCTTAGGTCCGGGTTTGACGGGTTACCATTACCCCGATTCTGATTCAAGTGTTCCCGCAGGTTGGAGGGGTTCCTGTGGTTCCCAGTATTTTTTCGACCTCGATCGTACATACTGACTGATCTGGTATCTCCTGAGTCGTTACTGGCAAGGCTTGTCGCATGATTATTCCGAGATGGGTCCCTTTCATGCTGGCTCGTCTCTGTGGTGCGAGATCGGGACATTTGACTCCTTGTAGATTGGGCGCCTCTCCGCTCCCTGAAGGCTTCTCTACTACTTTGTCTCCTTCCCGCTCGTCTTTCCTCATCATCTCGAACAGGTTGAGCATTCCTGCGAGGTGGTGAAGGGTATCTTATAAGCGATGGAGGGAATCGTATGGGTGACGGTGGCTGCCACCCATTTCGAGGCCTAGACGGTCCAGAGTTTGCCCGCGCTGGGTCGGTAACATTCTGCGTGTTACCAGGGATTTGAGTCCGAGCCTCTGTAGGGGCTCGATTATTCCCAGTTCCCGCCGGTACCTCCGCAGTTGAATTAACCGGAGCCCTGGCTCGGGTACTTCTTCGGGGTCTCGAGGGAGCGGATTGCTCTGCTGGTGCCGGAGGTTGCTCTGGCCTCCTTGTGGCAGCATTTTTTCGAGGACGTCCACGAGGCCTGCGGGGAGGAACATGCACATCCCTCGGAGGAGGGGCTTGGTTCTCACGCGGAGGTGGGGGCTGAGCCGCCTGGGCCTCTGCGGCTAACCTAGCCAACTCCTCATTCCGCTTATTGGCTTCGGCCAATTGTTTTTTCAGCTGTCGGTTTTCAAGTTCCACAATGGGGACGTACCATTCATGATTATAGTACATGTCCTCATCCCTTGGGGCTGGAGGTGTTGGAGGTCCCCGAGAATCGAAGGACTCACTTCTCTCCTCAGTATCTGGGTTTACCATTGGCTGTTTCCCAGGGCGTTTAGCATAGTTTTCTTCAGGAATGTTTTGATCGTTTGTAGCCATAACTGTTCAGGGATCGTACTTCTTAAGGCTCTCAATGAAAGCACCAAACTGTTGACGCCGCTTTTCGTCAACTTAAAATGTAGAGCACGTAAACAATAAAGAATTATGGCCAGAATAACACAATAAAGCAAGGAGAGTTTTTTACGTGGTTCAGCAGTTAACTCTGCCTAGTCCACGGGTCTTTGTTATTAGAACTTAGGAAATTTCTGGAAATCCTTCAGGGATGAATTCTCCAGAGTTTCTCTCAAGATCACAAAAATTCGGTCCTCTACAAAGGTACATGACTCCTCTATTTATAGAGAAGATCTCAGAATACTATCCCACACGTTTTGGGAAGTTATTCTGTATATTAATAAATTTAATGGCTTTAAAGCCTGTAACTCCTATATACAAGGAAACATCCCCTGAAGACCAGGAGGCGTGTAACCGACTAGTAAATATCCCTTTATTGTAGGGAAGTTACAACAATAATATCTCTTGAAGGCATGGATTGTGTCTCTTCAAGTGACCTATTAAGTCGTTCGAGACCAGCGATTAGTATCATGCCTGTCTAAGTCTCTGAGAAGTATAAGTGGCCTTATTTTCCCGAGATAACTCGGAAAGGGTAAATACCACCGAGGCCGCCTTACCCCGAGCTCACACTCATGCCAAGCTCGGGCCACTTGATCCGAGGTCACCCGACAATTGACGTACTCCGATGTTCTGTCTTTCGAGCTTGTAAGGACTTCGAGGCTGCCCATCTTCGAAGTTGTCACCTGTTTTGAAGATTCGACATCTAGATTACGAGCATGTATTTTTACTATCGCGAACTCACTCCTGAAGGATCCAACTTTCGAGGTTACAACCTCAAGTCTCGAAATCTGGGTATAACACAAAAAAATAGCGATAAAAAATTATTATTAGACATTCAACCAAAATGTACTCAAAACTAAACAACACTTAAACATCTACAATTAAAAAACAAAAAAGTAAATAAACAAAAAAAAGTTGAATATTGAAATATCTACAATTAAAAAAAGAAACTTTAAAAAGAGAGCAATATATAAAAAAAAAATGTTAAAAAAAACAAACAATTTGACATAAAAAAATTACTAAACATTTCGTATCATAAAAGAAAAATTATGAAAAAGTAAACCTTAAATTTTGCAACTATGCAATGCACAAAATAATTTATAAAAGGATAATAACATAATTGTATACTTTTGTTGTAAATACCTTTCAAGACACATCAATAAATGAAAAAGGTAAACAATGTCTACTATTGTAATGGATGTTGGATTCAAATATGGTAACTTTTACAATTACACCATATTGAATTAACATTTTGTTTAGTGATGCACATGGGGCGTGAATTGGCGGGGAGTGCTCCCCCCGTCCCCATCCTCATTTATATTTCTAATCCTCGTCTCCGCCCTGTTCCCGCTTATTCTCTGTTGGGGACGGGGTGGAGAATCCCATATTGGGGTGGAAAATCCCTACGGGGGGAACCCATTTATTTAAAAAATAAATTTTAAATTAAAATTTCAAAATAAAAATTATAAATTATAAATTATATGTAAATAAAAATATTGCACAATATTTATTATTAAAAATATTAAACACTATCCTAAATAAAATTTAAAATATTACAAAATTTATTACTATACTACAAAAACACATAAAGAACTATATAAAATATTACAAAATATATAAAAAGTTAAACGGGGCCCCGTCGGGGCGGAGAGTGCTATCCCCGTCCTCGCCCCATTTAACATTCGGGGATTGAAAGTTATCATCGTCCCCGCCCCCTTCCCCATTTAGACGGGGATTCCCCGCCCCATTAAGGGCGGGACCCCGCGGGGTCCCGTCCCCATGGGAAAAATGTGCATCCCTAATTTTGATTGCTCCATCAAAAAATTAAATAAATTAATAAAAAACAAACCATACAATCAATTACTGTGATCTTCTTCATGACCTATTAGAAGTAGAAGACACTTTATTAGGATCCTCAAATAACAAAAAATTAATATAAAAAATAAATAAATCAATAATATAAAAAAAAATCAATAATATTTTATAATATAAGTGTTGTTCGGTAACTATTAAAAACATTTTTCTTATTTATTTGATTAAAAATTTGAAAATTAAATATAAAATAATGTTTGGTAACTCTATTCTTATTTTTTATTTTTAAAATTTTTAATTAAAATTCATTATATTTTGAAAACAATGTTCCGTTTGGTAAAATATTTGGTGTTGTTTGGTAACATTTAAAAAAATAGTTTTTTATTCAATTAATTAAAATTTTGATAATTAAACATAAAATGTGTTTGGTAACTCTATTTTTATTTTTTATTTTTTAAAATTTTAATTAAAATTTATTAAATTTTGAAAATAGAATTTTTTCACTTTCAATTTTTTTTAAATTGTTTTCGATTTTTCCTTTTTTTTTTCTCTTCTTCAAATCAACACCTTATATTGTTAAACAAAAAATAAAAATAAAAGTTATCAAACGCGTTTATTATTTTTGTTTTTAAATACAAAAATAGTTACCAAACATATTTTTATTTTTCAAAAATAAAGAAACAAAAATAAAATTATATTTCTATTTTTGTGTTTAAAAAATTCAAAAACAAAAATTTTACCAAACACAACCTTTGGTGTTGTTTGGTAACACTTAAAAAACTAGTTTTTTATTTAATTATTTAAAAATTAAACATAAAATGCGTTTGATAACTCTATTTTTATTTATTATTTTTTTAAATTTTAATTAAAATTTATTAAATTTTGAAAATAGAATTTTTTCACTTTCAAAATTTTTTAAAACATTTTTCAATTTTTCCTTTCTTTTTCTTATCTTCTTCAAATCAACGCCTTATATTGTTAAACAAAAAATAAAAATAAAAGTTATCAAACACATTTATTATTTTTTGTTTTTAAAAACAAAAAACAAAGATAGTTATCAAACATATTTTTATTTTTTTAAAATAAAGAAACAAAAATAAAATAATATTTATATTTTTGTGTTTAAAAAATTCAATTTTTTTTTTACCAAACAGGCCCTTTGTTTTTGAATTTTTCAAATACAAAAATGAAAATATTATTTTTATTTTTAAAATATAAAAATATGTTTGATAACTATTTTTTTTTGTTTTTAAAAACAAAAAATAATAATGCGTTTGATAACTTTTATTTTTATTTTTTGTTTAACAATATAAAATGAAGTGCTAATTTGAAGAAAAAAAGAAAAAAAAAATTAACTAAAAGTTGAAAACAATTTAAAAAAATTTTTGAAAAATGAAAATTTTCTATTTTCAAAATTTAATAAATTTTGTTTAAAATTTTAAAAAAATAATAAATAAAAATAGAATTATCAAATACTATTTTATTTTATGTTTAATTTTCAAAATTTTAATTAATTAAATAAAAACTATCATTTTAATTGTTACCAAACAACACCAAAAAAATTTCACTTTCAAATTTATTTTAAATAGTTTCCGTTTTTTTTCTTCTTTTCTTTAGGCGACAACGGTCTCTCTCTTCCTCTGAGCGAGCTTCTCTTTTTCTATGGCCTCCTTTCTTCCTCCATGTAAGCCTCTCTTCGTCCTCTACCTCTATATTTCTCTCACTTTAATTTTTCTCTATCAACTTCTATTTTAGTCTCTTTGACAATGATTGGTCTAATATTTTTCTACTCTTTTGTAAAGATTATTGGATCGTTAAAATTGGCTTCACAACCATATTAGGTTCTAGAGTTTGATTTTGCTATTATTAAGGTGTGATTCTAGTTTTACATTATTTGGGTATGTATGGGCATTTATTATTTTGCTTTGTAGAAAATTTGAGTATTTATGATTTTGTTTAGTAGAAATTTTTGGGTATATAAGAGTTATGATTTTGTAGTATGTGCTAATGATTTTTGTTTTTGTGTGTTTCTGAGTGAAGCAAGAAAACTGTTTGATGAAAGTTCCGAGTTAGATGTTGTATTTTAGAATTCTATAATTATGGGTTTTCTAAACATGGAGAAGTTGATAAAGCTATTAGGCTATTTGATTGGATGCCATCAAGAAATCCCATTTCTTGAATTACTTATTGGTGGGTGTGTTAGCTAGGATGCCATCAAGAAATCCACCACCTGTTTGGTAATTTACTTGAAATACAAACTCTTTAAATTTACTTGAAATTAGTAGTAGTACTATAACTTTTCTTGTTACTCTTGCTAGTTACATCATAGAAGAGCAAATCCCAAATCATGTAATACATATTAAAATCTAGTTCTAGTTTGATTTTTTGTTTTTTTATACATTTCAAGGCCACGAGATTATTTTATTGCATGAAGTTCTATAAAATCAAAGAATTCATTTCTTTCGAGTTTTGTGTTCCCTTCCCCACCTGCAACTTTCTCATTTTGACAAATTGACTTTTTCTACTTTGTTTGGTGAGTTGTATCTCTGTTTGTATTCATTATTCTAATGACAAACCTCATTGAGTTGTATTATATGACCTAGCAGGTCTTTAGTATAACAAACACTTTTGTATATATGTATATACAATATGTAATGCAAGCTTGTGTCGTTTTCCATGCAACTAAGTATTGGGTTTTACTGTGCAAGTAACATCGTGTCAAGTGAGTATACTATTTTCCTTTCTTCTTCTTTTTTTTTTTCCGGGTATTTTCTTTGTTATAGTTCATACTTATTTAAGCAAATTGATAACGATTGTAAAATGACATTATTTTGTCTTGAAATGGTGTGGCTAGGATTCTTGATGCAAACAATCTCACTGGAGGGTTCCTTCCGGCTCTCACTAATCTCGCTGAACGGTAAGAGTCAATGTGTACTATAATTCCATATATGGAATGATCAAGATATTTTGGTTGAATAATCATTAGTATTATGTCACTTTATTCTCATTGTAGAAGGATCAGTAGTGACAACTTCACATGAAAGATGCATGAGTTTAGCAATTGGAAACAATGGAATTTGATTTCTTTACATGCCTCTTTTGACACAGTGGATGCCATAATGGAATTTGATTTCTTTGCATCCTCCTTTTGTTCATTTTAGTACTTTTGACTCATAAAACTTGTAACTTGTTATGGTGGCTACGGTTATTGCTTTCTCCAAGAACAAAATTCAAGAATGGAGATGAGCGGCAAGCATATGCAATTGACCATCTAGAACCTCTTCTACACTATGCACTTTGTTCAAGAAGCCATTCTGATTTTGTAGTATGTTACTAGTATTTTTCTTCTTCTGATCTCATTGCATTATCAACTCTTTATTGTTTATTGCATCTTAAACATGCTGCATTGCTTCAAATCAAATGCTTATATCAAAGAATCAAAGTAAATTTCCTTTCAGAACTATAAATTTCAACCAAAATGTTTGTTTATTTTTTATGATGTATTATAATTACATCCAATTTTAATTACCATGTAGCTTTCCAAATGCACCTTTAGTTTTTATTTCATGATGTGGATTCAATAATATTGTTCTTTCTTATAGGTTCGGGTTTACACACCCAAAAGAATAATGCAAGAAGTGGAATCAACAAAAGAAAAGTACATAAGAGCAAGCTTTGGGGTACGCAAGGACCAGAAAATTCTTATAACAAATATTGTAGAGTCTTTCGCAAAGGATTCATACTTGTTGTTTGTGTACAGTGGTGTTTTGGAGATGATCATGCTGTTATTTTTTGCAGAATGATAGTGACTTAAATGGGTAAAACTAAGATTTTCCATACTATAAAAACATGACAAATCTTGAATTGTGAGCTCATAGTAGTTTGGTTTATGCTCTTCAAATTACTAGAAAAAATCATGGTGTTTGGTTTCTTAATTTTTGTCCCTTCTAGAATTAGATTCTCATAAAATTTTCTTTTGGGGTTTATTTTTGCTGGTTTTGTAACCATATGTTTAGAATGTATTAATATTTATTGAAATTTAAATTTACTTAAAAATTTGAGAATATAATATATATCATATAAATCATAATTCAATTAAAAATAAATATAAATTAAATTAATATTTTTATCATAATGGTTTTATATTTATTTTATAAATAATGGTCACAAAAATGTTTTTATTTTTTAGTTTAGAAAATAAAAAATAAAAACATGAATTACCAACACATGTTTTTATTTTATTTTTTTAAAACAAAAAACAAAAATAAAAACTACCAAATACATTTTTATTTTTAAAAATCAAAAAACAAAAAAAAATTCTATTTTTGTTTTTAAAAAATTCAAAAACAAAAAGTTACCGAACACAGCCATAATTATCAAAATATATTATAATGTAAATATGTTAGTTTGTATTTAATACTGACATATTAAATATTAATGTTATGAAAAAATTTCCTTTTTATGTGGTGTTATTTTTCAACTTTGGTTTCTTTAGTTGTGTATATAATATATTTGTAGTGTTATTTCTGAAAAATCCCAATTAGATACGGAAAAGCCCATTTATAATTAATTGGACCTCATACACTTTTGGCCCACATATCAACCCTAACATGTTCTTCATTTCCAAATGCAAGGCTCACACTCGATGGGGCATACAGATCTTAATAATTAATATCAATCCATAAACTGGAGAGGGTCAGTATAAATACCCTAATCTTCACCTTCGCAAACTAGGGTTTTAGGGCTTCTCCTCTGCAGGCGTCTCTGGTTAACTTCCGAAGATCAAGAGAGAACAAACCCTAAGAGAAAGATGGTGAAGGGTCGACAAGGAGAGCGAGTCAGGTCTGCGATCCATATCATTAGCGCCACATTTTACCTCATGTATTTTTATGTTTTGTTTTAATTTAATCGAGTTATTATCATCAGATTTATGCTTATTCTCTTGCCTTGATTTTATAACAGACTCTACGTCAGAGGAACAGTCCTCGGATACAAGAGGTAATTGCTTTCAATTTGTTGAAGATTTTAATTTTATTTTTTACATATTGATTGGCTGCTGAGAAAATTCATTAGAAAGAATATTGCCTTGTGACTTGGGTAAACGAAATGGGAAATGGGAAACAATGATTTGGGATTTTGATTTTGTTTGTGGGTTCGGATTTTGTGGTGGGTTAGGTCCAAGTCGAACCAGTATCCAAACACTTCTTTGGTCCAGATTGAGGGAGTGAACACCAAGGAGGAGGTCTCATGGTACTGCGGGAAGCGCATGGCGTACATCTACAAGGCCAAGGTGAAGAAGGACGGGTCCCACTATCGGTGCATTTGGGGCAAGGTTATCAGGCCGCACGGTAACACTGGCGTCGTTCGTGCTAAGTTCACATCTAACCTGCCTCCTAAATCTATGGTATTTTAGATGGAAAATGTTTCTGCTGTTTTATTATTTTATTACTTCCAATGGGATTTTGACTGTAGTTTTTTTTGTTCGTTTTGAAGGGTGCTAGAGTTAGAGTGTTCATGTACCCCAGCAATATATAAGGTAACTAATTGAGCATTTTTTTCTATTGAAGTTTTTATGATTGTTTTCACTTCTTTTTAATTACTATAGTTCATATTCTCTGCTGGAAATAACACTACTGCAGCTTGCACTTATTTGTTTGGTTTCTATCATCCATACTTATTCTTAGTCCAAAATTCTTGTAACATAAAACCTTGAACATGTTGCCTATTTTTTGTAAGTTTGAGTTAGGGTGCTACGTTTCTTGTAGCCTTGTACTTTTGCATCATATACCAGCAGCATTTGATATGTATGTGATTATCACCATGTGTTTTAGGTTTTTTTTATTCGATTATACCATTTGTCCTAATTAATGAATTGTTTTAACTCATTTTCAGGACTTCTAGATGACAGAGATTGGTCACTAGCATCTGCATTTTATGTTTTTTTGAACCAAATTTAAATGTCATGTTTGTTTAGAGATGAATCAGTTTTGTTATTTTAGGATATTGAATGGAGCCACTATTCAGGAACTAATTTAATGTCGATTTTCTTACATTCTACTGCTATAGCGTTATTGGATAAAATATCTTCAATCTGGTTTCAGTTTGCCCTGTAGTTTATGCTTTTGAATTATTATTTTGACCAAATTGGGTTACACTTGCTCAGTTTGCCCTTGCACAATATCTCAGCTAACAATTATGCAAAAAACATATATTTGTTTCACATTTTGAAGTAACTTGGATAGAAAATTCTTTGTTAAAGCTAGTATCTCATGCAAAAAACATATATATATATATATATATTATGTTAGAAACTAATTACATAGCATCCAACAAAACTACAAGTGACTCTAATTTTAATCACATGTTTTTCTACGCTTTCATGCTTTTTAACTTTGTTTTGAGCAAATGGCCTACTACCAAGCCGGATTTGATTTTTTTATGAAAGAAATTGTGGTAGTGTTTGGTTTGAGGGATTGGAATGGAATGGCTTTTGAAGCCGTTGTTTGGAATATCAAATGGGATGTTGTTTGGTAATATCAAATGGGAAAGGTTTTCCAATGGACACCTTTTGATGAAATTATTATTCGACTTTAAATTGGGTGGAAAAGTATTTCCATTCCATCTTATATTATTATATAATCTTTATATTATTAGTAAATGAGTTTATATCATGCTAGATTTTGTGTAGTTTATATCATGTTAGATTTTGCGTTTTTTAAAAAAAATACTTTTTGGTCTAACTTTGATTTTGATCAAAATTTTTTGAATTAAAATTATATATAATTTATCAAATTAATAATTTAAAACAAAAATATAGCTAGTCTGAAAAATAATTTGTCAAAATACAAATTCAAATTGATAATGAAGCAAAACATAAGATTTAAAAAATAATAAATCCTTAATAAATTGTGATCCTTATATTATATTATATTACTTACTTATTTTTAGATCATTCTTATTATACATTTGAAATAAATTATTATTAGATTTGTGTATATATATTTTAAACTGTTAATTTTTCTATAAAAATTGGATTTTGTATAATTCTAAAATAAAATTAATTTAAACTAAATAAGTACTTTTTATAAAGTTTGTAGGAAAAAAAGTGTTTATTATACAGAAATATATTGTTATATATTTATTAAAATATTTTAAACATAAATTTTATTATCATTCCATATTTTTGTTTTGCAAAACCAAACGTCACTCAAGTGTCTTATTGACAATTACTTTAAATTAGGCTTATCTATTTTAGTCTTACATAGTGCTGGAAGGATACATTTTTTTGTATGAGAGGTTAAATGAAGGATCGGTTGAAGGTTATGCAATGTGTTGAATCTTAGCCTAAAGGCTGGGTCCACATTAACTAATTCTAATGTAACATTTTTACCTTATATTGATATTCGTTGGTAGGCTTAAATCTGTATTTTGATAAAACTAAGTATATCTACTGACAAATATTCATCTTTTCTTACTTTTTCGTTTTTTCATTTATATATATATTCTAATTTTGTCATAAAACTTCTAAAAAAAACATCAAATTATCATCCTCTTTGGTTTTTCCATACTTCACATGTAATCTTTCGTTTGAAGTTTGTGGAGATAAGTTATAGACCATTTCTAATGTTATTTTTAAGTTGCACCTTTTTTTAAGAAAATATATATTATTAATTGTATATCATTAAAATTTATTTTTAATAAGCTTTTTTATTTTTATTTTAAAATCATTTAATAAGAAAACATGACTTAAATAACCCTGGTGGCAACGACTGTACTATTTTACTAAGTTGTGCACTATCTTGAAAACTATATATATATCAATGTTGCAAATATCACTTATAAAACGCTAAAATATATCATTTTATCACAAATTTAATACTTTATTAGAGATGCTTTTATTATAGTGTATTAGATTTATGATTTGAATATTATGCTTGTTAGGAGAGATTTAAGGATGAAGGTTATGAATTGGGCTGATGAATTTTTTGTCCACATTTGTTTGGTAGAGAAGAAAGGGCTAAAGATGAGGGTGGTGTGTGTAGTGGACAAAATCTGTCTATATGTTAAAAAAAGTCCAATAAGCTAGTCGGACTAGCCAGCTAGGCCCAATAAGCCAGTCAGACTAGCCAATTAGGCCAAACCTAACATAAACGGGCTCAAATATACTGAATGAACCACCCAAATGGTCAATCCATACCCATACCCGAATCTGAATACACTCAATCAGCCAGAGACCTTGAAACGAGCAAGATACACACAACCCTTCCCATGAAATTCAAAAGATAACCACTTAGAGCGAGTCAGACGGATTAGGAAGGCGAAAGAGCAAAGGTAGGGAAAACGACTACAAGGAAGACACTAAAAGGGTGTTTGTTTTGAGTAGTTGATTTGCCTTGGAAAGTGTAGAGGGATTTAGGATGGAGGTAATATTAAACTCTTGTGTATAAAATGGTTTACTTTAACCTTAAAATACATGTGGGGCCCACACAAATTATTAAATTTACCCCCTTAAAATTTGAACCAAACATAGGAAGAGATTTAGATTCTCATTCCCACCTTTACTTTACCCCATACAAAACACCCCGTAAGGGGATAGTAGCGAATCATCTGAGAACCAACACTCTCAATATTATCTCTAACTAGTAATATTCTCTCGAACTGATCCAATCAAGCAATTCGAACCAGTTAACCTAACCAGACCTGACTGGACTGTCAAGCTTCGCTATCACCACCACTGTCACCCTGACCATTACTCTACACATCTATTCATTATTACATACATTATTGCTTTACTTCTTTCGATTATCTTTTACTACAATCCAACTAACTTAGCATCAGAGTCCCTTTGGCTGACACCCCACTAATGCTCCCAATTGAACTTTAGCCTCATTCTTTTGTCCTTGACAGGTTGCAGGTGCCCAAATAATCAATTGTAGGAAAATGCTTTTACAATTTGGCGCCCACCGTGGGGCCCTAGCAATCAAACGATTGACAAAGGTCCAAAGAGTTCGTCCAGAGAGTCATGTCTAACATGATTGAGACACCTGTTCCGGTCGCCCAGCTCGCTGCCCCTACTGCCCAGATGAGGATCGTGAGAAAATGAAGAGGCTTGAAGTTGAGAATGTTGATCTGCTCGTGAGAATGGAGACCATGTCTTCTCAGACTACCGAGGTTCAGCCATCATGCTTCTGAGTCCCAATCAGCCCGATGCAATCTTTGGGTGACTTCACCCCTATCTTTAACAATGACAGATCGAGTTAGACATATCCATTATCCTTTGTAAGGAATCATCAAACTCCACCTACCATGCCTAACATGCGAAATTCTAGTGTCAATGTAGGTGAATAGGTAACCATGACTGACCATAGACATTCATTTTCACCAAGAAAACAGTAGACTCCAGGAGTTAGCCAGCCAGCCTCTGTAGCTAGACAACATAAGACATTAGGAATCAGTCAGCCAACCTCTAGAAGTGGACATCAGCAAGCCATGGGAGTTCGTCAGCCAACCTTGGGAGCAAGACGGAATGCCCCTGAGCAACCAGTCACATAGGGGTGTTCATCAAACTACACACACTGCACAAACTGCCCACACCGCATTGCAATTTGCAGTTTAGAATCATTCGTGCTGTGGTTGCGGTTTTTATTTTTTCCAAACCACGCGAAGCGGTGCGGTTTGCGATTTTGAATTTTATAAATGCAGTTCAAACCACACCGCACTGCACCGCATCAATATATAATATATTAATTTTTTATATATATATATTTTTAGTTTTACTACATTCAAACTTAATGCATATATATTTATATAGTATAATATACACAATATTTAGAAAAATTATTATATTTCATAGGATGCTAACACATATTTTACTTTAACCTAAAGATATTCCTTAATCAAAATCTTACTTCCATATCACATTTTTTCTTTGTTATTAGTTGTTTTTTTTATTGTTTTGCTAAAAGTTTATTAGTTTGATTTATATTTATTATTTTGTTAAACAATCTTTAGTTATGAGCTTTATTATGAATCTTTATTAATTATAATATTTAATTGTTAAATTATTTGGCGATATGTGTAAACTACCCACACCGCACAGTATTTTTGCGGTGGGGTTTATGCGGTGCGGGTTGTGGTTTGGAAAATTTCTCAAACTGCATATGCAGTGCATGCCAATAAATTAGCAAAAAATTGCACTGCGCGCACCACGAACACTACTACAGTCACGCTCGGACAGAGTCAGCCACCATGACCAAGCCAACACAATAGCTGTAATGTGCTACTAATCCAGGACTGTTACAATGTGTGTTTAAAATAGTGATGGACTTGTGATAACTCTACAAAATAGAGTTATTTTACCACATTTTGTATGCTAATTATTGCTTAGTCTTTGAGTTTTTAAGTGATTTATTAAATTTTTAAGTAATTGTGAATTTATTAGTCTTATTATGATTTTTTTTATTTTTGTGTGTTTTTATAGATATATTATTATAATATGTTGTAGTTTAATTTTTTGTGTTGTTAGATTATAAGTTAAAAAAAATGTGATTTTATTGAACTTAATTGCCAAAGTAAATTATATTTTAATTAATATTTTCATGGATTTAATATGAGTTATTTTATAATTGAAAATATTTGATTCTAATTTAATGTTTATTTTGTAGAATGTACTTTGCACTTTTCAGGCTTGAAAATAAAGAAGAGAAAAGAAAAGAAAAGTGATAATTTTGTGAGAAAAACAAAGAAATTTTGGCATTTTTCAAAGGCCCAATGCCTCTAGCCGTAGCCATCATCTCCCAGCCATGCGTCTGGCCCAAGTCCTCTTCAGCAGCCTTCCATCCGCCAGCTGTCCCCTCCTGTCCAGCCAATTCTCTCTGCCAATCACGGCCCATCAGCTCTCCAGCTCCTTTGTTAAGCAGCCACCGTTTGCCTCAGCTCTAGCCCAACAACCACTTTCGCCCTTGCACTCCTAGCACTTCACCAGCCCCACGAACCAACACCACAAGCCACCCTCATTTCCCTTCTTAAGCCCACAAAAGCATATGTGTACCTTTGTCCCCTATAACCAAAATGCCAACTTTTTACCTATTTTTTTTACACATTTTCATCACAATATCATCATTACACCCTATGATTTACCTCTACATACCATATTTATTTTATTTAATCAATTTAATTAATTTAAGTTGATTATTTTAAGACCATTTTAGGGTGCTAAATTTTTGGCTACCATCTTCTTTTTTCCCATTTTCTCTCTACCATTCTCTCTTCCATTTTGGATTTTTCAAGAGCATTTTGCAAGTATGTATGTCATTTATTTTGTAATTTCTACTCTAGTTATGTGCTTCTAATCTTTTTCATAAGATTATTAAGATCATGATGAAGCAACTTGTAACTAGGTAATATTTATGTTGTATGTTGATTTCCCTTGTAATGCAACAAAGTTTATAGATTTTTCTTCTTCATATATGTCTTTCATCTTTAATATCTCATATTTTGGATTGTTAGATAATATTTACACTCTGTTCTTCATTAGTGCAAAAAAACATAATATTCTTTGTGTAAGATGTGTCATTAAATTGTACACATCCATGCTTAGAACAAAAATATTATGTTTTTCGTTATAAATAATGTTCATTGATTTATTTGTTATTTCATTAGATTGATTTACACTAAATGCTTTGAAATTATAATTTTGAAAAGTGAAGAAAAATCCTATCTTTTTAGAAGTAATTTGTGCTTAAAATTATAAATCTATTTGGAAAATGATAGTTTGAATTATTTTAACTATCACTAAAACTTGGGAATCAATATACTAATAAATATTATTAAACTTACATTTTGTGGATTCTAGTATCTTAATAATCTTTTCTTTTAACACTTATTTTCAAATCATTATTGGTTTATTTTTATTCTCTTAAATAGCTTTATTTTTCAATCTTTTATTTTATGTTCATAATATTAAAACTCATCAATCTTTGGAGCTAGGTTAGAATTTATTACTTTTGATTTAAAATAGTTTTTTATTTTTATTTTAGACAACTTATTTGGGTTCGATCTCGTGCTTACACAAACACTATATTCCATATACAATTTGTACGCTTGCGAGTATAAATTTTTAAAACATACCCGTTTTGGGTCCATCAAGTTTTTGGCGCCGTTGCCGGGGAGTTGCAAGAAAAAAAGAAACAAAATTTATCTCAAGGTTAGTGAATTCTTCTACTAGTTATTTTAATTTTTTGCACTTAAAAAAAACTAAAAAAAATATTTATATATCTATAAAAACTAAAAAAAAAAAGATAAAAAGAAAATTTGGGACGGATCTACCACCCATAAAAAAAAAACTTACTTATATATATCTATCTTTTTAATTTTTTTAGTCGATGGCACTTGTACCTCCTAATTTTGTTGTAATTTTTATTTCTTGTATATCTTTGTTAGTTGACGGCACTTGTGCCTTCTAACCTTTGTTATAATTTTATTTATTTATCTTGTTGTAATTTTTATTTTATTTAATTTCCGCAAGTTACTAGCTGATGGTAATTTTGCCTCCTAGTCTTTTATCTTATGTTTTAGTTGATGACACTTGTGCCACCTAATTTTTACCTTAATTTTGTTATGGTTGATAGCATGTTATGCCTCCCTACTCTTGCCTAAATTTTAGTCTTATTTAATTTTGCCTTATTATTTTTTTTTTTACCTTTTATCATATTATTCTATTATTGTGAAAAAATACTTGAAAAAAAAACCTAAATCTTGTCCTTTCACCATAAGCAATTTTTGCTTAAAGGAAATTTAAACAAAATTCTCAATCCGCCTCTACTAATTAACCTTGGGGAGTTGTTAGTAGTGCGCGAGTAAGTGGAATCAAATAGGCCTTGGGACAAGTAAACCATAAGAATTATATTGTTGTGAAATCTCTAAAAATTCTAAGTATGCTCTGTGGTTGCGGTTTTAACTGATCTTCCACATCAGAAAATTGCTTGTTTGAGATTATCCTTGCTGTCTTGTTTGTGAAAATTGTATGCATCATTGGGAACATAACTCTAAAAAATGATTAGTAAAAAGACGTTTATCTTTGTTTGAAATTGAAAGTGTTAGTAAAGATTTGAGCATCATGGAACCTATTGCTAATCCTGTTGATGAAAATGTTGTGCCTGAAAAAACTTTGCTTGAATATTTTGCACCAATTTCATCTAATGCTCCTTCATGCATTGTTTTTCCGACAACTTCTGCTACTCATTTTGAGCTTAAACCAGCAATTATTCAATTGTTGCCATCTTTTTCTGGGTTAGATAGAGAAGATCCTTACATGCATGTCAAAGATTTCTTAGAAATTTGCTCAACATTTAAATTTCAAAATTTTTCTGATGAGTCGGTCAAACTAAGATTGTTTCCTTTTTCATTAAAAGACAAATCAAAAGCTTAGTTAAATTCCCTTCCCACGGGGTTGATAACTACATGAGACCAACTTTATAATAAATTATTGCTGAAATTTTTTCCTATGTCTAAAACTGATAGTCTAAGGAGAGAAATCTCTGAGTTTTTTCAAAAAGATAATGAGGAGTTTTATGAATGTTGGGAAAGATTTAAAGATTTATTATTAAAATGTCCTTATCATGGTTTTGAAAAATGGAGACTTGTAAAATATTTTTATGATGGTTTGACTCCCTCTAATCGTCAAATGATTCAATCTATGCATACTCGAAATTTTTTAAAATTTCAAGGACAAGAGGCGTGGGACGCCCTTGAAGATTTATCTGTCAATTCACAACAATGGAATTATTTTGATCCTAGGTCTAAGTCAACTAATTCACCAAAAAGAGGAGGAAGGTATGAAGTAAAAGAAGAATTAGACTTAAGAACATCCTTAGACAAATTAGCGAGAAAAGTAGAAGTTTTAGCCATACGCCAAACTATAAACTCTCCAATACAACCAAGAAAAGATGTTTGTTCTATATGTTCTAGTCCTTGCCATAATTCCCAATCATGTCCTTCCTACCAAGAAGCCTTTTCTGAGGAGGCCAATGCACTTCATGCTTATGGGAAATCAAACGATAGCCCATTTTCATCCACCTACAATCCAAATTGGAGAAACCATCCAAACTTTTCATGGAGACAAAACCAACCCCAAGTGAATCAAGGGCACCAATACAACACACAAAACCAAGCTCATGCCCCACAAAATCAACCATATCCTCAACAAAGAAAACCTTCCTTAGAAGATACTTTACAAAAATTTATGCAATCCACTCAACAAATCCTACAAAATCAATCTCAATCAATTACCAAACTCGAGACACAAGTAGGACAACTCGCCACCACTTTAGCTGATAGAGAAAAAGGAACATTCCCTAGTCAACCTATCCCTAATCCAAAAGGTCAATATGAGATAGGAAAGTCTAGTCATAATGGAGAAGTCAAATCAATTTCAACTCTTAGGTCCGGAAAGAACATTGTCAAACTTGATTACATACCCGAGGGTGAAAAAGAAAAGAGTCAACCTTCTAGTTCTAATGCCAATGACTCTTCAAACAAGGAAACTCCAATCCATCCTTTCATTCCAAAAGCCCCATTCCCACAAAGACTACTTCCAATTCAAAAAGGCGACCAATATAATGACATCTTAGAAGTTTTGAAACAAGTTAGTATCAATATCCCTTTCTTAGATGCCATTAAACAAATTCCTGCCTACTCTAAATTTTTAAAGGATTTTTGTACTGTTAAAAGAAACACTAATGTTCCTAAAAAAGCGTTTTTAACTGAACAAGCTAGTTCCATTATTCAATATAAGAGTCTTGTTAAATATAAAGATCCTGGGTGTCCCACAATTTCATGCATTATTGGTGATCATTTTATTAACAAGGCTTTACTTGATTTGGGTGCTAGTGTGAATTTATTGCCTTATTCTATTTATAAGCAACTTGGTCTTGGTGAGCTAAAATCTACCTTTATAACTCTTCAATTAGCCGATCGTTCTGTGAAAATTCCTAGAGGCA
The DNA here is from genome assembly GCF_963169125.1 of Humulus lupulus. Classification (NCBI taxonomy): domain Eukaryota; kingdom Viridiplantae; phylum Streptophyta; class Magnoliopsida; order Rosales; family Cannabaceae; genus Humulus; species Humulus lupulus. Next base: position 112,624,767 of record NC_084800.1, on the reverse strand, counting down.
TTATAGAGGATGTTTTGATAAAAGTTGATAAATTTTATTTTCCTGTTGACTTCATTGTTCTTGATACTCAACCTGTGGAAAATATGCATGCTCAAATTCCTATCATTTTAGGTAGACCATTCTTAGCTACATCTAATGCAATCATAAATTGTCGTAATGGTGTTTTGAAATTATCTTTTGGAAATATGACTGTTGAATTGAATGTATTTAATGTTGTTAAATCTGTTGAGTGTGAGGAAGTGCATGAAGTTAACATGATAGATAATATTTGTGAAGATGATGGAAATGACTTACTTGATTTTTGTGAAAAATACTTTGGTTAACTTGCATATTGATGACTCTAATGATGATGTGAATTCTTTGCTAGAGCCTATACCCTTAAATGAAACCAAAGTTGAACCTTTTTCACCCTTAGATCATGCTCAATCAAATTCTGAGTCTCCAAATTTAGACATTAAACCTTTACCAGAAAATTTAAAATATGCTTTTCTAGGAGAATCTGAAACCTTACCTGTTATCATAGCATCTACTTTAGATAAAGAACAAGAAGATAAATTGTTAGATGTCCTTAGAAAACATAAAGAAGCCATAGGTTGGACCATTGGAGACATTAAAGGAATCAGCCCATCCATATGTATGCATAGAATCCATCTAGAAGAGAATGCTAAAACCTCTCGGGAATGTCAAAGAAGGTTAAATCCAAATATGAAAGAAGTAGTTAGAGAAGAGGTCATAAAATTGTTAGACGTAGGTATCATTTACCCTATTTCTGATAGTCAATGGGTTAGTCCAGTTCAAGTTGTGCCTAAGAAGTCTGGGATCACAGTTGTTGAAAATGAGAAAAATGAATTAATCCCGACTAGAGTAAAAACGAGGTGGAGAGTGTGCATATACTATAGAAAGCTGAATAATGCTACTAGAAAAGACCATTTTCCATTACCCTTTATTGATCAAATGCTTGAACGATTAGCTGGCCATGCATATTATTGCTTTCTTGATGGGTATTCGGGATATAACCAAATCCCCATTGCCCCAGAAAATCAAGAAAAGACTACATTTACATGCCCTTTCAGAACTTTTGCCTATCGTCGCATGCCTTTTGGATTATGCAATGCACCTGCGACCTTTCAAAGGTGTATGATTTCAATTTTTTCTGACATGGTTGAAAGATTTCTTTAAGTATTTATGGATGATTTTTCTGTGTTTGGTTCTTCCTTTGATGAATGTCTGCACCATCTTTCACTTGTTTTAATACGTTGCAAAGAGAAAAACCTTGTTCTTAACTGGGAAAAATGTCATTTTATGGTTGAAAAAGGAATTGTTTTAGGTCATGTAATCTCTTCTGAGGGAATAAAAGTTGATAAAGCTAAAGTTGATCTTATTTCAAAACTTCCCCCACCTAAAAATGTGAAAGAAATTAGATCATTCTTAGGCCATGTCAGTTTTTATAGAAGACTTATAAAAGACTTTAGCAAAATTTATCGGCCTTTATGCCATTTACTTGGAAAAGAAAATACTTTTGTCTTTGATAATAACTGCCATGTTGCCTTTGAAAAATTAAAAAATTTGTTGACTACTGCACCCATTATTCGACCTCCTGATTGGAAAATACCTTTTGAAATAATGTGTGATGCTTCTGATTATGCCATAGGTGCTGTCTTAGGACAAAGACTTGAAAAAATACCTCATGTAATTTACTATGCTAGTAAAACTTTAAATGACGCTCAATTAAATTATTCCACAATCGAGAAAGAATTGCTTGCTGTTGTTTTTGCATTGGAGAAATTTAGATCTTATTTGTTAGGGTCAAAAATTATTGTCTATTCTGATCATGCTGCATTAAAATATTTCTTGTCGAAAAAAGATGCTAAGTCTCGTTTGATCCGTTGGATCCTGCTTTTACAAGAATTTGACTTAGAAATACATGATAAAAAAGGATCTGAAAATGTTGTTGCTGATCATTTATCTAGACTAGTTGTTGAAACTATACATGACTCCACTCCTATCACTGAAACTTTTCCTGATGAACAATTGATGCATGTTTCTTCCTTGCCTTGGTATGCTGATATTGTTAATTATTTGGTCACTAAAGAAATACCATCTCATTGGTCCAAGCATGATAAATCTAAATTTTATTCTGAGGTGAAAAATTTTATTTGGGATGATCCTTACTTGTTTAAATACTGCCCTGATCAAATAATTAGAAGATGCATTCCAAATTGTGACCAATCTAAAATCATATCATGATCATGCATGTGGAGGACATTTTAGTGGTAAGAAAACAGCTGCTAAAGTTTTACAATGTGGTTTTTATTGGCCTACTATCTTTCATGATACATATGTTTATTGTAAAGCTTGTGAATGTTGCCAAAAGTTAGGAAGTTTAACTAAAAGAAACATGATGCCTTTAAATCCTATTCTTATTATTGACATATTTGATGTTTGGGGCATTGATTTTATGGGACCATTTCCTAACTCTTTTGGTAATCTTTATATTCTTGTTGGAGTTGATTATGTGTCTAAATGGGTTGAAGCTATTGCATGCCACACTAATGACCACAAAGTTGTGCTTCAGTTTTTGAAAGAAAATATATTTTCCCGTTTTGGTTCACCACGTGCTATCATTAGTGATAATGGTACACACTTTTGTAATAAGCCATTTGAGCATTTGATGAAACAATATGACATTACACATAAAGTCTCAACACCATATCACCCACAAACTAGTGGTCAAGTTGAAGTGTCTAATAGGGAAGTTAAGCACATTTTAGAAACAACTGTGAATGCATCTAGGAAAGATTGGTCCTTAAGACTCACTGATGCATTATGGACGTATCGTACCGCGTACAAAACGCCCATTGGTATGTCACTATGACGCCCCACGTCACTATGGCTGCTTTCTGGAATGACGACTGGCCCTACAAACCAACATGAGTCTTTTCAGCATGCTTTGTCCTCACTCACATGCTTCCTAGGAAAACTTCCCAGGAGGTCACCCATCCCTAGATTACCCCAGGTCAAGCACGCTTAACTTTGGAGTTCTCAAGTGATGGGCTCCCGAAAAGAAGATGCATCTTGTTGATATAGGTAGTACCCATCAATCCATTTAAGCCCTCTTCAACTGTGTAGTCCCATACCTACACAGTCTTAGAATCATCACACTTGACCTTCCCCAGGCGGTGTGGGATTGCACAGCTTACCCGGTCTTTCCCCTTACGGATCACGGGATTCTGACTGTCACAGTCACCCTACAGACTTGTGTATGAGAAGGCGTGCCATTTACCTGTTGAATTAGAACATAGAGCCTTTTGGGCAATTAAGCAGTTAAACTTTTCTTTAGACAAGGCAGGTGAGAAACGGAAACTTCAACTAAATGAACTAGACGAAATTAGGAATGATGCATATGACTATTCAAAAAAATATAAGGATCACATGAAATTTTACCATGACAAAAATATTTTGAGAAAAGATTTTTCTCCAGGTCAGAAAGTCCTTTTATACAACTCTCGTTTGCATTTATTCCCGGGAAAGTTACGATCTAGGTGGTCCGGTCCTTACATTGTTCGTACTGTTTTTCCACATGGAGCTATTGAAATTGAAAATCCTAAAAATGGTGATATATTTAAAGTTAACGGACAAAAATTAAAACCATTTTTAGAATTAAAAACTGATGAAGTTGATGAGATTCTCCTTGAGGACCCTGTTTACCATGCTCTTTGATTCCTATTTGATCTTGATAACTTGTGTTTTATTTGTTTTGTTTGTTTTATGTGTGATTTAATTTTTGTTTGTTGTATCTTTTACTCTCTTAGCGATGCACCATATCGAGGTACGACTATTCTAAACTCTAAACTCTTGTCAATTTTAATTTATATTTATATTTTGACACATTGAGGACAATGCTTAAATTAAGTTTGGGGGTATCAAGTTTATATGGTTATTATTAGTAAGGAGAGTATGATTTATTGTGTTTTTGTTTTGCGTTGTTTTTAATTTTTATGTTTTGTATTAATTTTTGTTTTTATGTTTGTTTGTTTGAAAAAAAAAAGAATATTTAGATATATATATATTTATTTGTATTTGTTGTCTTGTTAAAAAAAAAAATTAATTGTTCATTTTCATAAAAATATCTCAAAAAAAAAAAAAATTGGTGATATTTTTTCATTTTCAATGATAAAAATCTTGATTGAGTTTGAATTTAATTCTCTTAAAAATATGAATAATTTTTAAGCTTTTGTTGACCGCGTTTTTGGCCAACGACGTGTAGACGTCAAAAACGACAAAAACCTTCAAGAGAAATAAACGACACAGACGATTTTTATAGTGGTTCAGTCCCAATGTGTTGGTAATAGCCTAATCCACTCAGAGTTGTGATTATAGATCTACACTCAAGATCAGATGAACCTGAGTCAACTGAGTTTCTTCAATGCAGATTACAAGAATATAAGAATTCTCTCAAATACAAGTACTCTCTCCCTCTAGAAAATTAGAATTCGAATCAAAAAGTCCAAATGTCCCCTTTGTGATGCCATAATTCTTGTATTTATAGGCTCAGGATCGTACAGATGATATCCCCCATAATCGGGATATTTTGTTATTCTCATTATATTTAATTTACAATAATGTTCAAAATATAACAATACACTATATTCATGGGATAAACTGAGAGATTCCCGCACAAGCCAAGACCGATTCTTGCTGAAGCCGTTTTTGAGATCTTTGCGTAGCCCTGCTCTGTCTAGTCGATCCATATCACATTCAAGCTGGTCGGCCAAACCTTCACTGGGCGGACACGCACCTGACTGGTCAGACATGAACTTGCCTGGGCAGACATACACTTGGCTGGGCAGTCATGCACTTGACTGGACAGACATGCACTTGCCTGGGCAGACATGCACTTAGCTGGGCAGCATGCACTTGGCTAAACGGACATGGTCATGACCGGTCGGCCAAGGTCATGCCTGGTCAGCCAAGGCCATGCCTGGTCGGCCGAGGCCATGCCTGGTCGGCCAAGGTCATGCCTGGGCAGATCAACATGTAACTGGTCGGACAAGATCATTCCTGGGCAGACAAACATGTGACTGGTCGGACAAGATCATTCCTGGGCAGACAAACATGTGATTGGTCGGACAAGGTCATGCCTGGTCAGTCATGACACTTAACTGGCCAGTCAATATTCTTCACTGGTCTACTGGGTCACTCCTAAGCCAGGTCACCCAACCATTCCTTGCCATTTGTCATTTCTATTGCCACGTCATCGTTTTCAAATTTTGGGGATAACATTTGCCCCCCAAGTTTATTATATGATGTCTCACATAATAAACTTTTTTCTCCACAGCTGACGACACTATTAAAAAAAAATCAACTGTTCATCTTCCCGCCATGCAACAGACCACACAGACCACAATCACTGCAATTAACTGCTCATAGTCGTGGGGAGAAAAAATATTTAAGGAATTCTAAGGGTCCAAAAATAAGTGGCCATTCCCACTTTTTTTTTCCTTTAAATAGACCCCTATACTCCCACTCTTCCACACACACAAGAAAGAAAAACCAAAAATTTCCCTCATCTTTTTTTTTCTTCTTTGGCCGAAATCCCACAAGCCTTCTCCTTGGCCAAAACTTCAAGGATTCTCAAGGAAAAGCTTCTCATTTCTTCAAGCATTCTCCAAGGTCTCTTCAAGATTGGGTAAATCTTCTTGGTTTATCTTCACTTGTGTTGTTATTTTTTCCAAAATTCGATGAAAAATACATGTGCTGGCCAAAACTTCATAGGGAATTTTTTCTTGAATCTATTTGTGAATCTTAGAGATACAATGTATTTGGTGGATGTTTTGATGTTGTTTAGGTTATGGGTAACTCAATTTTACCTTCAATTTCATAGAAATTTAAAGAAAAATGAATCATTTTAACCTAAATCATGAATATGGGTTTATGGTAATGAATGGTTTTTATGGTCTCAAGAACATTATGAACTTTACAAATTCCCCATTTTGATCTTGTGATTGTGTATTTTGGGTGAAGAAATGTGTTTGTGCTAGATGGGATTTAGGACTTTGTTTTTTTTTCTTTTTTCAAAATGGGTTTTGGTTGAGGTTCGGGTATGGGGTATGGCCGATTGGCCATTGCTCATGCCATTTTGAAAATTCTACTCCGATCGGACTCTAGCCTTGGGCTCAGACTAGAGCCTCACCACTTGGACCAGGGGCTCACTGTTCGGACATCTGTTGATGCTGATCGGATGCCTCACTCTGATCGGATGCACCCTAGGCTCAGATGCCTATGCTCGGACACTTGCTGCTGCTAGTCGGATGCAGGCTTGGCTCCTCGGACAACAGACGTAGCCCCTCGAACCAGGCGCGCAACTCGGATGCGACGCTGGCTTCTCCTCAGACCCAGGCGTAGCCCCTCGGACTAGGCGCGCGGCTCGGATGCTACGCTGCTCCTCAGACCCCAGGCGCGCAGCTCGGATGCGACACTGGCTTCTCCTCCAAAATCTTTTGCCTATCACCATAATCTTTCATTCATGCTCATTTTAGGGACTTAAGCAGTTTTAGGCACAAAAATTATTTTTTCTTCATGCATGCTAAATTTTACTACTTAGACAAATTTTTTCTAAGTAGAAAAATAAACACTGCTCTATCGATTTATATTTGTATGGTTACTCATCTCCCCATTTTTATTTTTTGTAGATGAATCGCTTCGACTATAGGGGAGGTGACAAACACACGAATTTTGATACGTCTGTCCTGCAGTCGATCGACTCCCCTCAAAGCAGCGACTCCTCGTCAAAGTCTCCTAACAGCCGCACTCCTGAGGATCGCCTTCGCCGCTTTAAGAAGATCCTCCCCCATTCAGCTTTATACTTTCTTCACGAAGAGCAGTTCCTTCATCAAGCTGAACAGTCGACAATGAGGGTAAAGAAGTCCAACAGACTCCCACAGGACCAGGATCCTCAAGTAGCCCGTAGAGCGGTACAGAAAGTGGTAGAACGCAGTGAGGTCCAAACTGCGGCTTCTTCGAGACCACCCTGCCAAACGCCGAAACCAAACAAGCCTCGGAGAAAAATTACCCAGAAATTCGCTACCGAGATCCAGCACCTGGCTGTCCAAAAACCAAGGAAGGAAGGAGAAGAAACACCTTCTTGGTTTACCGCCAAGCCTACAAAACTCAACCCCGAGATGTTTGATAAATACATCCAAGCCTTGGGCTTGAGAGGGGTGAATGTGATATATCTGCGCCCTCACCAGAGAGCTAACAGGCCTGGCGGACCGTACTGTGCCTGGTCTAGGCACCATATATATGCAGGAGCGACTATCCCACTACACCCCTTCTTCCGGTCAGTAGCGGATTATTTCAATGTCTCTTCCTTCCAGATCGCTCCTAATGGGATTCAGGCGTTGTTTGCCCTGTTCATTCTTTACTTCATGCAAGGCTGGGATGAGCCTACTCCTCACGAGATACACTACTTATTCGACTTCAGAACCAACCCAAGCCATAAGAACACAGGTTTTTTCCACCTCTTTCATAGGCATAAAGGGGTTAAATACCTTTGTGGCATTGCTCACAAGTCGAATCCGGGGAAATACTATACAGAGTATTTTCTCACGTCGGACATCAAAGCCAACAACCTGGCTTTTACGCATGTGGGTCCATTCCAGCAACCCTTTCCCACAAAAGACATGTTTGACCGAGCAAAGGAGTTGGCCAATATGTGCATCGAGGAGAAGCATGTGAAAATTTTGGTTACTGTAGATAACCTTCAGCTGGTGGGCCTGCTACCAAGTAACCAGAACATCACAGTGGAGAGCAATACTGAGGAAAATAATGCAACTGATCAGTCCAACGCCGGTACTGAGGTAGTGACCGATCAGTTCTCTCCTGGACCATCTCCCCACTCCCGCAGACCAGGCGATCTCATCATTAGGGAGCCCCAGCCAGAGGACCAGCGCAAACCTGCTATTCCCACACAGCCTGGGAAGGGGAAGGCCATCCAGCCTGAGAGGGACTTGAGCTCATCATCCGACGACGAGGATGACTTCCTCAACTAAATCCTCAACTCAGGTCTAGTAGTCATAGTGATATGTTTGTTAACTTGGTCATATGGGGTTAATAGAACTATCTAGTAGCAGTGATATACTTATTCACATATTTCTTTATTGTTATTATTTTTTTTTTTTTTACTAACAAATCTTGTACTTTCTCTTTTGCAGATTTAGAGATGTTTAGGCATTTCAACGCCCCTCCTGCCCCGAAGAGGAAGTCCGGAGAAGGAAGTGGCTCCACCCCTCCGAGCAAAGTCCCGAGGACAGTACCGCCCAGCCAAGGGAGACAACCCGAGGGGTCGGTTGCAATCCCGCAGCTGACCCCTTCCTCGCTTCCTCCCTTAGCGAGCCTAACCCCCACTCGCCCGACTGGCCTGAGTGAGGCACTTCGCACTGCTGGTACTATTGGGAAGGAAGTGATTGATCAGACTCTTCATGACGCTTCAACGATTCAAAGCTTTGAATCCTTTCCTCGACTTAGCGTTGATGTCGTCTTACAAAAAGGGCTTGCTCAGTTGGCGAATGTAAGTATTCTACCACAAGACAGTTTGTTATTCATATTTATACTTGTAGTAACCTCTTTTTTTTCATGCAGAAGCTCATCACCATCAGTCATGCTCAGCACCGAGCAGTAGACTACAAGGAGTTGATCAAGGTCTTAGATGATCAACTAGTGGAGGCACAAGCTAAGGTGGATACTCTGACTTCTTCAGAAAAGGATCTTAAATCCAAGTTGGAGTGGTCAGAGGAGACTGTGGCTGAGCGAGATGAGTCTCTTAGGGGGTTGGATGATGGGAACGACAAACTAACCCAAACCAACAAGTCACTAACTGATCGGCTAGAGAAACTGACTTGTGAGAATGAGGGATTGACTCGCAAGAACGAGTGACTCACTCGCGAGAATGAGGAGCTAAGGCGGGAGAAAGAACCCGATCTCACTCGCTACGAGGAGATCTGCTTCAACTGCTTTTACCAGGTGTGGAAGATAAACAAGCCTCTCAACCTCGACTTTCTCACAGAGGAGGTTAAGGCAGAGGAGCTTGCGAAATGTGAGGCCAGGGCTGTCGAGAAGCAGCTAATCTTGCCGGCACTACATCAACTTCCCCCACGCTGTCATTCCAACCGGAAGGAGCAGCTGATGCTGAGGAAGCTTAACTTTTATTCATAACAATTTTTTTTAGAATTATTTTCATTGTGAAATTTTTGAGAAAATCCTTTTTATATCACCAATAAAAAAAAATGTGTGTTTTAATTTTTCTTTTGCTTGAGGACTAGCAAAACTTTAAGTTTAGGAGTGTGATAACTCTACAAAATAGAGTTATTTTACCACATTTTGTATGCTAATTATTGCTTAGTCTTTGAGTTTTTAAGTGATTTATTAAATTTTTAAGTAATTGTGAATTTATTAGTCTTATTAGGATTTTTTTTTATTTTTGTGTGTTTTTATAAATATGTTATTATAATATGTTGTAGTTTAATTATTTGAAATTTTTGTTGTTAGATTATAAGTTAAAAAAATGTGATTTTATTGAACTTAATTGCCAAAGTAAATTATATTTTAATTAATATTTTCATGGATTTAATATGAGTTATTTTATAATTGAAAATATTTGATTCTAATTTAATGTTTATTTTGTAGAATGTACTTTGCACTTTTCAGGCTTGAAAATAAAGAAGAGAAAAGAAAAAGAAAAGTGATAATTTTGTGAGAAAAACAAAGAAATTTTGGTATTTTTCAAAGGCCCAATGCTTCCAGCCGTAGCCATCATCTCCCAGCCATGCGCCTGGCCCAAGTCCTCTTCAGCAGCCTTCCATCCGCCAGCTGTCCCCTCCTGTCCAGCCAATTCTCTCTGCCAGCCATGACCCATCAGCTCTCCATCTCCTTTGTTAAGCAGCCACCGTTTGCCTCAGCTCCAGCCCAACAGCCACTTTCGCCCCTGCACTCCTGGCACTTCACCAGCCCCACGAACCAACACCACAAGCCACCCTCATTTCCCTTCTTGAGCCCACAAAAGCATATGTGTACCTATGTCCCCTATAACCAAAATGCCAACTTTTTACCTATTTTTTTTACACATTTTCACCACAACATCATCATTACACCCTATAATTTACCTCTACATACCATATTTATTTTATTTAATCAATTTAATTAATTTAAGTTGATTATTTTAATGCTCTCATTTTGGCTATAAATATGGAATTTGAAGACCATTTTAGGGTGCTAAATTTTTGGTACCATATTCTTTTCTCCCATTTTCTCTTCCATTTTGGGTTTTTCAAGAGCATTTTGCAAATATGTATGTCATTTATTTTGTAATTTCTACTTTAGTTATGTGCTTCTAATCTTTTTCATAAGATTATTAAGATCATGATGAAGCAACTTGTAACTAGGTAATATTTATGTTGTATGTTGATTTCCCTTGTAATGCAACAAAGTTTATGGATTTTTCTTATTCATATATGTCTTTCATCTTTAAAATCTCATATTTTGGATTGTTAGATAATATTTACATTTTTTTCTTCATTAGTGCAAAAAAACATAATATTCTTTGTGTAAGATGTGTCATTAAACTGTACACATCCATGGTTAGAACAAAAATATTATGTTTTGCCTTATAAATAATGTTCATTGATTTATTTGTTATTTCATTAGATTGATTTACACTAAATGCTTTGAAATTATAATTTTGAAAAGTGAAGAAAAATCCTATATTTTTAGAAGTAATTTGCGCTTAAAATTATAAATCTATTTGGAAAATGATAGTTTGAATTATTTTAACTATCACTAAAACTTGGGAATCAATATACTAATAAATATTATTAAACTTACATTTTGTGGATTCTAATATCTTAATAATCTTTTCTTTTAACACTTATTTTCAAATCATTATTGGTTTATTTTTATTCTCTTAAATAGCTTTATTTTTTAATCTTTTATTTTATGTTCATAATATTAAAACTCATCAATCTTTAGAGCTAGGTTAGAATTTATTACTTTTGATTTAAAATAGTTTTCTTTTTTATTTTAGACAACTCCTTTGGGTTCGATCTCGTGCTTACATGAACACTATATTCCATATACGATTCATGCGCTTGCGAGTATAAATTTTTAAAACATACCCGTTTTGGGTCCATCAACTCGCTAAATGAGTCATTTTGGACTTAAATGTGTTATTAAAGTAACTAATGGTTCAGGTATTAAAATTTTTGGTCAAAGGAGTAAACACTTTCATTAAAAGTTTCAGTCTGTACATGAGATCCCAAAATAAAAGTTTAAAAGTTATTTACAACTCAAAAGCAAGCCGACCTAAGCGGAAAAATAGGGTTCAACCCTAGTTCCACCCGTGGCGGTCGAGCAAGCTACATATGTACACGCCGTCCCTAAAACTCTCCAACTCATGGCTAGCCCAACTTCTCCTTACCCTTACTTGCACCATATAGCACCCGTGAGCCAAGGCTTAGCAAGAAAACTTATTAAAAAAATTCATATAGTCAATAGAACATAAACAACATGCTTAGCAATAATAATTGTATTGAAGCATACACATTATCCAGGTATGCAACCATAGAGTCACACAAGTGCATATCACACTTCTATTTATTCAAGTAGGATCCGAGTCGGACAAGTCCATACCACACTCCCAGGGTGGCCTAGCCAGAGCGATGCATTCTGCATGCATAGTGCTGACCACGACTCATAAGCTGAGCTTTCCAATCAAGAGTAATCAAACATATAGTTCATTTATCACATAATCTGATACAACGCATTCATGTATGCTTAATCAAGTATTCACAGACATAATTATAATCATGCTTGTTAACAGGGGCCCAAGCCCTAATAATAACGAGGGTCCAGTTTTCTTACCTCAGGTCCTATGTGAATGGTGAAGCGACCTCGAGCGCGATACATGTCCTGCGCCTTGCAGAAACCCTAGTCACAACATAATTATACATATTCATCAGGAACCAACCCTAGATTCCAAGTTGTAATCAAAACCCTAACTCTTAGAACCCTTCTTTCCAGGTAACGGAGTACTGAAAACGTTCCCCAAGCCCCCAAGCGGGCCCCAAAAATGGATTCCCGAGTCTCCGAACTTCATTCTAAAACTTCAGAAAGGGGGACCTGGTGTAATCGTGCCTACCCCTGGCGTGGTCGGGCCCACAAAAAAATTAGGCTTTCCAGGGCACTGGCATAGTCGCGTCAACCCCTGGCATAGTCGCGCCCCTAGTCTCGAAACCCCAATCCTAATTCAAAATTCCCTGGTTTCTGGGACACTAGTGCGGTCGCGCCACAACCTAGCGCAGTCGCACTAGGTCACCAAAAACCCAAAAATTGCCCTGAATCAAGATGTTCTTCCCCAAATACTCCCATGCAATTCCCTGCGATATCAAACCCAGAATTTCGATCAAAATATGTATTTCCCACAAGGTTTCGACCACCAATCACTCCATACAACCTAAATAAACTATTATCATCATCAAATCACCATAGAAACACATTGAAAAACCCAAAATTGCAAATTTAGAGTCTTAAACTCTAAATTTAACCTTATAATCCGAAAAACTACCAAGGAAGCTTACATCTAAATCGTGATTCAAGACTTCTAATCCAAAACAAATCCCTAGCAGCTGCTATCTCCCTTGCCTACCACTACTTCCTCCAAACTTCCTCAAAATTTTACTAAAAATTCCCTTTGTGTTTGATGTTCTTGGAGCTTTTGAGAGTTACCAAAGAGGAGAGAAATAGAGTGTTTGAACATGAGTTCCACTCCCCAAAGGCTGCTGCCCACTTTACTAGCTAATGTGGTCAAATGACCATATTACCCCTACACACTCTTAACCTTCAAAGTAGCCTCCAAGGGTGATATAGTCATTTGGAATTAATTCTCATTAACTTAGGGTTTCACTTAAAATCCCCATGTAAATCTACCAAACCCAAACATTCACCAAATTAATTTTCATTACTCAATAAATCCTGGTAATTTACCAAATTACTAAAATATCCCTAAGATCACCTCGAGATGGGTATTTGACCCCATTGTGATTTTTCCGCTAAATTTCCCACTAGGACTGCCTCGTGCCGAGTATCACAAATATATACACATAATAATGTAGTCGCAATCGCATAGCATATAATTACAGATACACCCTTAGATGGTCAAAATTACGAAAATGTCATTCTATTAAGAAATGAGCTCACAAGCATATTTAACATACTTAAAAATGCATAAACAGTCATATTATAATGTAACTCATATATTCCAATCATGCATTCTAGGCACACTAATCAAGGCACTAAGCCTTATTAGAAAATTGGGGACGTTACACCAACCCATCACCAGTTCCTTCTCGACTCCCATCCTTGGACTGGCTCACAAAGCTGAGATGGAGGCACTCATCCAGTGGATTCCTGGGAAGCTGGCTCCAATCAAGAAGAGCGGGACAAGTTACTATGTCGATTCCCCATTTGTGGACGATATAAAAATGGTGGAGATGCCTAAGAAGCTTCCCCCACATGAAGATGTTCGATGGGACATCTGACCCTGATGACCACATCACCCAATACAGACAGAAGATGTTTACTGTGGCCATCCCGCGTGACATGAGGGAAGCATGCATGTGTAAGGGATTTGGTGCTAGTGGTACACTAACTGACACTTTTGTTAAGCAGTTTTCCAGTAACAGGAAGCTTGAAAAATCCGCAGAAGACCTGTATGTCATAGTTAAACGATTGAATAAGCCTTTGTAGGATTATGTAGGCCACTTCAACAAAGAGAAGGTGTCTATAACCAATTGCAACCAGCACACAACCATCTCAGCCTTCGCAAAGGGCTTTGTTATGATTCAGACCTGTACAAAGAACTTACCAAGTATCCATGCAAGAGAATGGAGGACGTCCTAGCCAAAGCTTAGGCATAGATAAAGTGGGTGGAAGATGAAGTCAATTACTATCGATCCTCACCACAGAGAGACACTCAAAGAGATTCCATGGTAAATAAGCGATCGAATGTCAGACGGTCTGAACCATTCCCATCTCCCAGCAGACCAGAGAATAGATGACAGGAATACAACCGGTCATTGGAGACACACACTCGAGATGGACCTAAAATACCAGGGTACAATCTCTCAATATAACCAGCAGAAATTGTGGTGGCACTCAGGGGACTTGGGGACAAAGTAAAGTGCCCCTAGAAGATGAGAACGTCAGCTAACCAGAGGAATAGATCCAAGTGGTGTGAGTTCCATGCAGACCATGGTCACCAGACGGATGATTACATCGCTTTGAAACTCGAAGTGTCGAACTTGTTACAGCGAGGACAATTGACTAACCTCCTCACTGACAAAGGAAAAAGAACATTCCAGCAGAGTGACAGACCAGGCAATCAAAGAGAGCTGACTCCACCACGACCACCCACTCATGAACGCACTGCCAACATGATAACATATGGCTCTGAGGTAAGCAAAGCCACCCATTCAACAACAAAGAGACATACTAGACAGACCAACTGTACCAAAGGTGTAATGCTCGAAATCCCTAATAGAATTAAGTGCATGGATTAGCGTACCGGGAGGGCACCTAGGGTAATTATGTGTTAATTAATTTAATTATGTGATTTATATGCTTATATGATTTAGTATGCATGATTATGTACATTAAATGGGTTTAAATGTCCGCTTTTGTTAAAAAGAGGTATGTGTAATTTTATATGTTTTGTTTGAGACCACATTATTATGTGGATATATTTGCGATATTTAGTAGGAGTTGACCATTTTGAGCAATTTAGCGGAAAAGTCACAATGGCGATTTATACCTGGTTCACCTCAGGGTGAGCTAAGGGGTATTTTGGTAATTTTGCGTATGTTGGGAATTATTGGAACATTATTGAGGGAAATATTTATTTTTGGAATATTAGAAGATTTAATTGGGAATTTTAAGTGTAATTTGAAGTTTAGAGAGAATTGGTGTTAAATGACCATTTTGCCCTTGTGGGGCTTTAAGGAAAATGTTAAGGTATAAGGGTATTTTGGTCATTTGACCAAGGAATTAGAGAAATTCCTCTAAGTGGCTGGGCAGCCAAGGACTCACATTTTCCTTAGGCACTCTCTTTCTCTTGGCCTTTCTCAACTCACTCTAGGAAGGACACTTGAATTTGGAGGAAAGCTTGGGGAAATTGAGGGCACTTGGAAGTAGTTAAGCATCAAGGGAAGTGATTGGGGCTGCCAAAGTCTCCAATAACACAAGGAATTCAGATTCTGAGGTAAAGTTCTCTTATGTTTTTTTTAGTTTTGTTCTTGGTTTTGGAATTTTGGGCTTGCAACTGAAGATGTTGAGTTGTTTTGGATGTTAGATAAGGGTTAGAATTAAGTTTTAAAATGTCTTTAGGCTTTGATTTGTTGCTGAATTGATGTAGTGGAGTTTGAATTTTCAGATTTGAGTGGGAGCTTGGGATCAGGAGCTCTAAGTTATGAATTTTGGTATCTTTGGGTTCTTGATGTTTTTAATGGAGTTATGTTAGTGTATTGAGGTTGTAGAGTTGACTTGTGGGTTGTTTTGTGGTCAAAATATGTTGAAACCCAGATTTGGTCGAGGTTTTGGGTCTGGTATGGTTGGGAAAATCATAGATTACGAATTGGGGAAGAACACCAAATCTGGGTTCGTTTTTGGGTTTCTGGCGACCTAGCGCGACCACGGTAGGTTGGGGCGCTACCGCGCAAGTGTCCCAAAAACTAGGTAATTTGAATTCGATTTGGGGTTTTGGAGCTTGTAGCGCGACTGTGACAGCTCTAGTGGCCAGCTGTCTAAAAGAGTGAAGAAGAGAAAGTTGGTGACTTCTCCATTGGCTGGACATGAATGCTCCTATATTGTTGTACCTAGAACAAGACACACTACCTGCGGACAAGAACGAGGCATGTATAATCAAAGATCAGTCAACCCACTTCACTGTCGTACAAGGTAAACTCTATAAATGTTCCTTTTTTTGTCCATATTTGAGATGCATCAACCTTGCAGAAGCAAAGTACATACCGACTGAGCTACATGAAGGGGAATGCAGCACACCGAGCCCTGACACAAGGATACTACTGGCCAACCATGAGAGTTGACTCTTCGGCATATGCAAGATGCTGTGATAAGTGTCAAAGATTCACTTAAGTATCTCATTAACCTCCAGAATGCCTGATATCCATCACTTCTCCATGGTCATTCATGAAATGGGGAATGGACATAGTTTGCAAGCTCCCAACCGCACCAGGACAGGATGTCTACATGCTTGTCGTGACAAATTACTTCAGCAAGTGGATTGAAGTAGAAGCATTCCACCAAGTGAGCGATTGAGAAATCAAGAACTTTATATGGAAGAATGTAATATGTAGATACGAAGTACCCAAGGAGATTGTTACAGATAACGAGTCTCAATTCATTAGCTTCGACTTTCAAGACTTCTACAAATTTTGGAACATCAAACTTGCTTCTCAACACCAAGGTATCCCCAAGAAAATGTACAAGCAGAGTTATCCAATAAGAAAATTATGAACACCATCAAAAAATGCCTTGAGGAGGCTAAGGGCAGATGGGCCGACAAGTTGTTAGCAGTCCTATGGTCCTATCGAACCACAGCCAGGACTTCAACATGAGAAACACCATTCTCACTAGCCTACTGGATGGAGATAGTCATCCCTACCGAGAGTGAAGTTCCAAAATCCATATATGAACAGATGACAGACAAAGAAAGCTGGGAGAACATGTGCCATGAACTCGACACCGTCGACAAAAAGAAGAAGGGAAAAAGCACTCTTAAGAATCTCAACCTACCAACAAAGAAAAAATAGACATTACAACAAGAACATCTGCACTTGGACATTCAAAGTGGGAGACTGGGTATTACGAAGAGTGTTCAAAAACACTAAAGAAGCAGAACCAGGTAAGCTCGCCCAACATGGGAAGGTCCCTACCTAATCACTAAGGTAGTCGAACATGGAGCATACAAGCTACAAACTCAAGAGGGACGCGATATCAAAAATAGCTGGAACACTGTCCACTTAAAACAATATCATTTTTAACTCCACCTAGTCTTCTTTCATCTACTTTCATCAACAATCTCACGAGATCTTCATTCAAGTTACATACTGACGCTATCATGCAAGAAGTTTCAGAACTACATTTGGGCTTGATCCCTGAAAATGGTATGTATGCAGCTCTATGTAGTACAACCCCAATTACATCCAATTCTTTTATGGCTATACTGGCCATCCAACAAGTCGGTCAAGAGGACAAACTAGCTTGACCATGATTTCATTTAAGAACGAGAACACACCATGAGTTAACATAAAAAAAAATCTAAGTCCAAGTCTAAAATAACAAGTATATTACACTTAGATTGAGGGACAAAGATAGGATAAATCACCAGACAAACTAGCCAGTCAAGCCTAATAAGCGAAATGAAAGGATGAGCTTAGTCAATCAGCCATCCAGACAAGAAAAAAAACAAAAAGTGAGATAACACAATCAATCATCCAAATAAAACATACATCAATAAAAGATAGTCTTGAATTGAAATGCAAAAGGCTTACATAAAGCATCAAGACTTTCAGATGAACATACCAACCCTTTAGACAAGTCAGACTATTACTGCCATAATTATAGATAAAAGCTACAACAACTTATAAAGAGTTCATACATTCACCCAAAAAAATGTTCTTACAACAAAGTCATAATCAATTAAACAAATATCAGGAATCACTTATCCCAACCAAGGTCACCTACGGTCATATCTCCGAAAGAGGTAGCCAGATTGTTAGCTTGGGCATCCTCCTCAACCTTCATCGCTGCAGCTCTTCATAATAAACGACATATTGAGTTATATCCCAAGACTCAACCTTCCCATCACGATAGTTAATTACCATCTAATCACAACATTGGACCTCAGCCTCCAAGCCTATGTCAATTAGACGACCCTCTAACATATCAACCTTGGCTTGAATAGAGTGAAGGGTAGCCAAAGTAGATTGCAAATGGCTGGCATCCTACTTCCTAGCATTCAACTGGGTCTGAAGTTTCCCATTAAGCTTCTCAAGTTCCATCTTGCAAGTCTTCAACCCCTTAACTTCAATCCGTAGATCAACCATCTAAGTCTTCAATTCTTTCACTTGTTTTTCCAATGCTTGAATCTTCTCATTTGCCCAAAGGCCCTATATACTTTGTCAAAATCGAAAACAAATCAGTCAGTCTGACCATCCACCCTTACATAATAATTATCTGATGAGTCAGACATACCTGAAAGGCATGAGAATTGGACTTAGAAAGAGATGATTCTCTCCCAAGCTGATCAAATTTGCCTTTATCCTCAGGCCATAATAGCTTATTAACATCTCCTAGATGTAGGCCGAACTCAGAAAGTGCTGAGGCAGTCAACGGGAAGGAAAACTTTATCTTTTCACCAGACTAGTCAGTCGAGTCAGTCGGAGAAGCCCGTTTCTTCTTCTTCTGAGTCCGACCAGGAGGAGGAGGTGGAACATCATTAACAACCTCATTTCAGCACATAAAGTTACACTTTCCTGCTTCTTACATGCTCAAAGGCATTCCATAGCTCCCGAGGCAGCCAGAGCCAGACCATTTGTTCACTGAGCCATAAGTACGTCTGCAAAATTTCGTTCGGCTGGCGTCAATTCAGTCAGTAAAGAAGACTCATACCATAAAATCTCAAGACTCCTTATGATAAGTATAATTCAAGATTGAACACGACTCGTAGGAAGGGCAATACCTTTGAGATGATGATGAACCTGACTCCATAAAGAGCTACTTTGAAGGTTTGAATCAGACAAGATAACTTGATACCTACGGTCGTCTTTTGGAAAATTGGAAAATCGATTGGCCCTTCCTTGAGCCCCTTGACACACTGAAGCAAATGGTAAATTGACCTTGCCTGTAAAGGAAACAAGATAACCAGTCAGAAAAATACCAATAAAACTATAAAAAGAAATTAACAATTTGATCACGCATGAACACTCACTAGCTGGAGCCCATGCAAGTGGAATCTTACAACTAGCCAGCAATCCCAACACATTATAAGGAACAAAAAAATATCGATCCTTCCAATGTTTGTCACAATCTTTTAGACCAATAATACGGGAACCCTTTGACCTAGATAAGAACTGGTATCGACCCTTATCAGAATGATGCTCCTTTAAAGACTAAGCATGCAATGCCTCTACAACAGTAAACTCAATATCATGTTTCTCACTAAAGGCCTCCATAGCCATCAAGGTGCGCTAGACATTTGGCATTAGCTGGCTAGGTGATATAAGGTGGTACTCACACACTTCCATCACTAACCTAGGAAGATGGAATCTGAACCCTTCCTTGAAAAGAAGCTCATACATACAAACCCAGCCAGGTAAATTACTATCAGAACGTTCCCCACCGGACGGAGCATGCATACTAATATAACTAGGTATATCATAATTTTGACGAAGTCGAGGCAAGTTCTATACAATAATTTTGGATTTTGGGCTATGACCTAGAAGCATGCATCCAGGCAGACCACCAATAATAGGCTCATCACTATCCACACCAATTCTGACCACACCAGTAGGAATGTTGGCATGGGTGCAGCTACCATCGTCACTAGACGAACAAGTCATCCTACCAGAGGACCCAACACAACTGCCTCGATTACTGAAATACATGCTCGACAAACCACCTAGAACAAAGGCGCTATCTAAGATCGGGTAGACGTGAAATATAAATAAAGGCATCATTCACCTACCAGACAACAAGACATTAACATAAATTGATAGTTACTGACCGATAGACAACTTGTGTTCATCAACTTAACCAGCCAGACAGACATGTCATCTAGGCCAAACATCTTAAAGAAAGGTAAAGAGTCAGACTAATTAGTCAATCAACCTACCTAGTCAGTTAGATACTATCTATACTCCAAGCTAAGCTATCATAATACATGGAAAATAGTGAAAATACATGTTTTTACTATCACTAAGGATAAGCATAAATTAGAATAATAGTGAACCAACAAAAAGTTACAACTACAATTTATACAAAACGACTTGAAGATCAAGCAAGAACACGAAGAACGACATAAGAACATTCAAAGAAAGAATGGAAAAGGAAACTAACCTATAGAGAACTTTCTTCAAGTCTCCAAGCCAAGCTCGGCCAAAGGCTCCACCAAATGTGAGAAACTTGAAAACAACATCCACTTTTATAGGCACAAAGGGACCTTAGATGGATGACAAGTGTTAACCATTCAAAAGTTAAAAAGTATACACATACAAACAAAATTTACTAAATGAAATACTTGGGTTTGGACACATTTAGTAAAATATGTGCTCAAACGTAGAGTATAGAGCCAGACGACCTTCGCGCGCACCAGTCAGACCATAAGGTCCCTGTGCGCATCATCTAAACTAGGCGATCTGTAATGTACCAAATTCCCTAATATGACTTAGTGCCTGGATTAGGGGACCAAGAGGGCAATAATTAATTTAATATGTGATTATATGCATGATTATGTGGGTTGTATTATTATATGGTTCTATTTGCATATATGTAGAGGCATTGTCGTAATTTTGGCCCATTGATGGCATAGTTGTATATTTATGTGCATGTATGTGATATATCAGTAAGACCACATTATTATGTGGATATATTTGAGCTATTCGGCATGAGACAATCCTAGGAAGCAAGTTAGCGGTTTAGTTATAACGAGGTTAAATACCGGGCTTGGGGTGACCCTAGGGGTAATTTGGTACTAAGTACATTACCGAGATTGAGCGGGTAATGAGAATTGATTTGATAATTATTTGAGGATATTGGAAGTAACGAGAATTGAGAGACATTAATTATTATTAACAGGGTAGGTAGTAATGACAAAATTATCCTTGAGGGAATTTGAGGGAGTAGGTTGGACCTAGGGGCATTTTAGTCATTTAAGGTTAATTAGGTGACTTAGCCAAGGGAAGACTGTAGAAAGAACCAAAGAAGCATGACACTCTCTGTAATGCCCTACTACCCATAGACCGTTACTCTGTGCATTTTAAACGCTGCTAAACGCGCTAAACGAGTCATTTGGCCATAATCGTGTAACTAAGTGTGATTAATGGTTTAGGGTAAAAACTTTTGGTCAAGGATACAACGTTTTCACTAAAACATTTACTGTATACATTGGGATCCCAAAATATATTTTAAAGGTTAATTACAATAAAAGAGTTATAACCAGCCGACCTAAGCTGCAAAATAGGGTTTAACCCTAGTTCCTCTTTAAACCCTCGGCTGTGGTGGTCGAGCAACCGCATATGTACACATTGTCACCTAAGCTCTCCAACTCAAGGATGGTCCAACTTTCTTTTGCCTTGACCTGCACCACATAGCACCAGTGAGTCGAGGCTCAGCAAGAAAACTCCATATGCTCATGACCAGGTAATAACATGTCACTGAATCATAATAGGCATGCCTGGCAATAATAACCCTATTCATGCATGCAAACAAGTCAAAATAAATTATTATGGGCCCTACCCCCTGTATATAAGACTATCAAGTTAATATGGGAAAAGATGGATAATGTGTCCATCTTTGAATAGGTGACTAATGAGTCACACACTTGGGCTCCGCACCCTAATCAGATAAGTGACAAATGAGTCACGCACTTGGGCTCCGCACCCTAATCAGATAAGTGACAAATAAGTCACGCACTTGGGCTCCACATCCAAATCAGATAAGTGACAAATGAGTCTCGCACTTGGGCTTCGCACATTAATCAGATAAGTGACAAATGAGTTACGCACTTGAGCTCTGTACCCTAATCAGATAAGTAACAAATGAGTCACGCACTTGAGCTCTGCACCCCAAGCCATGTGACATTATAGTCACCTGAGCCTTTTGGCCTTGGCACTATGTAACTAGCCTTTAGACTAGACAAGTGCTTTTATTTTCATCGAACTTGAGGTCAATCAGACATTTAATGCTCATGTTGATTAGATCTAATCATTTCAGCTCTGCGTTCAATACGCTTATCTCGCTATTGACTCATAGGTCAATTCCATACGACTCGTGTCGTTTCTGACTAATGAGTCAGTACCACTCACAAATAAGCAATGCACCCAGGCATATATCATATGTCAAATATCCAAATATAGGGCATTTAGCATGCTTACTCAACATTCACTAGCCTAATTATGATCATTCACATTTACAGAAACTCAAACTCTGATCAATTTCATATTCAACATTTATGCCATGCCCTAATCACATGTATCTTATGCATCACATACTAGGTGTAGTTTTCTTACCTTTGGTCCAAGCACAGATTACCAATAAACGGACCTCAAGCACGATCCTGTTTCCAAGCCCTTAGCGATAACCTAGTCACAACCATAATATAGCATCCCATAAAAAATGGTAAATAAATACTTTTGGACCAAGTCCTAGCCTTCGGGACATCGAATCCTACCAAACTGGGTAGTAAGATCGATCTTGAGCCCTTAGGTTTAAGTTCCCATGACTAAAAACCCATTTTGGCCATTTCTGCCCTTTTGGGCCGCGACCCAACCACGAACACAGCCATGAAACTCCGATTTTCCCACTTTAAATCCTTCCAAAAACCTATCCAGACATACCCAAATCTCATAAACAAATTTCCCAATCATCTCAATGGCCCAAAACAATCAAAACCCAAGTTTTAATTCATCCAAAAACTCCTCAAAACGAAAAATCCAATTTCAAAACTTAAGAAATTTCAGGAACTGGAAACTCAGAAATTCAAAGCTTAAATTACCTCTGATTATGTCTTTTCTTACCAAATCCTCCAGCTAATAAGCTTCTTATCTTTCCTAGAATCGCTCTGCCTCGATCCTTGCTTGAATCCGAGTCCTAAAACTAGAGTTTCCTTCGAAAATGCGAACGGGTGTTGAAAAGGGAACCAGAGAAAGAGAGAACGTTCTTAATGTTCTTTTATTATTCTAATAGGTTACTCCAAGCTTAAGTAACCTCAAGAAAATCCTAATGCTCTCGGTCCCGAAAACACCCCTCGGGGTATAATAGTCAAAACTCCCAAAATTTGTACATGATCTCACTAACACCCCATTTATCACCAAATATTTATTCCCATTGTCCAATATTCCGGTAATGTGCTAAATACCCCTTGACTCACTCCGAGTCAAGTATGGATCCTGTTGTGACTTTCGCACTGGCTTGCCTCCTAGGATCGTCTCATGCTGAGTGACCCTAGCATAACCAAATAATAATAAAGTATCACACACATACCACATATATGCCAAATATACCCAAAACGGGCCAAATTATGAAAATTACCCAATTAAACAGAAATGGGTCCACATGAATATTTAATACTCCTAAACATGCATATCAAGTCATATTATAATATTATTCACATATTCACATAATGATACACATAAATATCATACAATCACATAATTCCAAAATTTTCCATCCTGGCCCCCTAATTAAGACCCTAAGCCTTATTAGGAAATTTGGGTCGTTACAACTATCCCATCCTTACAGAAATTTCGTCCTCTAAATTTAATCTGAACAGCTCGGAATATCAATCCCGCATATCTGATTCCAGTTTCCATGTCGCTCCCTCGACCTCACTGTTTCTTTATAATACCTTAGCCAAAGGTATAACTTTTTTCCTCAGAACCCTGTTCTTTCTATCAAAATCTGAACTGGTTACTTCTCATAGAATAACTCTACCTCCAGTTTCAGATCCTCATAACTCAACACATGAGTCTCATATAACACATGTTTCCTCAACATGGAAATATGAAATACACTGTATACGGCCGACAGTGCCAAAACTAAGGCCAATCCAAAGGCACCCTGATTGATCCTATCCAGGATTTCAAACGGTCCTACTAATCTAGAGCTTAACTTGTCCTTATTTCCTCACCCCTTTCCATGGTGATACTCTAAGGAAGATATAGTCTTCCACTTGGAACTACATATTCCTGCATTTCAAATTATCATAATTTTTCCATTTACTCTGAGAAGCGAGCATCCGAGCTCTAACATTTTCAATAACCTCAATGATTCTCTGAACTACCTCAGGACCCAATTACTTTTTCTCCCACCCATCCCATCCCAATGAATGGGTAATATACATTCTCTACCATACAACATATCATAAAGTGCCTCTCCAATAACCGGATAACTCTCTCTGATTTACCATCAGTCTGAGGATAATGAACTGTACTAAACTCCAACTATAAATTCATCGCCTTCTGTAACCTTCCTTAAGACTTGGAAGTAAAAGCAGGGTCCTCATCTAATAAGATAGACCTCGAATTCCATGAAGGCGTACTACCTCTCTCACATAAAGGTCTGAATACTGATCAACTTTATTACTCGTTCTTACTAACAGAAATGAGCTGACTTAAATACTGGTCCATAATGACCCAATCCAAATCACACTGGCCCACTATCCTTGGCAGCCCCACCGCAAAACCCATCGCGATGTCCTTCCACTATGGAATACACAAAGGTTGTAATGGCCTTATTGGTTCCTAATACTCTATCTTGACCTGCTAACAAGTTAAGAACTTTGCCACATATTCCGTTAGGTCCCTCTCCATCCCAGGCCACCACTATAAAGCTTTCAGATCTTAGTACATCTTCATGATGTGTGGATGAAGAGAATAAGAGGTGGTATGAGATTCATCCAGAATCTCCCATTTAATCTCAGTGTCCATCGGATCCCAAGTCCGATCCCTATACCACAATAAATTCATACTTGACACTGCATAGTCCTTAGCTAATCCATCTAAGACATTCCCTTCAACTAACCTGTTGCTTGGGCAATCACCTTTTTCTATCAGTGAGGTGTCATAATAACCTACAAACTGGTTCTGATCTGTAAGAAGACTTAGAACTCTTCCACAAAGCACATGTAATATCCTGCCCGTTCAAGAAAACTCTTGCCCTCTAAGGCGTTCTTTGACCTTGGAAAATCCCCAACCAAGAATATACCACAATATCGTCGATCAAGATCATCACAAATTCAATTCAGATAATATTTGAATACCCTATTCATCTAATCCATCAAAACAACTCGGCATTAACCAAATCCTCAAAACACAACTCAGCACTCCAAGTGCCCTCATCCGATATAAATAGCAGTCTTCTGCATATCCTTTTCCCTGATAGTCAGCTAGTAATAACTAGATCAAAGATCCACCTTAAATAATACCATCTTACTCAATAACTGAGTCTTTAGTTCTTACAGCTCTGTTGAAGCCGTACAATATAGTGTCCTAGACTTGGTTCCGTCCCTGGCACCAATCCAATTACCATTCTATCTCTTTGTGTAAATGTAATCTTGGCAAATCCCCTGGAAACACATCCAGATACTCAGAGACTAATCCAATCTATCCTGATCCCACTGGCACAACCTAAGTGGTATCCACCACACTAGCTAGGAGTTCTATGCATCCTCCTGCAATGGATCTCTAGCTCTAAATACAACTTTCATAAGCATAGTGCCAACTACTACAAGGGTTTCCTACTCTCAAACCCAAGAGTTACTATCCTTTCCTTGCAATCTAACATTGCCCCACACTTGGCTAACAAATCCATATCAAGGATCATATCGAAGTCAGTCATAACCAGTCCTATCAAACCAACTGATGAGTCCTTTCCACCATGACCTAATCCATCTTTTAAGATCACTAATAAATAATCACCTTCTCATCACAACATAACCATGCAATTTGCATAACAAGTCTATGTTTTTCTAGATGCAACAAGAAAAGAACAACATGGCACCAAAACTAGTTAGCATAATACAAAAATCAAAACTAGAAAGTTGACCTGCCACCACTGAGGAACTAGCCTCAGTCTCAGTCTCTGACTGCATCAGAGTTAACACTTGAGCTGCAGTCGAGTTGTCCACCCCCTTTTTCTCAACCTTCCTTCGCTTTGGGAAATTCCTCTTACGGTGCCCAACCATTCCACAAAAGAAACATACCCTTGCTCGGCATTCTCCCAGATAACGCCTCTTACACTGAGTACATTCTGGGTAGACTTTCCAATCCTTGTCCTTGCTCGATCTAATAAACAGAGGTATTACTGTCTGAGCTCCACGCTCTCTGGCACTCTCCATCTCAATCTCATTTCATGTGATCTCAACCACAAGAGCCTTCCCTACCACCTGAGCGTAGGTAGAGATTTCATGCACTGGGGCAACTCTGATTCCCTGAGCTATTCTGGGATTCAATCCTTGGATAAACTTTTCCTTCCGAGCTACATCCATGGGTACCATATCAAAAGCAAACTTGGCCAACCCATCGAATCTATTAACATACTCAGCTACTGTTGCATTTCCTTAACGATGTTCAGAAACTCATTCATCTTAGTACTCTTGACTACATCATAGTAATATCTTTCATTATACCGCTGACTAAATTCTTTCCAGTCCATCGCAACTGTATCTCGAGTCTAAGATACTACTTCCCACCATGTCCGGGCATCATCGCGCAATACAAATGCAGCACAGATCACCCCATCGTGACCTACCACTCCCATACTATCGAGGATGGAACTGATCATGCCCATCCATTGCTCAGCTTTGAATAGATCTAGGCCTCCCTCAAAGACTGGAGGGTAATATTCCTGGATTCTTCCACAAAGAAATTCTCACCTGCTCTCAACCCTAGGTTGAGCCAATACTAGTGCCACTCCTGGCATAACAAAGGAGAGGTGTTCCCTTACAGATCCTGCTGCTGTTTCAAACACCTAATCTCTTCCTCTTGCCTCTGCAATCTTAATTGCATATCTGTAAACACCTGCTGGAAATTCTGAGGGGCAGGTGAAGAACTCAAGCCCTGGCTGTAATTCCTAGCCTCGGTATAACCACTACCAGGCCTCATTATCTGCCTTGGATACATACCTGCTGATTGAATCTGCGTTCAATAATTTGACCCAGTAAACATGATGAGCATATTCAAAAACCTTCCCCACAAGAACAATCTTATCATACCACATTCACAACTCACTACACTGCTAAAAACATGCCCATAACATTCGTACATCAATTCATAACTCCCGCTCTTTCTACTTACACACTATGCTTTCAACTCCAACATGCAAATAACACATTTACATATATTCACTGAGCAGGTAATCATATAATCATATCAATAATCAAGAGCCAGGCTCTATCAGAATCTCATGCTCCCTGATACAATATGCAGGTAAAGCATTCACATTCTATTTAAGCAGTTAAGCACATAACCACATAAATAGTTACCATACCCTGAGTGAAGCTTGTCTTTAGTGACGAGTGTACATGCCCAGCTTGTCTACAGGAACCCTTAACCTTGACTTGCTTTGATACCAAGCTGTAACGCCCTACTAACCAGGGACCGTGACGCTGTGCATTTTAAACAGTGCTAAACTTGATAGACGAGTCATTTGGCCATAATCATGTAACTAAGTGTGATTAATGGTTTAGGGTTAAAAAATTTGGTCAATGATACAACGTTTTCACTAAAACGTTTACTGTATGCATTGGGATCTCCAAATATATTTTAAAGGTTAATTACAATAAAAGAGTTACAACCAGCCGACCTAAGCGGCAAAATAGGGTTTAACCCGAGTTCCTCTTTAAACCCTCAGTCGTGGTGGTCGAGCAGCCGCATATGTACACACCGCCACCTAAGCTCTCCAACTCAAGGATGGTCCAACTTTCTTTCGCCTTTACCTGCACCACATAACACCCGTGAGTCGAGGCTTAGCAAGAAAACTCAATATGCTCATGAACATGTAATAACATGTCACTGAATCATAATAGGCATGCCTAGCAATAATATCCCTATTTATGCATGCAAAAAAGTCCAACTAAATGATTATGGACCCTGCCCCCTGTATAGATGACTATCAAGTCAATCTGGGAATAGATGGATAATGTGTCCATCTTTGAATAGGTGACTAATGAGTCACACACTTGGGCTCCGCACCCTAATCAGATAAGTGACAAATGAGTCACTCACTTGGGCTCCGCACCCAAATCAGATAAGTGACAAATAAGTCACGCACTTGGGCTCCGCACCCAAATCAGATAAGTGACAAATGAGTCATGCACTTGGGCTCTGCACCCTAATAAGATAAGTGACAAATGAGTCACGCACTTGGGCTCTGCACCTTAATCAAATAAGTGACAAATGAGTCACGCACTTGGGCTCTACACCCTAAGCCATGTGACATTACAGTCACCTGAGCCCTTTGGCCCTGACTCTATGTAACTAGCCTTTAGACTAGACAAATGCTTTTATTTTCATCGAACTTGAGGTCGATCAAGAATTTAATGCACATGATGATTCATTTAATAAGCAATGCACATTTACATGAGTGAGTACCACTCACAAATAAGCAACACGAGCATTAGGGTGTAGAGCCATTTACCCTAATGAGTGAGTACGAGCATTAGGGTACTCACTCATTAGTCAGAATCATCGGTCAATTCCATACGACTCGTGTCGTTTCTGACTAATGAGTGAGTACCACTCACAAATAAGCAATGCACCCAGGCATATATCATATGTCAAATATCCAAATATAAGGCATTTAGCATGCTTACTCAACATTCACTAGCATAATTATGATCATTCACATTTACAGAAACTCAAACTCTGATCAATTTCATATTCAACATTCATGCCATGCCCTAATCACATGTATCTTATGCATCACATACTGGGTGCAGTTTTCTTACTTTTGGTCCAAGCACAGGTTACCAGTAAACGACCCTCAAGCACGATCCTGTTTCCAAGCCCTTAGCGATAACCTAGTCACAACCATAATATAGAATCCCATCAAAAATGAGTAAATAAATACTTCCGAACCAAGTCCTAGCCTCCGGGACGTCGAGTCCTACCAAATCGGGTAGTAAGATCGATCCCGAGCCCTTAGGTTTAAGTTCCCATGACTAAAAGCCCATTTTGGCCATTTCTGCCCTTTTGGGCTATGCCCCCAAAAACCCAGGCCGCAGCTTGATCAAGAACAGGGATTAAACCTCTCTCTGTCTGTGTCGTGGGCCGCGGCCTGACAAAAAGGGGCAGCGGCCCAAAGTGCCCCCAACAGCCAAAAACCTCTTTTTTTCAAGCTTGGGCCGCGACACACAATAAAACGGTCGTAGCCCAACCATGAACACAACCATGAATCTTTTATTTTCCCACTTTAAATCCTTCCAAAAACATATCCATACCCAAATCTCATAAACAAAGTTCCCAATCTTCTCAATGGCCCAAAACCATCAAAACCCAATTTTCAATTCATCCAAAAACTCCTCAAAATGAAAAATCCAATTTCAAAACTTAAGAAACAGAAATTCAAAGCTTAAATTACCTTTGATTATATCGGTTCACACCAAATCCTCCGGCTAATATGCTTCTAATCTTTCCTAGACTCGCTCAACCTCGATCTTTACTTTAACCCGATTATTAAAATTCGAGTTTCCTTCGAAAATGCGAAGGGGTGTTGAAAAAGGAACCAGAGAAAGAGAGAACGTTCTAAACGTTCTTTTATTATTCTAACAGGTTACTTCAAGCTTAAGTAACCTCAAGCAAATCCTAATGCTCGGGGTCTTGAAAACACCCCCGGGGTAAAATAGTCAAAACTCCTAGAATTTCCCCCTGATCTCACTAACTCCCAATTTATCACCAAATATTTATTCCCATTACCCAATATCCCAGTAATGTGCTAAATACACCCCTTGACTCACTCCGAGTCAAGTATGGATCCCGTTGTGACTTTCCCACTGGCTTGCCTTCTAGGATCATCTCATGTTGAGTAACCCTAGCATAACCAAATAATAATGAAGTACCACACACATACCACATATATGCCAAATATACCCAAAACGGGCCAAATTGTGAAAATTACCCAATTAAATAGAAATGAGTCCACATGCATATTTAATACTCCTAAACATGCATATCAAGTCATATTATAATATTATTCACATATTCACATAATGATACACATAAATATCATATAGTCACATAATTCCAAAATTTTCCATCCTGCCCCCCTAATCAAGGCCCTAAGTCTTATTAGGAGATTCGGGTCGTTACACTCTCTTTCTCTCTCGATCACTTCCTCTCTCTCTCTCTCTCTCTCTTGGTTTGATTTTTGAGGCAAAGTTAGGGGATTCAAGCTTGTGGATTAAGACTTGGAGTCTAAGATTGAATTGCAGCAGCTTGAAGGATTCTATTCATAGTTGAGGTTATCGCTTAGGGCTCAAGGGCAAGATCGTGCTCAAGGGTCATTCTTAATTTATTTTACGCTCAACCTGAGGTAAGAAAACTGCACCCATTATGTGACATACATGATTATTGATGAAGCATGTTAAGTGCTCTATATATAGATATATTTTGCATTATGAGTGTTTGGTTGCATTGTTACTTGAGAAAGGCACTGACTTATCAGTCAGAAATGACAATAGTGCTAAGCATTGGTCGTAAAGCACTGACTTATCAGTTAAGAACGACAATAGTGCTGAACGCTGGTCGTATGACATTGACTTATGAGTCAAGAGTGGCAATAGTGCATTTAGCGCTGGTCAATATGATTAGATCTAACCAGGCCGAGCGCGTGCTAGTCCGACCATCCCTACCCGAGTGCGCCACACAGCCATTCGAACCACGTTGAGCGTGCGACAGTCCGACCTTCCGCGCCTGCACTCTCTACATGACCAGTTGAACCACGCCGAGCGTGCGCCAGACAGCCAGTTGGACCATGCCAAGCATGCGACAGTATGACCTTTTGTCCCCATGCGCACCACATGGCCAGCTGGACCACGCCGAGTGCATGCCAGTCCGACCTTCTGTGCCCGCGAGTGCCACACGACCAGCCAGACCATGTCGAGCGCATGCCAATCTGAACTTTTGCGCTCACACGCGCCACATGGACAGTCGGGCCACGCTGAGCGCGGTACGCCCCTATGCGCCACATGGTCAGTCGGCCATTCAGACCACACACATTTATGCGACTCCATGCCCATGCGTGCCACACAACCAGTCGACCTCCGCACGTGCCACTAGTCCACAAGGCACCAACTAGCGCACCATTAGGCCAGTCGACCTCTTGGCCATACATGCTAACTCAGCCCACTTACGCGCACCCGTGTGCATGTTGCAAGACGTCAGGGTTCAAGCGGCTTGTTGGCTAGCCAGCCTTGGGCACCACTCGCATTAAATTTTTTTTTTAGCTATATCAAATCGTTTACAAAAATCATTTGACATCTGTTGACCACGTTTTTGGCCAACGACGTGTAGACGTCAAAACGACAAAAAACCTTCAAGAGAAATATACGACACAGACAATTTTTATAGTGGTTCAGCCCCAATGTGTTGGTAATAGCCTAGTCCACTTAGAGTTATGATTATAGATCTACACTCAAGATCAGATGAACCTGAGTCAACTGAGTTTCTTTAGTGCAGATGAAATGAATACAATATTTCTTTCCAGATACAAATATTCTCTCAGAAAATTCAAATCAAATCCCCTTTATGATGCCATGGGCCTTGTATTTATAAGCTTAGGATCGTACAAATGATGTCCCCCATAATCGGGATATTTTGTTATTCTACTATATTCAATTAATAATAATATTCAAAATACAACAATACACTATTTTTGTGGGATAATCTGAGAGATTCTCGCACATGTATGACTGATTCTTGTTAAAACCGTTGCTAGGATCCTTTGCGTAGCACTGTTCTGTCTAGTCGGTTCACATCACACTCAGGAGGAGAACTGAAGGGTCAAAATTCCTCACTGGTCGGCCAAACCTTCACTGGTTGGCCAAGACAAGTGACTATTCGAACAAAGACAAAACTGGTCGGACAAGCACATGTCTGGTCGGCCAAGGACATGACTGGGCGAACAAGCACATGACTGGGCGAACAAGCACATGACTGGTCAGTCAAAAATCTTCACTGGTCTACCGGGTCACTCCTAAACAAGATTACCCAGCCATTCCTTGTCATTTGTCACTTCTATTGCCACGTCATCGCTTTCAAATATGGAGGATAACATTTGCCCCCCAAGTTTATTATATGATATTCTCACATAATAAACTTTTTTCTTCACTTGCTGACGGCACAATAAAAAAAAATCCAACTGTTCATATTCCCGCCTATGCAATGAACCACGACGCCATAACAGACCACGATCACTGCAATTAACTGCTCTCAATCGTGGGGAGAAAATATACTCAAGGGAATTCCAAGGGTCTAAGAATAAGTGGCAATTTCCACGTTTTCCCTTTAAATAGACCCATAAGTACCCATAATCTCATAAGCAAAAAAGAAGAGCAAAAAATTTCCATCTCCCTCATCTTTTTTTTCCTCTTGGCCGAATACCCCAAAAGTTCTCTTCTTGGCTGAAAGTCTCCAAAACTCCAAGGAAGGCTCCCATTTTTTCCAAGCAAACACAAGGCTTCTTCAAGAAATCTACACATTTGGGTAAGTCTTCTTCCTTATCTCCACTTATGTGTTGTTTTTTTTTTCCAAAGCTTATGAGTAGGCCAAAATCCCCATAAGAAACTTTCCCCTTGAATTTGTGTATGAATCTTTGATATACAATGTGTATTGTGGCTGTTTTGATGTTGTTTAGGCTATGGGTAACTCAATTTTGTCTTTAATTTCATGGAAATTTAAAGAAAAATGAATTTTTCAACCGAAATTGCATATATGGGTATTTGATGATATATAGGGTCCTTAGAAATTATGGAAGCTTTCAAATCCCCCATTTTGATCTTGTTATTGTGTATTTTGGGTGAGGAAATGTGTTTGTGTCCTTTGGGATTTAGGGTTTATCGAAAAAAGTTTAGGGGATGTGTTGTATGGCCGATCGGCCATGGCCTTTTTTTCTGTTTGAATACTTGAGCAAACCTATGGCTGCTTGGACACAATGGCCCCTCGAGTTCCTTAATGCCCCTCGGAACTAGGGTGAAGCCCCTCGGAAGCATCATCGGCTGCTCGGATGCCTCGGCGTGACATAGGTGCACCGATTGGATGTCACGCAGATGGCTGCTGCACTCCCCGGACACCTCGGCACACAGCTGCTGCACTCCTCGGACACGCGCGCACAGCCTGCTTGGATGCCTCGGCGTGACACAGGCCATCCGCTCGGACGACATGCGGTCTACTCGGACATGCACCAAGATCCGCTTGGACACCCCAAGACATCCGCTCGGACACCGTGTTGGCTCCTCGGACACACGCGCACACCGCACCCAATTGGCCACTGGGCCTAGCTCCTCGGACACACGTACGCCCGCACCCGATCGGCCACTGGGCCTAGCTCCTCGAACACACGCACGCCCAATCGGACACTTGCTTGATGTGGCTCCAGCCGCAAGTGCATGCCTCAGCCCCTAGGCTCACATAAAGTTTAATGCCCAACACACGCATGCAATATTTTTACTAACCAGATAAATATTTTATGAGTAGTAAACATAAATATTTTCCTTGAATCAATTGACTTATATTTGTTTGGTTACTCAACTCCCCTTATTTATTTTTTGTAGATGAATCGCTTCGACTATAGGGGAGGTGACAACCATACATATTCTGACACTTCCATCCCGCAGTCGAGCGATACTCCTCAAAGCATCGACTCTTCGTCGAAGTCTCCTAGCAGTCGCACCCCCAAGGATCGCCTTCGCCGTCTTAAAAAATCCTCCCTCGATCAGCCTTATATTTCCTCCACGAAGAACAGTTTCTCAATCAGCAGGCTGACCATTCAGAAATGAGGGTGAAGAAATCCAATAGACTTCCTCAAGACCAAGACCCTCAGGTAGCTCGTAGAGCAGCACAGAAAGTAGTGGAACGCAGTGAAGTCATAATTACGGCTTCTTCAAGACCGCCTCGCCAGACACAAAAACCCAGCAAGCCTCGGAGAAAAATCACTCAGAAATTTACTACCGAGATCCAGCAATTAGCCGTTCAAAAACCAAGAAAAAAAGGAGAAGAAACACCTTCTTGGTTTACAGTCAAACCCTCCAAACTTAACCCCGGCATGTTCGACAAACACATTCAAGCCTTGGACCTGAGAGGGGTTAACTTGATATGTCTGCGCCCTCATCAGAGAGCCAACAAGCCTGGCATACCATACTATGCCTGGTCTAGGCACCACGTATACGTAGGAGCTACCATCCCACTGCATTCTTTCTTTCGGTCAGTAGCAGACTACTTCAACGTCTCTCCTTTTCAGATTGCCCCCAATGGGATTCAGACGTTGTCTGCTCTATACATCCTTTACTTCCTGCAAGGATGGGATCCACCCACTCCTCATGAAGTGCATTATCGCTTCGATTTCAGGACTAACCCAAGCCACAAGAATACAAGTTTTTCCACCTCTTCCACAGGCATAAAGGGATTAAATACCTCCATGGTATCTCTCATAAGTACAATCCTG
Source organism: Humulus lupulus (assembly GCF_963169125.1). Lineage (NCBI taxonomy): Eukaryota > Viridiplantae > Streptophyta > Magnoliopsida > Rosales > Cannabaceae > Humulus > Humulus lupulus. Next base: position 112,590,264 of record NC_084800.1, on the reverse strand, counting down.
GAAAATACTATACAGAGTATTTTCTTACTTCAGATATCAAAGCCAACAACTTAGCTTTTACACATGCGGGTCCATTTCACCAGCCCTTGCCTACCAAAGAAATGTGTTCCCGAGCAGATGAATTGGCTAATATGTGCACCGAGGAGAAGAATGTGAAAGAGTTGGTTACTATGGATAATCTTCAGATGGTGGGCCTGTTACCAAGTAACCAGAACATCATAGTAGAGAGTACTACTGAGGAAGCGAATGCAACTGACCAGTCCAACACCAATACTGAGGTAGTGACCGATCAGTTCTCTCCTGGACCGTCTCCCTACTCTTGTAGACCAAGTGACCTTATCATTAAGGAACCCTAGCCTGAGGATCAACGCAGACGTGTTATTCCCACACAACCTGGGAAAGGAAAGACCATCCAGCTTCATAGAGACTTAAGCTCATCATCTGATGAAGAGGATGACTTCCTTGACAAAATCCTAAACTCGGGTCTAGTAGTCATAGTGAGATGTTTGATTTTAAATAACTTGGTTATATGGGATTTATAGAGCTGTCTTGTAGTTGTGATGTATTTACCTACATATTGCTTTACTTTTTACTAACAAATCTTGTGTTTACTCTTTTGCAGATTCAGAGATGTTCAGGCAATTCAACACCACTCTTGCCCAAAAGAGGAAATCTGGGGAAAGAAGTGGCTCCAACCCCCCAAGAAAAGTTCCAAGGACAACCCCGACCAGCCAAGGAAGAAAACCCGAGGAGCCGATTACAATCCTGCAGCTGACCCCTTTGTCGATTTCTCCCTCTGCGAGCCTAACCCCCACTCACCTGACTAGCTTGAGTGAGGCCCTTCGCACTGCTGGTAACATTGGGAAGGAACTGCTTGACAAAACCCTTCATGATGCTTCAACGATTCAAAGCTTTGAATCCTTGCCTCGGCTTAGTGTTGAAGTCGTCTTACAAAGGGGGCTCGCTCAGCTGATGAATGTAAGTATTTTATCACAAGACAATTTGTTATTAACCATTTTTACTTGTAGTAACTTCCTGTTTTTCATGCAGTCGCTTATCAGCATCAGCCACGCTCAGCATCGAGCAGTAGACTACAAGAAATTGATCAAGGTCTTAAATGATCAACTAGTGGATGCCCAAACTAAAGTGGAGACTTTAACTTCCTCGGAAAAAGATCTCAAATCCAAGGTGGAGCAGGCAGAGAAGACCGTGGCTGAGCGGAATGAGTCTCTTAGGGGGCTGGCTGATGAGAACCAAAAAAAAACTCAAATCAATAAGTCGTTGACTGATCAGCTAGAGAGATTGACTCGTGAGAACGAGGAGCTAAAACGAGAGAAAGAAGTCGATCTCGCTCGCTACGAGGAGATTTGTTTCAATTGCTTTTACCAGGTGTGGAAGATGAACAAACCTCTCAACCTCAACTTTCTCACAGAAGAGGCCAAGGCAGAAGAGCTTGCCAAATGTGAGGCAAAGGCTGCTGAGGAATCAGCTAATCCTGCTAGTACCACACCTTTTTCCCCCACGCTATCGTTCCGACCGGAAGAAGCAACTGATCCTGAGGAAGGTGTTGATCAACCTAACCAGGGAGCCCCATAGCCGACCAGTGAGCCTCCATCTGACCAGTGAGACTCCATCCGACCAGCTGACTCCTTAGCATACTAGTAGACCTTTATTTTCTATTTTGCTACTGAACTTTTGCTCGTATGGCCGAGCTATTGGCACGAACACTTCACTTTTTTAGACTTAATCATTTAAAAGTTTTATTACATAGATGCCTTATATTTTCATATGAGTACTTAGTTTTCTAACTTAGAAATTCTAAACATTTCATAAGTTACTACTAAGCATGCTTTCTCACATTCTTATTGCTCTAACATTTTATGAGCATAGTGTTTTATTTACACACGAATAGTTGTTCTTAACTTAAAATTTTGAAAAAATTCCAAGTTAATTAAGCTTTGTAAAACAAGTTAGCTTAACGGCCCTTTTGACTTCAAAGATTTACAAGCCAGCCTGAAAACAAATATCTTTGCTCGTGTTCTTATTGCTTGTGTTGAATTGTATACCAGTATACCCTATGTGCCCCCAAGTGATTGAGGGTTGAAAAATCCTTGATCACTAGCTACTTGACCGAATTTGTCTGAGTAATTATTACTCGTGAAACACATTGAATATACAAAGGATATTTCAGCAATTAAACACTGCAAAAACATGCAACTATTTAAACGTTGGTCATTCCTCTGATGGATACCGACCAGTTGAACACTGCCCGGTATTTCCTTCAGAGAACCTTTTTTGTTTTAAGTTGTAAAGACAGTTGAACACTGCCAAAGCAAGAATAATCAACACATATGCAAAATTTGTAGCAAGATTCGACCGCGCTGCGCGTGATCTCTTTTATTACTCGTAAGAAGAAAAAAGGACAAAGCGTGTCTAATTACGAGTCTCAAACAAAACAAAATTGTTTAAAATAACATGACTGGTTAGCAAATAGCCAGTTCACAAACAAACTTAAATAACTAGTTAAACACTTGAGACAAAGCTACTACTCTGTAAGCAGTATTTATTGATAATATTTCCTCAAGTGATCGCCATTCCAATAGTTCCTGTTCAGCTCTCCATTTAATCGAGCATGTTTGTAAGTGCCAGGTGGCAAGACTTGCTCAATTTGATACGGTCCCTCCCAGTTTGGTCCTAGTACTCTAGTTGCCGAGTCTCTGATGAACACCTTTCTGAGGACCAAATCTCCAACCTGGAACTTTCGATCTCTAACTTTGGAATTAAAATAGCGGGCCACCTTTTGCTGATGAGTAGCAACTCTCAAGCTTGCTTTTTCTCGTCTCTCCTCAAGGAAATCTAAAGATTCAGCTAGCAACTGGTGATTCTCCTCCTGGTCGTACATGGTTCTCCGATGAGATGGTGGGTCTACTTTCACAGGTAACATGGCTTCATACCCATATGCCAAGGAGAAAGGGGTATGACCAGTTGCTGTTCGAGCAGTGGTCCTGTATGACCAAAGAACTTCTGGTAATTCTTCTGCCCAAGCACCCTTAGCTCGCTCTAGATGCTTTTTTAGAGTATCTTTCAAAGTTTTATTTACGGCTTCAACTTGCCCATTGGCTTGCGGATGAGCTACCGAGGAGAAACTTTTCGTGATGCCATGCCTAGTGCAGAAATTGGTAAATAAGTCACTATCAAACTGAGTGCTGTTGTCAGAGACCATCTTCTTGGGTAGACCATAGCGACATATTATATTCTTAACCACAAAATCTAACACTTTCTTTGAGGTGATCATTGCTAGTGGTTCGACGTCGGTCCACTTGGTGAAATAATCCACAACAACTACTGCAAACTGTACTCCTCCTTTCCCTTTGGGTAGTTTCCCGATCAGATCAATGCCCCATGCTGCAAAAGGCCACGGGCTCTGCATTTGCTTCAAGACATTCGGAGGCGCCATGGGTACTTTAGAAAATCTCTGGCATTTATCACACTTCTTCACATACTCCATGGAATCTTCATTCATTGTAGGCCAGAAAAATCCTTGCCGTAAATTCTTTTTAGATAGACTCTACCCCCTAGCGTGATCTCCACAGAACCCCTCGTGCACTTCAGCCAATAAGTTTTTTGACTGGTCGGGTGCTATGCACCTTAGTAGAGGCAAAGAGTACCCTCTTCTATACAACACCCCATCCATCATAATGTACCTAGCAGCTTGCCTCATAATCTTCTTTGCTTCATTACGATCATCTGGGAGGATTCCTTGCTCAAGGTAAGCAATGATGGGTGTCATCCCAGTGTCAACTATTGTGATGGGCATGGCTTCTTGTTGATTAATGCTCGGCTCTGCTAAGTATTCCACTGGTACTATATTCAGAGTTTCAACATCCTTTGCACTAGCTAATTTTGCTAGAGCGTCCGCGTTAGAGTTCTGCTCCCGCGGTACCAGCTTAATAGGATACTCCTCGAATTGTGCTAGCAGATCCTTGGTCTTATTCAAGTACTCCATCATGTGTAGGCCCCTTTCTTGATATTCCCCTAAGACTTGGTAGAACACCAACTGGGAATCACTATTCACTTCAACTGACCGGGCACGAACATCTCTAGCCAAGCGTAAGCCTGCTAGGAGGGCTTCATACTCTGCCTCATTATTAAAAGCATTAAATCTGAATCTTAATGTGTAATGAATTCGGTGCTTCTCCGGCGTGACTAATATAATTCCAGCTCCCGAATGATGTTCGATTGACGACCCATCAACAAAAAGTTACCAAGCAGGAAGATCTTCTCTCTGCCCAGTTACACGCTCTTGCTGGTCAGGAATATCAGCAATCCCAGTACATTTAGCAATAAAATCCTCCAAAGCCTGTCCCTTAATAGCAGATCGTGGTTGGTATTTGATTTCGAATTGGCCCAATTCAACCGCCCATTTAAGTAGACAACCAGATGACTCCGGTTTCTGCAAGACTTGACGTAGGGGCTGGTCGGTAAGAACTTTAATGGGATGTGCCTGGAAGTACGGTCGCAATTTGCGGGATGCAAGTACCAAGCAATAGGCTAACTTCTCAATCATGGGATACCTGGACTCTGCTCCTATCAGTTGCTTGCTAACGTAGTACACCAGACGCTGCACTCTATCTTCTTCTCGCACTAGAGCAGCACTAACAACATGCTCTGTGACTGCTAGGTAAATAAAGAGGTCTTCCCCATCAACTGGCTTCGAAAGAACAGGAGGTTGAGCCAAGTGCTCCTTTATGGCTTGAAAAGCTTGCTCACATTCTTCCGTCCATTCAAACTTCTTGCTTCCTCTAAGCAAGTTAAAAAACGGGTCCGTCGATTTAGAGATGAACCTACTTAGAGCAGCAATCCGCCCAGTCAAGCTTTGCACATCCTTAATTCTGGCCGGAGACTTCATTTCTGCGAGTGCTTTTATCTTTTATGGATTTGCTTCTATTCCTCGCGAGTTCACAATAAACCCAAGAAATTTTCCAAAACTTACTCCAAATGAGCATTTGAGGGGATTCAACTTCATGCTGTACTTTCTCAGTACTGCAAAGCATTCCTCCAAATCTCGTACATGTCCTTCAGCTTCCTTCGACTTCACCAGCATGTCGTCTACGTACACCTCCATATTCTTGCCAATTAAGTCACGGAACATGCCATTCACTAAACGCTGGTATGTGGCTCCCGCGTTCTTCAAGCCGAATGGCATAACCTTATAATAGTACAACCCTATGTTTGTTCGAAAATTGGTATGCTCCTCATCGAGAGGGTGCATACTAATCTGATTATACCCTGAGTAAGCGTCCATGAAGAACAAGGTTTCATGGCCAGAGGTCGCGCCCAGCAACTGGTCTATTCTTGGCAAAGGAAAATAGTCCTTTGGACATGCTTTGTTTAGGTCGGTAAAGTCCACACAAGTCCTCCACTTTCCATTGGACTTGGGCACCAACACTGGGTTTGAAACCCAAGCAGGGTAATATGCCTCCCTTATAAACATGTTTTCCTTTAGCCGTTCCACATCCTCCTTAAGAGCCTTTGCTCGATCTTTGTCAAGCAACCTTCTCTTCTGCTGCACTGTTGGATAGCTTTCATCCACGTTGAGCACGTGGCTGATCACTATTGGTGAGATACCCACCATATCCTTGTGAGACCAGGCGAAGACATCTTGATTCCTCCGCAAAAATTCTACCAGCTGTGCTTTTACTTCTACTTTCATATTTTTTCCAACCTTGACCCCTCTGGTCGGGTCATTCTCATCTATTAGAACCTCCTCTAACTCCTCGGTAGGTCCCACATCACTTTCATAATCCCCAAAGCGAGGATCAAAGTCCATTCCCTCGCTTTGGGCAACGCCCTATTTGGTGACATTATCACCGGATGGGGCTTGTTGTTCACTTAAACCAAGAGTGCTTTCTTGGCCAAGCTCCTCAAACATTCCTCCTCGATCGGCCATGACTGTAATGCTTTGGTTGACATCCATCTCATCTACCTTCTCTCTATCGGCACATACAATCATGTTGTTTTCTTTGGCCCCCTTTCGTGCTTTAGCCACCAAGGCATTGTAACATTCTCTAGCCTCTCTCTGGTCTCCTCGGACGCAACCTATGCCTGTACTGATCGGGAACTTCATAGAAAGGTGCCATATAGAGACTGTCGCATGCAAGGTTGTGAGTAGTAGTCGACCAATAACCACATTATAGGCGGACGGGCAGTCGACTATCAAAAACTCTGTCATAACTGTCTCATGCTTGGGAGCATCCCCTGTTGTGACTGGTAACTTGATCGTTCCAGCTGGTGACAACCCTTCTCCAGTAAATCCATAGATGACTTGAGAGCATGGCTTCAAGTCATTGATAGAGAGTTTCATTCTTTCAAAGGATGATTTGTAGATAATGTTCACAAAACTCCCTGTGTCGACCAGGCATCTCTTCACCTTCATATTTTCTATTTGGACTGTCACGATGAGAGGGTCATTATGAGGATATCTCACGTGTCGTGCATCATCTTTAGTGAAAGTGAGGGACTCACTTTCGTACCGTGGGTTCTTCGGAGGCTGCTCCTCTACAGTCATGACCTCGGATGTTGATGCTGCATCTAACTCATGTCGGAGTGTTCGAGCGTACCTCTCCCTTGCCTTGTTGCTATCCCCAGCTAGATGTGGACCTCTACATATGGTGTCCAGAGTGAAGTCCATAGGCTTGGGTTGCAAAGGTGGGGATCGTTGCCGCTTAAACCTAGGATTATTGTTACTTCCCTCTCCTTGGGTCTTTTCTGCTCGATATTTTTTCAATTTCCCCGACCGGAGGAGAAACTCTATCTCGTCTTTGAGATGATTGCATTCATTCGTGTCGTGACCATAGTCTCCATGGAAACGACAGAAATTATTCAAATCTCTCTTACTCATCTCCTTCTTGATGGCTGGGGGTTTCCGCTAGGGGACCTCCTGATGACTTGCGAGATATATCTCCGCTTAGCTGGCCGAAAGAGTGGTGTAATTGGTGAGCCGAGGTTCATACTTAGTTGGCTTGTCGTTTGGTCCCGACTTAGCCTTCTTTTCATTGTGGCAGTCAGACCCGTTATTCCCACGTTTCTTACCACCACTTTGATCATTTCCACCATTCTTGGGAGGATCAGTCGATCTGCTCAAATTGTTCAGGCCTTTCTCTCCCTTCTCAATCGCGTCATCCAATTTCATATATCTATCCGCCCGGTCAAGAAATTGTTGTAACGGTGAAATTGGGTTGCGATGAATACTGTCCCATAAAGGACTCCGATAGATTATGCCAGAAGAAATGGCCACCATCTTCCCCTCATCTCCAACCGTGGTTGCTTGGTTGGCTTCTCTCATGAACCTTTGTATGTAGTTTTTGAGAGATTCATCTTTCCCTTGTTTAATATCTGCCAAGTGATTGGCATAAACTGGAGGGGTCCGAGCAGCGCTGAACTGCCTACAAAACTTTTTCCTGAAACTCTCCCAAGAAGTGATGGAGTTTGGCTTAAATTTCCAATACCACTCTTGGGCAGTGTCGGACAATGTAGTGGGGAAAACTCTGCACCGATAGTCATCACTCACTCTGAGCAGCTCCATTTGGTCTTTGAATTTCCCCACATGCCTTATCGGATCTGCCTTTTCTATATAAACTGCCAGTACCGGTGCTTTGTACTTCGCTGGTGGCTGGGCTGCTCTAATTCGAGCACAGAACGGGCTACCACTCCTGTGGTCTATTGGATCGATTGCAGAAGGTCGTTTCGACCGACCCTGAACTGCTACTGTCAGAGCATCAAGCTGGGCTTGGATGCCTGGGGCCACAGCTTGGGACTCATTCTCGGGACCGCCTGGTTGGGCGCTCCTATCCGGTACACCATCATCAAGTATTTCTACTTGACTGGTAGGTTGGTTCGGATCTCGCCCTTCGACCGGGACGGTCCTTCTCCTGTCAACATTAACGTCTCTTAGATCCTTCTGAGAGGTATGCCTCCCTAACTGATCGAACACCGTACTCTGAGTTTTTTTGGAAGGCTTGTCGTGCGGGACATGCTCCTTGCCATTGCGCTGCTGGTTGGGATGCAGTGGTGGCCTTTCTGTCTACGCTGGGCGGTCTTTTCCTCCTCGCTGGTTGTTGTCATTCTTCTCCTTTGACTGATTAATGTGATGACTATCAGCTTCATCACGACCATGCCCGTCTTTGAAGTGTGAAGTTTCTTTACCTCGAGGAGCCCTATTTTGCTCCTGCTCAGGTGGAGTTTTCTTACTGCCTGACTTGTGACTTCCGGATCTGGAAGTCTCTGATCAGTGGCTCCTTGAGGAGGTTCTGGAGTTCCCCCTTTGGGTTGAGGCAGTGCCAGATCGGACCCCATCTTCTTCCCGACCGGGTGGGTTACTACCACTCCTATTTGGTCCTCGAGAAGTGGGTCTGTCAGTTTTTTTGCGACCAGCTTCTGTGGTCCTTGCTCCTGGGGTGGCTGCTCCTCGTGCTACAGATTGGGCATTGGCATGGGTAGCTGCCTCCAGAGCGAGTGCAGCCTCGCGATGTCGCTTATCGGCCTCCTCCTACTGTCGCCTGATTTCTTCGCTCCTAGCGTCCATCTCCCGTCTTTGCTGCTCAAATGCAGCCTTCTGCCTAGCCATTTCTTCAGTGAACGACTCCTGTCTGGCATTGAATTGTGTCATTTCCTCCTGGAAAGCCGCCATGGCTTCCTGGAGTTGTTCAACCTCTGGAGTCACGTCCTCGAGCAAGACTCTAGGCTCAGTCTCATGGTCTTGAGGACCAGGACCTTCTGATCTAGCAGGCTCTTTAGAGGAACCTGGCTTCTTGGAGGCCGCATTGGTGTTCTTAGGCGCCATAATGCTACGGTGATTGTTTGTCTTTCTCTTCAGGCTCTCAATGAAAGCACCAAAATGTTGAACGCATTTTTGGCCAACGACATGTAGACATCAAAACGACAAAAATCCTTCAAGAGAAATATACGACACAGACAATTTTTATAGTGGTTCAGCTCCAATGTGTTGGTAATAGCCTAGTCCACTTAGAGTTATGATTATAGATCTACACTCAAGATCAGATGAACCTGAGTCAACTGAGTTTCTTTAGTGCAGATGAAATGAATACAATATTTCTTTCCAGATACAAATATTCTCTTAGAAAATTCGAATCGAATCCTCTTTACGATGCCATGGGCCTTGTATTTATAGGCTTAGGATCGTACAACTGATGTCCCCCATAATCAGGATATTTTGTTATTCTACTATATTCAATTAATAATAATATTCAAAATACAACAATACACTATTTTTGTGGGATAATCTGAGAGATTCTCGCACAGGTATGACCGATTCTTGTTAAAACCGTTGCTGGGATCCTTTGTGTAGCACTGTTCTGTCTAGTCGATCCACATCACACTCAGGAGGAGAGCTGAAGGGTCAAAATTCCTCACTGGTCAGCCAAACCTTCACTGGTCGGCCAAGACAAGTGACTATTCGAACAAAGACACAACTGGTCAGACAAGCACCTGACTGGGCGGACAAGCACATGTTTGGTCGGCTAAGGACATGACTGGGCGGACAAGGGTATTGACTGGGCAGACAAACACATGACTGGTCGGTCATGACACTTGATTGGTCAGTCAAAAATCTTCACTTGTCTACCGGGTCACTCCTAAGCCAGATTACCCAGTCATTCCTTCCATTTGTCACTTCTATTGTCACGTCATCGTTTTCAAATATGGAGGATAACACATCATAAAACTCTCTAGCTAAAATAAATTCTAACTTGAGAGTCATGGACAAACTCTAGTGGAAAAAATTTGTCTACATGTTAAAAAAATCCAATAAGCCAGTCGGACTAGCCATCCATGCCAAATAAGCTTGCTAGATAGGCCCAACCCAACATAAGCAAGCTCACATATACTGAATGAACCGCCCAAATGGTCAATCGATACCCGGACCTGAATCCAATACACTCAATCAGACAAAGACCTTGAAACGGGCAAGATACACGCAACCCTTCTCATGAAATTCGGAAGGTAACCACCTGGAGCGAGTCAGAAAAATCAGGAAGGTGAAAGAGCAACGGTAGGGAAAACGACTATAAGTAAGACCCTAAGGGGATAGTAGCGAATCATCTGAGAACCAACACTCTCAATATTCTCTCTGACTAGAAATATTCTCTCAAACTGATCCAGTCAAGCAATTCGACCAATCAGCCTAATCGGACCAGATCTGACCGGACTGTCAAGCTCCGTCGCCAGCATCGCCGTCACCATGACCATTACTCTACTCATCTATTCTCTATTACTTACGTTATTTTTTTACTTCTGTCGATTACCTTTTATTACAATCCAACTAACTTGAGCATCGAAGTCCCTTTAGACGACACCCCATCAGTTCTCCCAATTGAACTCTAGTCTCGTTCTTTTGTCATTGACAGGTTGTTGGTGCCCAAATAATCAAATGTTGGAAAACGCTTCCATGTTGTGGATTACAATAGGAGATTTTTTTTCTTCATATCTATGTTTTTTTTTTAAGTTGATTTACAAAAAGATTGACATTTAACATTTTCACCTTTTTTATGGCTTTTTCGTTTTGGAAGTTCATAATTATGGGATTTTCTTTCCCATAAATTTGAATAAATATATAATTATGTCATAGTTCTAATAATAGTTATGTTTTCTTTCATTTTGAGGGTAATTTTGTTTTTTTGTTTTTTTTTTCATTTTTTTCCTTCATTTTTTTTCCTCTCTTCTTTCAACCATTTTTTCCCTCTTTTTTTTCTTCTCTTCTTTCAGCAATAATTATTTTACTACTTTATTATTTGTTATCATTTATTATTTAAAACTTTTTTAGTGTTTTTTCTACTATATGTAGAAATATTCAAATAAATTTTTTTAGCCTTTTCTTTTTAAAGTATCCCTGATACGAACATCCAAATTTGGAAAGGAAAAAAATTATTTATTATCATTTATTATTTTAATTTTTTAGTATTTTTTCTACTATATGTTGAAAAATTCACATCAATTTTTTCATCTTTTTCTTTTTAAAGTAACCCTAATAGAAATATCCAAATTTGGAAAGAAAAAATATATATGAAAACATGAATGGGTAACTAGTTACCCTGATGAAAACGTTCAAATCTGGAAAAAAAAATCTGATATGAAATTGTAAATGGGTAATCGGTTACCCTAGTGGTAACATCCAAATCTAGAAGAAAAAAAATAGATATGAAAACTTGAATGGGTAATCAGTAACCCTTCTAGAAACATCCAAAATTAGAAAGAAAAAAATAGATATGAAAACATGAATGGGTAAGCAGTTACTTTGATGAGAACATTCAAATCTGGAAAAAAAAATCTGATATAAAAGCGTAAATGGGTAACTGGTTATTCTAGTAGAAACATCTCCCCCTAGTGGAAACATCCAAATCTAGAAGAAGACAAAATAGATATGAAAACTTGAATTGGTAACCAGTAACCTTGATAGGAACATCCAAAGTTGGAAAAAATAATAGATATGGAAACAGAATGGGTAACCAGTTACCTTGATGAGAATATTCAATTCTGAAAAAAAAAAAAAAACTGATATGAAAACATAAATAGGTAATTAGTTACCGTGACGGGATCATCAAAATCTTAAAAGAATATATATATATATATATATATGAAAATGTGCAAGTTTTCAGTTACTTAACCTAGATAAAGAAAAAAAAAATAGTCATGGTCTTTAAAAAACGTAGAAGAAAAAGAAAAAGCTGGAAATAAATTGATTTGATTTTTTTAATATAGTAAAAAAAAATAAGTATAATAATAAAAAAACGATAATAAATAACAAACTAGTTTGAGTTGAAGGCAAGACAACTAAATATGAGACTCTCCACAAAAGTTCAACGAAAGAGCGAGGAAAAAGAAAACGTCACAGAGAAGAGAAGTTGAAGAGATGAAAACTGAAAATATATTTGTGATTTTGAATTGCAACATTAAATTATGAAAAATAAAGATTAAAAAATATAAAAATAATAAATAAATTAAGTTTCCTTTTTAAAATACTAAACTCACTATATAAAAATATTCAAATAAAAAATATTGAAATGACTAAAATAACTTCTAATTTAAATAAACTTAATTAAGAGTATACAAAAATATAGGAAACTAAATCCATAAATTTGAAATTCATAAAATTTTAAAAAACCATAAAATAATTTTTTTGAAAAAAGAGCGATATTTTTGTAAACTTGTTAAAAAAATCATAAAATATGTAATTTCATCTACAAATAGTCAATCTTAACCCCCAAACAATAATGAAAAAATTACACACAATACTGTAAATTCTAAATTTTTTTTAAAAGTATAGAATCTTAAAAAAATTACAAAAATATTATTAACAGTTTGTAACAGTTCTGTTATTGTTTGTAATAATTTTTCATTTAGTTTGTAAATGCTGTTTACAAAATTGTAACACATAGTTACGAATTTGTAAATTTTTGTTACAAAAAACTGTATTGTTAGTAAACTTTGTTAAAAAAAAAAACATGCTCTGTATTTACGATTCACACTCTGTATTTTTGTAACTTTTTAAGATTATGTATTTTTAATTATGTTTTAAAATTTTAGGAATTTTTGTAAAGTTCCCAAAAAATAAGTCATCAATAATAAGACAAATTGTGAAACAAAAAAGAGAAATTAGTGGCAAAAGTTCATCATCATATAAATTAGTTGCACTTAAATCCTTAAAAAAAATTACAACAAAAGTCCCTTCCGTTATGATTTTGGCGCAACAATTAGTTTTTTGTCATTAACTATAGAAAGATTTATTCAAAAGTTCCTAATCATATGAATTAGTTATACTTAATAAATATCATAAATTGAACTTATTATTAACTTGTATGTTTAAGTTATATATAGTTTGTAATATTAATTAAGTTTTTGTTAATTCAAAATTTAATTTTTTTATTAATTTAAACTAGATTATAAAATGATTTTATTAGGACTATCTGGTGCTCTAAAAAGTGATTAGGGATTTAAGTTCAAGTAAATAATATAATTAGGGACTTCTGCCATAAAATTTTTTATATTTAATGGCAAGGAACTAACTGGTGCACCAATAACAGAAGGAACTTTTGCTGTAAATAAAAAAGTTAGAGATTTTTATGTAGAACTAATTCATCTGATTAGAAACTTTGCCATAATTTCTCAACAAAAAAATAAAGGGAAATAAAAACAAATGGCGGGAACAACTAATTTCACATGTATTTGCCTTTTTCGCCTTAAGAATAAACAAAATATGGATAATCTTGGCAATATGCTAATAAATATTCATATTTTCCTTCATTTCACTTTTACCTTCTCTTTTATTCCAATTTTACTAAACAACTTTAAAGTAGACACCCAATTCATATTCTCCAACCATTTTATCATACCTCATACACAGTCTATTCTTAGCTCTTTACATCTTTCTGAGTTCTTACTAACAAAACCTAAATGCTGAGTGGGTGACCAAATACTAGTTTTGCACCTCTTCATTCCACATGATGCGTAATAACTAAAAAGTTTCGGGTGGTATGTGAAAAAAGAAAATGGAAGCTGTTTTTTAAAGTGAAAAAAAATGTATAACTATATAAAAATACATTATCCCTTTCCAAGTTTATTTTGCTAAGGAATTGGATGGTGATTATGACTTTAGGAATGATTTGAGAAACACTCTATGGTAATTTGCTTTGCCTGGGCACTGAACCACTCTTAATAGGGGAGGTTTGTACATTGTTTATCTTATAAATATATATTATTGATCTCCCAATATATATACCTTTTATTAAGAAATGAGTACTTCAATCTTCAAGTATGTAACTTAATATTTATTGATACACCCCAAGAACCATATTATATATAAATATAAATATATATATATATATATATACACTCTTATCAAATTTAGACGAGAAAAAAAATCAATTTTAAAGGATTTTAATTTTTTCATATTTGGATTGAATTAATAAATTTAAAAAAAATTGAAAAATTAAAACTTTAAATGTAGTCTAATTTTATGAAATTTAGAACAATTATATAAATATATATAAAAAGAAAATATTAAAAAAATCTCAAATTCAAATTTGTGGAAACATTTTTCTCTATTTTTTCCCTATATTCTTTCATAAAAAATTTCTGAACTAAAATTCAATGTCCAAACAAGACTAGTTTTCTTCACCCTTTTCTTTTTGTGCTCGAATATATTACAAGGAAGATTAGTTCAAACCTGAGCAATAGACTCCTTAAGCTAGAATTTCAAATTACACATTTAATATAACCCTTTCTAATTTTCTAAGTTCCGTAAATGAATCATTAAGTAGAACGTATAAATGACCACGTGCGTTGTTTCTTTCAAGCCATTTACACCCTAAAAGGATCACCTTAGACTAGAGAGTTGTATCTAAAATATTTTAGGTTAGAGGTACTAGTTTTGTTACTTATTGGACAAACAATATTACATCTCAAAATTCACAGTTTTCTACTTTATGCATGCCTCGTTATTTTCATCTCAAAAGTTTCTTAACTAAATAACAATGTCAATGCCTAAGGAGCATAAATTGATTAAGTAGGCTTTAATTAAGTTGAATTCAAGCTATTGACTAAGCCTCTCTAGTACCAAGATATTAACTAACAATATTTAGTGAGTGATAATAGTGTTAGTGGAAGAATAAGAGGGTGTTTGACACCTTAACTAAAAAACTGTTTTTTGTTTTTAAAAGCTAAAAACTGTTTTTTGAAAACAAGTTGGGGGTGTTTGGCGTTGTTTTCAGAAAATAATTTTTAAAAACAAAGTTACAAAAAACAGAAAATTTTGAGAACAACAAAAAGTTGTTTTCTGTTGTTCTCAAAAAAAATTTGTCTATATTTTTTTTTCTCACATCATTTATTTATTTAATATTATCTAATATCATTTATTGTCACATAATTTTCTCTCTCATTAGTTTCTCTCTCTTCAGTTTCTCTCACATCACTTAATATATCATCATTTTCTCTCTCTCGTCATTTCATCTCTCATCACTTTCTCTCTACTCACTTCTCTCTCTTCACTTTCTTTCTCATCACATTCTCTCTCTTTTTTTCTTGGATCAATTTCTCTCTTCTCAATTTATATTTCTTCAAATTTTATCTCATTTCTTTCTCACTTCTGATTTTTCATCATTTTTTTTTCAAATTATTTTATCTCATTATTTATTACAAACTTTTTAAATATTTTTCTCTTTGTAAATATATTTGTTAATATTTTATTTAAGATTTAAAAAAAATAAAACTAAAAAATTATTTTTAGAAAACATTAACCAAACACCTCTTGTTTTTTGAAAACTACAAAAACAATTTTCTGTTTTCATTTCTGAGAACATAACTTTGAAAACAAATAACAGAAAACAATGCCAAACAAGCCCTAAGTTTCCTTGAGAAAAAGGCAAAGCAGAGACATTGTAATACTTTATTATTTGATGAGAGAGAGAGAGAGTACGTACTACCCTTATTTACAATTATCTTGCATATGAGATGAGAGTATGGCTTTCGATCGCTACAGCCCTACGGTATCCCCTTCCCCATAAAGTTTTGCTTTGAGATGAAAATTAAGATATATAACTGTATCTGCATTTTTCTTTTTCTATTCATACTCACAAGCAACTCAGCACGATTTGCAGTGAACATCCCTTTATTTATATATATATATATATTTATATATATTTATTTGTTACGTGACCCTCGTTATTGGAGGAGTTCAACCTCGTCACTTCTCTCTCTCTCACGTTTCATTTATTTAACTTTTTCAGACAAAATAATAACGAGAAAAGCCTTACTTTCTTCTAACATAGCACAAGCTAGATTAATCTTTCAATTATCATGTCAACCGAACATTGTTGTTGAGCTATGTTACACAATTAACTCTCATTGACTAACTATAAAATTTGTTAATTAAAAAATACACAAAATAATTGGAATTCAAATACAATTATACTCTTCAGAAATAATAATATATATAGAGTATGACCATGATCAAGCCAACCAATAATAATAGAAGATGCCAAAGGACATCTAAATTGTTATATTAGGCACCACAACTAATAACAAGTATATGGAGACTACCAAAAGGATTTAATATTAGGATAAATAGTATTTTTGCTCCCGAACTATGACCACTATATGATCGTGGCCCCCGAATAATTCGCGATGTTAAAAATTCTTCCCGAACTATACACGTTATTGAAATACGAAACTTCGGTTAGATTTTGTCCTAGGTGGCTAACAACTTGATGATGTGGCATTTTGTCTGTTGATGTGGCAGTCTCATGTGTAGAATAATTAGCGATTTTTCCCTTCGAACTTTGACCACTACCAAATTGCACCATTTTTTATTCAAACTAATTTAATTTTTTTTAAATCTATTTTTTTTCTTAAAAATAATAATTAAATCCTTAAAAATTTTAAAAAATCAATTAAAAAGATTAAGAAAATAAACAATACGAAAAGTTTCAAATTAATTAAATAAATATTCAAATATTCAAAAATTGAAAATCTAATTGTTTACTGAGTTTTTCGGAAACTAGAAATATAATAAAAAAGAGAGCTAGAAAGATTGGATCGAAGATAAACAAGCACAATTTTTACGTGGTTTGGGCGTTAATGAGCCTTAGTCCACGAGTCTATTGTATTAGATTTTTAGTAAGCTTTTGACAATGAATTTTTCTGTAAGTTTGAGTAGAGCAATTGCTTACAAGAGAAAATCTCGGATCCCCGCTATAGTGCACAACAGGTCCTATTTATAGGCAGTTAGATGCGATGCGCTTTAGGCCAGACTAATCCGGGCCCAATAGGGATGTAATCATGGTTTGTTCGCTAATGGAGGCTTAATACAAAGGATATTGCTAAATAATACATATTAATCAAGGCCCATTGGGCCGATTTGGGCATGGCCAAGCCTTATAGCTATCAATCGTACATAGCCTCAGACTGGTCTGCGTGGGCTTCTAAGGGGATCCTGGAGACAGGATCTGTGAGAGTAGTGGCAGTACTTCCTAGTAGCAGCGTACATTCCGTATGTAACCTCTTCTATAGGTTAGTTGAGGAGATCAACTTCCGTGTTTCTTTGGGATATGTAAGGGCAGGGAAGATTAATCTTGCCCTATCCGGACGTCTGGTCCGAGTACCTTTACTAATATCCCAGTTCATTTGCCAGAGTCCTGGTTCGCTCACCAGGACAGGTTCATCCGTGACACGGTCTATACACAGACTAGCGAGTCGACCACTTCTATTGGCATCTAGGAGGATACGGACAGATTGGGACCGGGAAGATGAGTTGGGCCTGCATCTTGGTCCTGGTTCCCTTGTCATGGTCGCGCCTATCAGACGTTGTTGGGCTTACTGATGATTGGGCCTTCAGAACTTTCTACTTCTTCATCGGGCTCAGGATGGGCCCGGATCTCTTAAAGGAAGCCCGTGGGCCCATTGCGTTGCGTCACGTGTCCAGGGGAAAAACAAGGATAACACTAATTAATAACAAATATTTTTTTTACTTTTTCTTTTCTTTTACAATATAAAATAAATATATCTTAAAATAAAAATTAAAAATAAATCCTAAACAAAGTTTTTCCCCTTTGTCTTCCCCCTTTGAAATTAATTTGTTTTTATTTGTTTAAATCCTTCATCATTCGTCCTTATCTTTAATTAAAAGTTTTTTCTTTATTTTAAATTTTCATTCTAAAGTAGATTTCTTTTATATTGTAAAAGTAAAGAAAAAAAAGTAAAAAGAGTTATTTGTTACTAATTAGATTTTCAATTTTGTAAGGACTTAATTAATATTTTTAAGATAAAAATTTAAATTAGTTTTAATAAAAAAAGACACAATTTGGAAGTGGTCTAAGTTCGGGGGGTAAAATTGCTACTTATTCTACACATGGCACTGCCACATCAACAGACAAAATGTGACATCATCATTCTGGTAGCCACTTAGGACGAAATCTAACAGAAATCTCATATTTCAGTAACGTGTATAGTTCAAGGGTAATTTTTAACATCGTGAATCATTCGGGAGGCACGATCATATAGTGATCATAGTTTGGGGGTTAAAATTTTTATTTATTCTTAATATTATACCCACATTTATATATATATATATATTAGATACAAGCAACGCAACATGCAATGCACATTTGCTTAGTTTTATTTATAGAATTTATTAATTATTTTTATTAAATTTTTATGATTGTCATATAAATTTCAAATAAATAAACAATATTATATATAAAAGAAAGAATCACATAAACATATTAAAAGAAAAAAATTAAACCAAAACATTGTTGTGGTTTTATAAAATATACATATAAATATAATATGATAACCTTTTAGATCACAAACTACCATATTTAAGGTGCAAAACATTCATGATATTATTCAAATTACACCTCAATGATTGAAGAATAAGCTTGTTTATTCTTGATAGAAGATAAATATTATTCTAATTTCTTATTTAGTTACACAATCATACTATTTATATACATACGACACCTATATATAATATATTTATAATATTTATTGTTATTCAATTGAATATATATTTATATAAGTTAAATCAAATAAAAAAATACCATTTTTTCTTTCTAAACATAAATAATAATTTTTTTAAGAAAAATTAAGATTATGTGTTATACATTATTATTATAAAGATATTTTATAATATTTAAATAATTAGTCTTGTATTAAATATTATTATAATAATAATATTTGAATTCACATTAATTAAAAAATTAGGACTATATAATATTATCATAATAATATTTTATAACATTTGAATTTATATTAATATAATTATTAAATATTTAGTCTTGTATTATATATTATTATAATAATGACTATTTTATAACATTTTAATTTAAATTTATATAAATATAATTATCAAATATGTATTATTATATTAAATATTATTATAATAATTATATTTTATAGTATTTGAATTTATATTATTATAATTAATAAATATCTATTTTTAATAAATTTTAAAGATATATTTTGTTAAAGTTAAAAAAACGTTAAAACCAAGAATTTTCGTTATCTACACACTTTATATATAGGAAATTTTTTGGATAATGATTGTTTTTAATCACTACCGATAAGTATTTTTAGTATTTTCGGTATATGGATAAATTATAACTCTATTTTTTTTAATATGACGGTGTATAATGTATTTATAGGAGACCTCTCACAAATTTTCAGAATTTTTTTGATAATTTAGGATGCCGAAATCAAGATTTAAATAGCCTATTGTACGCATGTATAAATATTGAAGCAAGCATGTGTGCAACAAGCTGTTTGAATCTTGATTTCGACATCCTAAATTATTCAGAATTTATTGAAAAATTTGTACAATGTACCTTGTAACTACATTATACACCGTCTTGTAAAAAAAGTTAAAGTTGCAGCTTATTTATGTATCAAAAGTAATAAAAATGCCTATAGATAGTGATTAAAAATAATAACTACTATAGTGGTACCATATATAAATGGTACATTATAATATTGGTTGTTTTTAATTACTACTTATAGATAATTTTAGTATTTTCGATACATGAATAAGTTGCAACTCTAATTTTTTTATATGACGAAGTTTAATATAGTTATACGGTGACCTCCAAAAAATTTCAAGAAATTCTGAATAATTAGACGCTGAAATTAGGATTCAAACAACTTGTTGCATGCGTATTTGTCTCGATATTTATACGCGCATGCAACAAGCTCTTTGAATCCTAATTTCGACATCCAAAATTATTCAGAATTTCCTGAAAATTTGTGGGAGGTCCCCTATAACTACATCATACACCATTAAAAAATAGAATTGCAACTTATCCATATATCGAAAAGGGATATTAGCAGTGAAACTCCCAATGTAATTTATTTTGTTACACTTAACTCCTTATGTAGTTATTTTGGATGCCAAACTACTCGCCCTTAAGGATTTAGTGCAGCCGTTGGTCCCTCCTCGTTAACCCAGACTAGGGTCCCACGTGGTAGCACCTTATTGGAGCAAAAATCCTTTTTTTAATATTTAAAATTTAAATTTAAATCTAAACATTTGTAACTATTTTTTCTTTTTAAAATAATGTAATTAAATTTTAGATATATTAAATCTTTTATTTTTAAAACTTAATATAATTTTTTAAATAATTTAAACATAAAGAATACAAACAAATCATATTTTAAGGAAACTCAATCGATATTTACCAAAAAAAAAAACTCCTTCGACAAAGACAAATATCCATTGTTTATGAACCCAGACAAAATCGAGCCACACTCAAATGAAATCGAGGCAATAGGATGACTTTGTTACCATGGCAGAACTGCGAAAACATGGCGATCCTTCCCCAATCTACGGTTAGGCTCTATTCTTCATCTTTATTTTCTTGTTTGACATGATAATGGTAAAATTGGTTGTTTGTATTTTTGGGGGGTCATGGGTATTTTTTTGGGTTCCATATCACAATATTTTCTGGATTCTTGGGGTATATTTTTTTATTATTTATTTAGTTGGTGGAATATTGATTGTGTTGGTAAAAGACAATTATCTTTTATTGTTTATTTTAGTTTGCTAATCTTGTGTGCATAGGACAAGGTGGGGCCCATGTAGATGCATTAGAGAATCTTTGATTGAATTTGATGTTCACTTTAAATGTGTGTGTCTGTCTTGATGTATTGGGTGTATGTGAGCTATATTGATTGTCTTAAAGATACTCAACGGTGTTGACCAGGGCATTATTTTAAACTAAACTATACTTTGTTTAATAGATGTGACTGTTGATGTGGTGGTGAACCTAGTAAAGGAAAGTGGATATAGAGGCAAATTGTGAAGTTCAACAAGAGGAGATTGATGTTGAACCAGAGTTGGAGCCCAACGGTACTGAATACACTGACAAAGAACAATCAACTTTTGAATTGGTAGGTGAGATTGATGCTCAATAGTTTGATGTGTTTGATGAGTGGTGGGATGGTGGACTAGTGACTCAAGAAAATGTCGAGAAAGATACATGTGTCGATGACATTCGTGGAACAAAGGACAACCACACAATTGAGAATGGCAGGGGTGAAACTAATGCAATAGCTGAGGAGTTTACATTTGAAGAGGAAGAATTTCTACAGGATGTGGAAGCTGAGAAAGAGATTGGTCTACAATCTGATCTAGGCAGATGGTGGGGCTCAGTAACAGACTTCTGTCACCAAGTTGTTGTTGATGGGAGCTCTGATGGTGTATCTTCTTGACAGGATATGTGTAGCTTATATAGTGACTCTGATGACCCTATACCGAAGACTAAAATAGAATTTAATCTAAAGGCTAGATTTGAGGGATTCAAGTTCTTACTCGGAATGGAGTTCACATCCGTCATCATCCTCAGAAATACAATAAAGGAATACTTTATACACGTTGATAGGGAATATGTCTTAAGAGTGAATGATGCCCATAGAGTGAGAGTGAAGTGTAGGGGTGAGGGTTGTGAATGGATGATGTTTGCATTGGTGCATGGTGGCAGAGATAGTTGCACTTTCAAGGTGAAGACACTTATTGATAAGCACACTTGCGGTTTAGTGTTCAATAATATACATGTCAACACAACTTGGCTTGCAAAGCACTTTCTTGACCATTTCAGATTAAATCCAAGCATGACATATGCTGCATATAAAGAGATCACTACGAAAATCAAGTTTGCTCAAGTGTCAAGTTGGTCTTTTGTTAGAGCAAAGACCAAGGCTAGAAAGATATTGCAAGGATCTATTGGGGAACAATCCATTCTTGATGAATACTATAAAATGTTGTTGTCCACTAATCGTGGCTCCACAACAAAGATTATAACTAGCGTGGTTGATGGCAAAAGAACATTTCAGAGAGTCTATATATGTCTTAAGGCTTGCAAAGATGGTTGGATAAGAGGGTGCAAACCTCTAATTGGGCTTGATGGGTGTTTTTTGAAAGGTTATTGTAAAGGAATGCTATTGGCTGTTGTAGGTATTGATGGGGACAACTCTATGTTTCCCATAGCGTTTGCTGTAGTTGAGAAAGAGAATACTGAGGTTTGGAAGTGGTTTATGGAGTTGTTGAAGTCTGATCTTCTAATTGAAGACACTAAGAAGATCACAATGATGAGTGATCGACAAAAAAGTTTGGAGATTGCATCTGGAGAATTATTCAATGGAAGTGAGGAGAGGTTCTGTGTTAGACACCTCCATTCAAACTTCAAGAAGGACTATCTAGGTCTTCTACTTAAGCAATTGTTGAGGGCAGCAGCTTGTAGTACCACATTGCCTCAGTTTGACAAAGCAATGAAAGAACTAAAAAATGTGAATGAAGGGGCTTACAATTCGTTGTCAGATAAAACACCATCAGAATGGACAAAGTCTCACATGTCAGAGTATCCAAAATGTGATATGTTACTTAATAATTTATGTGAAAGCTTCAACGCAGCCATCATTGATGCTAGAGACAAGCCAATTATTATGTTATTGGAGAAAATAAGGTTTTGGCTTATGTCTCACTTTTACAAAAAGAAGCAAGCAATGGAGAAATGGACTCAGCCAGTGGGCAAAAGCATCTTAAAAATCTTGGAGAAAAATAAGCAAGTTGCAAAGAATTTCTTGGTGACAAGAGCTAAGAATTATACATTTAAGGTGACGATTTCTAGTATTATCAATGGACTTAGAGATCAGAAAGTGTACATGTAGGAGGTACCAACTTTCTGGCATTCCATGTGGGCATGCATTTGGTTCATGGGAAAGAGTGTAATGGACTATATACATGTGTACTACAAAAAGGAAATTGTATTGTGTGCCTATGAGGGAAGTGTTCATCCCATGCCGTCCCCTGAAAACTGGTCAAACACAGGACTCAATCCTATTTATTCACCACTTGACACCAAGCTTCCAGGCAGACCAAAAAAGTCTAGGAGAAGAGAATCTGATGAACCACCAGCTAGGTCAACTAAAGTAAGAAGATATGGACAAGTGAAGACTTGCAAAAATTGTAAGCAAACAGGTCACTGTAACGACCCAAAATTACTAATGAGGCTTAAGGGTCTTGATTAGTGTGTTGAAAGGGAAAAACTGGATTATGTGTGACTTAAATGATTAAATGCATGATTATGTGATAAGCATGCTTATATAATTATTTGGATATATGTGATGCATGACTATGTGTACAAGTATGCATGTAGGCCCTGATTAGGTTATAATGGCATATTCGTAATTTTGGCCCGTTGAGGGCATAAATGTAAATATCTGTGATAAATTATTGAGACCACATTATCATGTGGATATATTTGTAGCTTGTGACTTGAGGCGATCCTAGTGAGCGATTTAGCGAAAAAGTCACGGCGGGGATTTATACCCAGCTCGGGGCGAGTCTGGGGGTATTTCTGGGAATTTAGGAAATATATTGGAGTCTATTGATATTGAGGAATATAATTGGTGATTAGTTAGGTATTGGGAAGTAAGCGGTAAATATTAGAGACACTCAAGGAATTAGCAGGAATTGAAAGTAATGACCAAAACGCCCTTAGAATGATTCAATGGTTTAATTATTATTGGGAGGGCAATATGGTCATTTGGTTTATAAGGGATAAGAGTTATTTCTGCCTTTTAAGGCTTAGTGGAATGTTTAGAGTATAGTGGAAGGTGAAAGAAAGAAAGGAAAGAGACAAAAGGAAAAAAATGAGGAAAGAAAGAAAAACAAAACACCTAGAGCTAACCCCTTTCTTTCACTCGGCAGGCCATTCCTCTTCATTTCTTGAGGATCTTCTGGAGCTATAACTCAGGGAGAGCTTGGGCTAAAGCTTGGAGTTAGAGACCTTGATTAAACTTGAGGAATAGCAGAGGTAACTCATCCAATTAAGGTAAGTTGTCAAGGTTTTCTTCAGTTTTGGTTTTAGTGTTGAACTGGATTTTTGAACTGGGTTTTGATGGGAATTCTAGGGAATTAAGGCTGAGGTTTTGAGGAGGGAAAGCTAAGGAATTGTGGAGGATATCCTAAGGTCGAATTTCTCTATTGAAGGTAATAAATTCTGAACTTGGTCACTTGAATTCTAAAGTTTATGTTGTTTCCTATTGAGTTTTTGAGCTTCAAGCTCAATCATGGTGGTTTCTTCATTTTGGGGTGCATGTGCTCAAGTTTCATATGGTTGGGTCATATGGGGTGAGTTATAGATGATGGTAGGCTTGCTTTGGTGTTTGGTTTAGGTTTGGAAGGATTTTAGAGGGTTTTGGCTTGAGGAAGTTCGAAGGGGAAAAACCAGGGTGTTGTTTGGCTGTGACTAGCACTGTAGGGCTAGCCTTAGGGTGCTACAACGCTAGGCTTGGGTGCTTGGGGCGTTTTTGGCTTTGTTTGTAGCGCTATGGCGCCCTCTTTATGGCGATGTAGCGCTACCCTGTTTCCAGAAGAGGGTTTTTGGGATATTTCTTAGGGTTTTTGCCTGGGGGTTCGGGGTTTGATTCCACCACCCCGTTTGGTGGGATTAGATCCTCCCGAGGGCTCGGATTTGTCCCCGAAGTTAGGTTTTTGAATTGAAGTTTGGTATGGTTCTAACTTGTGACTGTGACTAGGTGTACACTAGGGCTCGGAAGGGATCGTGCTTGAGGGGTGTCACCATTGATCAAAGCTACCGGAATCCAAAGGTAAGAAAACTGCACCCGGATATGTGATTATATTGGGACTAAGAGCTCCCTATATCTGCTATGATGTCATAGATGGTATTATGCCATGGGACATGTGATAAACGGCCTAAGAGTGCCAGAATCCATATTTGCGCACAGGGGGCGGCTCGGCCACTGGTAGCTGAGGACAGCTTGATATTCACTGAGCTCAGTTTAAGCGGACCGGAGTCAGTGGGATAAATAGGGGGTGCGACCTAAGGGCGTTGACCCTGGTTATCATATGTGAATTGGTTATTAATGTGAAATGATGAACTTGGTATGCTGAATACTTGATTATTGTGAATATTTGGATTGTTGAGTATATGATTATACTGTATGAGTTATCTGAATGTTTGATTGATGATTATGCTCTGTTATTGTGTTTTCTTGCTGGGCCTTGGCTCACGGGTGCTACGTGGTGCAGGTAAAGACAAGGGCAAAGTGGACCAGTCCTGAGATGGAGAGCTTTGGGGTTGAATGTACATAGTCAGATGATCGGCCGCCACGGCCGAGGAGTGGTACAGGATGGGAAAAGCCTAAATGTGTGTTTTTCCCTTAGAGTGGCTAGTAGCTGTACTTTTGTTTTGAAATTTTGTAAACTGTCTTTTAACATTATTACTTCTGGGATCCCATGTAAAGGAATGTTTGATTATATAAAATGTAGCTTTTGTGGCCAAAATATTTTAACCCTAGTTCAACTACACTTTCAGTAACACATTTCTAACTAAATGACTTGATTAGCAAGTCTTGCACATTTATAAACACACAGTGTAACGGTCTTGGCTATCCAGGACATTACAGTCACAGAGTTCAAACTTGCAAGAATCCAAAATTTGTTAAGGTAATTTGATATGCAATCTAGTTGTTTGAACTTACTGTTGTGTACATGTGCTTTAATAAATTATTAATTTGCTAAATTTAATGACTTATGAAGCAACCAAACAAGAGAAGACCAAGTCGTCCAACATCCACTAATCCAAGTGAAGCAACCATTAAAAGAAAGACAAGACTAGAGAAACAAAAGGCAAAGATTCAAAATGCAGGAATAAGTGGCGCATAAAACGAAAATCATCTTGTAACAACCATTATATTGGCTAGAATTTGCAATGTTTTTTGATGTAGAAAGAATGGTTGTCATTGCAATGTTTTTTTATGTAGGAAATTTGACTGTCATTGCAGTGTATTTTGAGAGGTTTTTGAGTTTTATTTTTTGTTGGAAAGTATTGTGTTTTCAGTTGAACAAGAGTGTAATGTGCTTGAAGTGTATACAAAAGGTTATTTCAGTTCAGTTTTTTTTACTACATTATCATTTAGATTCTGTCAGTTGCTTTAATGAAAATAGAGCAATTGCGAAATTGTTAAAGAAATATATGGGGACAACTTAGTCTCCTTTGTATTTGTTGAAATGATTCTCTTCATTTTGATTCAATGCATTTGAAATGATGCTTCAAAGAATGTAAATTGTTATATTATTGTTTCTTAAAATTAAGTAATATTTTTGGTTTGTCTTACTACTAGTTTTAAGATAACAAAAGAAACAAAAGTATGATGCTTAAATATAAACTGCAATCTCATTGAAAAACTGGAATATTTTTTACACCGAATGAGCAAAAAATACAGGTAGAAGATCTCTAAGAAGCAGCATATATCTATTCTATATAAAAAGTGTATAGATAACGGAAATTCTTGGTTTTAACGGTTTTTTATTTTTTTTAATGTTAACTTTAACGGAATATTCTTATATTTAATAGAATATTCTTATATTTAAGGGTAGATTGTAAATATCAATTAAAATAAAAATAAAATAAAATAAATAATTAAAATATGATATTTTTTAGATATTTTACAATGATAATTATTTAAAAATAATAAATAAAATAAATAAATAATTAAACAAATTAAAATAAAATATTTTTTAGATATTTTACAATGATAGTTATTTAAAAATAATAGAATCATACGTTTTTTAACTTAAATAAAACTTAATTAAACTTAAATACATTTATTAGAATAATATCATATTAAACATATAATATTATCTATTGTCAATTAGTAACAAATTGCTTTAAAAAAAACTAGCAAGAAACTTAAATTTAAAATCCACATATAATATTTAATATTATATTAAACGTATAATAAACAATATTTTGTTGTCACTCTCAAATTTAAAAGCTAGAACAAACATAAACTTAAACAAAAATAAATAAATTATTTAATTAAAATATAATATTTATTTAAAATTTATATAACATTAATATAAATTTAATAAAAATAATAAATAAAACTAAGCAAAACGTGCATATTGCACTGCTATCTAGTATATAAATATCTCTTCTATATAATAAGTGTGTAGATAACGGAAATTCTTGGTTTTAACGGTTTTTTATTTTTTTTAATGTTAACTTTAACGGAATATTCTTATATTTAACAGAATATTCTTATATTTAACGGTAGTTTGTAAACACATAAACTTAAATAAAATAAAATAAATAATTAAAAAAATAAAAGTATGATATTTTTGAGATATTTTATAATGATAATTATTTAAAAATAATAAATAATAAAACAAATTAAAATATGATATTTTTTAGACATTTTACAATAATAATTATTTAAAAATAATAAATAATTAAACAAATTAAAATATGATATTTTTTTAGATATTTTACAATAATAATTATTGAAAAATAATAAAATCATACGTTTTATAACTTAAATAAATTTTAATTAAACTTAAATTCATTTATTAAAATAATATCATATTAAACATATAATATAATCTACTGTGAATCAGCAACATATTATTTTTTTTAAAACTAGTAAGAAACTTATTAAATTTAAAATACACGTATAATATTTAATATTACATTAAACATATAATATATAATATCTTGTTTTCACTTTTAAATTTAAAAGTTAGAACAAATATAAACTTAAACAAAAATAAATAAATTATTTAATTAAAATATGATATTTATTTAAAATTTCTATGATATTAATATAAATTTAATAAAAATAATTAATAAATTCTATAAATAAAATTAAACAAACGTGCTTATTGCACGTTGTTTGTACCTAGTATAAATATATATATATATATATATATATATTCCAAAGCTTCTATCTATTTTATAAAACAGAAGCAATATTTTAAATCTTCAAGATTGCAATGGATTTTCCAACAACACCCCAACTAAGAAAAATATAAGAAACAAGCACCATATATTCCAAGTTATTTTCAAGCCACTTTCAACTGCTCCATCCAATTTTACCATGCTTTCCCAGAACTTGCACTTTCACAGTTTACACCATTTGAAGCACCACATGACAAACATCCCACTGAAGCATTGATTTGAAAATGTCCACCTGAAACATTTGCCATCTTCATTGATGAGTTCTCTAATTGTAGGTCGTTGATTTTTCTTAATAGTTCTGGAATTATATTCTTAGATTGCATGCAGATGGGAGGGTCTACCCATTCAAAATAGTTACACCCACCATGAGTCTAACCTCATCAAACAGTCCAAGAAAATTGAGTCAATGGTCTATACCCTTTTTTAACCCAGAAAATTAAACAGTAATCTAAATATTACCTGACCTTGTAGCAGCTTTTGAATCTTCTTCCTGGGTTTTTGTTCGTCCAAGATGTTCTTACCACAACAGATCTTGATGGTCTACAAAGACAGGCTACCCGACTAGTTGAGCATCGTCCTTCCATGTGTATTCAGATACACTTAAAGCCCTAACCCCAAGATGAAACCCAAGACGAAATTAAATGATGTGCTTCGTGTTCTTATTTCAACCTGGAATTATGATGTATTGGCTCGATTTCGTCTGGGTTCGTAAACAATGGATATTGGTCTTCGTCGAAGGAGATTTTTATTTTTGTTTTGGTAAATGTCGATTGAGTTTCCTGAGAATACGATTTGTTCGTATTTTTTATGTTCAAATTATTTAAAAATTATAGTAAGTTTTAAAAATAAATGATTTAATAAATCTAAAATTTAATTACGTTATTTTTAAAAGAAAAAATATTTATAAATGTTTAAATATTAAAAAAAATGATTTTTGCTCCAATAAGATGCTACTACGTGGGAGGGTTAACGGGGAGGGACCAACAACTACATTAAATTCTTAACGAGTAGTTTGGCTGCCAAAATATCTACATGTAACAAAAAAAACTACATAGAAAGTTTCGCAGCTAATATCCCTATAAAAAATATTAAAATTACCTCCTCCAAGTAGTGAAAACAATCACTAAATAAATTTTCATATATAAATATTTTTGTGTTTTTCTTCTTTGAAATTTGGATAAATGTTTATTTAGTATTCTGTATTTTATTAAAATATAAATTTCGTACCTTTGTTTTTAATAATTATCAATTGATACTCCTGTATGCAAAAGTTATATACTTTGGTACCCTAAATGTGTTTAAATTTTTAATATTTCCAAATTAACCTTAATTTTAATAATTTATCTTATTTTTATATGTTTTTTAATTGATTTAAATATAATTTTTGAATTAAATTAAACTAAAATTCATTAAAACACAGGTAACAAAAAAATTAATTAAAAATTTAGTTAAAGCAAAACCAAATCCAACATAATTTCTCAAAATAAAAAAAATCAAATTCTTAAAAATGATACCAGAAAAAAATTGCATTCTTCTTCTTCTTTCTCTCTCTAAGTTTAACTTTATTACTCTCTCTCTCTTCTTGAAGCAGGAACACTTCCTTCGTTTCATTCATTCCTTTGTTCAATACCTCAATACTAGCACAAACCATGTTGAAGCCAAAGCTCTACATTTGTCTAGCTAAAAGCTCTTTGGGTTTCTCGCTCCACATCTCTCTAGACTTATCTTTTTCTTTTCTGGAAAAATTAACTCAATAATCCAACGAAATCATTCTTATAAAATTGTTAAATCTTATTAAAAGGAAAAAAAACGAAATCTTTTTACAACTAAGAGAAAACGAAATCAAAATCCTAAAATGGTTAAAACAATTAACATGTAACTTAATCAAACAAATTGAATCCCATATCTTCATCTTTTGATTCTTCAGCCTTGGAAGCAGCTGGGGCAGCTCCAGCTGCAGCGGCAGCAACCACTAGGGCAAAAATAACAGCGAACTTGCTAGGATCCTTTAAGAACTCCTTGACTTTATCAGCCTGTCGGAATGAATATTCAATAGTAACAACCACAACAAGATCAGGTTAAGCATTTATGGGCTGAAGACTCTACCATTGTCGTAAACGGAAATGAGTATGGTGTTGTACCTTTGCATGTGCCTCACCTTTACCCCCATTGTCGACTCGCCCTGATGTGAGCTCCGTACATCGCCTAGCCCAAACTCTCCGCCCCCGTAGTCACCTCACACAGCCGCGGATTTGGGCAGCCACAATCAGAAGAGATGGGGATATCGTAGAAGAAGGGGAAATCGGAAGAAAGGGAGAGAGAGAGAGAGAAAGATCAGGTAAATCAATTAAAAATTATTTGTTATTTTATTAATTCAAAAATTATATTCAAAGATGAAATTAATATTTACCCTTTAGTCTTCTAAAAATATAAATTAAAATGCCTCCAAAGATGTAATATAGTCAAAGCAACAAGTGAAAAATTAAGCAGGAATTATCGGGAAAAAGTGGTCCCACGATGGTATTTGTTTTTCCATGAAATATAACCACACCAACAGCAACATGAGTAAGCCAAAACTACACATATCGTGGATCACTGACTTCCCAACAAGTTCAATAATTTTTTGGCAACTCCACTAAATGTTGGATATTTTCAGGTCAAACTTAACGTCCCCACACATTGTTCATATATATATATATATATATAACAAATTATATATCTTTCTAAAATGATTCTCTCTTGATATAATTTTTTGGTTAATATAGAATAAAAGATTTTCTGATGATCATCACGAAGGAGACGTCCCAATGGCCAGTGCGGCCATTCCTAACCACGTTTGTCATTACTTACCTACGTAGCAAAAACAAATGAATATATACATAAAAAGAACACTCCAAAATGTGGCATAATTTACAAATATTTTGAATAATAAAACTTTAATATATATTCCGATGATTATGAACATCAAACTCTTCGCAGTTTGCCAGATCTTATTTTAAAATATAACTTTAATTTAATAACATGAATTGAATATATAGTCGGAGATGTCATACGTGGGAATATATGAGTCGTAGTGACACGCGCTGCCTAGTTTTGTCTGCATTACCATATAAACAATTGCCCACAAATCTTTTCAAGTAAAAGCATTCTTTACTGTCCCTAAATATATTAATTTTTTTTAGTTATCATATAAAATTTTAAATAAATAAACAATATCATATTTTATAAAATAATAACATAAATATATAAAAAATTAAACAAAAATATTATTTATAATTTTAAAAAATAAGATAATTTTTATTTTAAAAAAACCCTTAAACTAAGAATTTGTTAGAAACACATTTTTTTATATACTAGGTAAAAGTAACGTGCAATGTATGTTTGCTTAGTTTTAAAGTTATAAGCATTGTCTATAATTTTAATAAAAACTAATTCATTATTTTTTAAAATATATATATAATAGAATGAATTATAATACTATAGTATATATAAATATGTATATCAATAATCTCTACATATATATGACACTTAAACACAACGTTGATATATATAAGGAAATTTTACACTATATGCATCATAATATAGTTAAAAACGTTAACATGTCATCATAAAAATTATCCCACTAATGTGCCCCCTTCTTTATTTTGGACAAAAATACTCTCATAAATTAAAAATAGGGAAAATTTAACACTTCACACATTTCTCTCTCTATCTCTTTCTCTCCTCCATCATTCACAGTCATTTTCACAGCAACCTAAATAGCATTGTCGAATATATTGAAATCGGTGAATAAATTGGACTGCTCGGATCTGGAAGTTTCATTTCAAGTGATGAAATTGCCATTATTTGCATTTTTTAATAGAAAAATTCATGGGTAAGTATCATTTCATTCTATCTACTTGTAAATATGAAATGTCATGGTTAGATATTAGATTCGAACTGTTCTGGTGTTGAGTGTGGTATTTTTTTCTGCATTTTTTATCTGTTCTTCGGACCTGGAAATATGTGGGTGTCATTCGAAATCGATGGTACATCGATTGCAATTCGATGGTACATCGATGGCATTTCGATGCTGGGGCAAACATATAATTTAGATGCTATTTTTCGATATAATATCGATGGTATATTGATGTTGAATCGATGCCATATATGTTGACGTTGTTCAACATCGATATACCATCGAAATAGAATCACATACAGATGGCGACCATCAGCATCGATTATGCATCGAAATGTCATCGATGTTGAACTGCAATACAGATAGTATTATATAGGCATCGATTATACTTTACTTTTATAATTTTCTTATGCTTTTTTTTGTTGTAAATTTGCAGGTTTCAGAGTTAATATAATTGTTTCTTACAATGGTGTTTGGGAACGGAAAGGATAGAAATGAAATTTCAAAGCAGGTTTGAACACTATAATACACGTACCAATTGAAGTTGGTTACATAGTGCTGACGCAGTTTTTCGCCAATAGTGTATTACGAAAATTAGCTGGAATAAACTAGTGCTTAAGGGTAAACCGTAATAAGAATAATCACTCTTAAAGATACTTAGAATGATATAGTAAGAACACTCGTTCCTTTTTACGTGGTTCAGAGGTTAAAATCCCCCTAGTCCACGAGTCAATATTATTGTTGTATGTCTTTCTTTATTTTGACAGAATATTTGCATTACACAGAGAAAATCCAACCCCTTTTCTATCCAAGGTCTTGGTATTTATAGAAGAACCATCCCATGATAGGTGTTGGGGTTGTCACGTGAATATACATCCCTCTTTGTGAACTGTCATCTACAAATAGTGAATATTACAATATATCTTAAGGTAAGGTCTAATCATTAGGTAGAAATGATCATGGGTCGCCTGGCGTAATCAAACACATGATGTCTGATTACGCACATTTATATTATGTGTCCGAGAATTCAGGAATAAATGGACATGCGATGTCTGACCGCGCACGTTTCTATATAACGTATCCAGCTTAATAAACTCGTGGGCATGGCAGGTGGTCAGAGGACTCCGATCTGAGCATAATGCCAACCCGTGTCCAGAGGGCTGTAAGTTATATCCATCTTCAGTTCGTACTCCTCAGCTCGTGTTATTATCTGGGGGGTCACACTACCTCTACTGAGGAGATGTCAATTTGTGGGTCCCTCAATATTATTCTTAGATGTCCAGTTGTACTCGAGCTGCAAAAAAGTACCCAGGTTGAATATCAAGGCGTACATTTGCCCCCAAGTCCCTGCTCGTGTCTTATGACGTCATTCTCTGACTGACACAGTGGGGACTTTTAAACTTCTGTTGCGATTATCCATGTTTGTTCATTACTTGAGTACTGGACACGTGGAACGCTGCGATTGGTGCCTATTCGGGTTTCGAGGATTGCATTAAATGGCCTAGCCACCTTTTTTGCCGCCGTTTAATCTTTCAAAACATGACCCTTGTATCTCGCATTAGCTTGATCAGACAGTCCATGTTTCTTTATGTTTATTACGTATAAATAGGGCTGGCAATTTTCAGTGTCCATACTCTCTCATTTGAAATTTTTCCTAGTTTTCTTTCCTCTGAACTTCATAAACCCTTCTTCCTTTTCTCATAAAATCCCAAAAATATGCCACCGAAACCTTCGTGAGCCCAGCCACCAAGGATTTTTTACGAACTCTCCTTCTACGTTGCATATTCGTTCCATCGACGAACACACTGTAAGTTCTCGATTCTATTGGAACTTTCTCTTACTGGTTTTTTTGTGTATTTCTTCCTTCTTTATAACATCACTCTGTACTTCACCGTCACTAGCATTAGGCTGTTCCCACATATTTTTGGTACACATGTTTCGGTTTAGGTTTATTGAGTAGGCTCTAAAATACATCTAGGGTGGTGATGTTCATAAACTGGGTAAATCTTCGGGTGATTCCTGGGCAATTTTTAGAAAATATCCATTAGGCATGTAGGAGATGAAAGGTTTTTAGGGTTAGACATTAGGTTGCACAGGAGCTACGCTTCTTGGGCGGTTTTGCTATAGACCGTTCCCCAAGGAGGGCGATGGCTTGACTTTCTGACACACGGATTCCTAAATATCAGGGGTCTGCTGGGAAACCTAGGTGCGTAGCATAGGCAACGCGTGGCATCACACGGGCTGATATTTCATCAACTCGCGTGTTAGGACCCCTGGCCTTTATTATTTCTTTTGTTAAAAAAATTCTACGTCGCCCACTAAAAACTTCGTCGTTCTTATTCGATAGGCAAGTTGATGGCACCCAAGAAAGGCACATCAAAGAAGAACATAGCTGGCTCATTGTCCCAGCAATCTCACAAGGGAAAGGAGGTCGTCCCTGATTCCCCCCTTCCTGAGTTCGGCCCCGTGATGGAGAAGGAGGTCGCGGTCGCTCCTGATGCCTTTTTCGAGGCTGAAAGGATTGTCTCCAAGATAACGACCCAAGGAAGGGTCAACAAGATCCTGCTGTCCCACAACATCGAGGTTGGGACGAGTGTTCTCATCGCCCGACCTCCCTATGAGGGGGAGCGGAGCTGTGCACTACTCCAGGACAATTTCGCGGCCTGGAGTGATGAACACTTAAAGGCTGGGGCCTTCCTCCCTCTCGACCAGTACTTCGCGGACTTCCTCAACTATGTGAGGTTGGCGCCATTCCAGCTCCCCCCCCAACTCGTATCGGTTGTTGGCGGGGTTGAAGTACCTCTTTCTGAAGCATGAGTGGGAGGTCCCTACTCCATCAGACATCCTCTATTTCTTCTGCCTCAAAGCCAGCCCGGACCAAAGGGGATAAGGCGACGGGTTCTATTACTTGACCTGGTTCCCGAACTCGCCTGCAGTCATCGAGCTGCCCAATCATCCCAACGACTTCCAAGACCAATTTTTTATGTCGAATGGGTTTCACAACTGCAAACACCAATACTTTAACCGCTCTCGTAAGTCTTCTTTCTTTTATTAGCTCAGAAAAAATTCCTTTCACACTTAGTTTTTCTTGCGTGTATATTGATTGGAGTGTCTTCGTGCAGCTATTTTTGCGAGGACGGCCAAATCAGTGACCCTTGGGGGTCAATATGAAACTTTGCCAGGGCTCTCGTCTATTGAGAAAGACTACCGCCAGCTCGTGTCTGACGACACGATGTTGGCATGTAAGTTGCTTGCTGAAGGTCAAACCCTAGCCTTGAGAAGAACGCGGGCCATCGTTCCTATAGTCCGCGAGCTCCCGCACGTTCCTGAAAGGAACACTGAGGCCATCGACAGCGAAGAGCTAGAAGAGGACAAGGTACCCCTCGTGCGAAAGAGTCGAGCTCTTGAGGTCGCCCAGGACCCCATTACTGACCGAGCTGCGTCGTGGGCGGCAGCCGGCCCCTCCGGCCAAGGTAACCCATATCCCTTTAGGGATTTAGATAAGGTTGTTGCCGACCTTAGGCTAATCAGGTTTAACCCAAACCAGCTCGTGCACCATCATCCTAATGACCCCGACCGTAACATTACCTTACTCTAGTGTGTAGATCATTTAGTTCTTCGCCATGGCATGGGCCATCCTAAGGGGACCGTAGTAGTAGACAATACCTTGTCCTTTAGGTCGGCCTTCTTTGAAGAGTATGGAACCAATCTTAGGTCGTGGTCATCCCTTCTCCAAGGTGTTGTTGCTCCTGGACTTAGGCAATATGTAGAGGAGTCCAGTCCTAAGGTAGAGCCTGACCCGGAGCCTCCCCTAATCCAAGAAGTGGTTGACTTAGACTCTCCTTCCCCTATAGCAATTCTGAGGGCTGAGGCCGTGGAAATAGACTCCTCCTCTAGCTCGGAGGGTAGGATTTTTTGTTACTTTGTACGTATTTTCTTTGTAATATGATGAACGTCTATGCATACTTAACGCATTTCCCATTCTTTTTCAGGCGAGGAGATAGCACAGCGAGGGGAACCTGACATCTGCTTGCTGTTTCAGGAAGGGAGATCCAGCGAGGGTCCCCTTGTCAAGAAACTTCGGCCCACGGCAAAGAAAATGCCCCCCTCGGTCGCGACCGCTTCCAAATCCCTGGCCAAGGGGAAAGACTTGGGCTAGGGAGCTCCGCCCGCCGTAGCCCTAGAGAAGAGGGTTCCGACTGCACCCCCTCCTCGCTTTCCCCCAGTCCCTGCTCAGGATCCGGTAGCGCCAGTTGGTCCCCCAACTCCGGTAGTCCCCGCCGCCACTGTTCGCATCCCCGTCAACACCCAGGACCTGGAACAAATTCCAAACTCTTTTCAGGGGACTGTCTACGAGACGACGAACTATGTGGTGGAGTACTTTTATAAGGCCAAGCCCAACGAGCCGAGGGTGATCAAGGAGAGGAGCCCGGAGAACGTTATGGAATTGACCCTGAGAATGAACCTCACAGTAAGCATTTTCCCTGATCTGACTTTTATTATTTTTCCCTGGTATGTGCCTAACTGTTTCCTTGCTTTTTGCAGGCGGCCTTGGCTCAACATCGCAGCATATCTCAGGCCAGGCCCAAGAATGATGAACTCAAGGTTGAGCTCCAAACTGCTCAGGCCGCCCTGACTGAGGCCCAAGCTGCTCTTGCCGCCTCTCAACAAAGCGAACAAAATGCCAAGGCTGCTTTGGCAGTGGCCCAAGCAAGTGAACAGGCGGCAAAGGCTGCCTTAACCACGGCTTAAGAGGGCGAGCAGGCGGCAAAGGCTACCTTGGCTGCCCTTCAGGCCGATCTCGAGGGGGCCGTGGCCAAACAGCTGGAGGTCGAGGCGGCTATTCAAGAGGAAAAGAAGGCATCGACATCCTCCATGGAGAGCATGTTGTACCACTGCTGGGCCTTCAATCAGGACAACAACTTCTCCTTCATGGCCTCCGAAGTGTGGGGGCACTACCTTGAGAAGTTTAAGGCTTAGCTTCAACAAGAGCTGCAGTCTGAGACCGGGGAGGCCTCTGTCGCTGGCGAGCAAGAGGTCGAGGAGGTGATGTCCTCAGAGCGGCCTGGAGGGTCTTAGATTTTATTTGCCCTTATTTACGTTATGTATATTTTTCTTTTGTAAACGTTAAGCACGAGGTTATTCTCCTCGAGACAATTTATATATATTATTTTCAGTTATCTAAGTTTTATTTATTCCTTGATCTCTTTCTCATGCCTCATGATGTGCACGTTTAAAGCCTTAGGAAATGACCCTTAGGTCGAGATAGATCCTTCTGGCTGTAACCCAAAAAGACAATTTATACCCTACCTGTTAAGTATCAGGCCCTGGACCCGGTTGTATCCAGGTTTTTTAAATAAAAACCTAGTTCGCGCTAGTTTTATCGACACTTCGTTTTTTCTTTAGAAAAAACACTGGTTAATCAATTTTACCTACTTCTAAGTTTTGGAACCTAGTCGTATCCAGGATATTTTGATTAAAACTTAGTTCGCGTTAGTTTTATTGACACCTTGAGTTTTTTAGAAAAACACTGGTTAATCAATTTTACCAACTTCTAAGTTTCGAAACCTGATCGTGTCCAGGATATTTAATTAAAAACTTAGTTCGCGTTAGTTTTATTGACACCTCGCGTATTTTAGAAAAACACTGGCTAATTAATTTAACCAACTTCCAAGTTTCAGAACCTAGTCGTATCCAGGATATTTTGATTAAAACTTAGTTCGTGTTAGTTTTATTGACTCCTCGCATTTTTTAGAAAAACATTGGCTAATCAATTTAACCAACTTCCAAGTTTCGGAACTTGGTCGTACCCAGGATATTTTGATTAAAACTTAGTTCGTGTTTGTTTTATTGACTCCTCGCGTTTTTTTTAAAAACACTGGCTAATCAATTTAGCCAACTTCCAAGTTTTGGAACTTGGTCGTATCCAGGATATTTTGATTAAACCTTAGTTTGTGTTAGTTTTATTGACTCCTCGCGTTTTTTAGAAAAACGCTGGTTAATCAATTTTACCAACTTCTAAGTTTCGGATGCTGGTTCTCGGGCTATCTGCCCCCCAAGTAATCAGGAAGTGGACTTTCTGGGTTACTTTGAACTAACACGCAGATGAAACCATACAAAGATACAAATATACCATATTTTTTTTTATATATTTCTAAAATTAAATGGCTTTTATATCTGAGCCTTACATAGACAGGTGGTTTGATCATTGATAGTACTTTTTCAAATGCATAGCATTCCAGGTCTGTGGCACCATTTCTCCATTAAGTCGAGCTAATTTAAAAGTACCTTCCTGTATGATTTCCACTATCTGATAGGGCCCTTCCCAGCTCAGACCTAAGGCATCGTCTTTGGGGTCCTTGCCTGCTAAAAATACCCTTTGGAGTACCAGGTCTCCTAAACCAAAGACACGCTTCTTGACCTTTGAATTAAAGTAACGAGTGATTTTTTGTTGATAATGTGCAAGCTGTAGTTGTGAATCTTCTCATTTTTCATCGATCAGGTCGAGGGATGCGCTGAGTAGTTCGTCGTTCCGCTCTGGGCTAAAGGTCTGGAGCTTATGTGTGGCTATCTTTGTTTCGACAGGGAGGACGACCTCACTTCCAAAAGTTAAGGAGAAAAGGGTGTGCCCCGTGGAAGTTCGTTGGGAGGTCCGGTATGCCCACAGCACCTGCGATAGCTGCTCAGGCCATACTCCCTTGGCCTCGTCCAGCGTCTTCTTAAGGCTTGCTTTATGGGTTTTATTCACAGCCTCGACCTGCCTGTTGGCCTGTGGGTAGGCCACCGAGGAGAACCTTTTGATTATGTCGTGTCATTCACAAAATCCGGAGAAGAGATTGCTATCGAATTGCATCCCATTGTCTGATACAATCTTTCTTAGTAGTCCGAACCGACAAACAATATTCTTGACCACGAAGTTGGGGACTCTTTTTGCAGTAATGGTCGCCAGGGGCTCCGCTTCCACCCACTTCGTAAAATAATCGATGGCCACTACTTCATATCGAACTCCTCCCTTCCCTGGGGGCAGGGCTCCAATTAAATCAATCCCCCATACCGCGAATGGCTAGGGGGATGATATCATTTTTAGCTCGACTGGAGGAGCTCGGGCGATGGTGGCAAACCGTTGGCACTTGTCACACTTTTGGACATAGGATATGGAGTCCTTTGATAACGTGGGCCAAAAATATCCCTGCCTCAATATTTTCAGGGCCAAGTTTTTCCCCCCAGCGTGATTCCCACAGAAGCCTTCGTGCACCTCCTACAAGATAGCCTTGGCTTCCTCTGGCAGAACACACCGTAGCAGAGGTAAGGGTTGGCCACGTCGGTATAGCGTCCTGTCTATGATTGTATACCTTGGAGCTTGATAGAGTCTCCTCCTCGCGTCTTTCTGCTCGCCAGGAAATTTTTCGGTTGAAAGATATTCTATTATGGGCGTCATCCAGGTCGGTTTGGCATCAATCATCTCGACCTCCATCGCGCTTCCCGCTACGCTCAGGCTTTCCAAGAATTCCACTGGTACTATGCTCAGAGTCTCAGCTTCTTTGGAGGTAGCTAGTCTAGCTAGAGCGTTGGCATTAGCGTTTTGCTCGTGAGGGATCAGCTCGACTAGGCTATATTCAAACTCGGATAGCTCCTTCTTAACCTTGGCTAGGTAAGCCGCCATTTGGGCCCCCTACACTTGATATTCCCCAGACACT
This sequence comes from Humulus lupulus, assembly GCF_963169125.1. Taxonomy (NCBI): domain Eukaryota; kingdom Viridiplantae; phylum Streptophyta; class Magnoliopsida; order Rosales; family Cannabaceae; genus Humulus; species Humulus lupulus. The sequence goes on along the minus strand of NC_084800.1, from coordinate 112,550,848 downwards.
TGGTTTACCACGAGTTGGGAATCGCTGTAGCAGTGGACGGCCCTAGCTTTCAACTCCTTCGCCACTCTAAGCTCGGCCAGTAGGGCTTCATATTCAGCTTCAAGGGATATTAAGATGATCTCAGCTCCAGACCCGTTCTCATTAGATGACCTGTCTACGAAGATTCTCCATAATTCCTGCACTGGTTCTCTCAAGGGCTCTTCCTGGAATCCAGTGCATTCAGCCATGAAATCATCCAGGGCTTGGCTTTTGATCGTAGTTTGGGGTATATACAGTATCTCGAACTGGCTAAGCTCAATCACCCATTTCAACAGTCGTCCCGATGTCTTAGGTTTCTGCAATACCTACCTTAAAGGTTGATCGGTCATGACGTGGATTGAATGGGACTAGAAATATGGCCTAAGCTTCCTGGAAGCCGTAATAAGGTAGGATGCCATATTTTCCATTAGGGGATACCGAGATTCTGCTCCAAGAAGTCTTTTGCTTATATAATATAATGGCTTTTGAGCTCGATCCTCCTCATGGACCAATACAGCGCTGGCCGCATTCTCCGTCACGACTAAATAGAGAAAAAGGGGCTCTCCTGCCGTTGGTTTAGATAACACTGGTGGCTCAACCAAATGTGTCTTCAGGTCGATGAAAGCCTGCTCGCACTCATCAATCCATTCGAACTTTTTGTTCCCCCGAAGCAGGTTGTAGAATGGCCAACATTTTTCAGTGGATTTGGAAATAAACCGATTGAGGGTCGCCACCCTTCTTGTCAGACTCTGGACATCTTTATGCGACCTGGGCAAAGGCATCTCTAGCAGCGATTTGATTTTATCAGGGTTTGTCTCCATCCCCCTGGTGTTGATGATGAATCCCATAAATTTTCCCAACGCCACTCTGAAAGTACATTTCTGGGGGTTTAGCCTCATACTATACTTCCTTAGAATTCCAAAACATTCCTTCAGAACGGAGACATGGTTATCGACAGTCTTTGACTTGACCAGCATATCATCAACATACACTTCCATGTTTTTTTCGATCTGATCAGCAAACATTCTGTTGACCAACCTCTGGTAGGTCACCCCAGCGTTTTTCAGCCCGAAGGGCATGACTTTATAACAGTACACATTGGTTGGAGTCATGAAGCTAGTATGGCCTGGTCCGCAGGGTTCATGGCGATCTGGTTATATCCAGAGTACACATCCATGAAGGACATAAGCTCATGCCCTGCGGTGGCGTCCACCAACTGGTCAATCCTTGGCAAGGGGAAGCAATCCTTGGGACAGGCTTTGTTTAGATCGGAGAAATCGATGCAGGTCCGCCATTTCCCATTTGGCTTTGGGACCAGGACAGGATTGGTGACCAAGATCGGATACTTAGCCTCGCAGATAAAGCTGCACTTCAAAAGTCTAGCTACTTCTTCCTCCAGCGCTTCAGCTCAGGTCGTACCTAGACGCCTTTGTTTCTGGGATTTTGCAGGCATGCTTTTGTCCAAATTTAGTGTATGCATGATGACACTCGGGCTGATTCCTATCATGTCTTCATGGGACCAAGCGAAAACATCTAGATTTTCTTGTAAAAATGTGACCAGCTCCGCCTTTCTTTCAACGTCAAGATTTTTCCCGAGCTTAACGACCCTCGAAGCATCTTTGGGATCAATCTTTACTTCTTCAAGGTCTTCAATAGCCTGGAGCTCGGATCTATCTTCACCCATTCAAGGATCAATATTCTCACTCGGGGTGGTTCCTCTACAACTGACTTGCTGAGATTCTTCCATCCCAGGATTATCTCTGACTTCCCGGAATTCCTCTCCTCGATCCAACATGGCCATTGTCTGCTGCCCAAGTTGTGATTTTCCCTTCATGGAAATGCTATAGCATTCCCTAGCAGTGAGCTGATCACCTCAGACAGTACGTATTCTCATGGATGAAGGGCATTTTATTACGAGGTGGCGGATGGAAGTTATAGCTTCGAATGCCATCAGTGTGGGCCTACCCAAGATTGCATTGTATGTGGTTGGACAATCCACGACCACAAACTCGAGCAGCTTAGAAACAGTTCGTTGTCCTTCACCCAGGGTTATCACCAACTTAATCATTCCGATAGTTGTCGAACATTCTCCGGAAAACCCATACAACATCATGGAGGTTGCCTTTAGTTCGGCCACAGACAATCCCATTTTCTCCAATGTGGACCTAAATAGTAGGTTCATAGAACTCCCGTTATCGACCAAGGTCCTCCTAACTTTCTGATTGGCAAGCTGGGCGGTTATGACTAAAGGGTCGTTATGCGAGAATTGGACATGACTAGCGTCTTCTTCAGTAAAAATGATCGGTTGTTTCTCCAATCGTTCTGTTTAGACAAACGCTGCTCTGGGACAAACTCAATTCCATTGTGAGACCTCAGCTCACTGACATACCTCTTCTGGGAATTTCCGTTAGGAGTGTGTCCTAAAAGCATGTAAAAGACATTTGTTTTTTCTGTGAATAAATAAATACAATGGTTTATTATTATTGTTATATTTATATTGTTAAATTATTGTTTGAATAATTTTGTAAATATCAGAAAAATTCCACATTCATTATTGAGGATGTGATCTTGTATTAGTACGAACGAATTAAGATTACATGAATGAATAAAAATAGTCAACAACAACAAATTAAAGTTATGAAATTCTTTAATTGGAGTTGTAAGTACGGTTTACTGAGTATCATAATGATACAAATAAGGGTTTATACCTTTTTGGACCCTGTGTTTTGTCCCATTACCTGTTTGGACCCTGTGTTTTGACAAATTACTTTTTGGACCCTATGTTTTGTAAAATAGTTAAAATAGAACCCTAAACTCAATTTTGATGAAGAAAAAATTAAATATAACAACACAGTTTTTAAGCAGAATGATTTTATTTTTGTTCTGGATTATTAGTTTGGTAAATTATTTGTGATTTTAGTTGAGAAAACATTGACCAAAATCGGGTTTAGGGTTCTATTTTAACTATTTTACAAAACATAGGGTCCAAAAAGTAATTTATCAAAACACAGGGTCCAAAAAGGTATAAACCCTACAAATAATCTAGATTCGGATTATTGATGTGGTAAGGCATCTCGGTAAAGGTGCTTTATATAATATGATTATATATGACATGGACAGATATGAATTAAAGTCTTTATCCAAAAACCATTTAACAATAAAGACTTGTAATTCATATCATAACTGATGATCATTTATAGATCAGCCTAAATCCTGAGTGTTCATGAACTCCTGTTCATGTTTATTAAATCTTTTGATTCATTCGTTAAGGTCTCTTCATAAAATGAGGCTAATGAATTTTGTTTTGGAGATTTAATATCATGGATGGCTGGGAACATGTATCAATAATACGGAATCTAATATTTCCTAACGGATCGTATATTAGTTCCCTTAAGGGTTAATTCTGGAAGTGAATGATTTTGAGCTGAGATCTATAATTAGATTATAGATTAATTATTCACTAGTGAATTAATGGTACTTAAGGAATAAGAAGTAAATTAGAAAGGTAAAATGGTAATTCTTCCATTCTAATTTATGAACTAATTAATTAGAGGGTTGAACTATTGTAAGATGGTTATATCAATGGACGACTTAAGATAAGATTTCTGTAAAAGTATATCTATAACATAAAGAGTGCAATTCTGAATTTATAGTGGAGAAATATCAGAATTGATAAATTAACTATTACAATTAAAGAGTTTAATTATTTAGTTTCAATTTATTGGAGCTTAATGTTATAGGTACATGGTCCCCGAAATGGCTCAAACAAACACTGACAAATGTAAATACAAAAAATGGGCAAAAGGACTTGCTTGATAAGTAAAATATTTTTCTATGCATCAAACATAATTATTGTATAATTATGTGTAATTGATTAATTGAGAATTAATTAATTATTTGATTTAACAAAAATATAATTAATTTTGAATTAATTTATTTTTGGTATTTAAATAATAATAAAAATTGGGAAAAATCACATGTCATCCCTGGCATGTGGTACATGTGTTGCACAGTCACTGTGCTACACGCATAAGAGACTCTGAGCAGTTTCTTGGTTCCACAATTTTAGTTATTTAAATATTAAATAAATAATGAGATATTGTAATATGATTAAAATATTATTATTTAAACAAAATCTGATAACTGATTAGTTATTTTCAAATTGTTTAAAATAACTAATATTTTATTTTTAATATATTGGATATATTAAATATAGGATATCAGTTTTTCAGAACTTAACTTTTCAGGGATATAAAAATATCTTGAAATCTCTCTCAAAGAAAGAGAATAGGGATATAAGCAAAGGTCACTGTTCTTCTCAAAACCTAGGTCCAAACTTTATCAGATCTCATGTGTTGAGAACATCTGATAAATAGATTTTGCCTATTATTTTGTATAGCGAACCCACACTCGTTCTTTGTGTGCTGAGAACATTTTGGAAGATCTTGGTGTGAGATCTCAAGGATTTTTTCCATACAAAAAGATAGCAGCAAGGAAGGACCTAAGGTAATTTTCTATTCATGTCTTTGATTCAATATATATATATATATATGCATGTGAAGAAGTAGATCTAGAAATCTTGTGGGATTAAATTAACAATTTGATTGTTGTTCCGCTGCGTATAATATCTGATTTGATCAATAAAAACCAACAGTTTCTGCTCGTGCCTGCCAGATGAGGGCGTCCAGAGATGGTGGTTATTTCTCCTCCTATTATCGGAGGAGGGGTTTCCTGACTCACCTGGGCTCCGATCTGATTTGCGGGGGCTTCCGGAGCTGATTGAATGTTTTGCCCTGCAGGCTGATTAGGAGTGACTCAATTCCGGGCATACTGAGCCAGGGGCCCGGCCCTGATGAGCGTCTCGATCTCATCCTTCAAATTCCTGAAGTCATCGGTGTTGTAGCCGATATCATTGTGGAACCGAAAATTTTTTGAAGGGTCTCTCTTCGCCCTTTGATTTTTTAGTGGCTCCGACTTCTTCCACGAAAGGCAAGCAGAGTTCGCCAAGAAGATGCGCTCCCTGGTATCCGTGAGGTCGGCGTAAGTCACATAGATTGGTTTGAATTTCTCCACGTGCTTATTTTTCTTTGAACCATTCTGGCCGCCTTCGCCATTTCCCTTCCACTTGCTTCCTCCCCCTTGGTTATTCTGGGTAACGGTTTGAGTCGTAGCTGCAGCGTCCGTTACCGCTCCAACGGGCTGGGCAAGGACTTGGCCGGTTCCTGCAACTGAAGCTCGTTCCTCTTCCAGGTTGATCCACCTTTGAGCCTTGTTCAGGAACTCGTCCACTGTGTTGACGCCCTTTCTCTGGATCTCTTTCCACAGGTCGCCTCCGACAAGTATTCATGTTCTCATCGCCATAAGCCTAGAGCTTTCATCCGCATCTCTAGCTCGCACAGCGATGTTGGCGAACCTACTCAAGTAAGCTTTCAGAGGCTCTCCAAGCTACTGCTTTACGTTTGCCAGGGATTCTGCCTTTATCCGAGCTGCTTGAGAAGCTCGGAATGCCCTCTTGAAGTCAGGGGAGAAGCTCTTCCATGAGCTGATAGAATGCTTCTTGTATTGCTTGAACCATTGACTGGCCAGTCTGACCAGAGTCAAAGGGAATACCAAGCACCTTAACTCGGGTCTGATGTTATGGGCCATCATTAGGGTATTGAACATCCCCAAATGGTCGGACGAATCTCCATCTCCATCGAATTTTGATAAATGGGGCATCCTGAAACCTGGCAGGTATGGTGTTGCTGCGATGTTGGGGGTGAAAAGCTCGAGCTCGTCCCCTATGTGGTACTCATCTTTTTCCTTTTCTGATAGGAGTCTTTTCATCAGTTCCTCCATTTGAGCCAGCCTCTCAAGGGTTGGGTCCTTGGTTCCCTGGGGCTGTTCAACAGCTTCCGTTCGACCGTACGCATTTGACGGTTTATTGTCCCTCCAAGTTTGAGCTTGGTTTGGTGGGGCATTCTTGTTATCGTGTACTTCGGAAGGACTTCCCTCGTGATGAGTGCCGCTGACTCCATCGCGAGCTGGATTGGTCCTTTGTGAGTTTAGGCGATCTCGAAGATCGGTATGTGGATCAACCTGAGGGTTTTGAGCTGAACTCAGATGTTCCTCAAATCTGCATTGGTCCTACCACTTCAACGATCCTCCATCCAATAACTTCCATTATAGAAGCTCAGAGCTTGCAGTCGAGGATGAGGATCTAGAGCATTCCCGCATGCTTGCGGGACATGAGCAGGGGCAGCGAGAGGAGGATTCCTTCTACTATTTCCGTAGGCAGGAACGTCTCGAGCAGAACAAGGTGGGGACGGATGCCTTATCGGCGATGGAGGGTGTCTGATTGGTGAAGCAATTCTCGTCCCATCAAGTCAGACCAAACTAGCCTGCGGTTGCTCTGCTCCACCATTTCTGGTTCCCTGTGCCTGGCGATCTAATCGCGGTATAGGGAAGTCAGTTGGAACATGTCATCTTTGCGAGTTTGTTCTTGACCGTCTGTGTGGGTGGCCATGGGCATTTGACGATGATGCTGAACTCAGAGTCGAGGTTCTGACCGACCTGCTGGCTTATTGATGATCTCTAGGAAAGCCACCAAATGGGGTTCCTTGATGATTGGGCGACACTGGAGTAGAACTCAAAGTTGAGGTTCTAACCGATCGGCTTGGCCTGGGTCGACTATCCCAGCGAGACTTACGAGTCCCGCCTTGCCTCTTTCCGATGTTAACGTCGGTTGCAAGAGGGGGTAGCCGAGCCAAGACTTCCTCGATTTGCTTATTTGCCTTGGCTAGATGACTCCTCAACTGCATGTTCTCCAACTCTACCACAGTCAAGTAATCCGATTTTGGATTCAGCGGTAGAGGTGCTAAACTTCCGGTGTCGCTATGGTCCATCGGTTGCTTTCTCGATCGTTGTTGGATCTCTGGGCTTTCTTCATCGGAAACAGCGGTATGGTGAGCCTCCTGCCCACCATGCTGATCCATTTCATTACCATGCCTTGAACGAGTGACCACCATGATGAGCTGTCTCCTGAATCTTTTTCAATGGCACTAATTTACAGCTCTCAATAAAAGCACCAAACTGTTGACGTGGTTTTTCGCCAACAGTGTATTACAAAAATTAGCTGGAATAAACTAGTGCTTAAGGGTAAACCGTAACAAGAATAATCACTCTTAAAGATACTTAGAATGATATAGTAAGAACACTCGTTCCTTTTTACTTGGTTCGGAGGTTAAAATCCCCCTAGTCCATGAGTCAATATTATTGTTGTATGTCTCTCTCTATTTTGATAGAATATTTGCATTACACAGAGAAAACCCAACCCCTTTTCTATCCAAGGTCTTGGTATTTATAGAAGAACCATCCCAGGATAGGTGTTGGGGTTGTCACGTGAATATACATCCCTCTTTGTGACCTATCATCTACAAATGGTGAATATTACAATATATCTTAAGGTAAGGTCTAATCATTAGGTAGAAATGATCATGGGCCGCCTGGCTTAATCAGACACGTGATGTCTGATTACGCACGTTTATATTACGTGTCCGAGAATTCAGGGATAAATGGACATGCGATGTCTGACTGCGCACGTTTATATATAAGGTATCCAGCTTAATAAACTCGTGGGCATGGCAGGTGGTCAGAGGACTCCGACCTGAGCATAATGTCAGCCCGTGTCCCGGGGGCTGTAAGTTATATCCATCTCAAGTTCGTACTTTAACGATTTGTACTCCTCAGCTCGTGTTATTATTTGTTGGGGGGGGGGGGGGGGGGGTCACACTGCCTCTGCCGAGGAGATGTCAATTTGTGGGTCCTTCAATATTATTCTTAGATGGCCAGATGTACTCGAGCTGCAAAAAAGTACCCGGGCTGAATATCAGGGCGTACACATAGAATTATTGGAGAAGTTGTATTCGAAGCTAAAAGGGGATAGGTCATTATTTGACTTGTTGGAAGTGTCATTTACATGCAATGATTTTAGCCTAGATCCCATTGAAATCGTGGATAATGAAGGAGTTAGTGCTCTTATTCTTGACAATCCGAAGTCCTTAAGACATTGGGTTCCTTTCTGCATTAGTTCGATTGCAAAGAACATTACTCTTCTTGATCCATCTCCTGGAGCGAGTGTTAATGTAACGACCCAAAATTGCTAGTAGGGCTTAGGGCCTTGATGAGTGTACCAGGAGGGCATAATTGGTATATGTATGTTTAATTGGTCAAATGCGTGATTACGTGGCATGCATGATTGATATGATTATATGAATATGTGATATGCTTGTAAATGAGTATTAAATATGCATGTGGGCCATTTATAGCGTATAAGGGCATATTTGTAATTTTGGCCCATTGGGGGCATAAATGTGATTATATGTAATAAATGGTTGAGACCACATTATTATGTGGATATAAATTTGTGGCATAGGGCTCGAGACAATCCTAGTGAGCGGATTAGCGAAATAGTCACAACGGGGTTTAATACCCGGCTCGGGGGGAGCCTAAGGGTATTTTGGGAATTTAGAGAATATTTTGGGAATTATTAGTTATTGAATAAGTATTTGGTAATTGAGTGGACACGGTGGATAATAGTAGGAGCACTTGAGGAATTAGCGGGAACTAGGAGCGGAATGACCATTTTACCCCTTAGTACCCTTAGAAGATTAATAGGCTTCAAGGGGAAAATAGTCTTTTGTTTAAGCAATGGATATACTCAGTAAAACTCTTAGGAGTAGCTAGAAAGTGGTAGGAAACTCTCAACTCTCTCTCACCTCTCTAACTCACGGTTTTCCCTATCTTTGTCCCTCTCCTTGTACCTTGAAATTGAAGGAAAAACAGAAGGAAAGTTAAGGTGATCAAGCTGGGAATTAAGCTGAAACTCAGAGGGAATTCAAGATCGGAATACTCAGAGAAATTGTTGAAGAATTAGGCTGCCACTTGATGCAACGACCCAAAATCACTATTATGGCTTAAGGGCCTTGATTAGTGTGCCGGGAGGGCATAATTGGTATATGTGTGAATTTATTAATTTAATGCATGATTATAAGATAAGCATGCTTGTATGGTTATATGAATGCAAATGTGATTATATGCTATAATTGTGAGAACCACATTATTATGTGGGTAAATCTGCAGCGTGCGACTTAAGGCGATCCTAGGGAGCTAGTTAGCGGGAAATTCACAACGAGACTTAATACTTGACTTGGGGCAAGTTAAGGGGTATTTCAGGTACTGGATGGTTATTTGGGTTATGGAAATAAATAATTTGAGATATATTTGAGGTTAGGAAGCTTAGGTGGGAATACTGGGGAATTTTACCATTTTGCCCTCGAGGACGTTTCCAGTACCCCGAGCCTCGGGATTGATTTAATTACTTAAGGATAGACTAGTAAACTTTAGAAAATAGTATAACCAAAAGCTAAACCGACCCTTCTCTCTCTCTCTCTCCCTTTTTCTCTCAAGGAAACTACAGAAAAACTAAGAGAATTAAGCTGGAAACTCTGTGATTTGGGCTGAAGTTTTGAAGGATTAGCTCAGTTTTAGCTAAGGGATTCAACCAGGACTGAGGTAAGAATTTAATTACATTTTTGGTCATTAGAATTCTGTGATTTTGGTTGAGTTCTAAGAGATTTTTGGATTTTGAAATTGAAGACTGAATTGAAGCTAGGAACTTGGGAGTTAGCTTATGTTGACCCACGATTTGGGCAACGACACGAAGTCAAATGTGCGACAGAAGATAAAATGACAATTAAGAATATAATCCAATGGAAAAGAAGAAAACACCAAGGATTTATAGTGGTTCGGCCCCAAATAATGGTAATGACCTACGTCCACTTAGTGCTATTATTAAAATTGAATCTCAAAGTAGTGATCAAAGAACTAGGGTTCTTGAGTTTCACAAACCTTGAAAGAAATAAAATATAACGATGGATAATGACACTCTCTATCTTAACAAAAAGATTCAAGGATCAAAAAGTCCATTCCTTGAGCTATTTCATATATACTTATAGGCTCAAGGAAGGTTACATAGGCCAACGGGCCATATCTTTCCTTAATAACCGCATATCAAGGTCATAATGAGGAAATATTCAATGTAATTATTATAAGATTACAATTTAGAAGGAAACAAATCAAATTATACGACCAGCCTGGTTGTATCTGAAAGTTATGCCTAACGAAGTGATGTGCTTCTGGTCGATAGTCGAACAGCACTTCTACCACGTGTCAACCATGTGTGAGAAATCCCTGTCACGCTATCAACAACTATTTTTAGGGTAAACATTTGCCCCCAAGTATATTTATTGCGACTGGCAATAGGTAAACTTAGGAACCTGACTCTTCGAATACCCCACGAAATCTGTCAGAGCCGCCTATGCTTTCTCGAAAAAGGGTGATCAATCATGTCCAATCAAGACTTTTTAGTTTCCCAATAACTTGTCTGACGGCCATTACACTTCCCCATGTTTTGAAAAGTTACCCTTTATGATTACCTCGGTAACCACTCCTCGGTTGATATAAATAACCCTTCATAACCAGTTTTTACTTTTTACGCTTTTACTTTATCCTCAAGAAAACTGAAGAACCAAGAGCTATATTTCCAGAAACTCAGACGGATCATGAAGCTCCTGCTCAGCTGAATCAACTTAGCACCTCAGAACTTTACTCCATCTTTCATACAAGTATGTTTCTTCAAACCTTTCAGTTGTTGATACGCCATGTAACACTTGTTTATCTTTATTTCTGATTTCTTAGTTCTTTGAGATTTTTTTACTGTTCTTGACTATAACTGTTTTGGGGAAATTTGGAATGTTAACCGATGCTTGAAAGGGTGATGGAACAATGTCTCATAGGAGTTAACAGCCAGTTTGGTAGTCGAGATTGTAGATTTAGGGCGTAAAATCGAGATTGTAGATTTAGGCTAGTTGAAAAACTGGGCTTTTCCCACCTCTTCGGAGTTGAAAAAGCTTTTTTCCCGAAAAACTTTTTACTTCCACTTTTCAATCTGCTTTTCAAACTGCTCATATAGAACTTAATGTTTTCACTAGAATGCTGATGGCCATATAAAAGCTTAACTTTTATACGTGAACCACGTTATTCTAACTTGCAACATAGATTTTTAGGCTTTACGTTCTCACCTCCCCCTTTCTCTGTTCGCAGCTTTTCATGCAAGATCCGTGGGGAGGTCAAAGGCCTATCGACGATGACTTGTTTGCCCAACTATTTGAAGATGAGGAGCAACCGTCGCTGCTGATACCAAAAATTCCTTTTTCTCGAACCCCACCCAATAGACCTCAATCAAACCTTCCATCCATGGGTAGAGTAAAATCCACTGTCGAGAAAAAGAAACCTTCAAACCCTTAAAATCAGCCTACTCCTCAGGCTGGAATTCCCTCGACCAGTGGTCGGGAAAGAAATATTCCTGACCCAAACATTCAAACTCACGCTCAGCCCTGAAATGCCATTCAATCAAATGTTGAATGGTATGTCGCACCTATTAGTCGGGTAACAATTAGGATGATCGCTAACTACATTAAAAAATACGGACTTCCCGAGGTGACACTAGTTCAACCTACTCAAGACCAACAGGCGAACTTTCCTGGAGGCGCCTTCAGCGTCTGGTCGAGGTACCATATCGAGGCAGGAGCGACGCTGCCTCTTCATCCTTTTTTCCAGGGGGTGGCCAATTACTTCGGGGTCACCCCCTTACAAATAACTCCCAACGGATATAGAATGCTTGCTACACTCTATATCCTCTATAGCCACAAGAAATGGCCCGTCCCCACACCACATGAGGTCAACTATTTGTTCGACCTAAAATCTAACCTCAACCAAGAAAACACGAGGTTTTTTCACTTCTGTCACAAGGAAACAGGTCGCACTTTCCTGACTGACACCACCTACATCTCGAACGCGGGGAAGTGTCATCTAGAGTATTTCATGACGACTGACATGGTCACGAACAACTTGGCCTTCACAGAAGGAGGTAAAGTCTTTGTACCACTGGTCGTTTATCTTTCTTCAATTTTTGCTGCATTTTCCTTAGAAATTTAATGTGTTTCAGGCCCATGGTTGCAACCAGACCCAACTCCAGACATGGAGATCCGATCAGCCCTCCTAGCCAGCATGACCGACATAGAGAAAAGTGTCAAATAGCTGGTCACAGAGGCCAATCTGAGATTGGTCGGTCTTTTGGCCCCTCATCAGGATGTGAGGGAGTCAACAGCGGAGAGTGCCACTGGTGGAGAGGTTCCCGAGCAGCACCCAGACGTGTCACAACCCCCTCTGAGGAGGGCCACTGGAGTGACAATCAGGGAACCCTCCAGCACCCCGTGGGCTGCTGCTCCCCTCGCCCCAACGGGAAAGGGAAAAAAGAAAGCCATCGAACCTCTCGAGCCCCTTGACGAATCTTCGGATGAGAACGGTACTGATCTCTTGCTCTTAGATAGTTTGCCAATTCCCTGTCACTTATTTGATGGGGACGGCAATTTTAAGTACGCTCCCAATTTAGATTCAAACTTCTTCATGCCAGAGAGTGAGTGTAACACTAGTATAGTATATAATGTAGTGACCAGTAATGATAGCTTGAGTATTTCACTTACAATTTTCCTTGTTTCTTTTCCTGAAATAACACACTCAATTGTTTATACTATCTCACTCTTTGTGTGTTTGCTTTTCTCACATACATGGACTCCGAGAATGTGTTCGACATATACAGTGCCCTCGAGGCTCCCGAAGCTCCCTTAAGCAAGAAGAAAATGAGCAAGAGGCATCCCGGGGAAAGCAGTAAAGGGCCCTCAGCCAAGAAAACCCATACTGCAGACCCTCCGGCAGACGAACCTTCAACAAACGCAGCACCACCTCCTTCTCCTCTCGAGCAGCAAACTCCTCCTGCTCCTGTCGGGTCGACACCTTCTCCACCGGCCCCAACCGACCAGACTCAACAGGCTGCTCCTGCTTCCACAGGGGGCGACATATCGAGTCGTGCCTTAAGGTTGGTCAAAGATAGGGTGACCAAGATTTTGAAGCACGAACGGTGCCGAGAGGCGATGGCTGGGATGGAGACGATGGACGTCGACCAAATCTTAAATCGCACATTGAATGAGTTTGCTAGTGTAAGTTATCTTTTTCTGTGGAGACAACCCTTTTACATTCTACAGTCAGTTTAACTTTCATTCTGATCGCAGGCAATGCTAACCCTTACTGCCGGCCAGCTTCACTTTGGTGCTATCACCGAGCAGTCTAGGGCTGTCGAGCAACGGCATGCTGAAGAACTTAAAGTTATCGAAGCGAAATATGCTGAACAGCTTGAGGCAGTGCTTGAGGAGAAGAACAAACTGGCTGAGGAGTTAGGGAAGAAGCAGACTGCTCTGGATAAGGCCATCGAGCAAAGAGACCAGTTCAAGGAGTCTAATCGCGTCAACTACCGCGAGGCTAAAAAGCTCGAGCAGGACTTGATTGCGAGTAGACAAGAGACTACAACCTTGGAGGGCTGGATCGAGAAGCTTGAAAAAGCCAATGCCAACAATTTGGAAAGGTACAAGGACGCCACAGTTAAGTGTTTCTATGACTTCTGGAAACACAACCAAGAGGCTGACTTTAGCTACCTTCCCGAGCGTGCTACGCATGCTGAGATAGCCCGCTGCTTTGCTTGACTGGTGGAAGAAGAGAGAGCCAGGGTACCTGCATCGCTTGAAATCTCCTTGGCCACTGGCGTGGACGGGGCGAATAATGAAGCTGCAACTGTCGTCGATGAGGACACCCCCCAAGATCCTCCAGCCTCGTAGTCTGCTATTTTTCTTTTTCTTTTTAATCTTTTAAGTACACGGCCTACGGGTCGTTATGTAAAGACACTTTTATTTTCTAGTTGAATATTTATTGCTGCACGGGCAGCTTTTACTTTTAATTGAACAATTACATCCGAGCAACGGCTGCTCACGGTGTAAAAGGATCCATTTTGATATTATAATATATTTGTATCTTGTTATAACATCTGTTCGCATGACCGAACTTAGCATAGTAATTTGGTTTGATTTAACAAAATACAAAATTTTGAAAAATACTCTAAGTACCCTAGCATGCTTTCACTTATTTTGCCCATGTGTTTACATACCTTTCGATATGCTTTGCTTACTAGATACCTTAGGTGCCCCCCAAGTGATCGAGGAGCTTTAGGTCCTTGGTCACTTGCCTTGACCAAAACCTGTTCGAACAATACTGCTCGGAGCAAAATAAGTAAAATTGTAATACAGCAAAAAAACACACATAATGAGCAAATACTTTTATAAAATACAACAATTGGCAAGAATGACTGGCTGCGCACAGTCCCTTATATTTCTCGTAATAAATGGACAAAATGTGTCTGTACGAGTGATTAAAAAGATCTTACACTTATAAGCGATTAGTCACATAAAATGACTAAATCTTTTCGCAACTTGTAAAAATTAAAATTAATACAAGCCAATCCTTTAAGAAGGATTGTTCATTGATAGTACTTGCGCAGGTGTTCTCCATTCCAATAGCGAGGAATGAAATCTCCATTTAGGCGAGCAAGTTTGCAAGTGCCTGGATGGAGGACTTCTTCAACCTGGTAAGGCCCTTCCTAATTAGGTCCAAGTACTCCAGCAGCTTGGTCACGGGTGTTTAGGAAAACTTTTCAAAGTACCAGATCTCCGACATTGAATTTCCTTTCTCGCACTTTAGAATTGAAATACCGAGAGACTTTCTGCTGGTACGCAGCTACTCGGAGTTGGGCTTGCTCACGCTTCTCATCGAACAAGTCTAGGGATTCCATCAGTAGTTGGCTGTTCGAGCCTTGATCGTACGTTATTCTGCGATGCGAAGGCGGATCTAACTCAACAGGAAACATAGCCTCATACCCATAAGCTAAAGAGAATGGAGTATGGCTTGTTGCTGTTTGATGGGAAGTTCTGTACGACCAAAGGACTTCAGGTAATTGTTCTGGCCATGCCCCCTTAGCTTCTTCTAGTCTTTTCTTTAGTGTATCCTTTAACGTTTTGTTGACTACTTCGACTTGTCCATTTGCTTGGGGATGAGTGACTGAAAAAAAGCTCTTGATAATGCCATGCCATTCGCAAAAATCCGTGAATAAATCCCTATCGAACTAGTTGCCGTTATCCGAGACGATTTTCCTTGGCAATCCATAACGACAAACAATGTTTTTTATCACGAAATCTAGAACCTTCTTGGTTGTTATGGTTGTGAGCGGCTCAGCTTCGGCCCATTTGGTGAAATAGTCGACGGCAACCACAGTGTACTTGACACCGCCCTTTCCTGTGGGCAAAGATCTTATTAGGTCTATGCCCTAAACTGCAAACGGCCACAAACTTTGCATCTGTTTAAGCTCATTAGGGGCTGCTCGTGGGATTTTGGAGAACCTCTGGCACTTGTCGCACCTCCGCAAAAACTCCATCGAGTCTTCATTCATCATGGGATAGAAGTATCCTTGCCTCAGGATCTTTTTTGACAAGCTTTTCCCCCCAGCGTGGTCTCCACAAAAGCCTTCATGTACCTCTTTCATTAATTATTTGGCCTTTTATTTTGAAATACATCTGAGGAGTGGCATTGAGTATCCCTTTCGGTACAAGATTCCATCGACTAGGATATACCTAGCAGCTTGCCGCTGAAGGGTCCCAGCTTTGTTTTTGTCCGTTGGTAACACGCCTTGCGTCAAATACTCTATATATGGTGCCATCCATGTATCCGCCATCTGGATCACCATAGTGGTCTCCTCTACTCGGATGCTTGGCATAGACAGCCGCTCAACCGGTACTATATTCAGAGTATCTGCATCCTTCGCACTTGCTAACTTGGCCAAAGCATCAGCATTGGAATTCTGGTCGCGAGGTACTTGTTGGAGGGTGTATTTTTCGAACTGAGCCAATAGATCTTTTGTCTTGTTTAAATAACCAACCATCTTTAAACCTCGCGCCTGGTATTCTCCCATGACTTGATACACCACCAGCTGAGAATCACTGTAGATGTCGAGCACCTTTATATTCATGTCCCTGACTAACCGCAACCCAGCGAGTAACGCTTCATACTTAGCCTTGTTGTTAGAAGCAGTGAAGTCAAACCTGATTGTGCAGTGAAATCGATGCCCTTTCGGCATTATCAATATCACTCATGCTCTAGCGTGGCACTCGTTAGAAGAACCATCTGTAAATAATTTCCAAGAGGGAGCTTGGTTTTGACACTCAGGCTCATTAGGCTCTTCAATCTGCTCGTTATCTGTAAGTTCAGTGAACTCTGCAATGAAGTCAGTCAGGGCTTGCCCTTTTATCACTGTTCACGACAAGTAAGATATATCGAACTACCCAAGTTCGACTGCCCATTTTAACAATCTACCCGCAGCCTCTGGTTTTTGCAGGACTTGTCGTAGAGGCTGGTCGGTCAAAACTACGATTGGGTGAGCTTGAAAGTAAGGTTGCAGCTTCCTGGAGGCCAAAATTAAACAATAGGCTAACTTTTCAATAGGTGGGTACTGCAGCTCCGCTCTAATTAGCCTTTTGCTTACATAATAAACAGCCTTCTACACGCCTTCTTCCTCCCTTACTAAAACGGCACTAGCAGCATATTCAGTGATCGTCAGGTAGATGAACAAAGTTTCCTTATCGACCGGCTTTGACAGGATGGGTGGTTGCGCCATATGAGTTTTCAATGCTTGAAAAGCCTGCTCGCACTCCTCCGTCCATTCAAACTTTTTGTTGCCTTTAAGTAGATTGAAAAAAGGAACGCACTTATCTGTCGACTTTGAAATGAATCTACTGAGAGCAGCAATTCTTCTGGTTAAACTTTGAACATCCTTAATCTTTGCTAGCAATTTCATATCGATTAGGGATTTAATTTTCTCGGGATTGGCTTCAATTCCTCTCGAGGTAACTATAAATCCCAAGAACTTCCCTGATCCTAATCCGAATGAGCATTTAAGAGGATTCAACTTCATCTGATATTTGTTCAAAACGTTGAAGCACTCCTGCAAATCCTTTATATGCCCTTATGCCTTCTTCGACTTGACTAGCATGTCATCTACGTAGACCTCCATGTTTGTGCCGATCAGTTCTTTAAACATGTGGTTGACTGGTCACTGGTAAGTCGCACCAGCGTTTTTCAAACCGAAAGGCATTACTTTGTAACAATAAAGCCCTGTATCAGTCCAAAAGCTAGTGTGAACCTCATCAGGGGGATGCATACTAATCTGATTATACCCGGAGTATGCATCCATGAATGAGAGAATCTCATGCCCTGCAGTGGCATCTACCAGCTGGTCGATTCTTGGGAGTGGGAAACAATCTTTGGGGCAAGCTTTATTAAGGTTTGTGAAATCCACACACGTGCGCCACTTGCCATTTGGCTTGGGAACTAGCACGAGATTAGAGACCCATGATGGATAAAACGCCACCCTGATGAATCCATTCTCCTTTAGATTTTTGACTTCTTCTTTTAAGGCCTTTGATCTATCTTTGTCGAGCAGCCTTCTTTTTTGTTGCACCGGTGGAAAACTCTTATCGATGTTCAGGACATGGCTGATGATTGCAGGGTCTATTCTGACCATGTCTTTGTGTGACCAGGCAAAGACTTCCTGGTTCCTTCTTAAAAACTCCACCAGTGCTTGTTTTGTTGCTGTCTCTAAGTTTTTACCGACTTTCACAACCCTGGTCTGATTTTCTTCATCGAGTTGGACCTCTTCAAGGTCCTCGATGGGTCCAATTTCCTCCTCAAAATCCCCAAAGCGAGGATCAAAGTCTCTATCCTCCCTTTGGGCAACACCCTATTTGGTGATATTATCACCTAAGTGGCCCTGAGCATCATTTTCCACTTGCAACTCTTTACTGGGAAGATCTCTCGATACACCTTTCTTTGCCTTGGTGATCGAGGCGTTGTATCACTCCCTTGCTTCCCGCTGATTTCCCAATACGCATCCTACCCCTGCGTCTGTTGGGAATTTCATGGCAAGGTGCCATATTGAAGCGACGGCCTGTAGGTTGACCAGAATTGGTCTCTCAATTACAGCATTGTATGTTGAAGGACAATCAACTACTGTGAAAGTAGTGAGTAATGTCCTATTAGCAGGTGCAGTACCTGCTGTAACTGGAAGCCTGATCGACCTTGTTGGGGCAAGCCCTTCACCGGAAAAACCATAAATGGTTTGGTTGCATGGCTCCAGGTCTTTGACAGACAGCTTCATTCTTTCCAGTGAAGACTTGTACATGATGTTGACCGAACTTCCTGTGTCAACCAACATCCTCTTCACCATCATGTTGGCAATTTGTACATCTATGACTAGCATATCGGAGTGTGGGAATCGCATGTGCTGGGCATCGTCTTCAGAGAAGGTTATCAATTCCTCCTCTGTTTGAGCTTTTTTCGGTGCTCGATCCTCCACACTCATCATCTCGATGTCCTGGTCGTGGCATAGGGTTCGAACGTATCATTCCCTTGCCTTCCCACTGTCTCCTGCAAGATGTGGGCCCCCGCAGATGGTGAGTAAAGTGCCTGCCACATGAGCTGGCTGTAGAGGTGGCGAGTGTTGGCGTGCAGGCGCTTGCTCATTGCCACCTTGAGCTTCTCGCTGAGACCCCCCTACGGCTCGGACATATCTTCTTAAATGTCCCTACCTAATCAGGAACTCAATCTCATCTTTCAACTGGTTACATTCATTGGTGTCGTGCCCGTAGTCGTTGTGAAAATGACAGAACTTTGTCGTATCTCTCTTGGAGATATCTTTCCTTATAGCTGCTGATCGTTTGTAAGGCACGCTTGAGCTGGTCGCCTGGTAGACTTCAGCTCGACTTTTGACAAGGGCCGTGTAGTTGGTGAATCTCAACTCGTATCGATTTCCTTTGGGGCGTTTACTCTCAGAAGCTAAGGGTTCATTGCTCACCCGTTTTCCACCGTTCCTACCACTTCCATTCCCTTTGCCTTTGCCGTTGCCATTGGGCTTTTCCGACCTGTTGGCGGCTTTGGTGGGTTCTTCTTTGGGCCCCTTATCTTTTGTTGGAGATTTCCCTTCATTGGCAATTGCGTCTTCGAGCTTGATGTATCGATCAACCCGATCCAAAAACTCTTGGGTACTTCTTACCCCATTTTTTCTGAGGCTACTCCAAAGGGGTGAATGGCGCCTAACCCCAGTAGTTAGAGCCATCATCTTACCCTCATCGCCCACTGTCTTGGCTCCAGCTGCTGCTCGCATGAAGCGTTGGAAATACTCTTTCAAGGGCTCTCCCTCTTTCTGGCATATCTCGACCAGTTGGTTGGCCTCTGTGGGGTGTACGCGACCCGCGTAGAACTGCTCGTAAAATTCCTTCACGAACATTTCCTAAGATACTATATTAGCAGGAGGGAACTTGAAGAACCACTCCTAGTGGTGTTAGACAGTGTCGCAGGGAAGATCCGGCAGCGGGCATCTTCCGACACTTTTTGTATATCCATTTGTATCTCAAACTTATTAACGTGAGATACTGGGTCTCCGTACCCGTCAAAGTTCTGCAATGTAGGCATCTTGAACTTACTGGGGGTTTCAGCCGCAGCAATCCTCTGTACAAAGGGGGTGCCCCTCCTCCTATCGTACTTGATATGGGACGTTCGTCCACCGACCAGCTGCTGTACCGCTTGGTTCAGAACATCAATCTGAGCCTGAACAACTTCTGGGATTGCTAGGGCTACTGGTGCCAGGGGAGAGTACTCATCGTGCCTCTCACGGCGGTCGTTAAGTACATCCCTAAGATCATCGTCTCTACATCTCTGCTCGCTAGCTCCTAGTCGACTAAAGACGTTTTGCTGCCTGGGTTGTCCCCCAGCGTTGTGGCTATTTTCTCTAGGTGGGGGGCTTCTGCCTCCACCTCTTTCTTCATTTCTCCGGCCAGCATTTCTTTTGCCAGAATCAGCTTCATTATAGTCATGGCCATCTCTGAATTATGGCTAACTACGGCGTGACTGGTTGTTCACGCTATTTCCACCTCGGGCTGTCATTTCCCGAGCGTCAGGGGGAGGCCTGCGCTGGTCGTTGGATCCCTGTGCATTGTTATGTCGTGGGGGCCCCTGACCGCAGAACCTAACTCTGTGTTCCTCCTGTTGGCAGGAGGACGCTGCCCCCTGCTCGGTAGATTCGGCCCTTCATCCCCTGGGCGTCTAGGGCTACGGGGCGGCTGCCCTGCCCTATTCTGCCTCGGGCGCTGGGGATTGCCTCGACCAGCCTAGGATGGAGGCTGGTGCTTAAGATCCCTAGGTGGGACATCATCCTGAGCCACAGGTGGCTGCTCCGGCCTTTGAGGGCTTGCTGGCTGGAGCGAAGGGCTTGGATTGGGACCTCCTTGAGGTGGTGCATTCGATGGTTGATCTGGCTGGGAGGTTTGCACAGCCTGACTCCTAGCCAGTTGAATGGCTGCTTCAAGGGCGGCCATGGCATCCCTCTATTGATGATCCATTTTTGCCTGCTGCTCAATCAGCTCTTGGCGCTGGCGTTCTATTTCTCTTTGTTGTAGCACCATTGTCTCCACAGCACTCTCCTGATAGGCCCTCAGATTAGCCAACTCATCTTGCAGCACTCCTAGCGTTGCCCTCAGTGTTTCAGAATCTAACTCCTCCTCATCAAACTCCAAATGTAGTTCATTCTCGGCCACATTTGGGGGAGGAGGTTGGGATGGTGCAGCGCCAGCAGCCTGTCCAGTCTTCTTGGATGTTTTCGCCATTAGATTCTTTCACAGTTTTTTGTCAAACTCTCAATGAAAGCACCAGAATGTTGACCCACGATTTGGCCAATGACACGGAGTCAAATTTGCGACAAAAGATAAAATGACAATTAAGAATATATTCCAATGGAAAAGAAGAAAACACCAAGGATTTATAGTGGTTCGGCCCCAAAGAATGGTAATGACCTACGTCCACTTAGTGCTATTATTAAAATTGAATCTCAAAGCAGTGATCAAATAACTAAGGTTCTTGAGTTTCACAAACCTTGAAAGAAATACAATATAACGATCGATAATTGCACTATATCTCTCTTTCTCTCTCTATCTTAACAAAAAGATTCAAGGGTCAAAAAGTCCCTTCCTTGAGCTATTTCATGTATACTTATAGGCTCAAGGAGGGTTACATGGGCCAACGGGCCATATCTTTCCTTAATAACCGCGTATCAAGGTCATAATCAAGAAATATTCAATGTAATTATTATAAGATTACAATTTAGAAGGAAACAAATCAAATTATACGACCAGCCTGGTCGTATCTGAAAGTTATGCCTGACGAAGTGATGTGCTTCTAGTCAATAGTCGAACAACACTTCTGCCACGTGTCAACCATGTGTGAGAAATCCCTGCCACATCATCAGCAGCTGTTTTTAGGGTAAACAGCTTAGAAATTTCTTAGAGAATTGGTTCTGCAGTGAAGATAAGCTTGAATCTATAATTTAATGTTTGAATTCTGGTGTTTGAATTCTGGTGTTAGTGTTTTTGAGCTTTTGGGTTTCAGAGATTGAAGTGGGATTTTGATGAGTTTCTAGGCTAGATTTTTGTTGGATTATGTTCCTGGAATCATGTTAGAAGTTTTGTGATAATTGAGTTATGGAATTAGGATGGATTTGGGTGGTTTTGAGTAAGGATTGAATTCTGGGTTCGAGGGGCTGGGTCGCAGCTCTGTTCTAGAGTGTCGCGGCCCTACGGAGCAAGGAAGAGCCAGGAAGGCTCTGAGGTGAGGGAGCGCCGCGGCGCCACAGGGACAGGGCCGTGGCACGTGTCTGTGTTCAGGGAGGCTTAGCCTCTGTTTCAGGGGTAGGCCATGGCATGGGTCTCAAGGGTCGCGGCCCTTAAGGGTATTTTTGGCCTTTTGGAAGTTTTAAGCGTGGGAACCTAACCTAGGGTGCTCGGGATCAATTCCACCACCATGTTTGGTGGAATTCGATGTCCCGGAAGCTTGAACTTCATCCGAAAATCTTAATACGAATATTGATGGAATCCCGTATCTTGGTTGTGACTTGGTAAAAGCTAGGGCTCGGGAAACGGATCGTGCTCGAAGGGCATCTCTCATAATCAAAGCATTTGGAAATTAAAGGTAAGAAAACTGCACCCGGTTGTGAATTTGTAATGTGGACTAAGGGTTCCCTATTTTGTATGCTTTATAAAGGATGGTATTATGCCATGTGACTAGTAGACAAACGCCCTACGAGTGTCGGAGTTTACATTGGTGCACAGGGCGCGGCTCAGCCACTGGTAGCTGAGGACAGCTTATTATTCACTGAACTCGGTTTAAGCGGACCGGAGTCAGTGGGATTAAACAGAGGGTGCAACCTAAGGGCATCGACCCTAATTATCATTTGATTTGATGAATTTGTTATGATAAATAGTTGAGTGTTGGTTTGTTGATTCTCTGGTTAGTCTGTGGACTATGTGATCAATATGGTATGCTAAGTATATGAACATGCTTTAAGAATTATTCAACTGTTGTTATTGTTTGTACTATAATGTTATGTTTTCTTGTTGGGCCTTGGCTCACGGGTGCTACGTGGTGCAGGTAAAAGCAAGGGAAAACTTGATCAGCCCTGAATCAGAGAGCTCTGAGAGCATAATGTACATGATCAGCTGCTCAACCGCCACGGTTGAGGGGAGACAGGAACAGGAGAACCATAAACATTGGTTTTGCCCTTAGAGTGGCTGGTGGTTGTTTTTTACTCTGGAAATTTTGTAAACTGACTTTCAAACACTCTTTCTTTTGGGATCCCTTGTGTAAAACGTTTACTTATATGAAAGATATATTTTATGACCAAAACCTTTTAACCCTAGTTCATTAAAGATGTCAGTGACACGTTTTAAACTATACGACTTGGTTAGCAAGTCTCGCACTTTTATAAATACACAGTGTAACGGTCTTGGCTACCCAGGGCGTTACACTTGAGAAAGAGAGAGAGAGAGAGAGAGAGAGAAAGAAAGAAGAGAGAAATGGTTGAAAGATAACAATTTTTTTAATATGTTAATTTATTTATTTTATTTTTTCTATTAATAAATTTATTTATATATTAGAAAAAAAAATTCATTAAAGGAATAAAAAAAGCAAGGACATTTTAATCATATTGAAAAATTGTTTGACCAAAATCAGGCTCAATGTATCATATTGTTCCATTTTACAAAACAGAGGGTTTGTTTTGTCATTTAATAAACACATAGAGGACAATTGAGTGTTCGGGCAAAACATAGGAGCCAAAATGATATTCTCCCTTATTTTTATTAAGTTTTTATAATTTTTATATAAATTTTAAATAAATAAACAATATTATATATAAAAGAATGACATTAACATATTAAAAGAAAATTTTAACCAAAACATTGTTTATGTTTTATTAAAAAATAATATGATGACCTTTTAAATCACAAATGTAGCGTCTCAAAACTCCCAATTTGATTAGTGCATTGATTAGTGTGGCAGGAGGGCACGTGGGCTCGTTATGTGTAAATTAATTGAGTTTTGTGATTTATATGATTATATGGTTGAATATGCATGACTATGTGTATTAAATATGTTTAAAGACCCATTTTTGCTATAAAAAAAAGGGCATTTTCATAATTTTGACTCGTTGAGGGTATAATTGTAATGTTTATGTGTTATGTGCTTGAGGCCACATTATTATGTGGGTATTCATGATATTCGGCAAGAGTCGATCGTTTCGAGAAATTTAGCGGAAAAGTCACGATGGGGATAAATACTTGGCTCGCAATGAGTTAATGGGTATTTTGGTAATTTTACATATTTCAGGACTTATTGATAAATTAAAATGCTTGATAGGAAATAAATTGTATTTGATGAATTAGTTGATTAATTTGTAAATTTGGGGTATAATTTGAGGTTTAGTGGGGAAATAGAAGCTAATGACGATTTTTCCCTTGGGGTATAGTTTTGAAGTTAAAAAGGACCAGGGGTAAATTGGTCATTTGATCAATTGGTAAAGGTTTTGGTTAAGTCTAAAAGGCAGCAGCACATTCACATTTCCCACAATCCATCTCTCCTCTTTAGTCTTTGTTTCGAGAACTTTCTTAAGAGTACAACCACAAAGCTTAACTAAGGGCTTGTACTAGGGAATTCTTGAGAGAATTTGAGCATTGGAGGAAGTAGGAACTACCCAAGACACAGCTGCACCTAGGAATTTCGAAATTCAGGGGTATGATTGCCTAGTTTTGAACTTCTCTTGTGTTCTTGATGAGTATGGAGGATTGAGGTAAATTTTGAACTTTGGTTTGTTTAGGGGACTTAGGTGTTGTGATTGGTGGTGGATGCACAATTCCTAGCTGTTCTTAAGATTGGAATTTAACTCAAAACTTGGAATTGGACTTGGATTATTGGATTTTTGGGTAAGTATTCAAAGTTTTAGCTCAAATGGTAATTTTGGAAATTGTGTGTTTTTTATTGTTTTGAGTGAGTTTTGATGATATCCTGAAGTTATAAGGCTAGTCTGTCATCAAATTGTTGTGGAAAATTTCCTAGAAATTGGATAAGAGTCAGATTGGGTGTTTGAAAATGCAGGGAGAAAATGCAATTTTTGGGTTGTCGTTGTGGCACCGGGCCCTCTAGAGGGGCTGTCGCGACTCAAAATGCACAAATTTCTAAAGGGGCTTCTCGATATGTTGTGGAGTCGCGCCGCTAATGCAGTTTTAGGGTGCATTTGTCTAGGGCTTTGGGGAATTAACTTGGGAGGCTCGGGGGACGTTTCCTCTATCGAATTTAGTGGAATCCGAGGTCCTGAGAGCTTAGACTTGGTCTTGAAGCCCATAATAAAAATTAGTTCCTAATAAACGTAATATTTGTGTTGTGACTAGGGTTTCTGCAAGGAGGATGAAGACCTCCGTCTTTGAGCAGAAGAACTGGAAAAAGGACCTTGATGTGATAGACAACAATACATTCTTTGTTGTGTGGTAGAGAAACAGAGATATGGATCTCTCATTCACTGAAGAGCCCAACATGAGGACCATGCTCGAGGCATGCCTTGAGGCGGAGGAGGCCAGGGCTACCCAGGAGAGGGAAGTTGCAGCGGCGGGTCGCATCCGTGAAGTCGATCCTGTGATCCAGCTGGTGGCAGAGGTTCCTCTAGGCCAAGGGCCCCAGTAATTTTATTCTTTACATGTATATTTTTAGCTAAGTAGGCATGTGTGCCATAGTTTATTAGGGTATAGACAATTAATGCTCAAGCCCTCAAGCACTATTGTAAATATTTTTCCATTTAAACATATGCAGCTTGCACTACTTTATTGTCATGATTGCACTATTATCCTTGAATTGACACTTAGTAAATATGCAATTTGGACTTTGTTAATTCAACTAAACGTAACCTAACTCACGAGAGTCCTAAGTTGTTGACTTAGGTCTCGTGCTCGAGTCTTGAAGGCTCGAGTCTTTATCGACTTCTCTTAGTACTTAGACAATTTTTAGGCATTTAGTGTTGCACTGTAGGCTCGCAGTCCTCGAGAGTAACTTTAATGCGAGGTCAAGTGATACACTTGATGCGGCCCTATGTCCCCGAGTTCCAACGACTCAAGATGGGGCCAGCTTGTGGTACTTAAAGCTTGAGGATCTTCCTACCAGTGTGTAGCTGCTTGTCTATTAAGTGTTCCTTCTTAGGCTCGTGGTCCTAAGAGTAACTTTGATGCGGTGTCAAGTGAGGGCACTTGACTATCCTACGCCTTTGAGTTTCAACAACTCAGGCTTTTGAGGAGGTATGTTGCACTGTAGGGTTTTGCTTTAGTGCTCGACGCTTAGGACATTTAGTGTTGTCTTCTAGGCTCGATGTCCTTGAAAGTAACTTCAATGTCTTCTTGTGTTTCTGAGTCCCAATGACTTGGGCCCTTATGAGGTCATTCGCACTAAGCTACCTACCCCCCGGGTACATGGTCATTGGTGGGTCAACTTGGGCCTTTCAATTTTCCCCCCGAGTACACAACTCGGGACCTAATCATGTGGAGGTCGTGAACTCTTCATCCTGGATCCAGGAACTTAAGTTCCCTGACCTTAGATTAGGTTTTTCGTGATACTCCGAGTTCCAATGACTCGGTCTAACTTTGAGTTCCAATGACTTGGTCTAACTCCGAGTTCCAATGACTCGAGCTTTCGTTCACATCTCGAGGTCATAGAACTAGGAAATTTCTCCTCGGGCACAATGTCCATGGGAGGTGACCTAAGCCCGTTCTCACGCTACTTGGGTTTTTTACTCTTAGGGTCGACTCCTACTTTTGAGTACAAGTGACTCAGGCCCCAATTCGCATCTCTAGATCAAAGGACTTGGTTATTACTTCTCAGACACGGAATCCACGAAAGGCAACCCTAAGTCCATTCTTGCTTTATTTTAGGGCAATTAATGCAAGGTCCCGCAAAGTATTCTGCTTAAGTCTTATGCGACTTAGGCTTGTGCCCGAGTACGAACAACTCGGGCTTCCGTTCACATCTTGAGGATTGGGATTTGGTCATTACTCCTCAGGCGCGCATTGTCTGTGGGAGAATGTGCTAAATCTAATCTCACATTACTTGGATGTCTTTGGCACTGGGTATTTTCCCAGCCATTTAGCTATGGGGTCTCATGACATTAGGGATGCTTCATTCGTCGACTAGCTTAGCTTCCCAAGTCATCAACTTCTTGATGCTATTTTTTCTTGCGACTTATTGGGGACTTGGTCAGTGCTCCCCGGGCACAATGTCCACGGGAGGTAACCCAAGTCCATGCCTCAGAACCAAGTACAAAGGACTTGGTCTTCTCTTAGCATCTCGAGATCAAGGGACTTGGTCAGTGCTCCTTAGATGCAATGTCTACGAGAGGTAACCTATGTCCATTCTCGCGCTACTAGGATTCCTAGTCTTCAGTCTCTAGATACTAAGCCTACTCCGCTCCGAACAAGCTTGGTTTCTTAGGTCGCAGACTCAAGACCTCTTGGTTTCCTAGGTTTTTTCTATTCTCGGGGTATTGACACTATGCTTACTCCGCTTTTGACAATCTTAGTTTCCTAGGATATCCTTCGCAAGGCGTGGTACTCTGCAAGGTTGCCCTAACTCCATGCCCTAAAGTGATCGAAGACTATTCTGCATTCACTTGTCCAAGCCAGCGAGCGGGTGCTCTACGAGGTAGTACATATAGAATAAAGGAAACTAACAAATATAATCAGAATCTCAAAAAAAAAATTATCGTGTTTTCTCTACACGATTTCCATTAACTGTGCCCGAAGGCTGCAAGGAGATTACAAAAATTAATAAATCTACTGCTCATATTACAGGTAATACTGACGAAGATGCTTGGCATTCCAGGCGTGGGATATCAATTCCCCATTCAGTTGAGCTAATTTGTATGTCCCTAGACATACAATGCTCTCAACTTGGTATGGGCCCTCCCAGCTAGGTCCCAACACTCCCACACCGGGGTCTCGGGTGGCTAAGAAGACTCTTCTCAGCACCAGATCTCCGACCCCAAACTTTCTATCATTCACTTTAGAGTTGAAATATCTGGCTACTATTTATTGGTAGGACGTTACTCGAAGCTGAGAAGCTTCATGGTGCTCCTCCACAAGGTCCAGTGACTCTCAGAGTAAATCATGGTTTGTGGTTAGATCATAAAGAATGGTGAGTGGCTAATGGAGGTCCTGACAGTGGTGCGGTAACTCCACAATGCCCTAGGTAGCTCCTCGGCCAAGCGTCTTTCACCTGTTCAAGCCTTTTCTTCAAGGTGGCTTTGAGCGTCTTATTGACTGCTTCCACCTGCCCGTTTGCCTGTGGGTGGGCCACAGAGAAAAAGCTCTTCATAAGCCCGTGCCACTGACAGAAGTCTGTGAACACCACGCTATCAAACTGCAGGCCGTTGTCAGAGACTATCTTCCTCGGGAGCCCATAGCGGCAAACGATGTTCTTGATGACGAAGTCCAGTGCCTTCTTGGAAGTGATTGTAGCGAGTGGCTTAGCCTTGACCCACTTCGTGAATTAGTCGACTGCCACTATTGCATACTTCATTCCCTATTTTCCCATGGGCAATGAATGGATAAGGTCAACGCCCAGTTAGCAAAGGGCCAAGGACTGGTCATCTGGGTGATCTCATTTGGAGGAGCTCGAGGTATGTTGGCGAAGCATTGGCACTTGTCATACTTCTTGTCATGGTCCATCGCGTCTTCGTTCATGGTGGGCCAAAAGTATCCTTGTCTCAAGATCTTCTTGGCAAGTCTCTACCCCCATCATGGTCCCCGCAAAAGCCCTCATGCACTTCTCAGAGTATTAGACTGGCTTCTTGCTTGGACACATATCGAAGGAAGGGCAACGAATATCCTCACTTGTACAGTCTGCTGTCCATGATGACATACCAAGGTGCCTGGTAAAGCAGCTTCCGAGCTATTTTCTTGTCCTGCGGTAACTCACCAGAGACAAGATATTTCACTATGGACTCCATCCAACTGTCCTGGGGTTGGACTGCTTCTACTTCCTCGGGAGCTGAGATGCTCGAGACAGCCAAGTAGTCAATGGGGACTACATTGATCAATTCAGCATCCTTGGTGGTTGCGAGCTTGACCAGGGCATCAAAGTTAGAGTTCTGTTCCCATGGCACTTGTCGAATGGTGAATTTTTTGAAGCTATGTAGCATTTCTTGGGTCCTCGCCAAGTAAGCGGCCATTTTTGTTCCCCAGGCCTGGTACTCTCGGAGTACCTGATTAACTAGTAGTTGCGTGTCACTGAAAAGCTCGAGGTTCTCAGCCTTAAGCTCAAGTACAACTCGAAGCCCAGCAATAATCGCCCCATACTTTGCTTCATTGTTTGAGGCATCAAACCCAAATCTCAGGGCGCTGTGAACCCTATGCCCCTCGAGGGAAACCAAAATGAGGCCTGATCCATCACCATTTTCATTCGATGATCCATCTATGTATAACTTCCACGTGGGCCCAACCACTGGGGCATCCTCAGGTCTTTCGTGGTTTCTGGTGCACTCGGCGATGAAATATGCCAGTGTCTGTCCCTTTTTGGCAGTCCTCGGGTGGTAAGTGATGTCAAACTGACTAAGTTCGACCGACCACTTCAAGAGTCTCCCGGATGACTCTAGCTTTTTGAGGACCTATTGTAAGGGATGGTTCGTGAGTACCTTAATGGGATGCACCTAGAAATAGGGCCTTAGCTTCTGAGAAGCTACCATTAGGAAAAAGGTCAGCTTCTCCATGAGCGAGTATCTGGACTTCGCTCCGAGGAGTCTTTTGCTTATATAATACACGGGGTGCTGGACACGACCTTTCTCGCACACTAAGGAAGCACTAATGTCGCTCTCTGAGACAGCCATGTAGAGCAGGAGGGTCTCTTTTTCGGTGGTCTTTGACAAGATAGGTGGATTTTTCGTGTGTGCCTTCAGTTGTTGGAACGCCTATTTGCATTCCTCCATCCATTCAAACCTCCGACCTCCTCGGAGTATGTTGAAGAATGGGATGCACTTGTTACTTGCCTTGGAAACAAAGTGACTCAGGGCAGCTATCCTTTCGATAAGGCTCTGAGCATCCTTATGCTTTCAAGGAGATGACATATCGACCAGGGCTTTGATCTTCTCGGGGTTTTCCTCTATCCCTCGAGTACTGACAATAAAGCCTAGGAACTTTCCAAAGGCAACTCCAAAAGTGCACTTTTGGGGATTCCATTTCATGCTTAACTTGCGAAGTACTGAAAACACTCCGCCAGATCCTTTACGCGATCAGGGGCTGTTCTAGACTTGACCAGCATGTCGTCTGCATAAACTTTCATGTTCCGTCCCAACTGCTCCTTGAACATACAGTTCACGAGCCTTTGGTAGGTTGCACTGCCATTCTTTAGCCCGAAGGGCATCACTTTGTAGCAGTAGACTCCTTTATTAGTTCGAAAGCTGGTGTGTTCTTGATCAGCGATATGCATGGAAATCTAGTTATAGCCCGAGTACGTGTCCATAAAGGACAAGAGCTCGTACTCGGAGGTGGCGTCTACCATCTGATTTATTTTTGGTAGCGCGAAACAGTCTTTAGGCCAAGCGTTGTTGAGGTTAGGAAGTCTATGCAGGTCCTCCAGGTGCCATTTTCCTTGGGCACAAGGACCGGATTGGATACCCACTTGGGATATTGGGCGTCCTGAATGAATATGTTTGCGAGTAGCTTATCAACCTCCGCTTTTAAGGCTTCCACCCTGGTGTGGTCAAACATTCTCCTCTTCTGCTGAATTGGAGCAACATTGGGATCAACATTCAAGGCATGATAAATGATATTTGGCTCAATGTCAATCATGTTGGAGTGAAACCAAGCCAAAACATCCTGATTTCCCTAGAGAAAGCTCATCAGTGCTTCTCGAACTTCTGCCTTCAGATTCTTCCCAACCTTGGTCTTCCTTTCAGAGACGGAGGCATGAAGGGCCACTTCCTCGACTTCCTCCATGAGCTCGATAGCCCTCTTTTCTTGAATCCATGGTTCCAACTCGTTGGTTTCATCAACCCAAACATCATGCACCTCCACCTCCTCAGGACGAGGCTGCTGGGGAGCCAACACCTTGACCACCATTACTTGTTTCCTGAAGGACACATTGTAGCATTGCCTCGCCTCTTTTTGGTCTCCTCAGAATGTGCCAATCCTTGACTTCATGGGGTACCTCATGCGCATATGCGAATGGAGGTGACCACCCCGAACTCCACTAAGTTCGAATGCCCCAAGATGGCATTATACACCGAGGATAAATCCACCACCACGAAGGTGTAGTACTTGAAAGATTGGCGAGGCACATCTCCAAGCGTTATGGGCAGCTTGATCTGGCCCATCGGTATGAGACCTTCTCCCGAGAACCCATATAGAGTCGAGGTGCACGGGGACAAGTTGTTTGTCGTCAACCCAATCTTCCTGTATGTTGACTTGAACATGATGTTTACTGAACTCCCGTTGTCCACCAGGATCTGAGCCACCATCTTATTGGAAACTTGGCTCTCGATCACCAAAGGATCGCGGTGTGGAAAGTGTACTCTCTGAGCATCATCCTCAGAAAATGTGATGACTTGGTCAGTCATCCTTGGCATATGGGCTGGCAATTGAGCTAATGCCAACACCTTATCTTCATGATTTAAGGCTCACACATACCTATTCTACGAGTTTCAGGAGGTGCCCCCCAAGTGGGGTCCTCCAAAGATGGTCCCCACACGCCCATTCACTGAGGGAGGTCTGTGGACTATCTGGTGTTGCGAAATTGCGAGCACCGTACCCAAAGCCTAGGGGGCTGCAGGTTGTGTGGGTGTTACCGCAACTGGGGCCTGAGCTTGGTGTGCTCCATCTCGAGCTTACTCGCAAAGGTGTCCCAATTTTTTGAGGCTTTCGATCTCATCCTTGAGTTGGAGGCACTCATTGGTGTGGTGCCCCACATCATTATGAAAACGACAAACCTTGTTGGGATCTTTCCTTTCCTTGTCTCTCCGAATGGGCTGTGGCTTCTGGTAATGGACATGTTGTTTCGTGGCCATAAAGAAGTTCTCTCGAGAGTTTACCGAGTCAGTGTACTCGGAGTACTGCGAGACGTATTTCTCGTCAGGGGCAGTTCCCTGTCCTGTCTACACTATCCCATTTCCCTTAGGGTTTTCGCTCTTTCCTTTGCCCCCGTGCCTACTGCTGCTGGGGGTCCAACTAGGTGCGATGGACTGGGATGGAGCAGCAAATCCAGTACTAAATGCAAGCTGATAAGCACTGTATCCAGTGGGCGCTACTCCATATCCCGTTGGAGCGACACTGAAACCAGCGGGTGGCAGCGGGTGGCACGACACTAAAGCCAACTGGCAAGACAATTAGACTAGATTGGGTTCCCGCCACACTATGTTGGACAGGAGCGTAGGGTGGATACTGGATCCCCGAAGCCACGGGGCTTGGCGTCGTCGGAGCTAAAAGGCGACGGGCCCCCCAAATGCTCCGATCTGGGCATCTTCCCAGCTAATATATTCTTCTGCTCGATGAATGAAGTCGTCGAGCCTTCGGAAGCCTCTCCATTGGAGGTCATCCCATAACGAGGACCCCGTGTGGATGCCGGTCTATAAGGACATCAGCTGCTGGGCGTCGTCGACCCTCTTGGTCCTCGCAACTTCCTATTTAAAGCGTTTGATGTAAGCTTTGAGGGTCTAGAAGGGTCCCTGCTTTATGTTGGCCCAAGTGTTGACCTCAAAGCTTACCTTCCAAGCAGCTATGAATTGTCTTAGGAATGAATATGACAACTAATGCCACGAATGAATGGATCCTCACCTGTGTTTCTTGAACCATTAATCTGTTGATCCTGTTAAGGTTACTGGGAACACATGACATTTGGCGTCTTCAGAGACGCGATGCACTGACATCAACCTATTGAACTTTAAAATGTGGTTGGTGAGATCCGTACTGCCATCATAAGACGTGATGACAGACATCTTAAAGCCTCGCAGTAACGGGGCTTCTACAATGTGAGAAGCACATGGCTCCTCGTCCTTGTCCTTCGAGTCAGAGTCATGGCCCTGTCGTCGGGCCATTATGAGCATTATCCTCTTCAAGCTCTCTAACTTCACGCAGAGGGGGTCGCGATCTTGGTTGGAACTTTGTGTCGGAATATTCCTCTTTCGGGCGTTGAGGTTGTCCAGGAGGTTTGACTGATCCTTCCTCTCGGGTTCACACCCAAAAGCCTTATTACACCTATGAGCATTCAGGCCATCTTGTAGGTTAGTTTGGCCTCGAAATGCACCACTGCCCTCGGGGTATGCTACTTCTATTTCCCCATCGGACTCGATGTTTCACTTGTTGGCTCCTTGGCCATTGTTCTTGTGGTGTTGGCGACGTGCTGGGGGGACACCACCTCCAGGCCTCGCGCGATCCCTATCGGCGTGCTTGGGCAAAACGCCCTGGGCTCCACAGCGCTGGCGGCCTAGCGGTGTCCTCACCTAGGCCTTTACCCTTACTAGCTGGCCTCGAGTGTAATACCCTGGTTACTCCAGGACCGTTACGGTGAACTTTGAACCGTGAATTTAACTCAATAACCGATTTCTTTAGTTAAAAACGTGCTTCTAGGTGTTATTATTAGGTTAAGGTGAAAAACCAATCAAAAAGGAATGATACATTCTATTTAAAACATAAAACTGTTCACGGGCCCATAAAAACATTTACAAGTTATTTACGATACAAAATGGTCATTACTGTGTAAAATTTACAACCCATCGATCTAAGCGGCAAAAATAGGGTAAACCCCCTAGTTCCCCTGAGAACTCCTTGGCCGTGGTGGTCTAGCGGCCGCATAAGTGCACATCACCACCTAAGCTCTCCACTCAAGGTTGGGTGAGCTTTTCTTTCCCTTTACCTGCACCACATAGCACCCATGAGCCAAAGCCCAGCAAGAAAACTCAATAATGCATGTATATAATATCAAATGATGATCATGATAATCATACGAGCTCGTAGCCCTGAACAGATGAGTGAATATTACTTTGTAGTTACGTTAACCATGAAGGAGCTTATAGCTTTAATTAGATAAGTGATTTAACACTTGAGGTTCTGGTGAACCATAATGAGTGACTAACGAGAAAGTCACTAGCTTAAACAAATGAGTGACTGATGGGTAAGTCACTAGCGTAAACAGATGGGTAACTGATGGGTAAGTCACTAGCCTAAACAGATGAGTGACTGTTGGGTAAGTCACTAGCCTAAACAGATGAGTGACTGATGGGTAGTCACTACGGGGCTCGACACCCATAGCCATGTGACTAAACAGTCACCGGGGCTCGCTGGCCCTGGCTCTAAATGACTAGCCTTTGGCTAGACAAGCGCTTTTAGTTTTCATCGAACTTGAGGTCGATCTGGCATTAATGCTCATTTGAGTCATTCAATGCAGATGTCGATTAGATCTAATCTTTTTTGGCTTGCGTTAATACGCTAAGACCGTTCTTGACTTATAAGTCAATACCATGTGACCAGTGCTCAGTACTACTGCCGAACTTGACTAATTAGTCACAGCTTCTCAGTTAATACCGACGCCATTGCCAATTCTAACTGTTTAGTCAGTGCCATACACAAGTGAGCAAGATTTGCTAAGCATTCAGTATTCAATCAATTTCCACATTTAAACGTTCAACATGCCTCGTGAATAACCACACATGTCACATATGGGGTGCAGTTTTCTTACCTCTGATTCGAGCGAGAATTAGTAAAAGACCGACCCTTGAGAACGATCTGCCTTTTTATTCCTTAGCGGTTACCTGGTCATAACCAATTATGGGATTCCATCAATAAAATGAATAACAAAGGTTCCCGAACCAAGACCTAGCCTCCGGGACATCGAATCCTACTAAACCGGGTAGTAGGAACGATCCCGAGGCCTAAGGTTTGAGTTCCCATGATCAAAACACTATTTTGGCCTCAAAACCCTCAAGCGTCACGGCCCCCACCTCACTGAGCCACGGACCCCAGCCAAGACAGAGGCACCTGAACCAAGTTTCGCGGCCCTCCTTCCCCAGTGCCGCGGCCCCCAGTCCCTTTATCTCCACCGCCCATCCGCACCACGCTCGGGCCGTAGCGCCCCAAGAACAGGGCCGCGGCCCCACCTGGAAACTCAGCCATAACCCCGATTTTCCACCGTTTAATCCTTCCAAAAACCTATTCAAACATCTCCAAATCCAAAAATCAAAGTTCCCAAACATCCCAATGATCCAAAATCATCAAATCCCGAGACTCAAACAAACCAAAAACTCATCAACAAACAAAATCCAAATCAGTGCTTAGAAACTCTAAAACTCAAAACTTAAATCTTAGATTACCTTTGATCAAGTTGTTTCTCGCTAAATCCTTCAGTCAAGAAGCTTCTAATCTTTCCTAGAATCGCTATGCCTCGATCCTCGCTTGATTCCGACTCCTAAAACTCAAGTTTTCTTCGAAATTGCAACGAACGGTAAAAAGGAACAACGGGAGAGAGAGTGTTTGAACGTAATTTTCTTTCTGACAGGTTACTTCAAGCTTAAGTAACCTCAAATAAATCCTAATGCCCGGGGTCCCAAAAACACCCCTGGGGACAAAATAGTCAAAACTCCCAGAATTTCCTCCTGATCTCACTAACTCCCAATATATCATCAAATAATCATTCTCATTATCCAATATCCCAATAATTTACCCCATTATGACAAAACCGCTAACTTGCATCCTAAGATAGTCTCACGCCGAATAGATCGAATATATCCACATAATAATGGGATCTCATCCATAATTCACAAATATGCACCAAAATATACAAATATGCCCTCAACGGGCCAAATTACCAAAATGCCCTTATAATGAAATGTGGACCCACATGCATGCATTTAACATTATATTATAATATAATTCACATAAACGTGCATATAATCATTTAATGGCATAATAAAACAATTATGGCCCTCCCAGCCTACTAATACAGCCATTAAACCGCATTAGGGATTTCAGGGCATTACATCGGGGCCTGGTTGTCTTCAGGGTTCCAACGACCCTTCTTTTGCTTGGGAGTAGGGTTGTCGTCGACCTTACCCTTGCCACGATCTTGTGGCACAGGTGGGGCTCTAACTCCAGCTTGGTGCACGGGGGGAACGCCAGCTGGCGAATCTCACGCCACATCACCTGGGTGCTCGGGAGGCACATCAGTTGGGTCGACAGATGGCACTCAAGCTAGGTGCATAGGTGGCACACCAGCTGGTTGCCTAGGTTATACTTCTCCATAGGGGTCCACTTGCAGCCCTTGGGCTGCCAGAGTAACCCTCATGGCATTAATTATCTCCCATAGGGCGGCGATATTACCTTATTGGGTGTCAAGTTTCTGCTGCTAAGTGGCCACCTGATCGCAAAGTGCCACCACTTTAAGTGTCTCCTCCACGTCCATGGGCTGAGGATATTCCTATTCATAATACTCGTCGTGTACGTCATCGTATTCGACATTTTTGTCGCAGTTTTTAACCATCTCAGGGAGATCATGCGGTGGTGGACGACTGGTTTCTCCTCCCTCAACTCCGGCTAGAGGAGCTGCATCGTCTGGTGTGTTTCTCCGAGTGGTCACCATGGCTATGTTCTTCAAGCTTTCTTCATGCTCTCAATGAAAGCACCAAAATGTTGACTACCTTTTTTTCTATCAACCTAATCTAAGAGTTTAATGAAAATAACAGATAAGAACACAAGGATTTTACGTGGTTCATGCTATAAAAGAGACCTAGTCCATGAGTCTCTGATATTTAGTGAGCTTGAAGCTTGTTTGAGCAAGCTTCAATGGTGGTTCTCAGGAAGCGTATATATTGCATTGGGTTACAGAGTTTCTCTTTCTAAAAATCTTAACCCTTTACAAAGAGATACCCCACCCCTATTTATAAAGGCTGGGGTCATTAATGTTAATCATATTTATCTAATACAAAATCTCCCATTGTTGGGGTATTCATCTGAATTAATACAAAAGGGGTGCACTAAACAGAGACTACGACCCAGGCAGATTGCATAGGGCACATTGCAAAAAGTTGTCTACCAACTTTATGGGTAACATGCCTCTGACGGTGTCAGGGTGCGGCCACACATTTTCTCCATGTCAGGCGACGTAGTGGGAAATGACAATTGTCGAGTGGACGAATCGACAACACTACTTGAGGTTCTTCCAAAAGGTTGTCAGACAATCTTCTGGTGGCTCATATGCGCAGTGTCTGACACCTGACAGTTCGTCTAGGTCCCAATGACAAAATCCTGGACCCGAAGGACAGCTGACTAAATAAGGCATAAGGACCTCTAAACTGGTCCTCGGAGCATAATCTCACTTAGAGATATCCACATCTCAAAGACGGACCTCGAGGGGTGGCCTCCCTTGGATACATCTGTGTAGCGTCCCAAATTTGCTAATAAGGCTTAGGGCCTTGATTAGCGTGCCTAGAGGGCAATGATTGATTTAATTATGTTATTAAATGAATTTGATGAGTATGTGATTAGAAATGCATGTTTAGGTAAATTAAATATGCATGTGGGCCCCATTTGGTTATTACGGGCATGTTTGTAATTTTAGCCCGTTGAGGGCATAAATGCTATATTTGTGTATATTGTGATTGATACCACGTGTGAGTAGTGATATATTTGTGATGCACGATCCGAGACAGTCCTAGAGAGCAGTTTAGCTAGAAAGTCATAACGGGGTCGAATTCTTGTCTCGGGAGGAGCCTAGGGGTATTTTGGGGATATATTATGTGTTTGGAATTTATTAAGTAACGGGTAGTAGTTTGGTAATGATTTAGATATGTCAAGATTAAATGGAGATTTATAGGAATACTCGGGGACATAACGGGATTTGGCAAATGACTAAATTGCCCTTGGGTTACTTAAGGATTAAGGATAAGTTTAAGGGGCAGTTTGGTATTGTTGACGCTGTTTTTCGTCCACAGTGAAATAAGAGCACGAAAACAATAATCAGTTGTGGCCAATAAAAATACGATAACACGAACGAGATTTTTTGTGTGGTTCAGCAGTTAAATCTGCCTAGTCCACGAGTCTTTGTTATTAAACTTAAGATGATCTCTGAAAATTCTTCAAGGATGAATTCTCCAGAGTTTCTCTCAAGATCACAAAAATTCGGTCATTTACAATGGTGCATGACCTCTCTATTTATAGAGAAGATTTCATAATACTATCCCACATATTTCGGGAAGTTATTCGGTATATGCAAATGAATTTAATGGCATTCAAAGCATGTAATCCTATATACAAGGAAACGTCCCCTGAAGATCAGGGGGCGTATAACTGAACAATTAATATCCCTTGATTATAGGAGATATATAGCAATCAATGTGGACCGCGTCTCTCGTTGATGACTCACCAAGATATTCAAAGTTAATATCTTATATCGCCAAGGCCCTATTCACCCAGGTATCTTATTGACTTTCGAGCTATAGCATCTTCCCGATATCACATGACTTCGAGCTCATACGGGTGTCAGGCTCGGAGTCCTAATCCGAGGCCATCCCGAGAACAGACGTACTTCGAGGTCTGTCTTTCGAACTTGTGAGTATCCCAAGGCTACCATCTTCGAAGTCATCTCTGCTTCACAGGCTCGATGCCTAGACTTCGGACGTGTTCCAGATATTACGAATCCAGCTTTCGAGGTCACAATTCTTATGGCTAGAAATCTGGGTATAACATTTTGCCCCCTCAAAAGTATTTGTTCGAATCCTATGAGAAGGAAACTTTTGAACTACTTTCTTCGGGAATCGCACCGTCACATACTTGAAAATGGACACGTGTCAGTTGGGTATTGCTCATTCAAGGTACTCGAGTACCTTGGAAATCTGCCCACGATCGTTCGTCTGCCATCTTTTTGGTCATATCATTAATCCTTATCCGTTGGATTTTATAAGGATTCTGTTCAATGGCTCAGATTGATCCTCTTTTACCATCTATATATAAGACCTTAATCATTGTCTTCCTTTTATTTTACACTCATCAGAAGAAAGAGAAGAAGCAAAACCAGAAACTATCCCTGAGAACTTCTTGCTTGTGCATGTTTTCTCAGCAAAAGAAACAGAGGACCGCCAGTTTGTTCGAGACCATGAGCTCATACCTGCAGCCTCTCCTTCAATCAACGATTTCTCTGCAATCGTCATCCTTGTGTAAGTATCTGATTGTCTTTTTGTTTTTTTTATGCCAGTTTCTGTCTGTGTTGTTCTTGTTATTCCTGTGAATGCACCAGTTTATTTTCTTAGTATGATACTGATAGGCTTTCACGCTTAAATCTCCACGCCAGGTTTAAATTACTGGTTCCAAATCCAGTCTTTGGTGTAGAATAAGGTCTTTTTTTTTTTTTTGGGTTTCAAAATTTAAAAGACATATCTTGCACTCCAAGATATCGGGTAAAAAATCTTGGTTTTAAAGAACGCACGATACCCAAGATTACCATTTCTGAATAACCGTCACCATTTTTCCCTGATATTTTGGGATTTTCAAAAAATTTATCCACTCTCCTCCTTTTACTCGTAGAATACACGTTCTGACTCCTTAAACGGGTTTTAAGTATCGAGCTCGTTTCGTACCCAAGCATTCCCCGAGTTTGTCCTGTCAAGCTCGCTATTCTTGAACCCTTGCATGCATGGCCCTCACCATTTTTTCTTTCTCGCTAGATGTCACAGAATCTGGAAAGATGGTGGGGGTCGTTGTTGGCAATTCCTTACTCGCCAAAAACCCCAAGCCCAGAGTCGCTGTTTGCTCGGAATCAACGTCTGGCTCGCGAATACGATCTCGCGCGCGAACAGGAGGAGACCCGAGCTCACTATCGCCGCCAAGTCGTTGAGGTCATAGAAAAGAAGAGGAGAACTCTTCGGGAGGCACTTTATCCCGAATCTAATTCAGGATCCAGGCCGATCCCCCTCGACCCTAAATTAAAAGTCACCATTGCATATAGTCCGGGAGAGCTCCAATTCTCGTTGATGGGTGAGCCTTCTACCTCGCAACCGAGGAGAGAATTCTTCGAGGCCGAGCACTATTGGAGCTCGGTTACCTCAATAAATCAGGTAACTGATATCGTGGCCTTCCATGGCCTCAGGTTGTCAAGCTCCTTAAGGTGTCGAGCTCCAACCTCTAGTGAACGAAGCTGCTACGCTCCAAGGAACGGAAACCCTGACAACAGGCTGAGGTACGCGGCATGGAGCCAGGAGCACATGAAGGCAGGAGCGCTACTGCCTCTGAAGTCTTTCTTCAAGGACTTCACGGACTTTGTTGGGTTGGCCCCGTTCCAGCTCAACACTAATTCTTACAGGGTTCTGTCTGCCCTAAGGTCGTTATACCACGAGCTGAAGTGGAAAGGACCTTCACCACAGGAGATTTTATATCTCTTCTGTCTGAAAAGCAACCCCTCCTGAGCTCGGGGAGGGGACGGCTTCTACTATCTCTCGAGCTATCCCAAAGAGAAAAAGGTGTTTGAGGACCTTCCTAACCATCCACCTAACTTTAAGAAAGCCTTCTTCTAGACAGATGGCTTGTCCCCGTCTCAATGCTACTCATTCAGACGGATTCGTAAGTACTCCAACCTTCTTTATCTCTCTGCTCGGGCTTTTGTTTGTAGGTTTGAACTTAGTTGAAATGTGTCTTATTTTCCAGCCAATTTTCACCGTCCTACTCCCGATGACGCAATGAAGGAGCATAGAGAGACTCTGCTCCAACTCCCTTACGGCAGGAGGTCTCTCTCATACCTTTTGCATGAGAGTAAGCTCCAAGCTTGCGGGCTTTTGGGAGATGGCCAGTCCACCTCGGACTGGTCCAATAAAAAGTACGACCACTGGGAGCTTGTGCCTTTGCCCACAGGCATCCTCCCTCCAAGGAGAGAGGTGGCCTCCAGCTCGCCGAAGAAGCCCGCCATCGGGGAATGAGGCTAACGATGAAGCATCGAGCTCAGACTCGGATGATCAAGGTAAAGTCATCCTTAGCTCGAAAATGTGGTCCCCCACCTTATTAAAGCATAAACCCGATAGGTTAGTCTTGTGCCCGGATGATAGGGACCACTTCTATATATGGACTTGGGTAGACGACCGAGTTCATAGGTTTGATAGTTGGCTCGGGAAGTATGACACCATGTACAGTCTGAACGAGGTGTGGGACGGGATAGCCGTCCAATATGGGACCAATTACTATAGGGACCTCTCGAGGTTGACGTCCACCTATAGGGAAGGTACTCCCCCCGCCTCTTCTGAAGATGGAGGAATTTCATGGTCTCCGAGCTCGAGCTCGGGGGAGAGTTCCAGTTAGGTTCCTTCCATCATTATTTTGTATATCTATGCAATGCTGAGTCACTTTATATACTTTTTTCTTTTTGTTATGATTCACATTGTGGCGTGATTGTGTAGGCAAGATGGATTCCGACCTTGACAACATCCTCGAGAGTGGTGGTGCCAAGAGGAG
The DNA here is from genome assembly GCF_963169125.1 of Humulus lupulus. Lineage (NCBI taxonomy): Eukaryota > Viridiplantae > Streptophyta > Magnoliopsida > Rosales > Cannabaceae > Humulus > Humulus lupulus. The sequence goes on along the minus strand of NC_084800.1, from coordinate 112,509,965 downwards.
CAAGCGTCCCAGGGCGGGGTCGCGAAAGGTTGACCGGCCTGCCAAAGTCCCCAGGAGGACCGAGAAAACACCTCCTCCCCCAACTCTGCCTGTTACGAGCTCCAATGCGGTGCCAACTTCACAGGTCGGTGCCTCCACCGTGGCACCGACTTCGCAGGTCGATGCCTCTATTATGACCGAGCCCCAACTTCCTGTAGTGGTCCAGCCGACATTTGGTCCACCTCCCAGAAAGCCTTCTGCTTCTCGAACTCACAAGCTGTCGGTTTCTACTCACGTTGAGGAGTATGTAATTGACAATGCGGCCGGATCCCATGGGTCTATGCTAGGCTCGGACGTTATGTCCCGAATTGGCCAGAGCTTTAGCAGTCTCGACGCTCCTCAATGGCAATTTTTGAACAACGCCCGAGACTGCACCGCCCTCTACGAGAAGAGTATCGAGCTTGCCACCGCGGTAACTTTTCTTCTACTTCTTAGTTATATTTATACAGTCCTGGTGTTAATGACGATTATTTCTTTTGTCAGACTTTTGCTGTTACTACCCAACTCAACCATAGGTTGAATAACGAGATCCATTCGAGCAAGACTTATGCTCAGGAGGTGAAGGATCTTCAACTCAAAGCAAGTGATGATCTGAAGGCAGCAAATGCAAAGCTTGAGGCAGAAGCCGAGGAGCTTAAGGCCAAGGCATCCGAGCTTGAGAAGCTGAATGCTAGGCTTGCGAAGCTTGAGAAAGAGAATGCCAAGCTCGCGGAGCTTGAGAAGGAGAACGCTCGGCTCCAAGAGGCCAATAAAAAGCTTGAAGAGGACCAGGCGGCTACTTTTGATATAATTGAGGGTGAAAAGGCTCGCCTCCTTACTGAGTATAAAGAGAAGAAGGACCAGGCGGTTGATTTGGCCATGTACAGACTGTGGGCCAACAACGTAGATCTCGATACCAGCTTCCTAGGTCCTCATGAGGTGAAGCTTTTAGATAAGTGGAATGCTCGGCTTGAGGCGGAAGAGGCTGCTCGGGAAGCCGCCTCCGACGCTCAGAAGGATAGTCATGCTATTCGTCCTGAGGAGTTCGGTGCTGCTGATGCTGAGAAAGCCAAGGAGGGTGCTTCTTCTTGAATCTGATTTCGGGGGAAATCTCATCTCGGGGCTGCGTCCCCTTATTTTTGTAATTACTTTAATTAATGCCCGTAGGGCTGATACAATTTTTTATTTTAACACATATGCTTAACATTTCTTGGTTCGGAATATTTTGCACATTTTATATTAATGAATCGTTTATGTTTATTTATTCATACAAACATAGTTTGGATTTAGGCTCGAGACTCAACGCATTCATGCATCGTTTGCTCGAATTATCCGCTTCTGATCTCGTTATTTATCAAGGTCGGATATTACTTTAACCATGAACCCAAAAGTACTTGTATGGTGTGTAATTCAAATGGTTTAGTTATATCCTATTGCTTAGTTACTTTTTCTCGTCCTCGGTTATTTCTCCGAGGTTATGAGTTTGAAACTAATTTTCCATAAGATATTCCAGCCTCGATCTCGACTTATCTCGAAGTAGGTTTAGACTCCAACTTATCGTCGATTAGTTTTAGCTGGTTTGTTCTAAACCTATTAAGGTCGTGTTTGGTTTGTAATCCATGCACTTGTATTTTTAATCTAGTTCACATATTTGGTTATATCCAAACATTTTTATCTTTCGATAATTTGGTTACGTCCAAACTATCTAAGCTCGCGTATCTGGTTACATCCAAACACCTCGCACATCTAGTTACATCCAAACACTTGCGTGTATTTCGTGCGTGTTATTTTATTTTTCAAGTTCATGGTATATATACCAATGTTGCCCCCTTAATATCCTATGAGTGTGACCATAGGTTATTAAATTAAGAGAGATTGCAAAAATAAAAAGAGATATAACATATTGAACGAAATAGATCTTTATTTGATGGAATTCAAAAGTAGACAAATTAGTACAGATAAACAATCATGGTTACAGGCAACACTCTTCCTATACTATTGATAGTAAGGTCTTAGGTGTTCGCCATTCCATGCTCGCGGTACTAGGCTCCCATCCAACCTTGCTAGTTTGTAAACACTGGGCCGGATGACTGACTCTATCTGGTATGGTCCTTCCCAATTTGGCCCGAGCACACCAGCTGCTGGATCTCGTGTTGCCAAAAATACGCGTCTCAACACTAGATCTCCCACACCGAACTTTCGATCTCGAACCCTCTTGTTGAAATACCTAGTAGCTCGTTGCTGGTAGGCAGCATTCCTCAACTGAGCTTCGTTTCTTTTTTCTTCAATCAAGTCTAAGGTTTCTTCGAGCTGAGTGTGGTTCGAGTTTTGGTCGTAAATATGAGTGCGGATTGTTGGAAATTCGACCTCGATAGGCAACATTGCCTCGCAACCGTAAGCTAGGGAGAACGGGGTATGCCCCGTTGATGTTCGAGCTGTGGTCCTATATCCCCATAGGACTTGGGGCAATTTTTCGGGCCAACGTCCCTTTGCTTCCTCCAACTTTTTCTTTAGTGAACTCTTGAGAGTTTTGTTTACAGCCTCGACCTAGCCATTCATCTGAGGATGAGCTACTGACGAAAAACTCTTTATTATTCCATTCTTTTCACAAAAGTTGGTAAACAAGTCGCTATCAAACTGGGTTCCGTTGTCGGATACAATCTTCCTCGGCACTCCATATCGGCATACGATGTTTTTTACTATGAAGTCAAGGACCTTCTTGGAAGTTATTGTTGCCAACGGTTCAGCCTTCGTCCACTTTGTGAAGTAATCCACAGCGACTACAACATATTTTACACCGCCCTTTCCAGTTGAGAGGGAGCCTATGAGATCGATTCCCCATACCGCGAATGGCCATGGGGATGTCAACATGGTCAGCTCGGATGGTGGAGCTCGAGGGACCGTGGCGAATCTCTGGCATTTTTCGCATTTCCTTACATATTCGAAAGAATCCGATTTAATGGTGGGCCAGAAATATCCTTGGCATATGATTTTCTTGGACAGGCTATGCCCCCCAGTATGGTCTCCACAAAACCCTTCATGAATTTCTTCGATGATCTTCTTAGCTTCGGGTGGAGTTACGCACCGTAGTAATGGCATGGAATACCCCCTTCTATATAGCTTTCTGTCCAACATGGTGTATCGGGGAAGCTGATACATTAACTTTCGAGCCTGGTTCTGGTCTTTTGGCAGGACGCCGGTCTCGAGATATTCCACTATCGGGGTCATCCAGGTGGGCTCGAACTCAATCATACACACGTCTTCCTCCTCTGGCTCGTTAATGCTAGGTGACGAGAGGTGTTCTATGGGCACAACGTTTAGTTCATCATTCTCAGCGGAGGTGGCAAGCCGAGCTAAAGCATCTACATTTGAGTTCCGCTCCTGGGGAACCTGTTCGATCGCATAAAACTCGAAACGCTCTAATGCGGATTTTTCCTTCTCTAAATAAGCTGCCATTCTCGTGCCATGAGCCTGGTATTCTCCCAAGATTTGATTAACCACGAGCTGGGAGTCGCTGTAGCAATGTATAGCTTTGGCTTTGAGCTCTTTGGCTATGCGTAGTCCCGCCAGTAAAGCCTCGTATTCGGCCTCATTATTCGACGCTTTGAAGCCAAATCTTAAGGCAGAATGAAATCTGCTCCCTACGGGGGTAATTAAAATGACCCCTGCCCCCGATCCATTTTCATTAGACGAGTCGTCGACGTAAAGTTTCCACAGCTCGTGGGCCGGGGTTATAACCTCGTCGTTGGCCATGCTTGTACATTCCACTATAAAGTCTGCCAATGCCTGTGCCCTAATGGTCGTCCTCGGGTGGTAGGTGATTTCGAACTGTCCGAGTTCAACCGCCCATTTAAGAAGTCGACCTGAAGCCTCTGGTTTAGACAGGACTTGCCTAAGTGGTTGATCAGTCAACACATGGATGGGATGCGCCTGAAAGTAGGGTCGAAGTTTACGAGATGAATGAATTAAGCTGAGAGCCAGCTTCTCCATCAAGGGGTACCTCGATTCTGCCCCCAGTAACCTTTTACTGATGTAATAAACGGGTCTCTGTACCTTCTCTTCTTCTCGCACGAGCACTGCGCTTATCGCGTGTTCGGTGGTGGAAAGGTATAGGTACAATACTTCTCCCGTAACAGGTTTTGACAAGATGGGGGGTTCTGCGAGGTGCCTTTTGAGCTCCTGGAAAGCCAGCTCACACTCCTCCGTCCATTCAAATTTCTTACCTCCCCTCAAAAGGTTGAAAAACGGAAGACAACGGTCCGTAGATTTTGAAATGAACCTACTTAGGGCCGCCATCCTGCCGGTCAAACTTTGGACATCCTTGTGTCTTCGAGGTGAGGGCATGTCAATCAGGGCCTGGATCTTGTCGGGGTTGGCTTCTATTCCACGAGCGTTCACGATAAAGCCTAGGAATTTTCCTGAAGATACTCCGAAAGTACACTTCTGGGGATTTAGTTTCATGTTATACTTTCGGAGCACGCCAAAGCACTCTTCGAGGTCATCAACATGGTTATTGTTAAGTTGAGACTTGACAAGCATGTCGTCAACATAAACTTCCATGTTGTTCCCTATCTGTTCTGAAAACATCATGTTCACGAGCCCCTGGTATGTGGCCCCAGCATTTTTGAGCCCGAATGGCATGACATTATAGCAGTATAGCTCCTTATCTGTTATGAAGCTCGTATGTTCCTGGTCGGGGGCATGCATGGGAATCTGGTTATATCCAGAATAGGCATCCATGAACGACATCAGGCCATGCCCCGCCGTGGCATCCACGAGCTGGTCAATCCTTGGTAATGGAAAACAGTCTTTCGGGCAAGCTTTGTTGAGGTCCGAATAGTCAATACAGGTCCGCCATGTCCCATTAGGTTTTGGGACCAACACCGAATTGGCTACCCAGTCAGGGTAAAAGGCATCCCTAATGAATCGGTTTGCTTTTAACCTGTCAACCTCCTCCTTCAGTGCCTTCTTTCTGTCATCATCCAGCTGTCTTCGCTTTTGTTGCTTCGGAGGGAAGCTTTTGTCTATGTTTAATGCGTGGCTTGCTATATTCGGACTTATCCCCACCATGCCCGAATGTGACCATTCGAAGACATCCTGGTTTTTCTTTAAAAAGCAAATTAGTTGCTATTTTATTCCTTCCTGGAGGTGTTTTCCAACCTTTACCTTCTTTGAGGGATCGGTTTCCTCGAGCTGAATTTCTTCGAGCTCTTCTAAGGGTTCGAGGTCAGCTTTCTCCTCAACCCTTGGATCGATCTCTTCATTAATCTCTAATACTGTCCCGTCTTTATTTTGAATAATGACGAGTGCTTGTGCGCTCGTCTGTTACTTTCCTCTTAAGGAAATGCTGTAGCACTCCCTCCCAGCTAACTGATCCCCCTTTAATGTCCCGACGCCGCTAGGGGTCGGGAACTTAAGGGCCAGATGCCTTACTGATGTGACTGCCCCCAGCCCAACCAGGGCGGGTCTCCCGAGCAGCACATTGTAGGCTGAAGGTAGGTCCACTACCACGAACTCCATCATCTTGGTTGCTGAGACCGGGTAATCTCCCAAGGTTATGGGGAGCTCGATGGATCCCATGCAGGCGGTCCCATCTCCTGAAAAACCGTATAAATTAGTCGCACACGCTTTCAGGTCGCGAAGGGAGAGTCCCATCTTTTCGAGGGTTGCCCTGTAGAGAATGTTAACTGAGCTCCCATTGTCTATGAGAACTCGGTGGACCCTTTTATTAGCCAGCTGGAGAGTGATGACTAGCGGATCGTGGCGAGGAAACTGAACATGGGACGCGTCTTCCTCAGTGAAGGTTATTGGTTGGGATTCAATCCTCTGACTCTTTGGAGCTCTAGGTTCGGGTTCATAGGGAGACCCGTCCCCAGTCTTCAGCTCGTTGACGTATCTCTTTTGGGCATTTCTGCCCGTGCCTGCAGGATGAGGCCCTCCTGAGAAGGTTATCACGTTTTCTCCATCTATCGGTGGGGGCCTATCTTCTTCCCTAGCTCAGGAATTATTGTTTTGCGTGGGCTGCGACGCGGCTGCTCTCTGGTTCGCGGTCGCCTGATTAGTACTCTGGTTCTTGACATATTGTCTAAAGTAACCTCTCGAGATCAATCCTTCGATCTCATCTTTTAGCTGTCGACATTCATCAGTAGTATGCCCGGTGTCTCTGTGAAATCGGCAATACTTGCTGGAGTCCCTCTTGGACTTCTGATTTCTCATTGGGTCCGGACGCCTGAAGGGGACCTGGTTTTCATTAGCCAGGTATATGTTCTCCCGAGACTCGTTGAGCTCGGTGTACACTCTGTACACGGAGAAATATCTCTCCCCCTTCTTTTTCTTTCCTCCTCCGGCCTCGGGGTTACTCCCTTCATTCTTTTTTCTCTTGGAAGGATTTTCCACAGCAGGCTTTGAAGTTAATGGGTCCGCCGAGGTTGAGGCAGAGTTTACGTTTGTCGTTGTAGTCTCGGGCTGGGAAGTCACATTAAGTGTCGACCTCGCTTCCTCTACATTAACGAACCTCTGCGCTCGTCTGTTAAACTCGGTTAGGGACCTCACCGGTTTTCTCTGCATGTCGTCCCAGAGGGCACTTCCTGGCATTACTCCGGCTTGGACAGCCATCAGGTGACCGCTGTCATCCACGTTCCGAGCTCGGGCAACTTCCAAATTGAACCTTGTAAGGTAACTTTTTAATGTCTCTCCTGGCTGTTGCCGAACATTAATTAGGGTTGACGCCTCAGGTCTAACCCCCATCATGGCTCTGAACTGCTTCTTGAAGTCTTTAGACAGCTACTCCCAAGAAGTTATTGAGTGTCTCTTATATTTTTCGAACCAGCTTTTGGCTGGTCCTGTCAATGATGCTGGAAATAACATGCATCTGAGCTCGTAACCCACGTTACTGGCTCTCATTATGGTGTTGAACGTACTCAGATGGCTGTACGGGTCGGTCTTTCCCTCAAACGTTGGGACGTGAGGGATCCGAAACCCTTGGGGAAATGGAGTGTTGGAAATATGGGGAGTAAACGGTTCAAGCTCCTCATCAGAATCTTCATATCGATCCTGTCCTTGCTCGTTTTTCAAAAGCCTAAAGGCCCTTTCCAGCTGATCAATTCTTTCCTGGACTGGGTCCGCGAGGGGTACTGTCTGGAATCGGTTGTCGTCGATCACAATTCTAGGCTCGCGCCTCCGTAGGGGATCTTTACGCCTATTCAAGCGATCCCTCAGGTCCGGGTTTATCGGGTCAACATTACCCCGACTTTGATTCAAATGTTCTCGTAAGTCGGAGCGATTCCTGCGGCCCCCAGTATTCTTACGACCTTGATCATGCATGCTGACCGATCTGGTATTTCCAGAGTCGTCACTAGTAAAACTTGTCGCATGGTTATTTCGAGATGGGTCTTTTCCATGCTGCCTCGTTTCCGCCATGCGAGACCGAGATGTTTGACTCCTTTCAGATAGGGCACCTCTCCACTCCTGAAAAGTTCCCTTGTTTCCTTGTCTCCTCTCCGCATGCCTTTCGTCCTGATCTCGAACTGGTTGTGTATTCCTGCGAGGAGGTGAAGGATATCTTATAGGCGATGGAGGGAACCGTATGGGTGACGGTGGCTACCATCCACTTCGCGGCCTAGATGGTCCGGAGTTTGCCCGAGATGGGTTGGTTGCGTTTGGTGCGCCCCCAGGGACTTGAGTCCGAGCCTCTGCAGGGGCTCGGTTGTTCTCAATTCCCGCAGGTACTTCCACAGGTGGATTAACTGGGGCCCTAGCCCGGGTACTTCTCTGGGGCCTAGGGGGAGTGGATGGCTCTGCTGGTGCCGGAGGTTGTGTCGGCCTCCTTGTGGCAGCATTCTTTCGCGGACGCCCACGGGGCTTGCGGGGAGGGACATGCACGTCCCTAGGAGGAGGAGCTTGGTTTTCACGTGGAGGCGGGGGCTGAGCCACCTGCGCCTCTGCGGCTATTCTTGCTAACTCCTCATTCCGCTTGTTGGCTTCTGCCAACTGCTGTTTCAGCTGCCGGTTCTCAAGTTCCACAATGGGAACATATCGCTCAGGATTGTAATACATATCCTCATCTCTTGGTGGAGCGGGTGGTCCCCGAGAATCGGAGGATCCACTTCTTTCTTCAACATCTGGGTTTTCCATCGGCTGTTTCCCAGGACGTCTTGGATAATTTTCTTCAGGAACATTCTGATTATTATCGGCCATAACTTGTTCAGGGACTGGATGCTTAAGGCTCTCAATGAAAGCACCAAACTGTTGACGCCGTTTTTCGTCCACAGTGAAATAAGAGCACGAAAACAATAATCAGTTGTGGCCAATAAAAATACGATAACACGAACGAGATTTTTTACGTGGTTCAGCAGTTAAATCTGCCTAGTCCACGAGTCTTTGTTATTAAACTTAAGATGATCTCTGAAAATTCTTCAAGGATGAATTCTCCAGAGTTTCTCTCAAGATCACAAAAATTCGGTCCTTTACAATGGTGCATGACCTCTCTATTTATAGAGAAGATTTCATAATACTATCCCACATATTTCGGGAAGTTATTCGGTATATGCAAATGAATTTAATGGCATTCAAAGCCTGTAATCCTATATACAAGGAAACGTCCCCTGAAGATCACGGGGCGTATAACTGAACAATTAATATCCCTTGATTATAGGGGATATATAGCAATCAATGTGGACCGCGTCTTTCGTTGATGACACACCAAGATATTCAAAGTTAATATCTTATATCGCCAAGGCCCTATTCACCCAGGTATCTTATTGACTTTCGAGCTATAGCATCTTCCCGATATCACATGACTTCGAGCTCATACGGGTGTCAGGCTTGGAGTCCTAATCCGAGGCCATCCCGAGAACAGACGTACTTCGGGGTCTGTCTTTCGAGCTTGTGAGTATCCCGAGGCTACCATCTTCGAAGTCGTCTTTGCTTCGCAGGCTCGATGTCTAGACTTCGAACGTGTTCCAGATATTACGAATCCAGCTTTCGAGGTCACAATTCTTATGGCTCAAAATCTGGGTATAACAGATATTTTGGCAAGGGATAGGCTTAGGCTCTCTTTGGCTGTTAGACATTAGAAGGGGTTAGAAGAGAAAAGAAGAAAGAAACAGAAGGCTAAACATATCTCTCTCTATCTCACGACTCTCTCTCTCTCCCTCTCATGGTGTTTGAATTTTTAAGAAACTTTAAAGACTTGGGTTGTTGAAGTAGAGGATTGGGAAGCTCAAAGCTCAGGAAAATAGTTCAGAGGTTTAATTAAGAACAAAGGTAAGACGTTTACTTGATTATTAAGTTTGAATTATGCTGATTCTTTTGTTAGAAGTCTAGCTTAAACTTGAAGTATGCATGGATGGCAGATTTTAGCTTGGTTTTATGTTTGATGAGTATAGGATTTGTTTTTGAGATGGTTATAAAGTCTAAGTTGTGTGGGAGGGAAGTCTAGGACTGATTCTGTGTTTAAGGGGTGTTTGGAGTATGAAATTAAGGTTTAGGCTCGAGGAAAACGCAGGAAAAATGGTGATTTTTTGGGTTTAGAGGCTCGAGCCGCGACCCTATTCTTCAGGCGCCGCGGCCCGTGTGTGTCAAAGAGGCTGGAAGCCTCTATCTGCCCAGGCACGCCGCAGCCCAAGGAAGGGAGTGTCGCGGCCCGCATTTCTCATCAGGGAGGCTTTATGCCTCTGACTTGGGGTGCGCCGCGGCCCTTAAGGGGCTGGGTTGCGGGCCAAGCTCTAAATGTTGGCTGTTTGAAGGTTTTTGGCTCGGGAACCCAATTGTTAAGGCTTGCGAAGGATTGTACCACCCGGTTCGGTAGAATCCAAGGTCTCGGAGGCTAGAATTTTATCCCAAAGTTATTTATTGGATTAGAGCTTGATGGGTGGCTATTGTTAATGCGTTGTGACTAGGTTTTCAGCGAGGCTCGGGTTAGAGGGTTGTGCTCGGGATTGTGGTGCTCAAGAAGCTTGGGACACAGGTAAGAAAACTGTTGTACCCATAGAGCAGAGCATGACCCTTTGTGATTAAATTGCGGGGCGTAACCCTATTGATTGTGTTTAGTATTTGCTTAAATGTTTGTTCATATTATGCTCTGTATTGCATATTTGTGAATGAACATATTTATGTTTAAAAAAGCTATTATATTATATATATTTTAAAAAATAATAAACAAAGTTTTAATTTAATATATTTGTGTTATTCTTTTATATATAATATTATTTATTTATTTGTAATTTATATATGACAATGATATGAATTTAATAAAAATAATTAATAAATTTTATAAATAAAATTAAGCAAACATACACCTTATTTGTGACTAGTATATATATATATATATTTAAATTTCCCAAAATTTATTCGTTTAATTTTGTGTAACATATCTTTCACTAATTAGGTGAAAAAATCACATTAGTAACTTAGAATATATACTTCTCTCGTTGATGCCGAAATTGGCTAGACTTTGTCAACATTTATATGTTAAAAGTGGTGATAAAGAAAGAAAACTCGATGGAAACTTGCTCTAGAAAAGGTACAATCCAATTTGGGATCAAAATGCATAACGAATTATATATATATAAGAAAAATATTAATAGATATCAATCAAAATGCACCTAAATGCAACGAGAAACACTCTTAAAATTAATTATTTTATTAGCATGAGAAGAGAGTGGTGAAGGTTTAATATCCATGATATATAATATTATTTTATCCCAAAATTCATATGATGACAGATTTTAATAATAATAATTAGAGTGAAGTTTCAAAATAAATAAACTAAAATAATTAAAATTTAAGAAAAAATTATCAGGAGCATTGGAATGCTCAGCTTGTTTGTTGTAAGATTTGTAAATAATTTTATGAAATAAAAAGTCTTATATATAAGACCATTAAAATATTTAATTACCTTTTAGATATAAGACCATTAAAAAATCTTAAATATATAAGACCATCTTAAATAATTATGATTTTTTAAATATATATATAAAATATGATAATTTTTAGATTACAAATTATCATATTTAAGGTATAAAGTAATTATAATATTATTCAAATTACACATTAATGATTGATATTTAAATTTGTTTATTCTTGATAGAAAATAAATATTATTCTAATTTCTTGTGTCATACTATTTATATACACATGACGTCTATATATAAAATATTTATAGTATTTATTATTATTCAATATAAATATATATATATATTTATATAAGCTAAATCAAATAAAAAAATTATTTTTTAAAATATAAATAATAATTTTTTAATAAAAATTAAGATTATGTATTATATTATAGTTATAATAATAGTTTATATTATTTGAATTTAAATATATTAATGTAATTATTATATATGTAGTCTTATATTAAATATACAATAATAATAATAATGATATTTTATAATATTTAAATTTATATTATTATAATTAATAAATATATATTTTTACGTTGATAAATAAATGTTACTTCCTCTTTAAATGTTATAAGTATTATAAATATAACTATAACTATGCTTATCAATATTATTATTTAAGAAAGGAAGGATTGGATTGAGTGGATAGGAAAGGGTCCCTCCCAACCCAGCATAAAGGGTGTTTGGTGGTCCCACGCCGAGGATGGTTCCACTCCCTGCCGCATCATCTAAAAAAAATTCAACATCACATGCCTCAGATTTACTCCTTATAGAAGCTCTCATATTATTTATTTAATTTAATAAATATTAAGGCAGCGTTTGGACCGGCGGCCATTTATGTCTTCCAATTTGCATTGCAGCCAAACATATTATTATTATTGGTATTGTGATTGGCTCTTCAGCTTTCTAAACGCGTTGAGTTTTCTTCGTTGACGAAACAACCCAGCTTTGCAGCCATTTCCCATCCAAGTCATCAAATCGTGGGATCCCAAATAAATATAATGTTTAAAGAACACTTTTATGTCCACCAAAATAAATTATGCACTAAAATATCATATTACTGATTTAATTTTTAAAAATAGTAAACTTCGCTTAAAATAAATTTAATTAAATAAATAAAATTGACATATAAGTTAATATAATTCAATATTTGATATATATAAATGAAAAATAAAAAAAAATCACATCCTATCTTCTTTATTTATATTTCCTTTAATTCCGATATTCTTTTTTTCTTTCTTTCTTAAAAAATTATTCAATAATAGATCAACAATTCACGTACACGCTTTTGTCGTCCACTTTTTATTTTTAAATTATATATTTGAGTTTTACTTTGTGCTAATGTGACCATAACGTTTGGAATTAAAAAGATAATGATATATCATATTGCAATTTTATCATTGTAAGTTGTAACAACAACAAGATTCACGTTTAAACTTCTAAACCCCCACATCCTTCCCAATCAAGTTTTACACAAATGATCCCCCAAAATAAAAAAGTTTTATACACAAATGAGAGGGAAAAAAAAGGAATATTAGTTATTAATTCACTCATAATAATACTTTTTATTTTCATTTACCATTAAATTTATAAAAATATATATTATAATATTTTTTTTAAATGAATAGTGTAAAATAGAAAGAATGTAATAGTCAAAGTCATTTTCCTATATACTTTTCTTGTACTATACATCTCTAAAACATTACAATTGAAGGGAGGGATAGGATAACACATGGGAAATAGTTAAACAGAACTACAAAACAAATAAGAAAATATTAATTCATTGTCAAATTAAAAAATAAAATGAATAAAAATAAAATAATGCCCCTATATGATATTACGCGTTTACCTTGTATACTTTTAAAACTTCTTTTTTCTCCTCCTTTTCTTCACTTGCAGAGAGCAAAAATCCTCGTCGGTTGTCCTCAAAGCTCTGATCTAGCTCGTTAATGTGATAAGACCCACCACCGTTTTTCATTCTCTCTCTCTAAAACTCCTAATTTTTCCGAGAAAAAAGTGGAGGAGAGGTGATAACAATACAATTTCAGACGAGAGTTTTGGCTTTTCTTTTTTTCCGCCATGAAATTCAATTCTCAGATCCATGGGAGGCCACCTTGTATTTCTCTGTAATACCCATCGTCATTCTCTGTTTGGTTTCGCCAATGCCCAGAATCGTTTGCTCTCAGTCAAACCCTAGCGGATCCATGCCCTTCTAGAACAACCCCACCAGAACCTGAAAACATTTGACCCATCTGTGTTTTTATTGGAATTTCAGCCGTCCGATCAAGACCCACCTCGCCAAATGAAGGGGAAGAGCCGTTTGTTTACGATCGGTCTGGTTACCTCGTGGTACTCCTCCAACATTGGGGTACTCCTGCTCAACAAGTACTTGCTTAGCAACTATGGCTTTAAGTATCCGATCTTCCTTACCATGTGCCACATGACCGCTTGTTCACTGCTCAGCTACATCGCCATAGCGTGGATGAAGATGGTCCCTATGCAGACCATACGATCTTGGGTCCAATTGATGAAGATCTCGGCGCTCAGCTTCGTCTTCTGCATTTCGGTTGTGTTTGGGAACATTTCGCTTCGGTATTTGCCCGTGTCTTTCAACCAGGCTATTGGGGCTACCACGCCTTTCTTCACAGCGGTCTTTGCCTACCTTATGACCTTTAGGAGGGAGGCTTGGCTCACCTATCTGACTCTCGTTCCTGTTGTTACCGGAGTCATAATCGCAAGTGGGGTATGAGCTTTTCCTCTTTTCTGATTCATATTCATTAATTTTATTAAGAATTAGTGTCAAATGTGGCTTTGGATCTTCTTTGGTATAGCTACGTTAATGCAAATTTATCAATTTCTTTGATTGTTAATGTACTCGTGGTTATAGATTTTTGTTTAGCTCTTTAAATAGGATTACTTTTTTCTTTTGTGTTCTCTCTATCATGCGGTTGAATGGGAATCCTTATATTTGATAGATTTCAATATATGCTTAATTTGTTTTAGGATATTGGAGAAGAAAAGAAGCAAAATTTAGAAGTTTAGAGGATATCATTAAGAACCTGAGTGTCTTATTAGTTTTTGTTCAGTGGATCCTAGTGCAATTCTTTTGCTTCATTGGGTGTGTGTTTGTCTTGGGTTTCAGTAGATAATTTTCCCTTTTCTGAAACTATTATCTTTCACCGACACTGCTTCCTCCTTTTGCACAATTTGTATTGCCCCAAAACTGAGACTTTGTGGGGTCTATCAAGGGTCCTAAATATGTTCTGAGTTTCTTTATTTTGTTTATGAAATTTTTCTGCCCAGCTTTTATTATTATTGAAACAAATCTGGATTTTGAACGAGCGGCACTGCCTCAGTTACATAGTTTATAATTAGGGAATGTTCGATTATGTTTTCTTATTCATATGTAGTTTATAGGCATGATCTTTTAACATTTCTCTCTCTCCTTGTTTTTGTGGCCATAGGGTGAACCAAGTTTCCATCTATTTGGATTCATAATTTGTGTAGCAGCTACAGCTGCAAGAGCACTCAAGTCGGTTCTTCAAGGAATTTTGCTTTCTTCTGAAGGGTATGGAATTATCACCCCTTTTACTAGTGCTTTATTACATATATATTTATATATAATTGGATTGGAGCTGCTTGGGAGGCTTTCTTTTAAAAAGAATCGTGTTTCTTTGTTTTGCAATGTTAAAATTGGGTTCTGAAATGAATGTCTTTTATTATAGGGAAAAGCTAAATTCTATGAACCTCCTCCTGTACATGGCTCCAATAGCTGTTATCTTTCTACTTCCTGCAACACTTATTATGGAGGACAATGTAGTTGGTATAACACTAGCTCTTGCAAGAGATGATGTCAAGATCATATGGTATCTACTGTTCAATTCAGCATTAGCATATTTTGTGAATCTGACCAACTTTTTGGTCACAAAACACACCAGTGCTTTGACTCTCCAGGTTCGTTTTCTTTCTTATCTACATTTGAATTCTTCTTGTATTTTTTAATTTCTAGATTATTGGAGTGGTACCATGTACCTGTGGGCATTGCCAAAACCTGTTAAAATATTTGGGCCCTAATCAAGTGATTTTAAGGGTTTTTTTTGTAAAAAAAAAAAAGTTATAGTTGAGAAGTCAGAAACATCAGATTTTTTGCTTCCCTCTGGACCAATCTTTATTTATTTATTTGCTGGAAGTAGAAAGGCTAATCGATTAAGTAAAATTCTCGTTATTAAATTAATAATAGGTATCTAAACATTTAAAAAATTTAGAAGCTGATTGTTCAAAATGGAGCCATGTATAGAAGTAATGTTTTCTACAATCCTTGTGCTTCTGGTAAAAAGTCAATTTGGGCAAAGAAACATTTATCTCTTCATCAGATATTGATAAACTTATTTCTATTTTAAAGTATGGAAGGATTGGGTGGTTGAAGACAAGAAGCACTCTAAAGGAAGATTATTCATATATTAGTTCATTTTGGGACTATTGTATATAGCTTTTGTACATCATTTTAGAAGAATAAACATTGGTTGTACAAAATCATGGATTGAGATGAATGTGTCATGAGAAATATCTTGTATTTGCTATTTGTAGTGGAAGAAATATTCAGATGAAATGAGGGGACTATTTAATTAGATTGAGATGGAAACAAGGATGATTTGGATTATTGTGATAAAAAAGGGTGGGGTAGAGGTGGGCCAGCGGAATAATCATCTTAGATGCTTTGTATTACCTGTTTCACTTCTGTCTACCAAGCTTGCTTTCTCGTTTTCTACTTTTGTATTATTATAGCAATTATTTTCTCCATCCAAGTTTTACTCTTTCATCTGAGATTTATATTAAAGCTAATTTAAGTTGTGTATGGCTCTACAGGTGCTAGGAAACGCAAAAGGGGCTGTAGCAGTGGTGGTTTCAATTTTAATTTTCAGAAATCCAGTTTCTGTGACTGGAATGATGGGTTACTCTCTTACAGTCATGGGAGTTATCCTATACAGTGAAGCCAAGAAAAGAAGTAAATGATACATCACCCTGGGAAAGCAGTAAATTGGATTTCCCAACATTTTGTTTTTCCTTGATGCAAGGAAAGCGGCAGCCTACCTGGACGGATCCTGGAGGCAAGTTTAGTTCCACATGTTATCTTTTGGTATCAGGCTTTTCTTTTTTCCCTCTACATTCTATTTTTTCATCTGGAAACCTCGGAGAGAGTGTTTTCAACTTGTATCAGCAACAGCGCAGGATTTAGTCATAGGAAGAAATTTAATAAGTGACACTCGTGTCTCTGTTATTCCCAGCTTAGGGTTATGGAGGAATATGTTCTTTATCTTTTATTCTTTTGGCATAGGGTTGTAGAATTGGTCTCCACAGTCACTCTGTTATTAAAATTTCTTATATTGATTAATTAATGAAGAAAACAATTATAATTTTGCCATTTCGTACTTTCATCTTTCATGTGCGTTTTATTTTTATCGTTTATCTATAACAAATTTGCTTACTGAGTTGGCTATGCAAACTTAACGCTTGTGTTTCCGAAAAAAGGTAGCATCCTCTAATTTGATTTCTTTTGAAAAATAAAGTATTGATCGTAGCTTGACTTGTGGTACATAAATTGAGACCTTGAGAATAGTAGAACTAACCTATTTGCAACCACATACCCATTAAAGTATAGTTATGGAGAAGTATTCAGCATATATCCATGAATGACAAAATCAGTCCAAAACATGTTAACATCTAAATTTGGTAAGGTTATAGATGAAACTACTACTCATCATCCATTACTTCTATTTCAGGTTTGTTTTCACCATCATTAGCCACATTCTCCTCCTTGGGTTTTTTTATCTCCAATTTTGGCTTGGTATCCCCGTTAAGCTCAACCTTAGGCGTGATATCTTCTACTTCTATAGACTCAGTCTCTTTTTTCAGCTTGGATTTTGGCTTGATTTCCACTTGAGGCCTGGACTCCGTTTGAGCTTCAATATCCTCTTCTTCTTCTATCTTGGGAGCCAAGTAGAACCTAACATAACCCATCTCTGCAACTTTGTACTCAACTGCAACTGGTATAGTTCGGACGACAAGCTTATCGTCACTTGGTTCGCCAATGGGGTTGCCTTAGTGAATGAATTCATATACCTCAGGGCAAAGGTCAAACTAACAGGCTCCTCCATTTCTATGATGGTTGCTTCTTCAGGCTGTAGATAAAGATCATGAGCTATACATCCATTTTCAACACCTTATATATCTAGTGAACCTCAAAATATCCATGTCTAAAACACAAGTTCAAATAAAAACAAAAACTGAATAGTGGCCAATTTCTTAAAAATAGCTTCCAATGCAAGACATTATATGAAGGAGAATGAGCTAAAAGAAAAGCTTACCTTGTCAATGGAAGCATTCTGCCTGCAAACAATATTAGCAGTGCCAATATCACCTCTAGTAGAGAACTTTACACCTTTGGTCACAGATATCACAACTGTAAAGTCTCATTTGTCCATTCTTTCAGTATGCCACAATTTTAAAAAAACAAAACGAACTCTTAGTTGTGAGAAAAAACACACTACCAGTATCACCAATTGTGCTAAGATCCTTGCAAATCCTAGCAAACTCAGCTGATGGCATCCGAACAATGGCCTGGAATTCTGCCTCTGGAATTCCAAGATGCTCGCTGTCGATGTCCATTAACTTCATCTCAAAATCAGCAATCTTATCTTGATCTTCATGCATGGAATTTTAAAGCAAACAATCCACAATTAGTGCATAATGCTATAGGAAAATAGCAAGAAAGCTCACAAATCAAACCCATATCTAAGAAGACAAGAAAGAAAAAGATAATGCCATAATACACACCAAAACTTTCTGAACTAATCAGAGAACTACTAAATATGCTTTGAACATTTATTTAACCCTATATTTTCTGCAATAAATAAATAAAAATAATTAGAAAACCCTAGGTACCAAAGTGACAACAAACCCAAATCATAATTTTCCAAGGTCTAAAGATACGAGGACCGTTTTTAAAAAATTGCGATGAAACAAAAGACATCAAGAAATGAAACGGGTAATTTTGGTTGGGGTTCTTACTGGGGCTTTCGAACATGAAGGTAACGGAGTCGGAGGCATCATCAGCCTTGATAGTTACAATGTCGTCGTTACCAGCGCATTTGAGCATCTTGGCCATGTTATTGAGGTTCATGCCCATGGAGAGGTTCCGGTCACAGCGATAGTGCTCGAACCCCTCGGATCGGAGAAGGGCGACGAGAGCCACATGGCTGGAGTCCATGGCTTGGAGGGAGAAGCCGGAGGCGGAGCAGTCGAAGTTGGCATCGTTGATAAGGTCTTTAAGCGATTCCAAAACCTTCTTCAGAAGACCACCTTGGACAAGTCTCAGCTCCAGCATTTTCGCCTTTGAGAGTTGAGAGAAAGAGGACGGAATGGAAAAAAAAAAACCACTGTCACAGTATATTGCTTAATGCCATTGTTGTATACCATTTCCCATAAATGCTGTTTTTCAATAGGCGGGAAACCAACTTTTTCCCGCCACAAGAAACATCAAAATGACATCGTGTAAACAACAAAGAAAGGATGAATATTGGTATTTTCGGTAAACGTGCTTTTAGATTGGATTTTTTCTTTTCTTTTTCTTTTTCTTTTTTTAAGGAGAAACGAGAATTTAATTAAAAAGTTAAAATGAAACCTAGCTCATTACAGGTGGAAAATAAGCAAATACAAATTTCTTATGGAGATGACCGAACATTGATTAACCAAGTCAATTATAATGATGTAACAAACCCTAGACACAAAATCTAGATAGGTAAGCTAATCTAAGCCCCCAAATAAAGACAATAAATAATGACCTGCCTTTTTTTTTTAATATAACCCTATGATAAATCGATAAAACGCACCAAATCGACAACCTAAACCATAAGGTACATACCTTAAACGTCTAAAATGGAAGGAAAATATATACTTTTTTTTTAAAAAAAATGGAAAGAATAGATGAGACCAAAAGAATGATAAAAGCCAAGTCCTTGAAGGACGGATGTGATAAACATTATTATTGAAAAAAACTAAACCAAAGATACAACCTAGAACACTAAACTAACAAATCAAACACTAAAGAAAACAAAAACAAAAAAAAACCAAATAGAAGGTCGCCATGAGAACTACCAGTGGCAGGGGCCACCATACACCACCAAGCCACATCACGACTAAAAGACCACTACCTGCCACCAAGGTGACATGCATCCATCAAAGAAGACGACCGAGAGCCCAAATGACCCACTACTAGACCTTGTTGCTGTCAAGCATGTCGAGGTCGTAACCACATCCCCAAAACACCACCACAAGCAAAAACGACACTGTAATGCTCTGGATAGTCAAGACCATTACACCGTGTGTTTTAAATAGTGTTGGGCTTGCTAATCAAGTTATTTAGAAATAAACATGTAACTAAGAGTAATTAATAGATTAGGGTTTAAAAGTTTTGATCATATGAACAGTTAGTTTCATTTAAAAGTTTGAGTCTATACATAGAATCCCAAAATAAATATTTACAAGGCATTTACAACTCCAAAGGTAATTACAACATAAGTCGGCTCAAGCGGTAAAATTAAGGTATGACTCTAGTCCCTCTTGAATCCTCGGTCGTGGCAGTCGAGCAGCTGCAAATGTACACGCCGCCCCTAAAGCTCTCCAACTCATGGCTGGTCCAGCTTCCCCTTTCCCTTACCTGCACCACATAGCACTAGTAAGCCAAGGCTCAACAAGAAAACTTAAATCAACAGATTCAAATAGGCAACAGAATATAAACAACAAGCTTAGCATTAACAACCCTGCTCAAACAAACACACAGTCTAAATTAAACTCCCAATGAGTTAGACAAGTGCAGACCGCACTTCTAATTATTTAGGTGGCATTCGGGCTAGTCGAGTGCATATTGCACTCCCAGGTTTCCCTAGCCAAAAAATAGCATGCATTCCGCACGCTTAATGTCGTCCCCTCCCTTAGGCCGAGCTTTCAAATCAAGTATAATCAAACATATAGTTTGCATAATACACAATCAAATGCAACATATGCAAGCATGCCTAATCAAAATAATCACAGGTATAATCATAGTCATATTCATTAACAGAGGCCCGAGCCCCAATTACAACCAGGGTGCAATTTTCTTACCTCGAGTCCCGAGCAAATAGCGTATGGCGATCCCAAGCACGAGCCTTACTTCCGAGCCCTAACGGTACAACCTAGTCACAACACAATAACGGATAACCATCAATAACTAACTAATTAAAAGCTTCAGGATTAATTCCTAGCCTCTGGGATCTCAAATTCTACTAAACCAGGTAGTAGAATCCTTCCTGAGCCTTTAGGTTTGAGTTCTCGAGCTTAAAATTCCCTTTTTGTCAAAACCTCCAATTTGAGCCGCGGCGCACCTCAAAAGTGTCGCGGCCTTCTGCAAGTCAGAGAACCACCCCCTTTCTACCCTGGACACACGTCGCGACGCAGGCCACCCAACGCCGCGGTGCTAAGGCAATTCAGAGAACTGCCCTAGCCCTTGGTTTCATGCGGGTTGCAACACTCCAAGAACAGCGCCGCGACGCAACCCCGCGAACCCAGAAAAGTTAGCGATTTCAGAAATCACTATCTCTTCCAAAACCCCTGTAAACTCAGTTTTTACCCCAAATTGACTATCCAAACTATTCCAGTAATTCAGATACACAATAGCTACAACCTATAGCTTCTAAAACATCCTCAAACATCAAAATTGACAAAATTACTATTGAGCTTGAACTTTAAGAACTTACCCAAAAATTCCAAAAGATCAACTCAAATTCTGAGTTTCAAGCATGATTCCGAGCTTCTTAAGGGTTTGCTAGTACCTAACCACCACCAATACCACCCTAACTGAGCTGAAAAATTAAGCAGGCAGGAATCCCTTAGCTATTTTCCTCAAGACATGAAGAACACAAAGGAGCTTAAAAGATCCTCAACTGAGCTGAAAATTTTGAATCCCTTAGCTAGCTAAGACTCCCACAACTCCCAATCTCCTCAAATGTTTAAATCTCCCCAGAAATCTTCTTCAATTTCCTAGCAAATCCTCTCCAAACTTAAAGAAAACTTCAAATGCTTCAAGAGAGATAGAAGTGAGATGCAGAGAATCATAGCTGAGTGTTTTGCTTGAATGACTAAACCCCCAGCAAAGGGTTGCCCCTTACTCTAATTATGTGGTCAAATGACCAATTTTCCCCTACACACTCTAACCTGTTAGGAACGATTCCTAGTGCGCAGCAGAAGTTGCGGTAATAGTATACAACAAAAATTTTCATATAAACAAATTTATATGAGGATCTTTTAATATACAATATGTTAATCAGTATATATGATATGTATATGAAAAAATAATACGAAATGATTTACCTCTTGTAGTCTATCAAGAATCCTTGAATATTTTCGTATGTATTTTGATCTTCTTATCCTTGCTAGAGTACTCACACCTAGATCTTCTAAGACGTTCTCTACACCTTAAGATGTGGGTGGGCACATAGAGAACAAGGATTAATTTTGTGAATCAAAAGTATTCTCAACACATGAGACTTTTGATTATAGGCTAGAGAGAAAAGGGTTTTGCTTTTGTGAAAAAGATGATAGTTTTTTCTTCTTTGATAAAAACTTGTTGTTTCTATTTTCTATAATATATAGGCATTATTATAATAATAATAATAATAATAATAATAATAAAATCAATCATCTTTTATAATAATAATAATGATAATAGAAAAAAAATCTAACATTCCATTTAAAAATGTTTTATCAATTAATTAAAAATAAAAATAAAAAACCAATATCTGATCAAATCAGATGTGCCACATGCATAGAGCAGTCCAAGCCCTATGTGTGTGGCCTATCCCTGAAAAATGAGATTTTAATTTTTTTCATGTGTTTTTATTTTAATTAATTAATAATTAGATATCCAAATAAGGTATCATCTTTTTAAGGAAAAGATAATAACTTAAATTTCAAAATTTGAATTTCCATTATCATCTTATTATTAATTAAATAAATATAATAATCAAAACCAATTTTGACTATCCATATTTATTTATTCACACTTAAATAAAATAATTGATTAAATTCAATTTATTCTATTTCTACAAAATTTCAAAAATTGCACAAATGCAATAATAAATTGTGCAACATCAATTATCACATAATTGCACATTTATCCTGAAGAATAAATATTTTCTCAAATAGCTCATTCACAGTTTAACCATTGTATCAACTCTTACCTTGATTAGTGTTGATAGAGCCGCCCCGGGGACCTATGGACCAATAATTCCAAGCTCCAACAAATAAAAGATTATTAACCAACACTTTTTGATTCAATAATCATATTTATTAATCTCGTGATTATTCCACAATAAGTATGAGACTAAACTCTTGAGAATTAAAGACATATTTACTGAGTACTTTATTGTAACCATAAAGTGTCCATTGATATAATCATTACATACAAATTAATCATCTATTGGTGATTCATAATTAAGTGGGAATAAAATTACCATTTTACCCTTTCTAATTATATCTTGATTCCTAGTGTACAATTGACTTTACTAGTGAAGGTTAATTCATAATCTGATTATGAATTTGATGTCAATAACCTTTTCAATTCCAAAATCCAACCCAATAGGGAATCATCATTCAATCTATAAGAAGGTACAGATTCCATATATGTTAAGCTATGTCCCCAGCCATATACATCATTGAGTCTCCAAAACAATAGTTCTTTGCCTAATCATTGTGACAAACCGTAACGCATGAATCAAAGATCAAATGACATACATAGGAGTTCATAGTAACTTCAGGATTAAGATTAGTTTGTATATGATCATCAGTTAGTGTGTTTTATAATACTATGAAACAATATTTAAACAAGTATTATTAAATCACATCTGGTCCAGTTTTGCATATTCTAAACATGTAAAGTACCTCCACTAAAGTGTCATACTACACTAGTAACCCGGATTTAGGTCGCATATATTCATAATACTAGTGGACCGTACTAGCAGTAATTAATCTAAAGATTCCATAACTTTATTTTACTGTGAACTATTTAAGTCCATTATCTCAACCTCGATCCTCTCATACCAATATGAGATTGAGACCACATATATGAACTTGGGAGTTTTCTGATATTTACTTAATATTTTTAGCAATAATATAGTACATAAGCTACATATATACAATAATTCAATTCATTCATTTATTTCATTAAAACCATTGTCTACTACAATTGCTTTAAGGGCACAATTCTCAACAATCTCCCACTTGCCCTAAAGAAAATGAGGCATTTCCCTTAACCCCATGATTCTACATGACCCTAAAAAATATTTAATAGATAAAGTCTTTGTGAACGGATCTGCAAGATTATCTTCGGAGGCAATCTTCAAGAAAGCAACATCTCCTCGGTCGACTATCTCTCGGATCAAGTGATATTTCCTCTCGATGTGATTTCCCCTCTTGTGACTTCTGTGTTCCTTTGAATTAGCTACTACCCCACTGTTATCACAGTACATAACAAGCGGCTGGTCCATGCTTGGAACAACTTCCAAATCAATATAGAACTTCTTGAGCCACACAGTCTCTTTAGCTGCTTCACAAGCTGCTATGTATTCAACTTCCATGGTGGAGTCTGCATTACTGGATTGTTTAATACTTCTCCAAACTACAGCACCTCCTCCAAGTGTGAAAACTGATCCAAATGTCAACTTTCGACTATCTTTGTCTGATTGAAAATCAAAATTAGTATATCCAGTGGGGTTCAGGTCTCCACCTAAATACACAAGCATGTAATCTCTTATATGTCTAAGATACTTGAGAATATTCTTTACTGTTGTCCAATGACTCAATCCAGGATTGGATTGATAACGGCTGACTATCCCTACTACATAACAGATGTTAGGTCTGGTGCATAACATTGCATACATTAGACTGCCTACTACAAAGGCATAGGGATACTGTCTCATGTCCTCCTCTTCCTGAGGTGATTATGGACATTGTTCTTTAGACAATTTAACTCCTGACCGGGTAGGCATAGTTCCCTTATTGGAGTTTTGCATGCCAAAGCGTTCTAGCAGTTTATCAATATAAGTTGCTTGAGATAGTGCCAAAATGTTGTTCTTTCAATCTCTATAGATCTGAATTCCCAAAACATATTTGGCTTCTTCCAAATCTTTCAGTTGGAATTGCTCAACTAACCATTTCTTTACTTTTGATAATGTTTCTATGTCATTTCCAATTAGTAGAATATCATCAACATAAAGAACAAGGAATACCACAATCTTATCTTTGATCTGTTCTAGCACTTTATCAATATAATTTTCTTGAGACAGTCCAATGCTCGATATTGGACTTTAACTTGTAAAGTCCACCTTCAGACTTTGCATAACAAATGTCAAAACCATATTTTGAAATAACTGTTTACCCAAAAACAACTGCTCATGACGTGGTAGGTATTTCTCACACGTGGATGACACGTGGAAGAATTGAAATAAGCGGTACTGTTCGGTTATCGACCAGCTACACATTGCTTCATCAAGACTGACTATTAGTTACGACCAGGCTGGTCATATGATTCGGTTTATTCCCTTATAAGATTGTGATCTTGTAATAATTATATTTATTATTTCATCTTTATTACCTTGATACACGGATATTAAGGAGAGTTAAGGCCCAATGGCCCATGTAACCCCCCTTGAGCCTATAAATATGCATGAAATAGCTCAAGGAAGGGACTTTTGACTTTTGAATCTTTTTCCTGAATATTGAGAGAGAGAGTCTATAGTGCGATTATCCATCATCTTATTGTAATTCTCTCAAGGTTAGTGAAACTCAAGAACCCTAGTTCGTTGATCACGGCATTGGGATTCAATATTAATAATAGCACTAAGTGGACGTAGGTCATTACCATTCATTGGGGCTGAACCACTATAAATTGTTGGTGTTTTCTTCTTTACCATTAGATTAAACTCTTAATTGTCATCTCATTTCCTGTCGTATATTTGACTCCATGTCATTGGCCAAATTGAGGGTCAACATTTGGGTGCTTTCATTGAGAGATTGATAAAAAACTGTAAGAAAATCTATGGCAAAGACATCCAAGAGGGCTGGACAGACCGCTGGTGCTGCATCATCCCAACCTCCTCCCCAAAATGTGGCTGAGAATGAACCACATTTGGAGTTTGAAGAGGAGGAGTTAGATTCGGAAACGCTAAGGGGCAACACTGGGGGTGTTGCAGGATGAGTTGGCTAATCTGAGGGCCAATCAAGAAAATGTTGCGGAGACAATGGCGCTATAGCAGAGAGAAATAGAACGCCAACGTCAGAAGCTGAGTGAGCGGCAAGCGGACATGGACCGTCGACAGAGGGATGCCATGGCCACTCTCGAAGCAGCCATCCAATTGGCTCGGAGTCAGGCTGTGCCAGCCTCTCAGCCAGATCAGCCACCGAGTGCGCCTTCTCAGAGGACTCCCAATCCTAGTCCTCCACTCCAGCCAGCAAGCCCTCAAAGGCCGGAGCAGCCACATGTGGCTCAGGATGATGTCCCAGCTAGGGATCCTGAGCAACAACCTCCATCTCAGGCTGGTCGAGGAAATCCCTAGCGCCCGAGGTAGAATAGGGCCGGGCAGCCGCCCCGCAGCCCTAGACGCCCAGGGGACGAAGAGCTGAATCCACTGAGCAGGGGACAGCGTCCTTCTGCCAACAGAAGGAACAACGAATCAGGCTCTACGGTCAGGGGCCCCCCACGGCATAATAATGCCCGGGGACCCAACGACCAGCGCAGGCCTCCCCCTGACGCTTGGAAAATGCCAGCCCGAGGAGCAAATAGCGTGAACAGCCGGTCACGCCATAGTCAGCCATAGTTTAGAGATGACCATGACTGTAATGAAGCCGATTCCGGCAAAGGAAATGCTGGTCGGAGGAATGAGGAAAAGGGTGGAGGCAGAAGCCCCCCACCTAGAGAAAATAGGCCAGCTAGCCATAACGCTGGGGGGCAACCCAGGCAGCAGAATGTCTTTGATCGGCTAGGGGTTAGTGAGCAGAGACGCAGGGATCACGATTTAAGGGACGTACCCAATGACCATCGTGAAAGGCATGATGAGTACGCTCCCCTGGCTCAGGTCACCCCTACGGTCCCAGAACCGATTCAGGCTCAGATTGATGCTCTGAACCAGGCAGTACAACAACTGGTCGGGGGACGAACGTCCCATATAGAGTACTAGGGGTGTTCATATAAACTGCAAACCGCGGTTTGGAACCAAACCGCACCGCACCAAACTGCCAAAAACCATAATGATAACTCTACAAAATAGAGTTATTTTAACACTTTTTATGTGCTAATTGTTGCTTAATTCTTGAGTTTTTAATTGATTTATTAAATTTTTAAGTAATTTTAAATTTATGGGGTTTATTTTGATTTTATAGATTTTTGTGTATTTTTATAGTTATATTATTGTAAAATGTTATAGTTTAATTATTTAAAATTAACATTGTTAAGTTAGGAGTAAAAAGATGCAATTTTGAGCTTAAATGTTTAAGTAAATTAAATTTTAATTAATATTTTCATGGAACTTTCGTTGTATTTTATTATTGAAAGTATTTAGTTTTAATTTAATTTATGTTTATTTTGTAGAGAATTTGTTGCATTTTTACTCTTGAAAAGAAAGAAAAATGAAGGAAAATGTGGTATTTTCAAGGAAAATAAGGGGAAAATAGCATTTTTCAAAGGCCCAGTGCCTCCAGGCCCGCTGGCCATTTCCCAGGCCCAAAGCCTGGCCCTCTTCTCTGCTGCCACCCAGCAACTCCACGTGCCAACATCACTCCTGCTCTCCAGCCGTGCACCTCCAAGCTTCCCCAGCTGCTCCAAACTCCATGGGCCAGCCTACCCACCGAAGCACTCATCAACCAACAAGCCCAATTCGGCCCAGCCCCTTCAGCAGCTGCTCTTCTTCCAGGCCCACGCCTGATGCCAGCATTCGGCCCACATCAGCAGCAGCTTCCCGAGGCCCACGACAGTACCCAGTAGCTGAATCTCCCAACCAAAGTTCACCCAATGCCTCAGCCATACACCACACGCCTGCCCTTTCCCCAGCCGTGGTCCAGCTGCTGCTCCCCCACGCCCAATTCAGCCCCAAGCCTACCAAAACACCCAGGCAATCCCCTTGAGCCCATCAAATTGCTACAATGTCCCTTTGTCCTTTTTCAAAAAAATGCCACATTTTTTACCCAAACTTTTCTACACATTTTACCCCAAAACATCATTATTACACCCTATAATTTACCCCTATTTTCCATATTATAATTAATTAAATTAATTTATATTGATTATTTTAATACTCATTTTTTGGCTATAAATAAGGGATTTGGAGTCAATTTGAGTGGAGAGGTTAACATACCACACACTTACCACATTTCAAAACCTCTCTATTCTCTTCATCTTCTTCTTCTTTTTGGTTATTTTCTATGTATTTTTAGAGGAACAATTTGGGGGTTCATCCTCCAAATTTTCCTATTTATGTTTATAATTTTTTTGTTTGTATTTTCTATTCTAGTTATGAGTTTATAATTTTTTTAAGATTATTAAGGTGATGATGAAACAATAAGTAACTAGATAGTATTTATTTTGTATGTTGATTTCCCATTTTGTACAACAAAGTTTATGGAATTTTCTTCTTCAAATATCTTCTTTCATCTTAAATATCATGTATTTTGGATTGTTATCACATATTTACACTTTGTTCTTCATTAGTGCAAAAACATAATATTCTTTGTGTAAGACGTGTCATTAAATTGTACACATCCATGCTTAGAACAAAAATATTATGTTTTGCCTTATAAATAATGTTCATTGATTTATTTGTTATTTCATTAGATTGATTTACATTAAATGCTTTGAAATTATAATTTTGAAAAGTGAAGAAAAATCTTATCTTTTTAGAAGAAATTTGTGCTTAAAATTATAAATCTATTTGGAAAATGATAGTTTGATTTATTTTAACTATCACTAAAACTTGGGAATCAATGTACTTATAAATATTATTGAACTTATATTTTTTGGATTCTAATCCTTAATAATCTTATTTTACCATCTTGTTTACAATTATTAATTTAGTAATATATATTGTCTTTAATTTATATATTATTGTCTTTTATTTTATTTTCATTATTAAAAAATCTCTTCAATCTTTGGAGCTAGGTTAGAATTTATTAATTTTGATTTAAAATAGTTTTCTTTTCGATTTTAGACAACTCCTTTGGGTTCGACATCCTTGCTTACACGATCACTATTCTATATGAACGATTCGTGCGCTTACGATATAAATATTTAAAACATACTCATTTTTGGTCCATCACGTAACCAATGAAACCGTTTTCCAATGGTCGGTTTAACCGGACCGCTCAACTTTAATGGTTTGGTCACGGTTTCTAATTTTCTAAAACCAATTAAACCGGACCGGACCATGATTTTTTCTAAAAAAATAATTTTTAGAAATGATGGTTCAAAGGTTTGAACCCCTACACTTAAGTTAATATAAAGTCTACCAAACTATCCAAGACAAACAATTTAATTGTTTATGATATGTTTTTAGTAGTATTTAATACATGCACAAGTTTCTAAAACTAAAAAAAAGAAATGTAAAGTCCCACATTGTTTAGAAAGTAAACATTTCTTTTTCTCACTTATATAAAATGATTCAAAATACTTAAACTTACAACAACAAAGACAATAAGCTTCTTGTAGACTTTTATGGTCTTAAAAGTAAAGCCAAAATTATAATTATTTAAATACAATTATTTAGTTAATTATTTTATAATAAAAAAAGTTTTAAATTTTAATAATTTGGTTATATGGTTAAAACCAAACCAAACCGCACCAAACTGTTTATTTATGGTTTGGTTTGGTTTTTTAATTTTAATGGTTTGGTTTGGTTTTTCATTTTGAAAAAACTTCATGAGCGGTTTGGTTTAAAAAAAATTCTAAACTGCACCAAACCAAACCGTGTATACCCCTATAGAGTACGATAGGAGGAGGGGCACTCCCTTTGTACAGAGGATTGCTGCGGCCGAAACCCCAAGTAAATTCAAGATGCCAACACTGCCGAACTTTGATGGGTATGGACAGCCAGTGTCTCACGTTAACAAGTTTGAGATACAAATGGATATACAGAAAGTGTCGGAAGGTGCCCGCTGCAGGATCTTCCCCGCGACACTATCTGACACCACCCATGAGTGGTTCTTTAAGTTCCCTCCTGCTAGTATAGTATCTTGGGAGATGTTCGTGAAGGAATTTTACGGACAATTCTATGCGAGTTGTGTACACCCCACAGAGGCTAACCAGCTGGTCGAGATACGCTAGAAGGAGGGAAAGCCCTTAAAGGAATATGTCCAGCGCTTCATGCGAGCAGCAGCTGGAGCCAAGACAGTGGGTGACGAAGGCAAGATGATGGCCCTAACTGCTAGGGTTGGGCGCCATTCACCCCTCTGGAGTAGCCTAAGAAAGAATGGGGTAAGGAGTACCCAGGAGTTTTTGGATCGGGCTGATCGATATATCAAGCTCGAGGACGCGATTGCCAATGAGTGGAAATCGCCAACAAAAGACAAGGGGCCAAAGGAAGAACTCACCAAGGCCGCCAACGGGTCGGAGAAACCCAATGGCAATGGCAACGGGAATGGCAATGGTAGGAATGGTGGAAAACGGGCGAAAAATGAGCCCTCAGCTTTTGAGAATAAACGCTCCAAAGGCAATCGATACGAGCCGAGATTCGCCAACTACACGGCACTTGTCGAAAGTCGAGCGGAAGTCTACCAGGCGACCAGCTCTAACGTGCCTTATAAATGACCCGCACCTATAAAGAAAGATATCTCCAAGAGAGATACGACGAAGTTTTGCCATTTTCACAATGACTATGGGCACAACACTAACGAATGCAACCAGTTGAAAGATGAGATTGAGTTCCTGATTAGGCAGGGACATCTAAAGAGATATGTGCGAGCCGCATGAGGGTCTTAGCGAGAGGCTCAAGGTGGCAACGAGCAGGCGCCTGCACGCCAATGCTCGCCACCTTTACAGCTAGCTCCTGTGGCAGGCACTCTTCTCACCATCTGCGGTGGCCCACACCTTGCAGGGGACAGTGGGAAGGCAAGGGAGCTATATGCTCGAACCCTACGCCACGACCATGACATCGAGATGATGAGTGTGGAGGATCGAGCACCAAAGAAGGCTCGAACAGAGGAGGAGTTGATAACCTTCTTTGAAGATGATGCCCAGCACGTACGATTCCCACACTCCGATCTGCTGGTCGTAGAC
Source organism: Humulus lupulus (assembly GCF_963169125.1). NCBI lineage: Eukaryota > Viridiplantae > Streptophyta > Magnoliopsida > Rosales > Cannabaceae > Humulus > Humulus lupulus. The sequence continues at coordinate 112,479,692 of NC_084800.1, read as the reverse complement.
GTGCAAATCGCCAACATGATGGTGAAGAGGGTGTTTATTATGTAAGCAAGAGGCTAATTGGAGCGGAACTGCGGTATCCACCAATTGAAAGGTTAGCCTATTGCGTAATTTTGGCCTCTAGGAAGCAGTGGCCTTACTTTCAAGCTCACCCAATCACGGTTTTGACCAACCAGCCTCTATGGAAAGTTCTGCAAAAGCCAGAGGCCGTGGGTAGATTGTTGAAATGGGCAGTCGAACTTGGGCAGTTCGATATCTCTTACTTGCCGCGAGCAGCGATAAAAGGGCAAACCCTGGCTGACTTCATTGTAGAGTTCACTGAACTTACAGATAGCGAGCAAACTGAAGAGCCTGAAGAGCATAAGTCTCAAAACCAACCTCCCTCATGGAAGTTATTGATTAGTGGTGAAAAATACACATTTATTGATTTTAATAGTCAAAATAAATTAAGTTTTAATTAATGTTTTCATGGAATTAATATGATTTATTTTATAAATGAAAATATTTGATTATGATTTAATTTATTATTATTTTGTAGGAATTAAAGTGTATTTTGGCACTTGGAAACAAAGAAAAAAAAGAAAACAAGAATGGAAGAATTAGAACTGAAAATATAGTGGAATTGTGGCATTTTTGAAGAAAATAGGCCCAAACCGAAGCTCCAAGCCCAGGCCCAACTCTTCCTTCATGCTTCCCCCAGTTGCTAGGTGTCGTGCTCCTTTCGCGCCATGTGTCCAGGTTATCCTTGCTCCTCCTTGTGCCACATGTCCAGGACATCATCAACTTCCTTTAGCATCAAGCTCCCAACGTCAATACAATCCAAGCCTTCCCAGCAGCCATTCGCAGGCCCATCATTTGAAGCAGCCCACTCCTTCCAGCAGCTCTTCACACCCAAGGATCCCAGCAGGCCCAACAACCACAAACCCAGCCTTTGACCCATGTAAGTCTCCAGCAGGCCCAAATCGCAGCAGCCCATCAGCCCTCTTTTCCCTCCAGCCAGTCGGCCACATGGCATGCCCCTATTCGCTGGGAATGGGTCAAACCCACCAGCTGCACCAGCCCACTCTCCTAAGCACTTTGGGCCTTGAACTTCCCATTTTTAGCTTTAAAGCTCTTCTTTTGTGGTATTTTAGAAAAAGAGAAATTTGACCATACACCAAAATAACTATGTTAATATTTATAATAAGATTTGATTTTTCAAAATCATATTTTATTATTAATATTTTAGATTTATTTTGTAAACCCCAAATTGTTGTTTAATTTCTTTTTAGTCCTTTTCTCCCTCTATAAATAGGGACTCTTTCTTCACATTTTCTATGTAATTTTTAGGTAGCAAAACTCTACCAAATTTTAGTCTCAATTCTCATATTTTGTCTCTAGAATTCCATGAGAATGTCTAGCATAATAGGCTAACCTTCTTGGGAAGGTTAGGATGATCCTATATGCACTATGACTTTGTTTGGTATTTTTGATTCACCATGTGCTTAAAGTTTATATATTTTAGTGATTTATTTTCTTTTATCTCTACTTCTTCATCTTATTATCTATATTTATGTTTACTAATAGTATATAGATTTTGTCATGCACTTTCTATGTATTATCAAATTAGTGGAAATAATATAGATAATATCTTTATCATTTTCTTCATCTCACTCATATATATGTACTTTTGCTAAAATCTATATAGAATTAGTCATGCTCTTTCTATGTATTTTATAAATAGTAAAAGTAATATTTGTGTTAGGTTTTATGTCCAATCTTTTATTGCATTATTGCCAATGGTATAATGTCATTTTTAGATTTCTCATAAGATTTATCTCATCTTTCCATGGTAAAGAATAATAATCACTTGAATACATTTTTGTAAAATATATTTGTGCATCAATGTTAAATCTTCCAAATGAAATGTTGGGATGTGAACTTCTCATTTGTGTAACTTTTGTGAATCAAAGATCCAAATAAATAAGTATGCATATTGGTGACTCTTGATCCTTCATACTTGTTATCTATTGTTACATCACACTTTATTCTATCTTTATTTTTAATCTTTAAATCTCCAAAACAACAAAGAAATATCACTTGTTCTATTTTCTTCATATTATTTATCTCTAACATTTATTTATTGATTAACTATATTTTTTTGCCTCCTTGTGGAATCGACCGCCCGATCTATACTATGACAACCTCTAAGTGGAAGTCACATTTGGGCGTTAAACAATTATTTACAGACGACTCTTCCAATGAACATCATGTAGGGGCGGGGGTGATCTTGATTACGCCTAAAGGGCATCAATTTCACTGTGCAATCATATTTGACTTCACTGCTTCCAACAACGAGGCTGAGTATGAAGCATTGCTCGTTGGGTTACGATTAGCCAAGGACATGAATATAAAGGTACTTGACATCTACAGTGACTCTTAGCTGGTGGTAAATCAAGTCATGGGAGAGTACCAGGCCCGAGGTTTAAAGATGGCTGCCTATTTAAACAAAACAAAGGATCTATTAGCGCAATTTGACAAGTACACCCTTCAGCAAGTACCTCGCGACCAGAATTCAAACGCTGATGCTTTGGCCAAGTTAGCAAGTGCGAAGGATGCTGATACTCTGAACATAGTGCCAGTTGAACGGCTATCTGTGCCAAGCATCCAAGTAGAGGAGACCACTCTGGTGATCCAGGTGGCGGATACATGGATGGCACCATACGTAGAGTATCTGACGCAAGGCGTGTTACCAACGAACAGAAACAAAGCTAGGACCCTTCAGCGACAGGCTGCTAGGTATATCCTGGTCGATGGAATCTTGTACCAAAGGGGATACTCAATGCCACTCCTCAGATGTATTTCGAAAGAGAAGGCCAAAGAATTAATGAAAAGAGGTACACGAAGGCTTCTATGGGGACCACGCTAGGGGGCAAAGTCTATAAAAAAAGATCCTGAGGTAAGGGTACTTCTAGCCAACGATGAATGAAGACTCGATGGAATTTGTACGGAGGTGCGACAAGTGCCAGAGGTTCTCAAAAATCCCGCGAGCAGCCCCTAATGAACTGAAACAGATGCAAAGTCCGTGGCCATTTGCAGTGTGGGGTATAGATTTAATCGGGTCTTTACCCATAGGAAAGGGCGGTGTCAAGTATGCTGTAGTTGCCGTCGATTATTTCACTAAATGGGCTGAAGCCGAGCCGCTCGCAACCATAACGACCAAGAAGGTGCTAGATTTTGTGGTCAAAAACATCGTTTGTCGCTATGGATTGCCATGGAAAATCATCTCAAATAATGGCACACAATTTGATAGTGATTTATTCATGGACTTTTGCGAACGGCATGGGATTATCAAGAGCTTTTCTTCAGTCGCTCATCCCCAAGAAAATGGACAAGTCGAAGCAGTCAATAAAACGCTAAAGGATACCCTGAAGAAAAGACTGGAAGAAGCTAAGGGTGCATGGCCAGAGCAATTGTCTGAAGTCCTTTGGTCGTACAGAACTTCCCACCGAACAACAACAAGCCATACTCCATTTTCTTTGGCTTATGGGTATGAGGCTATGTTTCATGTTGAGTTAGAGCCACCCTCGCATCGTAGAATAATGTACAATCAAGGCTCTAACAACCAACTGTTGATGGAATCCCTAGACTTGATCGATGAGAAACGTGAGCAAGCCTAACTCCGAGTAGCTGCGTACCAGCAAAAAATCGCCCGGTATTTCAATTCTAAAGTGCGTGAAAGAAAATTCAGCGTTGGAGATCTAGTACTTCGAAGACTTTTCCCAAACACCCTCGACCAGACTGCTAGAGTACTCGGACCTAATTGGGAAGGGCCTTAATAGATTGAAGAAGTCCTTCATCCAGGCACTTATAAACTTGCTCGCTTAAACAGAGATCTCATTCCTCGCTATTGGAATGGAGAACACCTGCGCAAGTACTATCAATAAACAATTCTTCTTAAAGGTTTGGCTTGTATTAATTTTACTTTTTACAAGTTATGAAAAAGGGTTTGTCACTTTATATGACTAATTGCTTATAGGTGTAAGATCTTATTGATCGCTCGTACAGACATGTTTTGTCCATTTATTACGAGAAATATAAGAGACTGTGCGTAGGCAGTCATTCTTGCCAATTATTGTATTTATTACAAGTATTTGCTCATTACGTGTGTTGTTTTGCTGTATTATCGTTTTAATTCCTTTATTCCGAGCAGTAATGTTCGAACAGGTTCTGGTCAAGGCATGTGACTAAGGACCTAAAGCTCCTCAATCACTTGGGGGGCATATAAGGCATCTAGTAAGCAAAACATATCGAAAGATATGTAAACACATGAGCAAAATAAGTGAAAGCATGCTAAGGTACTTAGAGTATTTTTCAAAATTTTGTATTTTGTTAAATCAATCCAAAGTACTATTCTAAGTTCGGTCATGCGAACAGATGTTATAATAAAATGCAGGTATTATAATATCAAAAGGAAACCTTTTACACTGCGAGCAGTTCTGCTCGGATGTAATTGTTCGATCAAAAGAAAAAAGCTGCCCATGCAGCAATAAAAGTTAAAACATCAAATTGTTTTTACATCATGACCCGTAGGCCATGTAATTCAAAATTAAAATAAAAAGATAAAATTATGAGGTTGCCAGGGGGTCTTGTGGCGATTTCTGCTGCTGCTGGTCGACTGCATCTCCAGCCTCTTCTCGAGCGCCTTCGATGCCGGTCGCTAAAGAAATTTCTGGAGACCGTGGAAGTGTTTCCTCTTCCAGACGAGCAACACACCTAGCTAACTCCGCCCCTTGATATGGTTTGGGAGATAGGAGAAATTAGCATTAGAGTTGTTTTTCCAGAACAAGTAGAAACACTCGAACGACGCCCCTTCATAGTCTTCAAGGTTGCGGGCATTCTGTTCCTCTAGTGCAGCAACTTCCTTGCGGCTTATCTCCAGCTCATCTTGAAGCTTGTGGGCTTCCCAGTAATTATTGAGCGAGAGCTCCTTGTACTGCTCCTTGGATGCAGTGATCTTGGCAATACTCGCATCCTTCTTTTTCAGCTCTTCTTCAAGAGAAGCGATTTTGGCCTCAGTCACCTGCAGCGCCTCGAGGTGTTTTGCCTCAGCCACCTTGAGGGCCTCGGTATGCTTCGCCTCGACCTCCTTAATGGCATCAGAATGATTCACCTACGAACCTGTGAGGGGTGCATCACAGGTTGGGGTACGCCCAGGCTTAGACTGATGAGAGGATGGATTAAGCCTCGTGGAAGGTAAAGTGAGAACATGGTAAATTTACTTGATTTAATGGGTAGGCAAAGTACGCATAGTAAAAGGTAACGAATATTTGGTCATTCGTAAGAAAGATAACGCTGAGACCCAGATTTAGTGAAAAGCAATAGATGGGTGATTGGTGTTTGGAATCCTCGACTGAGGGAAATTTAATTGGAGGCGGAACTCCTAACTGAGAGACGTGTGTCAGTCAAAGAACAACGCCACGGATTGTAATGGAGTGGACAAGGCAGCGACTGAAATTGGTGTTGCGTTAGTATGTAATGATAAGCAGGTGAGTATCACTGGACTACGGAGTCCAAAGTGTTGGCTTTGGTTGAAACAGGGAAGAACCCTGTCAAGGTAGTACAAGTTGGGATACCAGGATCGGATGAAAGATCCAATGAGAACTTGGCGTAGAAATGAAAACTCTGAATGGATATCATTCCACCTCCTAGGGTATGTTGTACCGGGAGGGCTGAGCGGGTAACAGAATTTAGTATCTTCCTTTGGACACAGGAGGGTAAGGTGATGTGGTGGTGTATCACAGGAGTAGACCATGTTAGACTATAAGCAAGATGTTTGGACATGAAAAGTTTTAACTCAGCTGAATGAGTTAAGGTAGTTGGTTCAGGTGAACTGGTAACAGGGTAGAACATCGATGGTACTGAATCGAGACCCTATGATATTCTAAGTTTTGGAAAGGAACTAAAGAACAAAGAGAATAGAGTGGGAACCTAGAATTATTGGTTGAATGCAAATGGAATAACAGTCTGAAAGCTTAATAGATATCTTAAGGAATTTAGCGCTGGGTATGCGAATACTTGAGATGTTAAGGAAAGTGTGATCCTTGATAAGTTAGTCATGGTGACAAATACTGGCATCTAGCTAAGGTATTATGACATAAGACATGGTAAGAGGTGAAAATAGTGAATACTACGGTTTAGTATTGGTTCAGAAAGAAAGCCGAAGAGGTTGTTGGAATTCTTAAGGCAGGAGTGTCTGCCTATCTAGAGGAATAAAAGAGCTTGTAAATTGCTAAATTTTGGAAAAATAAAGTTCCGGGATAAGAGATTGGTGTCTCTCTAAGTAAGCGCGGACAAAGAGAAGAATGGTGTTTAGAGAAAGAAAGGGGAGTTCTGATCCCTGAAGCAACATAAATTCTAGAATTGTACCAAGGGTTGGGCCAAGGGCCTATAAATTGATCTCACCCTAGTAGGGGTGATGACATATGGGTATTTCTGGAATCAGGAATAAGACAATGAGGTGATCATTGTGAGCTAAGCGGACCCTGAAGTTTCAACGGGGTTGTGATGTAAGCAGGGGGCTTACGAAAATATGGCTATTAGACAAGATCTTGTGGAACAAGATTGTTACTCTTGTAAGAGTGTGGTCGAGGAGTGGAGTAAAAGTGATGGACTTTGAAAATTATAGTCAGAGGTACGGGGTGTACTGTCTTGCGGAGCAAGACCATCGCCTTGGTTAAAGTGCTGTGGAGGAACAGCAAGGTTGAAGAGGCGACGTGGGAGCTTGAGTCTGATATGCGGGAGCGGCATCTCGAGTTGTTCAGGTAATTTCGAGGACGAAATTCTTGTAAGGAGGGGATAATTGTAACACCCCAATTTGCTAATAAGGTTTAGGACCTTGATTAGCGTGCCTGGAGGGCAATAAGTGAATTAATATGCTAATATATGAATTTAAATGAATATGTGACTAGAATGCGTGTTTAGCTGGTATAAATATGCATGTGGGCCCCGTTTGCATGATAGGGGTAAATTGGTAATTTTAGCCCGTTGAGGGCATAAATGTGATAATTGTATTATGTGGTTTGTACCACATGAGTGTGGTGATGATAATGTGATGCACGTGCCGAGACGGTCCTAGAGAGCTAGATAACTCAAAAGTCACAACGGGATTTCACACCCGGCTCGGGAGGAGCCTAGGGGTACTCTGGGGAAATTTCGTGAGTTGAGTTGAGAATTTGTGGTTAATGGTTATTGGTGATTAGGTAACCTGCGTAACCATTAGTAACCACTGAGAGTAACAAGTTTAGATGGAAAAATGGTAGAATTGTAATATAGGTGAAAGGACAAGAGTGCCCTTGAGGTTTAGCTAGAAAAGGGAATTAGATGGAAGGGTGAGATGGTCTTTTGGCAAGGATTTAGATAACTTCAGCTGAGAAGAGAAGTCATTCGCGTTTTAACACTTAGGCATATTCTATTTTGGCTAAAAGCTTGAGGAGAAAATTAGAAAGCAAGGAAAGGAGGAAGGGAGCTGAAATTTGAAAGACCTAGGAGCAGAACCAAGTGGTTGGAGGCAATTAAACTTGATCATAAACCAAGATTTCTCTGAGGTAAGGATTTATCTCTATTTTGTTAAGATTCTAAGCTTGATTTCTAGAGTGTTAGCATGAAAATTGAAAGTTGGTGTGTGGCTGTTTGGTGGATTCTTGGGGATGAAGCTTGCCTAGGTTCAGTTTGGGATTAAGAGGGATTTGCTTGGAGTTGGACTTGGAGAAGGCTCAGTGGCGAATTTCTACTTGAGGTAAGGGTTTTATGCATCTCTGTTATATATTAGCTGCTGTGATTCAAGTTTCTGGTTTATTAGTTTAAGTTTCATAAAGTTTCAAGCCAATTTGTGAATTGGGGATTTGATTGTGTGTTTAGGCTTGTTGTTGATGTTTCTGAGTTGTTAGATAGTTTATATGGGGTTTTGGATTGAATTTGGGGCTTAGGTATGCCTTGGTATTGATTTGGGAGTGTTTTGGCTCGGGAAAATGTTGGGGAAAAACCCAGATTTCTGGGTTCGCGAAGGAGCGCCGCAGCCCTGTTCTTGGGCACTGCGGCGCGAGGCTGCTTCAGGATAGGGGAAGGCTTTCTGACTTGCTGGGCGCCGCGGCCCTCTAGGGTAGCGCCGCGGTGCTAGGCTATTTTTCAGAACATGGAATTTTGTAATTTTGAGCTTTTTCTCCGTGGGTTCGGGGGATGTTTCCGATGAATTGTTTTAGGAATTTGGGGATTCCGAGAGTGTGGGATTGGTCCCGGGAAGTGGTTTTGGATTGGTTTGTATTAAAGGATGTTTTATATGTGTTGTGACTAGGTCTCCGGAGAGGCTCGGGTTAGAGGACCGTGCTCGCGGCCTTGGTGCATCGGAAAGCTCGGGATACAGGTAAGAAAACCACTGTTCCCATAGAGCTTGTATGCAGGGCTGAGCCCAATATGTCTGAATTGCAGGGCGTAGCCCTTTGATTGAATTTGTTAGTATTCAGTATATGTTTGTTATGCTATGAATGCGATTAGATGAAAGTTCGGCGAGAGCCGGGAACGGCGTAGGCCGAGATCGGCAGGGGACGGGAACGGCGAAGGGCCGGGAACGGCGTTTGGCACGTTGAGTGCAAGGCCGAGTACGGCAAGGGGCCGGGAGCAGCGTTAAGCACGTGGAGTGCGAGTTGCCAGGGTGAGACCCTCAAGGATACCTGGGATATCCTCACGGTGTGGACCGCAAACCCAGGGCTTGGTAAAGCGCCTGGGACGGCATGGCCGTATGTGTTTAGCCTATTGGTGGCCAGATTATATGCTAAGTGTTTGTTATGCACATGTTAACTGTTTGTGAGGGTTTTCTTGCTGGGCTTCGGCTCACGGGTGCTCTATGGTGCAGGTAAAGGCAAGGGGATAGTCAACCAACCATGAGTACGGAGAGCGTGAAGCGGCGTGTACATGTTTGGCTTGCCTGGCTGCCACGGCCAGTGGTTTTGGGAGATGATTGTATTAAAACCTAGATTTTGTCGTCTAGTCGACTCAAATTTGTAAATTATATGTTGTAAATATTTCTGAATAGTATCTTGGGATCCCAAGTGTCAAACTCTCAACGATTTATAGTAAATGGAATTATTTTCAAAGTTTGTTTCGCTGTTTATGATTTAACTACACTTTTGGCCTAAAAACCTCGATTAGCGAGTTGAATGCACGTTTAAAACTCACTTAGTAACAGCTCTAAGGTAGTAGGGCATTACAATATCGGCAGTCAGAAAGTACTCCAGATGGTACTTCCCCACGTTCAAAATAAAAGTGGTGTCAGTCAGGAAAGTGCGAGCTGTTTCCTGGTGGCAAAAATGGAAGAACCCCGTGTTTTCTTTGTTGGGGTTGGATTTTAGGTCGAACAGGTAGTTGACCTCGTGTGGCATGGGGACCAGCCACTTCTTATGACTATAAAGGATATAGAGTGCAGAGAGCATTCTATATCCATTTGGGGTGATTTGAAAAGGAGCAACCCCAAAATAATTGGCCACTCCTTGGAAAAAAGGAGGGAGAGGCAAGATCGCTCCTGCCTCGATGTGATATCTCGACCAGTCGCTATACGCGCCTCCAGGCAGATTCGCCCTTTGGTCACTGGTGGGTCGGACTAGCGTCACCCCAGGAAGACCGTACTTCTTGATATAATTGGCGATCATCCTAATCGTTACTCGACTAGGAGGGGCGACGTACCATTCGACATCCGGTCGAGTGGGACTTTAGAGTTGGGCTTGGGCTTGGATTCCTGGCTAGGGAATACTCTCAGCTCTACCGCTGGTCGAGGGAATTTCGGCATGAGGGACAGGCTGGTGTTCAGAAGGTTTTGATGTTTTCTTTTTCTGAGCAGTGGATTTTACTCTACCCATGGATAAAAGGTTTGAATGAGGTCTATTAGGTGGAGTTCGAGAAAAATGGATGTCTGGAATAAGTAATGATGGTTGTTCTACGTCCACGAGCAGGTCGTCATCAATTGGTCTCTCACCTCCCCACGGATCTTGCATCAAAATCTGTGAACTGAAAAGGGGAGATGAGAACTTGGAGTCTAAAGACTTGTGTTGAAAGTGAGAATAACGTTGCTCGCGTATAAAAGTTAGGCTTTTATACGACCAACATCATTCTAGCAAAAAACACTAAGTTCTTACAAGCACTTTGAGAAACAGATTAAAAAGTGGACGTAAAAAGTTTTTCAGAGAAAACTTTTTCGACTCCGAGAGGCCGAGAAAAACCCAGTTTTTCAACTAGCTTAAAAATCAAATTTTTACTTCGATTTTACGCCCTAAATCTACAATCTCGACTACCAAACTGAATCCTAACTCTTATGAAATATTATTTCACCACCTTATCAAGCATCAATCAATATGCCCATTACCCCAAGACAGTTTCGGTCAAGAACAGTCAAGAACTTGGATACGAAACAAATAAAAAACGATTTTGCATGGTAACTTAAACAACTGAAAGGTTCGTAAAACTTACTTGGATAAAAGGTGGAGTATGAAAACAAAAGCTTTGAGCGTCTGAACAGAGATTCCTTAGATTAGCAGCAGAAGCTTCTGGGATTTTCTTGGCTCAAACGGTCGAAGTTCTTCAGAGTTCTTGGAAAAACATAAGGCAAGTGAAAAGTAAAAAGTGAAAATATGAATTTGGGGTATTATTTATAGTGATGGAGACACCATAAAAGAAGTAATCATGAGATTACCTTTTTTCAAAGTATGGGGAACTGTAATAGCCGTCAGACAAGTTTTTGGAAAGCTAAAAAGACCTGATTGGACATGATTGGTTACTTTTTTCGAAGAGGCATGACAGCTCTGACAGGTTTTATGGGGCATACGAAAGGTCAGACACCTAAGTTTACTCTATGCTGGTCACAGTAAAGTAAACTTGGGGGCAAATGTTTACCCAAAAACGACTACTCATGACGTGGCAGGTATTTCTCACACATGGATGACACGTGGCAGAATTGAAATAAGGCGGTGTTGTTTGGTTATCGACCAACTACACATTGCTTCATCAAGACTGACTATTAGTTACGACCAGGCTGGTCGTATGATTCAGTTTATTCCCTTATAAGATTGTGATCTTGTAATAATTATATTTATTATTTCATCTTTATTACCTTGATACACGGATATTAAGGAGAGTTAAGGCCCAATGGCCCATGTAACCCCCCTTGAGCCTATAAATATGCATGAAATAGCTCAAGGAAGGGACTTTTGATTTTTGAATCTTTTTCCTGAATATTGAGAGAGAGTGCCTATAGTGCGATTATCCATCGTCTTATTGTAATTCTCCCAAGTTTAGTGAAACTCAAGAACCCTAGTTCTTTGATCACGGCATTGGGATTCAATATTAATAATAGCACTAAGTGGACGTAGGTCATTACCATTCATTGGGGCCGAACCACTATAAATTGTTGGTATTTTCTTCTTTACCATTAGATTAAACTCTTAATTTTCGTCTCATTTCCTGATATTTGACTTCGTGTCATTGACCAAATCTAGGGTCAACAATAACAATCGAATTATTATTAAAAGAAAACATTAAAACATTGTTCATGAAATTTTGATAAGGAAATTAAATTTATAGTAAATCCAGGAATAAAATAAAACATTGTCCAACACAATAAATTTATTATTATCAAAATCAAGGCGAGCTTTTCCAACTTCAGCTGCCAAGATCTCCTGTCCACTTCGAACTCTCATGGTCACCTCTCCATAAGCCAGCTTCCTTGAAGTACTAAGAATCTGTGAAGAAAAACAAACATGGTTAGTGGCTCCATAATCAACTATCCAAGATGAAAAATCAATCAAATTTACCCTTTTTTTGTCTTTCAGTTCAGTCAGGTAATTAGGACAATTCCTTTTCCAATGGCCATCAACTTCACAATGAAAGCATGCTCCTTTTAGTGCCTTCTTTTTGGAGTTCTTTGCAGAATTATTCTTCTTGGAAGACTTGTTGGTCTTCGCTGGTTGTTTGTCCTTTTTCTTGTCCTTTCCTTGGCCACCCTTCCTCTTCTTTGAATTGCCATTTGAAGTGGAAGGTTTGGTTTCAACAACATTTTCCTCCTCAACCTTGGTGGAACTTTTGTTTAAAGATTCATAAGTTTGCAACTCATTCAGGAGTTGGGTCATATTTTACTCCAACTTGTTCATAACATAGTTGGTAGTGAATGCCACAAAAGCTGGTGTGAGAGATTCAAGTATCACACTTACTTGAGTTCTCTCATCAATGGTCGCACCATGGATTTCTGCATCGTGCAATATGTTGATCATGTCTAGGACATGTTCTCTGACAGAAATTTTTTTCTTCATTTTCATATTCATTAACATTTTAGTAGCATCATGCTTGCACTTTTCAGATTGCTGACCAAACATGTCTTGTAGAGATTCCCAAATCTCATAGGCTGTTTCAACAGTTTCGAATTTCTTTCTGAGCACATCGCTCATACTAGCAAGCATATAACATTTGGCCTTATTCAACTGTCATACTTCTCTCTAGCAGCTTTGGCAGCAGTGAGAGCAGGAACCTTAGGACATTCCTCATTAAGGACAAACATGTGGTTTTCACATATCAAAACAATGTTCATGTTTGATTTCTATTTCATGTAGTTATCACTAGTCAGTTTTTCATTAGCAAGTAAAGCAGTTACAAGGTTTGGATTGGACATATTGCTGAAAATTAAATAAATAAAATATAATGAATTAATGCATATAATACATATCAGTTTATATTTGGAATAGTAAAAATGATGCATGAATGCAACACATAAAATAACCACAAAAATTTAATTACTAGTCCATGATAGATTAATTTGAAAATTAATGGACCGCCTTAGGGTAGGTCAGACTAATCACAAATTAACCTTGAGACAAGATCTCAACTCCATAAGTGAAAACTTAAAAACTTTTTTTTTCTCTTTTGACTTATGAATTACCGTTAGTTTGGTCAAGATGCACTAGTCGCACTCGAAAGGCTAGATACATCTTCGGAGTGTAACCTATTATTTTTTGATCAATGACTTAACTCAAGAGTGTGCCTTAAGGTCAGTCAAACTTGAAATACATCACTAATCTTATTCTCATATGAGAAGTCAACCTTGAGATAAAATAAACATAATTGGAAGCCTTACCTTAGGGAGGCCACGAACGGAGGCTACATGAGGTCTTTCCTATGTCTCTCAGTGTTCAACCAATAATGAAGACCATGAGACTTATTGTCATAATTCCCTCTCCCACTCACTATTTTAAAATTGTGTTTTTCTCAAAATTAATATTTTTCAATTTGGTTGTAAAACTAATTAAATTAATTTTACCAAATGATATTATAATAAATACTAATCCAATTATGCAAAATAAATAATCGTGCCATAGAATTTTATTTTCATTTTTAAATAGAATACCATTTTATTTAATAATTTTTTTTATTAAATAAGAAAATAAACAACTTTAATTTTTTTTTTACCATCTTAACTAATTAAGACTAAATTAATTATATGAGTTATCAAATAAAAACATATAATCAATCCTAAGCATGTTTCTAAAAAAAATGCATGTTTAATATGTACTATGTGGGTAATATGTATGCCATGTTATTATGCAAAATAAAGTGTTAAACAATTTAATCATGTTCAAGTAAATAAATAAATGTGGGTTGGGTCTTTTGGGTATTTCTAGAAAATTACAACACATGCAAAAAAATACACAAAAATAATTAAACTAACTAAGGCCTAATAAAGAGCAACTTCTTTGATCTTGGACCTTCTCTTTTAGTCTTTGGGCCATTACCATTTTAATTATCCATTATGAGTTAAATAATCTTCTAATTATTTTAAACAAATTTAAAATAATCAAACTTTGGATTTTAATACCCAACAAGTTATTGATGCCCAATTGGAATTTGGACTCATCACAATTAACTCAAAATATATAATTAAAACAATTTTAATTATATTGCGCTTAAACATGTCCAAATGGATAATTATACATCCATTAGGGTTTGCATGACACAAACCCTAATGGGTGTGTCCATGGTTGGGTTGCGGCTGGCAGGGGTGCGGCTGGAGGCGGGTGCAAGGCGCCCAGGGGTCGCTTGTGGTGCAGGGTGTGCGGGTGGCTGGGCGCGTAGGTGTGCGCACGGCTGCAGGGGCAGCGGCTTGGGCCATAGGGTTTGTGCTCGGGGCTCGGGCCATTATAAAATTTTTCATAATTGAAAAAATAAATTACAAAATTCCTATACCCCAAAATGTAGGGCTGAGCATCGGTCGGTTTGGGGAGTTTTTTCATATTATTAAATCTAAAATTCGGTTTTCGGTCTGGATTGGTGCGATCCAAAAACCGACCGACCAAACCAATTAAAGAAAAAAATAGACCGTTTTGGACCGCGGTTTGGTCGGTTTAACCGACTGAACCGAAGTTCAATTTTTTTTTTAAATTCCATTATTTTTTAGAAAGTTTTAGTTAAAAAAATAAAAAATTTGGATTGTCGGAATCCATTTTTGTGCTTTATTAAAACATAAATACATAGAACATAGTTACATTCACAAATTTGAAAGTTTGAAAACTTAATTAAAAGTCCATAAGCATAACATAAACTACATATATTTATAATTTCGATCTGTTTCGATTCAAATTGGTCGGTCCACACAGATTTTTCAAACCGACCGAACAGTGGCGGTTTACGCAGTTAATAGTTTTTTCGATGTTCGGAAGGTCGGTGTACTCAGTTTTTTTGGTTTTTCGGATTTTATGCTCAACCCTACCAAAATGGCTTACAATTTTTGTATATCTAGAAAATTTAAGAACTTTTCCTAACCCAAAAACACCATGAAAACTAACCCTTAAGAACATAAACAATTCCTAGACAAACATCCACCCATTTATATATTACACATAATATAAAAATGCATATGATACCCACACAATAATTAACATATGCAAGGATTAAAGATGACTCTGATACCAATTGTTAGGAACGGTTCCTAGTGCGCAACAGAAGTTTCAATAATGGTATACAACAAAAATTTTCATATAAACAACTTTATATGAGGATCTTTTAATATGCAATATGTTAATCAATATATATGAAAAAATAATACGAAATGATTTACCTTTTGTAGCTTATCAAGAATCCTTGAATCTTTTCATATGTATTTCGATCTTCCTATCATTGCTAGAGTACTCACACCTAGATCTTCCAAGACGTTCTCTACACCTCAAGATGTGGGTGGGCACATAGAGTACAATGATCAATTTTGTGAATCAAAGTATTCTCAACACATGAGACTTTTGATTATAGGCTAGAGAGAAAATGTTTTTGCTTTTGTGAATAAGATGATGGTTTTTTCTTCTCTGTTAAAAAACTTGTTGTTTCTATTTTCTATCATATAGAATATATAGGCATTATTACCATAATAATAATAATAATAAAATCAATCATCTTTTATAATAATAATAATGATAATAGACAAAAATCTAACATTTCATTTTAAAACTCCTTTTAGAATGGTATATCAATTAATTAAAAATCAAAATCAAAAGCCAATATCTGATAAAATCAGATGTGCTACACGCATAGAGCAGTCCAAGCCCTATGCGTGTAGCCTATCCCTGAGAAATGGGATTTTGGTTTTTTCATGTGTTTTTATTTTAATTAATTAATAATTAGATATCCAAATAAGGTATCATCTTTTTAAGGAAAAAATAACAACTTAAATTTCAAATTTTGAATTTCCATTATCATCTTATTATTAATTAAATAAATATAATAATCAAAACCAATTTTGACTATCCATATTTATTTATTCACACTTAAATAAAATAATTGATTAAAATCAATTTATTCTATTTCTACACAATTTAAAAAATTGCACAAATGCAATAATAAATTGTGCAACTTCAATTATCACATAATTGCACATTTATCCTGAAGAATAAACAGTTTCTCAAATAGCCCATTCATAGTTTAACCCTCGTGTCAACTCTTACCTTGATTATTGTTGATAGAGTTGTCCCGGGAACCTATGGACTAATAATTCCAAGCTCCAATATATAAAAAATTATTAACCAATACTCTTTGATTCGGTAATCATACTTATTAATCTCATGATTATTCCACAATAAGTATGAGACTGAACTCTTGAGAATTAAATACATATATTTACTGAGTATTATATTAGAACCATAAAGTGTCCATTGATATAATCATTACATACAAATTAATCATCTATTGATGATTCATAACTAAGTGGGAATAAAATTACAATTTTATTCCTTTTAATTATATCTTGATTCCTAGTGTACCATTGACTTTACTAGTGAATGTTATTTCATAATCTGATTATGAATTTGATGTCAATAACCTTTTCAGTTCCAAAATCCAACCCAATAGGGAATCATCATTCAATCTATAAGAATGTATAGATTCCATATCTTTTAAGCTATGCCCCCAGCCACATACATCATTGAGTCCCCAAAACAATAATTCTTAGCCTGATCATTCTAACAACTCGTAATGCATGAATCAAATGATCAAATGACATATATAGGAGTTCATAATAACTTCAGGATTAAGATCAGTTTGTATATGATTATCAGTTGATGTGTTTTATAATACTACGAAACGATATTTAAACAAGTATTATTAAATCACATCTGGTCCAGTTCTACATACTCTTAGCATGTAAAGTACCTCCACCAAAGTGTCCTACTACGCTAGTAACCCAGATCTAGGTCACCTGTTTTCATAATACTAGTGGACCATACTAGCAGTATTTAATCTAAAGATTCCATAACTTTATTTTACTGCGAACTATTTAAGTTCATTATCTCAACCTCGTTCCTCTCATACCAATATGAGATTGAGACCACATAGATGAACTTAGTAATTTTTTTTATATTTACTTAATATTATTAGCAATAATATAGTACATATGCTACATATATACAACAATTCAATTCATTCATTTATTTTATTAAAATCATTGTCTACTACAATTGCTTTAAGGGCACAATTCCCAACATAACCTTCAAGGTAACCTCCAAGGGCAATTCAGTCATTTTGCCACTACTTCTCGCTAATCCTCAAATACACTATAAATTCTCAATTAATCTCGACATACCCAAATAATCATCAAATAACTACCCATCACCCAAAAAATATCGACTACTCACCAAATTACTAAAATACCCCTAGGCTCACCCCGAGCCGGGTATTTGACCCCGTTGTGACTTTTCCGCTAACTTGCTTACTAGGATCGCCTCGTGTCGAATATCGCAAATATATCCACATAATAATGTGTTCTCAATCACATAACACATATAACTACAATTATACCCTCAACAGGTCAAAATTACAAAAATGCCCTCATTAACGGAAATGGGTCCACATGCAGATTTAATACACATAAACATGCATAAGTATTCATATCACCATATAATTTATATATGTCACATAATCACACATATATTCAATTAATTTTACATAATTCTCATATAAATCCAATCATGTTCTCCGACACACTAATCGAGGCACTAAGCCTTATTAGCAAATTTGGAACGTTATAGACACTCTCTTTGGATAGAACCAACATCACCCTAAGAGGCGGAGATCAAAACCACAACCACAAAGTCTAAGCAAGCCTAGATGCAAACAAACCACCCAACCTCTGCGAGCCATTGATGCCACCTACAAGAGAACAAAAGCCTCTTTGTCGATTGGATGTTTATCTTTTTTTTTTCATTGAAAAAATTGACTATATTTTTCATTGAAACTAAAAAAAAAAAGATATACTACTTTTAAAAATAAGTTGTTGTTGTCATTATTCTTGGAACACTTTTTTTTTTTTTTTTAAATATTAGAGAAACTTCTTTAACTTAAAAGTACAATACTTTGTCAAATTCTTGGAACAATTGTAAATTTGACATTTTAGTGTATTTTGTTTTTTTAGTTTATTTTGGGCTATAACCAACTTCCAAGTTTTGGAACCTGGTCGTGTCCAGGATATTTAATTAAAAACTTAGTTTGCGTTAGTTTTATTGACACCTTGCGTTTTTTAGAGAAACACTGGCTAATCAATTTAACCAACTTCTAAGTTTCGGAACCTGGTCGTGTCCAGGATATTTAATTAAAAACTTAGTTTGTGTTAGTTTTATTGACACCTCGCATTTTTTAGAAAAACACTGGCTAATCAATTTAACCAACTTCCAAGTTTCGAAACCTGGTTGTGTCCAAGATATTTAATTAAAAACTTAGTTTGCGTTAGTTTTATTGACACCTCGTGTTTTTTAGAAAAACACTAGCTGATCAATTTAACCAACTTCCAAGTTTCAGAGCCTGGTCATGTCCAGGATATTTAATTAAAAACTTAGTTTGCATTAGTTTTATTGACACCTCGCATTTTTTAGAAAAACACTGTCTAATCAATTTAACCAACTTCCAAGTTTCGGAACCTGGTCGTGTCCAGGATATTTAATTAAAAACTTAGTTTGTGTTAGTTTTATTGACACCTTGCATTTTTTTAGAAAAACACTGGCTAATTAATTTAACCAACTTCCAAGTTTCGGAACCTAGTTCTCAGGTTGTCTGCCCCCCAAGTAATCAAGAAGTGGACTTTCTGGGTTACTTTGAACTAACATGTGGATGAAACCATACAAAGATAAAAATATACCATAAACATTTTTTTTTATATTTCTAAAATTAAATGGCTTTTATATTCGAGCCTTGCATAGACACGTGGTTTGATCATTGATAGTACTTTTTCAAATGCATAGCGTTCCAGGTCCATGGTATCATTTCTCCACTAAGTCAGGCCAATTTAAAAGTACCTTCCTATATGATTTCCACTATCTGATAGGGCCCTTCCCAGCTCAGGCCTAAGGCACCGTCTTCAGGGTCCTTGCCTGCTAAAAACACCCTTCAGAGTACCAGATCTCCTAACCCAAAGACACGCTTCTTGACCTTTGAATTAAAGTAACTCGTGATTTTTTGTTGATAATGCACGAACCGTAGCTGTGATCTTCTCGCTTTTCATCAATCAGGTCGAGGGATGCGCTGAGTAGTTCGTCGTTCTGCTCCGGGCTAATGGTCTGGAGCCTATATGTGGCTATCTTTGTTTCGACAGGGAGGACCACTTCACTTTCGAAAGTTAAGGAGAAAGGGGTATGCCCCGTGGAAGTTCAGTAGGAGGTCCGGTATGCCCACAACACTTGCGCGAGCTGCTCAGGCCATACTCCCTTGGCCTCGTCCAACCTCTTTTTAAGGCTTGCTTTGAGGGTTTTATTCACAGCCTTGACCTATCCGTTGGCCTGTGGGTAGGCCACCGAGGAGAAGCTTTTGATTATGCCATATCTTTCACAAAATTCAGTGAAGAGATCGCTATTGAATTGCATCCCATTGTCTGATACAATCTTTCTTGGCAGTCCGAATCGGCAAACAATATTCTTGACCACGAAGTCGAGGACTCTTTTTGCGGTGATTGTAGCTAGGGGCTCCGCCTCCGCCCATTTTTTAAGATAATCGATGGCCACTACTGCATAGCGAACTCCTCCCTTCCCCGTGGGCAGGGCTCCAATTAAATCGATTCCCCATACCGCGATTGGCCAGGGGGACGATATAATTTTTAGCTCGACTCGAGGAGCTCGAGCGATGGTGGCAAACCGCTGGCACTTATCACACTTTTGGACATAGGAGATGGAGTCCTTTGATAACGTGGGGCAAAAATACCCCTGCCTTAATATTTTCAAGGCCAGGTTTTGCCCCCCAGCGTGTTCCCCATAGAAGCCTTCATGTACCTCCTGCAAAATAGTTTTGGCTTCCACTGGCAGAACACACCGTAGTTGAGGTAAGGAATGGCCACGTCGGTACAGTGTCCCATCTATGATTGTATACCTTGGAGCTTGATAGAGTACTCTCCTTGCGTCTTTCCGTTTGCCAGGCAATTTTCCTGTCGTAAGATACTCTATTATGGGAGTCATCCAGGTCTATCTGATATCGATCATCTTGACCTCCATCGCGCTTTTTGTCACGCTTAGACTTTCCAAGAATTCCACAGGTACTATGCTAAGAGTCTCGGATTCTTTGGAGGTAGCGAGTCTAGCCAGAGTGTTGGCATTGGCGTTTTGCTCGCGAGGGATCTGCTTGACTAGGCTATACTCAATCTATGATAGCTCATTCTTGACCTTGGCCAGGTAAGCTGCCATTTAGGCCCCTCGAGCTTGATATTCCCCAGATACTTGGTTTACCACGAGCTGGGAATCGCTGTAGCAGTGGACGGTCCTGGCTTTCAACTCCTTCGCCACTCTAAGCCCGACCAGTAGGGCTTCGTATTCGTCTTCATTGTTGGACGCCACAAATCCGAACTGCAGCGCGGAGTGGAAACAATGCCCTTCAGGGGATATTAAGAAGATCCCAGCTCTAGATCCGTTCTCATTAGATGACCCGTCTACGAAGATTCTCCATAATTCCTACACTGGTTCTCTCAATGGCTCTTCCTGGAATCCAGTGCATTCAGCCATGAAATAAGCCAGGGCTTGGCTTTTTATCGTAGTTCGGGGTATATACAGTATTTCGAACTGGCTGAGCTCGACCGCCCAATTCAACAAATGTCCCGATGTCTCAAGTTTCTGAAACACCTGCCTTAAAGGCTGATCGGTCATGACGTGGATTGAATGGGATTGGAAATATGGCCTAAGCTTTCTGGAATCCGTAATGAGGCAGAACTCCATCTTTTCCATTAGGGGATACCGAGATTCTACTCCGAGAAGTCTTTTGCTTATATAATATACTGGCTTTTGAATTCGGTTCTCCTCCCGGACCAACACGGCGCTGGCTGCATTTTCGGTCCGGCTAAATAGAGAAAAAAGGGCTCTCCTGCCGTTGGTTTAGATAACACTGGTGGCTCGCCCAAATGTGTCTTCAAGTCCATGAAAGCCTGCTCACACTCCTCAGTCCACTCAAACTTTTTTTTTCTCTCGGAGCAGGTTGTAGAATGACAAACACTTATCGGTAGATTTAGAAATAAACTGATTGAGGGCCGCCACCCTTCCTGTCAGACTCTGTACATCTTTATGCGACGTGGGCGAAGGCATCTCTAGCAATCTGATTTTGTTTGGGTTTGCCTCTATTCCCCTGGTGTTGACTATGAATCCCAGGAATTTTCCCGACGCCACTCCGAAAGTACATTTATGGGGGTTTAGCCTCATGTTATACTTCCTTAGAATTCCAAAACATTCCTTCAGATCGGAGACATAGTTATTGGACATCTTTGACTTGACTAGCATATCATCAACATACACTTCCATGTTTTTTCCGATCTGATTAGTGAACATTCTGTTGACCAACCTCTGGTAGGTCGCCCCAACATTTTTCAGCCCAAAGGGCTTTACTTTATAGCAGTGCACGTTGGTTGGAGTCATGAAGCTAGTATGCTCCTGGTCCGTAGGGTTCATAGTGATCTGGTTATATCTAGAGTACGCATCCATGAAGGACATGAGCTCATGTCCTGCGGTGGCATCCACCAACTGGTCAATCCTTGGCAAGGGGAAGCAATCCTTGGGACAGGCTTTATTTAGATCAGAGAAATCGATGCAGGTCCGCCATTTTCCATTTGGATTTAGGACCAGGATAGGATTGGTGACCCAGATCGGATACTTAGCCAAGCAGATAAAACCACACTTCAAAAGCCTAGCTACTTCTTCCTCCAGTGCCTCAGCTCGGGTCGTTCCCAGGCGCCTCTGTTTCTGGGATTTCAAAGGCATGTTTTTGTCCAAATTTAGCGTATGCATGATGACACTCGGGTTGATTCCTATCATGTATTCATGGGACCAAGCGAAAACATCTAGGTTTTCTTGTAAAAAAGTTATCAGTTCCGCCTTTCTGTCGGCGTCAAGATTTTTCCCGAGCTTAACAACCCTCGAAGCATCTTTGGGGTCAATGTTTACTTCTTCAAGGTCTTCAATAGCTTGGAGCTCAGATCTATCTTCACCCATCCGAGGATCAATATACTCACCCGGGGTGGTTCCCCTGCAACTGAATTGCTGAGGTTCTTCCACCCCAGGATTATCTCTGACTTCCTGGGATTCCTCTCCTTGATCTTGCACGGCCATCGTCTGCTGCACGAGTTGTGTTTTTCCCTTCATGGAAATGTTATAGCATTCCCTAGCAGCAAGCTGATCGCCTCGGACAGTACATATTCCCGTTGATGTAGGGAATTTTATCACGAGGTGGCGGACGGAAGTTATAGCTTCGAATGCCATAAATGCGGGCCTACCCAAGATTGCGTTGTACGCGGTTGGAAAATCTACGACGACAAACTCGAGCAGCTTAGAAACAGTTCGTGGTCCTTCACCCAGGGTTATCACCAGCTCGATTGTTCCGATAGCTATAGAACCTTCTCCGGAGAACCCATACAACATCATGGAGGTTGCCTTTAGCTCAGCCACAGACAATCCCATTTTCTCCAATGTGGACCTAAATAGCAGGTTCACAGAGCTCCCATTATCGACCAAGGTCCGCCTAACTCTCCGATTGGCGAGCTGAACGATTATGACTAGAGGGTCGTTATGCAGGAACTGGACATGACTAGCGTCTTCTTCAGTAAAACTGATCGGTTGTTTTTCCAATCGTTGCTGTTTAGACAAACGCTGCTCCGGGACGAACTCAACTCCATTGTGAGACCTCAGCTCATTTACATACCTCTTCTGGGAATTTTTGCTCGTGCCTGTCGGATGAGGGCCTCCAGAGATGGTGGTTATTTCTCCTCCCATTATCGGATGGGGGGTGTCCTGACTCACCTGGGCTTCGGTCTGATTTGCGGGGGCTTCTAGAGCTGATTGACTGTGTTGCCCAATGGGATGATTAGGAGTGATTCAATTTCGGGCATACTGAGCCAGGGGCTTGGCCCTGATGAGCGTCTCGATCTCATCCTTCAAATGCTTGCGGTCATTGGTGCTGTGACCGATGTCATTGTGGAATCGAAATTTTTTTGAAGGGTCTCTCTTCGCCCTTTGATTTCTTAGAGGCTCTGGCTTCTTCCATGGAAGGCGGGCAGAGTTTTCCAAGAAAATACGCTCCCTGGTATCTGTGAGGTCAGCGTAAGTCGCGTAGATTGGTTTGAATTTTTCCACAGGCTTATTTTTCTTTGAACCATTCTAGCCGCCTTTGCCATTTACCTTCCTCTTGCTTCCTCCCCCTTGGTTATTCTGGGTAACGATTTGAGCTGTAGCTGCAACATCCGCTATCGCTCCATCGGGCTGTGCAAGGACTTGGCTGGTTCCTGCAACTGAAGCTCGTGCCTCTTCTAGGTTGATCCATCTATGAGCCCTATTTAGGAACTCGTCCACTGTGTTGATGCCCTTTCTCTGGATTTCTTTCCACAGGTCGCCCCTACAAGGATTCCTGTTCTCATCACCATAAGCCTAGAGCTTTCGTCTGCATCTCTAGCTCGTGCCGCAACATTGGCGAACCTACTCAAGTAAGCTTTCAAAGGCTCCCCGGGCTGCTGCTTTACGATTGCCAGGGAGTCTGCCTTTATCCGAGCTGCCTGAGAAGCCCGGAACGCCCTCTTAAAATCAATGGAGAAGCTCTTCCACGAGCTGATGGAATGCTTCTTGTATTGCTTGAACCATTGTCTAGCGGGTCCGACCAGACTCGAAGGGAATACCAAGCACCTTAACTCGGGTCCAATGTTATGGGCCATCATGAGGGTATCGAACATCCCCAAGTGGTCGGACAGATCTCCATCTCCGTCGAATTTTGATAAATTGGGCATCCTAAAACCTGGCAGGTATGGCGTTGCAGCGATGTTGGGAGCGAAGAGCTCGAGTTCGTCCCCTGAGTCATATTTATCATTTTCCTTCTCTGATAGGAGTTTCTTCATCAGCTCCTCCATCTGGGCCAACCTTTCAAGGGTTGGGTCCTTGGTTCTCTGGGGCCGTTCAACAGCTCCCACTCGATCGCACATGTTTGTCAGGTTATTGTCCCTCCAAGTTCGAGCTTGGTTTGGTGGGGCGTTCCCGTTATCGCGCACTTTGGAAGGACTTCCCTCATGGTGAGTGCCACGGACTCCATCGCGAGATGAATTGGTTCTTTGTGAATTCAGGCGATCTCGAAGATCAGTATGTGGATCAACTTGAGGGTTCTGAGCCGAGCTCAACTGATTCCTCAAATCTACACTAGTTCTATCACTTCAATGACCCTCTGTCCAGTAGCTTCCGTTAGAAAAACTCAGAGCTAGCGGCCGAGGATGAGGATCTGGGATATTCCCACGTGCCCGCGGTGCATGAATAGGGGCAGCAGGGGGAGGATTCCTCCTGCTGTTTCCATAAGTTGGCACATCTCGAGCTGAACCAGGTGGGGATAGGTGCCTTATCGGCGACAGAGGATGCCTGATCGATGAGACAATCCTCATCCCATCAGGCCAGACCAAGTTAGCTTGCGATCGTTCTGCCCCACCACTCCTGGGAAGTCGGTTGGGACATGTCATCTTTGCGAGTTTGTCCTTGTCTGTCTGTGCGGGTGGGCATGGGCATTTGATGGTGACGTTGAACTTGGAGTTGGGGTTTTGACCGACCTACTGGCTCGTTGATGGTCTCTGGGAAGGCCACCAAACAGGGTTTCTTGGTGATTGTGTGAAACGGACGTAGAACTTGGAGTTGAGATTCTAACCGATCGACAGGGCCTGGGTCGACTATCCCGGCGGGACTTACGAGTTCTGCTTTGCCTCTTTTCGACGTTAACATCGGTTGAAAGAGGGGGTAACCGAGGCAGGACTTCCTCGATTTTCTTGTTTGCTTTGGCTAGATGGCTTCTCAACTGCATGTTCTCCAACTCCACCGCAGTTAAGTAACCTAGGTTTGGATTCGGTGGCACAGGTGTTGAACTTTTGGGGTCGTCGTGGCCCTTCGGTTGCTTTCCCGATCGTTGCTGGATCTCCGGGTTTTGTTCGTCGGAAACAGCGGTATGGTGAGCCTCCTGCCCACCATGCTGATCCGTTTCGTTACCGAGCCTTGAATGAGTGACCACCATGATGAACTTTTTCCTGAATCTTTTTCAATGGCACTAATTTGCAGCTCTCAATGAAAGCACCACATTGTTGACACGATTTTTTGCCAATAATGTATTATGAAACTTAGCTGGAATAAACTAGTGCTCAAGGGTAAACCGTAAGAATAATAATCACTCTTAAAGATACTTAAAATGATATAGTAAGAACACTCCTTCCCTTTTACGTGGTTCGGAGGTTAAAATCCCCCTAGTCCACGAGTCGATATTATTACTGTATGTCTCTCTATATTTTGACAGAATATTTGCCTTACACATAGAAAACCCAACCTCTTTTCTATCCAAGGTCTTGGTATTTATAGAAGAACCATCCCAGGATAGGTGTTGGGGTTGTCACGTGAATGTACATCCCTCTTTGTGACATGTCATCTACAAATAGTGAATATTACAATATATCTTAAGGTAAGGTCTAATCATTAGGTAAAAATGATCATGGGCCGCCTGGCGTAATCAGACACGTGATGTCTGATTACGCACGGTTATATTACGTGCCCGAGAATTCAGGGATAAATGGACATGCGATGCCTGACCGCACACGTTTATATATAACGTATCCAGCTTAATAAACTTGTGGGCATGGCAGGTGTTCAGAGGAATCTGACCTGAGTATAATGCTAGCCCGTGTCTTGGAGGCTGTAAGTTATATTCATCTCCAGTTCGTATATTAACGCGTAGTACTTCTCAGCTCGTGTTATTAACTGGGGGGGGGGGGGGGGGGTTGAACTGCCTCTACCGAGGAGATGTCAATGTGTGGGTCCCTCAGTATTATTCTTAGATGGCCAGCTGTACCCGAGCTGCATGAAAGACCCAGGCTGAATATCGGGGCGTACAACTATTCCACGATAAAACTACCCAACAAATAAAGTGTCGCCTTAGGGTCAGCCAGGTTAAATTCAGATAGCTTATAAGACAATCTTAGCCTTATTATTTAAAACTCAAAATAACTTTTTATTTTCTCTTTTAAGTATAAAGTACCGCTAGTTTGGTGAAGATGCAATTATCCACTACAAAAGCTTAATTGCATCTTTGTAAGTGTAACCCATTATTTCAGAATTCATGACTTAATGTAGAGAGTGCTACCTTAGGGTCAGTCAAGCATAAAATACATCAGTCCTTCCTATCTTCGTAAGAAGCCAACCTTGGTATTGATATGTCTAGAAACCTTCCTTAGGGGGACGGAAACAGAGTTGCATCGAGGCCCTATTCATATCTCACAGTGTTGTACTAATAATGGAGACCATAGGTCACATTGAGATGTTCACCTTCTCACACTTACTATTTTAAGAAAAATGTGTTATTAAACTAATCAATTAATTCCAAATTTATTACTAGTTTATTAACAACCCTATGAATGTAATTAATTACAAAATACATTATAATTATAAAAGAGCATGTTTCTATAATTTAATGTGATCTTAATAATTACACATTACATTCATCTAACTTTACTAAAACACCTTTTAAATAAAGTTGGTTATCTTAATGGCCTATAAAAACTATTGCCTTTATTATGGTGTGAGTTACCAAGTTTTAACTAATTTAATACTGAGTAGTTTACATGCAATTGGTTTCTCCAAAACAATTCACATAAGCAGTTAGGAAAATCCTAAATAATCATGTTTCTAAAAGATGCATGATTAATGAAAATTGTGTGGGGTTTCATGAATGACATGTAATTGACTAATGCATGATCATGTTATCAATCAAACATTAATTAAAATTTATTTAAATAAATTCAATAAATAAACAATAAATGATTAACCGAGTACTATTGGGTATTTCTAAATTTAAACCTTTGAAAAAGTAGAAATAAAATTTCAAAATAGCCTTTAATATGTTTTCAAGACTCCAAGAATGATTTTCCTCTCTTTTAGGCTTTCTTGCTAATCTTTAGGAATTTGTTAGACCCAACTAATTAATTAGAAACAAACTTTCTAATTAATTTATTTAATTAAAACTAAATTTTAATTAAATAACCATTTTTTTCATCTTTTTAATTTAGGTGAAATTAAATAATTAAAGAATTAAATTCAAATAATTATTTAAACTTGAGATAAAATATTAACCAACTAAAAGATATTTTATTTTTCTAATAAACATAAAATAAGATAATTAATCTTTTAAATTCAAACAATTTAATATTTAAATAAATAAAAGAATAATTGCACAAAAATATGATCTAGTTTTGGGCACCAATAGTGGCACCCTGGACCACTAGGGTTGGTGGTAGCAAGGAGGAGCCAAGGGCTCGGCAGGGGCGGCGCAGGTGGCTGGGCTGGCTGCAGGCGTGCAGAGCACGGGGCCTGGGCGATGCACACAGGAGCAAGGGCTTGGGCTAGGTGAGACGCGCGCGGGAGCAGCGGCTCGCCTGGGTCCTTGCGCGCGGTTGGCTAGTCGCCGAGGGGCTCGTGCCGTGTGCCTCCAAGGTGCATGGCTCGAGTCTCTTCTTCTTCTTTTTCTTGTTTACAGATTTCTAGATCTCATATTTCAAAACTAAAATTACAAATTTTTTTATGCCTTTTATGGCTTACACAAGATCTAGAAATTCAAATTCCTAACCAATAGCACTATATAATTAACGATCCATCATTCAACCATACATTCAAAAAACATATCCATCCATTCAATATACATATCAACATACATAGAACAAATGCAAGAAACCCACACATCATTTAATATATATTTATGTGTGTGTGTGTGTGTGTGTGTGTGTGTGTGTGTGTGTGTGTGTGTGTGTGTATGTGTGTGTGTAGACTGCTCTGGTACCAATTGTTGGTATTAGAAGAGCAAATCAAAGATACGCAGCAAGGAATGAGCCCTTTTTAATAATTATTAATACCAGCCAAGATCAAACACACTATATATATTAAATCACATATAATCAGATTAGAGATTACATCTTGTAGCCTATCAAGTGTCCTCAAATCTTTTTGTATAAATATACGATCTTCCTATCCAAGTTCTGAAAGCTCACACCTTGATCTTCCAGAACAATCCTCAAACACACAAGAACGTGTGTGGGCACATAGGATTCAAAAGATTGATTTATGACTTCCTAGATGTACTCAACACATGAGATCTAGAGAAATTTGATTGAGAGAAGAGGAATTGAACAATTTCCAGGTTTAGAAAAACTATCGCTTCTGTCTCAAAGAGAGAGTCTATTTTTAATCACATGAAAAACATTATTACTGAAAATATCCCTATATCAGTTTTTATAAAGAAAACTAATATAAATAATTAATCTTTATTTTATTAAAAATAGAATTCAAATTAAAACTGATCTGTTATTACTATTTAATTATTTAATTTAAATTATATTTAAAAGGAATAATTAAATAACTGATTAAACCAATAATTTGAAATTCAAAATTCAAATCCCAGGGATTGGGGAATCCCTGTGTGTGGCGCCATAGTGAGTGTGTCGTCCCACATATTGGAGTTTTCCCTAATTTTCTCATTTGTTTGTTTAACCAACTTTTAAGACAATATATTTATCCCAACATAAACATCCGTTAATTCAAAATTAACTTTATCTTAAAATATTAGTTTTAAATAAATAAATAAATATCTTATTATAAATAAGATAATTATTAATCTCTCTTTATATATTAATCCAAACAAGATTAATATTTATTTTAACCTATAGTTTTTCAAAATAAAAACTATATAGTTAAATAATTAATTAATTCATAATTAATTATTTGCCTATAATTATCACATAATTATTTCCTTGCCCTGAAAAATAATTCCATTGCAATTAAGTCATTTTCTCTACAAATCTTTCTTTTGACATCCTTACCCTTGACAATGTAGGACAGCGGTGATCTGGGGACCATGGACCTATAATACGAAGCTCTAATAAACTACATTATTAATTAAACTCTTTAATCCAATAATTTTATTTATTAATTTCATAATTACTCCACTATAAAGTATTTATAGAATTATATTTACAGAGTATTGTTTTACCATTCTAATTACCTCTTGATCCTTAAGTACCATTAATTCTCTAGCAAATAATTAATCTATAATCAAATTGTATATTTGAGCTCAATAACTATTCAATTCCAGAATTAACTCTTAAGGGAACTAATATTTGATATGTTAGGAAAGTATGGATTCCATTATTGTAATTCATGTCCCCAACCATTTATGATATTGAATCTCCAAAACAAAAGTCATTAGCCTCATTATACTAAGAAACCTTAATGAGTGAATCAAAAGATCAATTAAACACAAACAAGAGTTCATGAATACTTAGGATTTAGACTGATCTACAAATGATCATCACAAGTTTATTAAGATAATTAATTCTTATCGGTCCTGTCATATATAATCTCTATTATATACAACACCTCCACATCAGTAATTTGAAACTAGACCACTTGCATCCCGTAGACTTAGTAAACCACACTAGTAGCCATTCATTAAAGATTTCATACTTTAATATGTTACTGACTATTTTATTCATTATATATGATCTTAATTCTCTCATACTAATACAAGATCATATTCTCATGAATGAATAAGGAATTTTCTTGATATTATCATATAATTAATTCAAACAATAATTATAATATTCAAATTTAATAAAATTGTTCTTTTATTTATTTCAATAAAATATCTTTACATGATTTTAGGGCATTAATCCTAACAATGTCCTTGCTACCGGTGCAAATGTATCAAAATAATCTATACCCTTCTTTTGTCTAAACCCTTTGGCCACCAATCTTGCATTATAGGCTTGAATGGTCCCATTAGTGTTGTATTTCTTTCGAAATACCCACTTGCAACCTATTGAATTTGATCCTTGTGGTAGATTAACAATCTCCCAAGTGTGGTTAGACATAATTGAATCTCATTATTTATTGCCTCTTTCCAAAAGTTAGAGTCCCTTGAGGACATAGCTTCTTGGAAAGTCTTAGGATCATCCTCCACTGGAAGTACCATAGGATACTCCCAAGTGTCTCCATTATGGTTTCACTCTACTAGGTAAAGAGACTCCACTTGAGAGGTTTCATTTTGTGATCCAATCTCTTTAAGCCTTTGGCTTCTTCTAGGCAATGTTGATTGCTCTACAACCCTTGAAGGTAACTCCTCTTGAGTTTCTTCTAATGAGATTGGTTCTTGAGGCTTATTGTCACTATACAACAAACTCTCAATGAACTCCGCTTCTCTTAATTCAATTATCACATTAGACTCTAAGTGTAATAGCCTATAGGCCTTGCTATTTGAGGCATAGCCTACAAATACACATTTGATGGCCCTTGGACCCAACTTGGTCCCATTAGGCTCCGTGCTCTTGCAATAATCAAGGCACCCCCACACTTTGAAATACCCTAAGTTAGACTTCTTTCCTCTCCATATCTCATATGGTGAGAATTGGTTCTTCTTTAGAGGAATCCAGTTTAGAATATGACAAGCAGTAAGCAAGGATTCTCCCCATAACACAAAACTCAAATTTGCATGTAATAGCATAGCATTAATCATTTCAACATATGTTCTATTTTTTCTTTCTGCTATACCATTTTGTTGGGGTGTATAAGGGGCTTTTCATTCATGTATTATATCATGCATCTCACATAACACATTGAATTCATTGGAAAAGTATTCACCGTCCCTATCACTTCTAATTATTTTTATTTTCTTATCCAATTGATTTTCAACTTTAGCTTTATAGATTTTAAACATGCTAATGGCCTCATCCTTATTCTTAAGCAAGTACACATATGTGAATTTGGAACAATCATAAAGGTAATAAAATACCTATGTCCACCTCTAGTAATTATTCCATTCAATTCACATAAATCACTATGTATCAAATCTAACATTTTAGTTTTCCTTTCAACACTTGAAAAATGTTTCTTTACCATCTTTGATTTAACACATAATTCACACTTATCATACTCAACATCATTGCATACAATTAAACCACATTTGATAACTCTTTTAATTGTACTATATCCTATATGAGCATGATAAGTGTGAATTTTGCATTGAATAGAGGTTGGGAGGGAATTTTGCCTTTTTCAGAAATAGCCAAGGATCATGTCAATTTTGAAAATTGACTTTTCATTTCCTTGATTTCTTCCATCATTTGGCGATTTATTTTGCTTTGTTCCTCCATGAATGCATGAAAGGTATTCTGAAGAGAATTCCTTTATGGATGAGCATTGTATTGAGGTGCAGAATATGCCTTTGGTGGTTGAGCTTGATACTCATTTCTCCATTGGCTTCCAGAAGATTGAGCTTGGTTGGAATCTCTCCAACTAAAATTTGGGTGGTTTCTCTGACCAGGGTTGTACGTATGGGAGAATGGCTTGTTATGCGCCCTTAAGGCATTACATTTCTCCTCATAAATCCCGTTCATTTCATTAAAAGCTAAGCAGTTCTTAGCCAAATGCTCCTTCCCTCCACAAACAAAACAAGGTTCTTGTGGTTCTGCTTAAGCAATCATTTGTGGTTTTTGGCCACTTTTTTTCATTAAGACCTCAAACTAATTTTTCAAAGATTCGAGTTAGGCCTTAACACTATCCTCTTCTCGAAGTTGATAGATCCCAGATGGTTTATGCTGGTTGGTGCTATCAATAGCACTTGGACCCGTCTAGGTGTGAGATTTTTTGCAGTTTCTTAGAGATTTTCAAGAGCATTGTCTGGCTCTTTTTTGAGGAATTCACCATTTCGTAGCATATCTACAAATTGGCGTTCATGACTTGTGAGGCCTTCATAGAAGTATCTGAACAAAAGCCAATTTTCATAGCCATGGTGAGGGCACTGATTTAACAGATCTTTGAATCTTTCCCAGACTTGATAGAACATTTCATTATCTTTTTGGGAAAATGTGGAAATATGTCGTTTTAGATTGTTGGTCTTATGGCTAGGGAAATGTTTCAAAAATAAAGATTTGGCTATTTCCTCCCATGTTCCAATAGACCTAGGTCTGAAAGAGTATAACCAGCTTTTAGCTTTGTCTTTCAAGGAGGAGGGGAAGAACTTTAATCGCACAAAATCAACGTTTTCAGCTCAGTTATAGAACGTGGCTACTACCTTCTCAAATTCTCTAATATGCATTTATGAGCTTTCATTTTCCATTCAATGAAATGTGGGCAAGAGTTGAATCACATAGTGTTTAAAATCCAAAGCGGGCATATTAGGATGGAATATAATGCATGAAGGTGTGGAAGTGCGAGAAGGATGGAGGTAGTCATTGAGAGTTCTTGGTTGAATTTCATCATTGTGAGTCATTGTGAACATATTATTACCAACTAAGGTGTGTGGAGAAGAAGGAATGGTGGAAAGAGTTCCGGAAAGAGTAGTGGATAAATTGGAAGAAGTTCCACTAGAAGTTTCGTGATGATTCATCCTGTCTTGGATATGATAATTTAAATTGATTTTATTTTTTGATTTTTTAATTATTATTTTTTGTTAAACATGTTCTCAGGTTGATTTGGAGGTTTCGGGGTGATCTCTAATGCCTTACTAGAACTCCCTGAGGTTACTAAGTATGGAGCACAATTTAAACCTTTTCAACCAAATAACCCTTAAGCAAAGTAAAATTGCTTATTTTGACAGAACAAGCTTGGTTTTCTTATAGTAACAAGTTCAAAAATGTAATAGTACAAATGAATACACATGAAATGTTCCCAGGCCGATTGGGAAGGTTGCCAAGGTATCACTTTAAACCAACACTTTCCTTAGGCAGAACTCCCTGAGGTTCCCAGGTAAGTGTGGAGAGTGACGCTATCATAAACCTTATTTAACAACCAATCTTTCTAGATAGGACAATATCGGTTTTTACCATTTGCAATATTACACAATTTTTCCCAATACTAAGCGTTTTATGATTGAAATTTTATGAACAATTTTATGCAATTTTTTTCTTTAAAGAAGACCTAAATTCTAAAGAAAACATAGCAACAAAAAAAAAAGAAAGAAAGGTCTAAACTATTAATTATAAATCAACACAAAAATTAAGTAAAGAGAGGAATCAAACAACTTAACAATTATTTATCAAGGAAGATGTAATTTTTTTTTAAGTTTTACAAATATTTACTACACTAAACAAAACAATTAAGAAAATAAAACTAAAATAGATAACCTTATATACATGAGAAATGAACATAAAAGGTGTAGACTTGTTAAATCATTGTATGGATTAAAACAAGAATTGAAACAATAGCATGAGAAATTTGATAAAACTATTGTTTTGGATGGGTGTAGACACAATAATTGTAGCATCCCAAAACACATAATAAGGATTAGTACGTTGATTAGTGTGTCGGGAGGACATAATTGGAATTATCATAGAATTATGTGATTTTAATTAAATATATATGTGATTATGTGAGTTATATTATGATATGACTGCTTATGCATGTTTATGTGTATTAAATGTGCTTAAAGACCTGCTTTTGTTAAAAATGGGCATTTTCATAATTTTGACCCGTTGAGTGTATAACTATAATTTTAATGTGTTATGTGCCTGAGACCATATTATTATGTGGGTATCATGATATTCGAAAGGAGTTGATCCTTTCGAGCAATTTAGCGAAAAAGTCACAACGGGGATAAATATCCGGCTCAGGGTGAGCCAATGTGTATTTTGGCAATTTTACATATTTCAGGATTAATTGACAAAGAAAGTGTTTGATGGGAGATAATTTTATTTCATGGATTAGTTGATTAATTGAGAATTTTAAGTATAATTTGAGGTTTAGTGGGAAATTAAAGTAAATGATCTTTTTGCCCCTTGTGAGACTTTAAGGAAGGATTCAAAGGGAGGGTATAATGGTCCTTTGACCATTGGTTTAAGCCAAAATAGGTAGTGTTGACGGTGAGAACTCGTCAACTAAGTTAAGTTAGAAAAAGTGCAAAGTAAAGATTATCAAAAGAAAAGCTTTAGAAATCTCAGTATCAACTCCAAGAACAATTGTAGAAGAACAATGGTGAAATCAGTTTGTATTCACTATGGTGCACTTGCTACAGTAAATTTTCCAACCCCCTTCCATGTGGAATTGGGGTTCATTATATAGTGGGATCTAATGGCCCTAGATACACTGTGGTCCAGGGGACCAGGTGGTACATAAGTACACTGTCAGGAGAGTGGTTTCAGAGGTGGCGTTGTTGGTACAAGTACATGGCCAGGTACCATGAGGATGTCTCCACTATTCGACCGTACGACTGTCAGAGGAGTGGTGCAGGTGGTAGTGGTGTCGACTTTGACATCTGGTTGGAAGCATGCAAGCCAGGCCCTCTCTCCCAGTGCTCCAACTACTTGTCTTGCATGAGTGCCATGGTCAGGCGTACGGGGTCTTAAAAGCCGTACCCCGTACAAGATTGTACCAACATGACCTTTCTGAGTCATACTTGGGCTTTCACTTCTAGATGGTGGGGTTTCCACAGGTCTCCATAGGAGATGCATCTCGAGGTGAAGGGTGCGAGATGCTCCCCCACGAGGCCCTCATGGCACAGCTGAGGTGAGGTATGCGTGGCCCTTGGGTGAGGCCCTTGGGGGCAAGGCCACTAGGCACGCGTGGCCCTTGGGCGAGGCCCTTGAGGGCGAGGCCACTACCCTACGCATGCATGGCCCTTGGGCGAGACCCTTGGGGGCGAGGCCACTAGGCACGCGTTGCCCTTGGGGGTGAGGCCACCCTACGCATGCATGATCCTTGGGCGAGGCCCTTGAGGGCGAGGCTACTAGGCATGCGTGGCCCTTGGGCGAGGCCACCCTACGCATGCGTGATCCTTGGGCGAGGCCACTAGGCATGCGTGGCCCTTGGGCGAGGCCACCCTACGCACGAATCTGATGGTGTCGCGCGGCTAGCGCGCGCGGATCCTGGTGGTGTCGCGCGGCCAGTGCGTGCGGATCCTGGTGGTGTCGCGCGGGCAGCGCACGCAGGCCCTTGGTGGCACGCGAGACCGTGGTGCGGGGGCACGCGAGGTCGTGTCGTGCAGGGGCGCGAGATGGGGCCCTTAAACAGTTGGTGCAATATGCTCGTAGCATATCGGGCGTACCCACGAGGCGTTTATGGGAGCCTATCACACGCTTTTGGCCTTTTTATAACTGTTGAATTTCGAGCATCCACAGGTAGCAACCTTCAGTTACGTTCTAGGCACTCCTTTAGTTCTCATTTGGCTATTTTCAAGGATTCTCTCAAGAACAACAAACTCAAAGTTATAACAAAGCTTGAATTGATGACTTTCTTTAGGGAAATTGGAGCTGTTGGAAGGATTAGGAGCTGCCCAAGAAACATCTACACTTGAGGATTTTCGAAATTTCAGAGGTAAATCTCTCTCTTTGCTCAACTAAGTGTTCTTGAGAAATAGTTATGAATTTTGGAATTTGAGGTTAGAATTGTGGTGTTAGATTGTAGGGATGGGTGTTATGAGCATAGGAATATGTTTAGAAGTTTAAGTGGAGCTCAAATTTAGTGTGGAACTGAGGATTTTGGGTTAGATTCCCAGATTTTGGGGAGAAAGTTTGAGTTTGAAACTCAAACTTGCAATTTGTGGTTTTAAGGTGTTTCCAAGGTGTTTGTAGGTACTTTGAAGTATCATACGAGTTATGCTATGGAATTGTGGTTAAAAAACTGTTGAGAGATGATTTTTGGGTCTGTAGTTGGATTTGAAATGCAGGGGAAAATGAAATTTCTAGGTTGGCGCAGTGGCGCAATGATGCTTAGGAAGAGTGCCGCGGAGCGTATGGGTTTCTTCGAGGGTGGGTTTGCCCTCGGACCACTGTAGCGTAGCAACCCTTTAGAGGGGGCGTTGCGACTCAAAATGCACAAATCTTAAAAAGGGCTCCTCGATTTGTTGTGGAGCCGTGACGCTAATGCAGTGTTAGGGTGCATTTGTTTAGGGTTTTGGGGAGTTAACTTATGAGGCTCGGGGGACCATTCCACTATCTTGTTTAGTGGAATCCGAGCTCCCGAGATCTAGGGCTTAGCCTTGAAGTCCATTATCAAAATTAGTTCCTGATAAACATATAGTTTATGTTGTAACTAGGGTTTCTACAAGGCTCGCTAAAGGGATCACACTCGGGATCGTACTACCATCTGCACTTAATTCGAGGTAAGAAAATTGGCACATGCACTAAGTGTAAGGCTTGAGCCCTGATTATCAAACACAGTTATGATCGTCCTATGAATCTGTTTAAAGTTAAATAATTGCTCTGTATAAGTATCTGTCGTTATAACCGTTCGTAATGATTGGTTGTTGTTTGTGATTGATCGATCGGGACGCCGTTATCGGCACTACATGCAGAATGTAGGTCGTAGTGGCAGGGACATTACAGGGGTGCAGTATACATCTACTCAGCATAAGTCATTATACTTGTTGGAAAATTAACGTGAATCTGGTTATGATTTATAAAGCATGTATTTGAAATAAATGCTCATCTGAATATTTTTCTTACTCGATTGAGTTTTCTTGCTGGGCCTTGGCTCACAAGTGCTTTGTGGTGCAGGTAAGGGCAAAGGAAAACTGGACCAGCCATGAGTTGGAGAGCTCTAGGGGCGACGCGTGCATGCTTAGCATGCTCGGCCACCATAGTTGAGAAAATTTTGAGGAATATGGGATATTAGATTGATTTTGCCACTTAGGTCGGCTAGTTCTGTAATTTTGTTATACCTGTATTTTGATATAAAACCTTTGGGATCCCTTGTAAATATTCAAACCTTTTTAATGAAAAGTTTGACTTCATTGACCAAAATTTTTAATACGAAAACCAATGTTTAACTTGAGTTACACTTTTTGAGTCCAAATGACTCGCTTAATGAGTGAAGCACTATTTTTAACACACGATGTCAGTCCTGGATTAGTAGGGCGTATCAATAATGCAGACAAGTACTTATACTCTAAGACTTGTGATGGCTATGTCATCTTGGTGTGTCTATATATTGATGATTTTTGTTTTTTTCTAATGAAATGAGAAGCATAATATAAACGACGAGGTTTCTATCTTCCACTTTCTAGAAAAAGGACCTTGGAGAGGTTGATACATTCTTTGGTATAAGAGTGAGAAGAAATAGTGGTGATCATACCTTTTTTTTTTATCAACCAGCCCAATGTGTATAACTTCAATCTCAAATTTACAATCTAAGCAACACTAATGAAAAAAACTTGCCTGTTAGAATATCTAATTACAATATTTCCACCCATTCTCTATCCTGTTGTTTAAGTTATTTTTTCTAGGTATTTGTAATTCTAATTTTCACATCACTTTTAATTCTTCTAACCATTTCATCAACTGTTGGGATAATGACTCCAATAAGCATCATTCCGAGATCTCCATATATAATAGACTAACGATGCAATGGCTGTAGCAAAAAATTGCTTCCTAAAACCACTGATCTTGGCTCTAGAGATCCACCGGAGAACCTGCTGAAGCGAGTTTCCTGCAATCTTCCAGCCAAACCATTGTTTCATTCTATCCAGACAGAGCCTACTGAGATGACAACCAAAGAACAGATGCTCAACATTCTCATCAGCCATACCACATAATAAACAATCTGTGTTGTTGCAGATATTGAATTTACACAATCTCTCCTTAGTCTGAAGACGATCTAGCATTGCAAGCCATAAAATTACCCGTGTTTTGGAATGCTAAAACGCCCCCAAACTTCTCTATGCCATATGACTTCCATTTTACTCTCATTGAGAGCCTTGTAAGCTTAGGGAATACTATACTCTTCTATTATGAGCTGCTGGGCCTTAGTATTGTTTTTGAATTTTTCTGTCACCTCTACTATCTGCTTCCAATACCAACTGCCCGTAGAAGGAGCTGTATAGTTCCACCATTTATTATTCCCCAAGTACACACTATGAACCCATTTGACCCACAAATTATCTTGCTTTGTTGCTATCGCCCAAACATACTTCCCAAGAGCAGCTTTGTTCCAAATCAGAGTTCTTCAAAACCCCAATCCACCTTCCTTCTTAGCTTTACATAGATCATCCCAAGCCACATAACCCGGGCCATTGAAGTCTGCAACTCCTTTCCATATAAAAGCTCTACAAATTGCATTTACTTTCTTCAAAACAAGTTTTGGAAGAACCATAATTTGTGCCCAGTATGAGTGGATTGTAATGAGCACTGAATTAATCAAAGTGATTCTACCGGCAAAGGAGAGATGTCTTGAACTCCAAACCCTTATTCTTTGAATCATTTTTCTACCAACCCTTCACATTCAGCAGCTGATAACTTTCTTGCACAGATTGGTATGCCAAGATACCTAAAAGGAAGCCTGTTTTTTGTAAAACCAGAAACCTCCACCACTCTTTGCACTTCTTGGTCTATCATACCACTACAATATATGGCTGATTTCGATTCATTGGCCTGCAAACCAGAGGTTTGTGAGAATAGTTTAAGTCCCTGCAATAGCAAAAGAATGGACTTGTAATCTCCATGACAGAACACGAGAATGTCATCTGCAAAACCAAGGTGATTTAAATTGAGATCCTTGCATCTCTCATGGAATTTAAATTCACTCTTCTGTCCCGAGCCAAAATTCTAGAGAGGTACTCCATGCCCAACACAAATAAAAGGGGAGACATTGGATCACCTTGCCTTAGCCCCCTTATGGATTCAAAGAAACCATGAAGTGTGCCATTGAACAACAGGCTAAATCTCGGAGTCCGAATACATACCATAACCAGTTCTATGAACTTCCTTGGGAACTTTGAAGCCTTTAACATTTCTTCAATAAAACCCCACTCTACCATGTCATATGCCTTCCTTAGATCCAATTTAATCATGGAATTAGGCCTTGCATTCTTCCTGTCATAGTGCCGAACAATATCTTGACAAACCATAATGTTATAAGCTATATACCTCCCTTGAATGAAACCACTTTGGTTTTGTTAAATCAAACTAGGCAGAATATTCCTCAATCGAGCACACAACTCTTTGTTGCCACCTTATAAATCACATTGCAACATGTTATTGGTCTGAAGTCACTTACATTATCTGGGCACTTGGATTTTGGAATAAGTGTGAGAGTTGTTTAGTTCAGCTCTTTGAGAAGTTTCCCTGTGTGTAAAAATTCAGCACTGCTGTACAAACTCCTTCCTCCAAAAACTTCCAGTTATCTTGGAAAAAATAGCTACTGTAACCATCAGGCCCTGGAGCTTTGCTTCTTGGAATGCTAAACATTGCAGCCTTTACCTCTTCTTTTGTGAAATTCTTCACCAGGAAATGATGATTTTCCTCTGAAAGTACAGGCCCTTGCCTCACGAGATGTTTAATTACTGACTTCCTATCTGCCATTTGAGTTCCCAATAGTTTCTCATAGAATTGGAGAAATGTCCGTTTGAGTGTTTTGACATCGGGAACTTGGTTTTAGGCCTCGGGATCGTTCCTACTACTCGGATTGGTGGGGTATGATGTCTTAGAGGCTAGGTTTTGGTTCCGGGATTGGTTTTAGAACTTGAACTCATGGGATCACCATTTGTGGTTGTGACTAGGTTATCACTAGAGGCTTGGAAGCGGGATCGTGCTTGTGGCTTGTTTGTTGGTATCCTGTGCTTGGACCAAAGGTAAGAAAAGTGCACCCCATATGTGACATGCATGGTTATTCTTGATGCATGTTGGATGTTTAAATATGATGCATGTGGTGCACGAGAAACATGTGATTAGGGCATGCCATGAATATTGAATATGAGATTGTTCAGAGCTTGAGCCTCTGTGTGTATGCATGATCTTAATTGTGCTAGTAATTGTTAAGTAAGCATGCTGAATGCCCTGTATTTGGATATTAGACATATGATATATGTTGGTAGCATTGCTTACTTGCGCATGGTTCTGATCACTCAGATTTGGCATTGGTCGTGTGCTACCGACCTGGGAGCCAGTAACGGCATAAGCGTCATGAATGCAGGGCTGATAAAAGATTAGATCTAATCAACATTCTGCATTAGATGACTCAACAAGAGAATTAATGCCGGACCAACCTCAAGTTCGATGAAAACTAAAAGCACTTGTGTGACTTACCCATCAGTCACTCATCTGTTAAGTTGGAGACTTACCCATCAGTCTCTCATCTCTTCAAGCTGGTGACTTACCCAGCAGTCACTCATCTGTTTAAGCTAGTGACTACCCATCAGTCACTCATCTGATTAGAGGCATTGCAGGAAAGCCCAGGTAACGGTTTCGTTACACGGCTATGGGCACCGAGCCCCATAGTGACTTGCTTGTTAGTCACTCAGTATGGTTAACAGAACCTCAAAGTGAAATTCACTCATCTATTCAAG
Organism: Humulus lupulus; assembly: GCF_963169125.1. NCBI lineage: Eukaryota > Viridiplantae > Streptophyta > Magnoliopsida > Rosales > Cannabaceae > Humulus > Humulus lupulus. The sequence goes on along the minus strand of NC_084800.1, from coordinate 112,439,363 downwards.
GCTATAAGCTCTATATGATCATTTTGATCATCATATGCATGGCTTTGGGTGCTGAGCCCCGTAGTGACTTGCTTGTTGGTCACTCAGTATGGTTTACCAGAACCTCAAGTGTTTAAACACTCATCTGATTAGGATTGACTTGATAGTCATCCAATCAGAAGAGCAGGATTCCTTATCCTTGATACCCCATCATTGTTTGAGTTTATTTTCATGCTTGAATAAAGCTATGTGTGCTAGGCATGCCAAATATGATTTGATATCATAATATGATTGTTCATGAGCATATTGAGTTTTCTTGATGGGCTTCGGCTCACGGGTGCTATGTGGTGCAGGTAAAGGCAAAAGAAAGTTGGACCATCCTTGAGTTGGAGAGCTTAGGTGACAATGTATACATATGCAGCTGCTCGACCGCCACGGTCGAGGTTTGAAGGAGAGGAACTAGGGTTAAACCCTATTTTGCCGCTTAGATCGGCTGGTTGTAAATATTTTCTTGTAATAAACCTTTAAATTATATTTTTGGGATCCCAATGTATACAGTAAACGTTCTAGAGAAATGTTATATCTTAACCAAAAATTTTAATCCCTAAACCGCTAATCATACTTAGTTACACGTTTATGGCCAAATGACTCGATTGGCAAGTTTAGCACTGTTTGCAATGTGCACCGTAACGGTCCCTGGAGTTTAGGGCGTTACAAATTCTGTCTTCCTTTCCTTGCTTATTGTTCCATGTGAAGAAGCACCCAGAGAACTTGACATCCTCTAATTTGCACCCCTCAACACAGTCTCTAAAAGCTGAAGATTTGCTACTCTTTGCTCATTTCCCCACTCTCTCTTTAGGACTTAGAATATCATTAAAGTCACCAAGGATTAGCCACAAATCCCGTAACCCTGTTGCTATCCTAATCAAGTCATTCCATAAACTTTCTCAACCACTCTCATCATTCAAAGCATATATAAATGTGACTAAAAAACTATCCTTATCTCCCATAGCCCAAACTTCCAAATGCATCATCTAACTAGTACAAAACAAAATATTTACAGTAAACATTCTTGGATTCCAACTGATCATGATCCGACCACCTGGATGCCAAGCATTATTAGATGAGAAAACCAATCCTTAAACATATTCACATAAAATTCCCCTAACTTTTGAGTTTTCACTCTTGTTTCTAGGAGCCCAACCAAACCCACCTTTAGATTATAGATAAATTTCTTGACCTCACATTGTTTATTGTGGTTGTTGAGACCCCTTACATTCCAGCTTAAGATCCTATCCATGGGGGATAGGAGGTACTCCCCCTCCTCCAGTGATTTCTCCTAATAACACCTTACTTTTCTAGTTTGTCTTTGATCATTCGCCTGGACCTTCAAGAGCCTGAAAATTATTAGAAACTTCTGTCACTTTTGCCTCTGTTTGAACCACTTTCCAGCCCTTTTTTACTTTCTGAAAGCCATCCCCATCTTTCTCTGTATCTTCTACTATTGGAGCTTTACCCACATCAGCTTTTTTTGGTACCCAAACCTGTTTAGTCTCCATTTTCTTTCTGCAAACTGATGAGTTGTGCCCCATCCCACTACAATTACCACAAAAAATAAGAAGCCATTCGTACTTAGCCTGCACTTCGATGTCTTGATGAATCTCATTTGTAAATGATATTGTATCAGGGAAGTCTTGAAACATCTGGACTTCAATCATCACCCGCGAAAAACTAAACCTGTCCTTATCTTGGTTATTTCATCAAGCTTCAATGGCTTACCCAGTTTCCCAAATTTTTTGAATAAAGAACGCTCACCCCAATATTTAAGATCCAAATTGTGAAGTTGAATCCATATCGGAATTGAATGTACATCCTCTTTTGAAAAATAAGAATAGGCGTCCCATGGCTTCATCATTACTGGTTTTTTTTTTGTCAAGGAACAGATAGCCTCCATGAAAGATTTCATCTCTTGTGTTTATGGCCTGAAAATGAACCAAAAACACACTTGGAGACAGTAGCCCTACCTTATCCACCCCTTTATCCTTCCATTTCCTTCTAACAAAACCATCAAATACATTTAGGGGAGGATTAGCCCCTAAAACGTAGCACACCAATGATGAATTCCAAAATAGAATCTCATCCTCTATATCAGCCATATCTATTTTCACCATTGGCTTAGATTCCCCCCCCCCCCCCCCCCCTCCTCAGCCCCAGAATCCCCAAATTTAGCATCTAGGTTTTGAATGACACTACTTGAGCATAAAATTGGGGGAGAGATCTGTTTACCTGACCTCACTTTCGATTCACAACGTTTGGTAGCTTCAAGATAACTGGCAAATTCCATACGTATTTCCTGCTCCTCCTGGTTTCTTTTCAGAGTAGCTCTCGGCGATAGAGGAATCACCTCTTCCTCCATCGTATACAGAGTATCATTAACGTCCTGTTCTCCATCTTCGTCAGCTGAGACATCGAGGCATTAACCCCCAAAATCTCATCCACCAATTTTGTTTTGAGAACCCTGTCCAAAGAGGTTGGACCTCATTTTCTCGTAGCCTTCACAACCGGCGAAATCTCCACCTTCTTCTTGGCTTTCCCCTGCTTCGTTTGCCCCTTTGCCATGGCTCCAGCAAAAACCGCTGAGAGGAAATCAAAGAGAGAAAATTATCTTCAATTTTTATCAATTGTGGTTTTATTGTGGCGATCATACCTTAAGTCAAGGTTACTTTGTTGAGAAAGTGTTTGACAAGTTTAGTAATCTTAAAATCAATGAGGCGAATACACCATTTGATTCAGACATAAGGCTTGAAAAGAACAATGGTAGAGTGGTTAGTAAACTAAGTAGGTTTATAAGCAATCCAAGTATCAAAAATTGGAAGGAAATTGAGAGAATTCTAGGGTACCTAGAGAGGACCAAGAACCTAGGTCTTCAATGTTTTCTAAGATACTTGAGGGATACTCTGGCACAAGTTGGATATTGAGTCTGAGAGACAATCTTTCCACCATCGGTTGGGTGTTATGCTCAAAAGAGGAGCGGTTTATTGGGGCCCAAAGAAACAAACATATATTTCACTCAATCACGGAGAATGAGTCTATAGCTCTAGCGACAATGGAAAAAAGGCCAAGTGGCTTAGGATTTCATGAGGAATATCCCAATGGTGATAAACAATCTACATTAGCCAAAGTTTATAATGGCATATATATAATGGGAAGTCTAGACATATAAGTCTAAGATATGAGTATGTGAGAAAATTGATTCTAGGATGAATCATATCGATCTCATATGTTAAGGCAAGTGAGAACTTATCAGATCCATTTACAAAACCTCTTGCGAAGAGGTTAGTAAGTTCCATTTCAAGAGGGATGGGATTGAAACTCCTAGAATAATATATTCATCAATGATGGAAACCCAAATCCAAACTTGTATACATCAAGGGAAATAGTTCAATGGGTAAGAACAAGTCATTGGGTGAATAGTTTCAACACTAACATTGAAACATCCCAAATTCGCTAATAAGGCTTAATGCCTTGATTACTGTGCCAGGAGGGCATAATAAGATTTTATGTGTTAATTGCGATTATACATGTGCGATTTTGTGAATTGTATGAGTTACATAAAGATATGACAGCTTATACATGTTTAGGTGTATTAAATGTGCTTATAGTCCCGATTCTGTTAAAAAGGGCATTTTCGTAAATTTCTGACCCTTTGAGGGTATATTTGTGTAACGACCCAAAATCTACTCATAAGGGTTAATGGCCTTGATTAGCGTGCTGGGAGGGCATAATTGGTATATGTGTGATTTAAATGTTTAGATGCATGATTTTATGATTATATGGAGTGAAATGCATGTTTATGAGTATTAAATATGCATGTGGGCCTTGTTTAGCTTTTAAGGGCATATTTGTAATTTTGGCCCGTTGAGAGCATAAATGTGATTATATGTGATAAATTATTGAGACCATATTTTTATGAGGGTATATTAGCAGTATATGGCTCGAGACGGTCCTAGTGAGTGGATTGGCGAAATAGTCACGACAGGGATTTATACTCGGCTCGGGGGAGCCTGGGGGTATTTTCAGGAATTTAGAAAATATATCGGGGATTATTAGACATTGGGTAAGTAGTTGGAAGTTAATTGGATGATGAGATTAACTGGTAAATGTTAGGAACACTTGAGGAATTAGCGGGAACTGGGAGCAAAATGACTAAAATACCCTTTAGGCACCCTTGAAAGATTGATAAGGTTAGAGGGGCAAATGGGTCTTTTGGCTATTAGGAGATATATTCAGCATTATTAGAACAAAATATAAAACTTTAGAATAACTCTAGGAAAGAAAGAAAAGTCTCTCAGCTCTCTCTCTCTCTCTCATCTCTCACGTACTCTTTCTCTCTCTCTCACTCTTCCTCGATGAGATTTGAAGCTAAGGAACAAAGTGGATTGGGCTAGACTTTGGGCTGGTAAACTTTGAAGGAATTAAGCTGGAAATTGGAGCTGGAAAATAGAGGAGAAGTCTAGGGATTAAGCTGAATTGGTGCAAGGATTCTACAGGGAAGTTGAGCTACAGTTTGAGGTAAGAAACTTGGTAATTAATCTCTATGTTTTGCTGAATTGGTTTAGGTTGAATTCTAGGTTCTTGAGCATGAATTGAGTGTTGAATTCAATTGAGTTTCTTGGGTGGTATTAGCTGATGAATTGGCGTAATGACTTTGAATTTTGTTGCTAAGGTTTTGGGGATTAAAAATGGGTGTTATGGTCCTGAATTCGTAACTGATTTGAGGTTGAATTTAAGAGAATTGTTGGGGAAATTCTGGATTGGTTCTTGGTGTTCTTGGTTGGGAAAAATGGAGTGAAAACCTAGATTTTCTGGGTTCGAAGGGGCGCACTGTGACCCAGCCTGAAGGGTGCCGTGGTGCGTGTGGCCATTTTGGCCTGGGGGTACCTCTGACTCGGGGGCACGCCATGACTCACTAGGCCAAGTCGTAGCCCGCCTCCCTTTTTGGCTGGGGTTCTTGCTCTCTGACATGGGGGCAAGTCACGACCCACCAAGCCAAGTCGCGGCCCGCCTGGGGATTTTTAGCCATAGAATTGTTTCAAGAATTGGTAGGGCTTGGGGGTTTGACCCTAGGTGCTCAGGACAATTTCTACTGCCCGATTTAGTAGAAATTGAGGTCCTGGAGGCTAGTTTTTGTCTCCTAGGTAGTTTATTTTGATTGGAAGTTGATGGATACCCATTGGCCCTTGTAACTAGGTGCATCGCCAAGGCTCGGGGCTAAGGATCGTGCTCAGAACCATTTCACCTTCTCCGTTCAGAATTAAAGGTAAGAAAACTGCACCCTTTTGTGTGGCTGTGTTGGGACTAGGGATCCCTGTATATGTATACAAATGCTGTATGATTATGATATGCCATGTGAGCATGAAATAAATGACTTAAGAGTGTCGGGACTGATATTTGCGCATCAGACACAGCTCGGCCATTGAGAGCTGAGGTCAGCTAAATAATCACTGAGCTCGGCCTAAGCGAGCCGGAGTCAGTGGGTTAAATAGGGGGTGCGACCTAAGGGCGTCGACCCTGAGTATTGTATGATGATTTTGATAAACTGATGAGTATTGATATCTTTACCATTGCTAATCTGTTGCTTATAGTTTGTTAAAATGCTGGGTGGAATGGCTTGTGAATCATTGATTGTCCTCTCTGATTAGGTGACTGTTATGACATACTTAATAATTGGTTAACTGTTTTATGGATCATTTGATTGTTATTATTTATTATGTTTTATTATATGGTTTTCTTGTTGGGCTTTGGTTCACAGGTGCTGCGTGGTGCAGGTAAAGGCAAGGGTAAGATGGATCAACCATGAGTTGGAGAGCTCTAAGGGCGAGGTGTACATTGTCAACTGCTTGTCCGCCACGGCCGAGGGATTGTACAGGGACAGAAAACCTAAAATGTGTATTTTTCCATTAGAATGGCCTTTGCTTTTCTTTAACTTTTGAAAGTTGTAAATTTGTCCTTTAAAACCCTATTTTTGGGATCCCACGTACGGAACGTATATTTAAATGAAAAATTATTCGTTTGTGACCAAAATCTTTTAACCCTAGCTTGGTTATGACTTTAAGGTCACATTTTCAACTAAACGACTTGATTAGCAAGTCGTGCACAATTATAAACACACAAAGACGTCTAGGGACCGTTACGTTGTGCATTTTAAATAGTGCTAAACTCGCTAACCGAGCCATTTGGCCATAATCGTGTAACTAAGTGCAATTACGGTTTAGAGTGAAATTTTTTGGTTAAGATACAAAGTTTCATTGAAACGTTTACTATATACATTGGGATCCCAAAATATAATTTAAAGGTTAATTACAATGAAATATTTACAACTAGCTGACCTAAGCGGCAAAATAGGGTTCAACCCTAGTTCCTCTTTAAGCCCTTGGCCGTGGCAGTCGGGCAGCCGCTTATGTACACATCATCACCTAAGCTCTCTAACTCAAGGATGGTCCAGCTTTCTTTTGCCTTTACCTGCACCACATAGCACCCGTGAGCCGAAGCTCAGCAAGAAAACTCAATATGCTCATGAACAAGTAATAACATGTTACTAAATCATAATAGGCATGCCTAGCAGTAATAACCCTACTCATGAATGCAAGAAAGTACAGATATATGTTTGTGGAGTCATGCGCTCTGAGTAGATGACTAATAAGTCTCTCGCTCTGAGGTAGATGACTAATAAGTCTTTCTCTGAATAGACGTCTAATAAGTCATACTCTGTATAGATGACTAATAAGTCTATCCTTATGTAGATGACTGATAAGTCTTTAAGTCTATCTCTGTATGGATAATTGATAAGTCTATCTCTGTTAGATGACTGATAAGTCTATCTCTGAGGTAGATGACTAATAAGTCTCTCTGTATAGATGACTAATAAGTCTATCTCTGTTAGATGACTGATAAGTCTATCTCTGAGGTAGATGGCTAATAAGTCTCTCTGTATAGATGACTAATAAGTTTATCCTTATGTAGATGACTGATAAGTCTATCTCTGGGTTCCCATGCCCTCCTAGCCATGTGACGTATCAGTCACCTGAGCTTATAGCCCTGACTCTATGTAACTAGCCTTTAGACTAGACAAGCGCTTTTAGTTTTCATCGAACTTAAGGTCGGTCAAGAATTTCATGCTTATGATGATAATGCTTATGTCGATTAGATCTAATCTTTTCAGCTTGTGTTAAACACGCTAATACCGTTCTTGACTCATAAGCCAATACCATACGACCAGTGCTCAGTACTACTGCTGATCTTGACTGATAAGTCACAGCTTCACAATCAATACTAACACCAATGCCGATCCCTAACTAATAAGTCAGTGCTTCCTCAATGAGGTAATGCAAACAGACATATGTCATATGTCAAATAATTAGATATGAGGAATTTAGCATGCTTAATTGATAATTAGAAGCATAATTATAATCATGCACAAGTACAGAGACTCAAGCTCTGATCAATCTCATATTCAACATTCATGCCATGCCCTAATCTCATGTATCTTATGCATCACATGCATCACATACTGGGTGCAGTTTCTTACCTTTGGTCCAAGCACAGGTTACCAATAAACAAGCCACAAGCACGATCTTGATTCCAAGCCCCCAGCGATAACCTAGTCACAACCATAAACGGTGTTTCAATGAGTTCAAGTTCCAAAACCCAAATCCCGAGACCAATCCCGAGCCCTCAGGACAAAACCCCCAAAAAGTACCAAAAAACCCCATTCTTAAGACTGATTAGCACTCCAGCGCTACAGGCAGAACCTCAACCCCCCAAACAGAGCACCTAGCGTTGTAGCGCTACCAACCTAGCGCTACAGCGCCTAAACCAGATTTTTGGGTTCTAACTTTGTGTTCTTCGAGCTTCAAAGCTCCAAATCTGACCCCAACCTATCCAAATCTCAAAATTAAAGTTCCCAAACATCCTAATCTCCCAAATCCAATAAAACCCAAGCTTCAATTCTTCCAAAAACTCATCAAAACATAAAATCCAATCAAAGCTTAAAAACATTAAAAATTAAGAACTTAAAACTTGGATTACCTCCAATTATGTTGTTTCTCGCTAAATCCTCTAGCTAATAAGCTTCTAATCTTTCCTAGAATCGCTATGCCTCAATCCTTGCTTGAATTCGAGTCCTAGAACTCAAGTTTCCTTCAAAAATGTGATCAGGTGTCGAAAAGGGAACGGGAGGAAGAAAGAACGTTCTTTTATAGTTCTAACAGGTTACTTCAAGCTTAAGTAACCTCAAGCAAATCCTAATGCTCGGGGTCCCGAAAACTCCCCCGGGTGTAAAATAGTCAAAATTCCCAGAATTTCCCCTGATCTCACTAACTCCTTATTTATCATCAAATATTTATTCCCATTACCCAATAACCCGGTAATGTACTAAATACCCCTTGACTCACTTCGAGTCAAGTATGAATCCCGTTGTGACTTTCCCATTAGCTTGCCTCCTAGGATCGTCTCATGCTGAGTAACCCTAGCGTAACCAAATAATAATGAAGCACCACACACATGCCACATATATGCCAAATATACCCAAAATGGCCAAAATTTGAAAATCACCCAATTAATCGGAAATGGGTTCACATGCATATTTAATACACCTAAACATGCATATCAAGTCATATTATGATATAAGTCACATTATCACATAATGATACACATAAATATCACAAAATTCAAGGATTTGCCATCCTGGCCCCCTAATCAAGGCCCTGAGCCTTATTAGGAAATTTGGGTCATTACAGTGAGTTTTGGCTACCAGAAGTGGCATTCCTTGGATATATTGTTGGTGAGGATGGGATTAAGGTAGATCCATCTAAGGTGGAGGCAGTTAGAGATTGGCTGAGGCCAAGGAATGCCTTAGAGGTTAGGAGTTTCCTTCGATTAGCAAGTTATTATAGGCAGTTTGTGGAAGGATTCTCGAAGATTGCTGCACCGATGACAGAATTGACACAGAAGAATTTGAAGTTTGTCTGGTCAGAATAGTTTTAAGGAATTGAAGCGACGACTTATTACAACACCTGTGTTAAGTCTTCCTTCGGAGGGAGGAAATTTTGTGGTATATTGTGATGTGTCGAGGTTGGATTTGGGTTGTGTGTTGATGCAGAATGAGAAGGTTATAGCTTATGCATCACGGCAGCTGAAGGAGTATGAGCAACTGTAACGCCCTGGAGAGCCAAGATCGTTACACTGTGTGTTTATAAAGGTGCGAGACTTGCTAATCAAGTCGTTTAATTTGAAACGTGTCACTCAAACTACAGTTGAACTAGGGTTAAAAGATTTTGGCCTCAAAAGCTTCATTTCTTATAAACAAACACTTTCTTTACATGGGATCCCAAAAGTAGTAAAGTTAAAAGACAGTCTACAAAATTTTAGGACTAAAATACAGTTATTAGCCACTCTAAGGCAAAACAGATAATTAAGCTTTTCTCGTCCTGTATCTCTCCTCGGCCGTGGCGGCCGATCAGTTGACTATGTACATTCATCCCTGCAGCTCTCCATCTTAGGATTGGTCCAACTTGCCCTTGCCTTTACCTGCACCACGCAGCACCCGTGAGCCAAGGCCCAGCAAGAAAACACAATAACAGAGCATAATCATTAAGCAAACAACCAGATAAATCATACAGTATAAACATATACTCAACAGTTCAGACATTCATGTTGTTCAAGTATTCAACATACCGAGTACATCATCTCATATCATTAATCAAATCACATATGATAACTAGGGTTAATGCCCTTAGGCCGCACCCTCTATTTATCACACTGACTCTGGCCCGCTTAAACCGAGCTCAGTGATTATTAAGCTGTCCTCAGCTACCAGTGGCCGAGCCGCGTCCTGTGCGCAAGTATTATTTACGGCACCCTTAGGCCGTTTATCACATGTCCCATGGCATAATACCATCTATGACATTATACAGATATAGGGAGCTCTTAGTCACATCACAAACACATAACCGGGTGCAGTTTTCTTACCTTTAGATTCGCTAGCTTTGTTCAATTTGATCCTCAAGCACGATCCCGCCTGAGCCCTAGCGTACACCTAGTCATAGCCATAGATCAGAATCATCACCAAACCTCAAATCCAAAACCTAGCCTCGGGACCAATCTCGAGCCCTCGGGAAGCCCTAATTCCACCAAACGGGGTGGTGGAATCAAACCCCGAGCCCCCGGGCAAAAACCCTAAGAAATAACCTAAAAGCCCCTTTCTGGGAACAGGGTAGCGCTATAGCGCCCTAAAGTGGGCGCTACAACCAGAGCCAAAAATGCCCCAGACCACAAAGCCTAGCGCTGTAGCGCCCAAAGGCTAGCACTACAGCGCTAGTCACAGCACAGCAAACCCTGCATTTTCTTCCTTCGATTTTCCCCGAGCTAAACCTTACCAAAACTCTTCCAAACCTCAACCAAACATAAAAACAAGCCTACCAACATATCCAACTCACCCCAAATGACCCAACCATAAGAAATTCAATCACATGCACCCCAAAACACAAAATTCACCATGGCTGAACCTAGAGATCAAAACTCAACATAAACCAACTGAAATCACAGAACTTAAACCAGAGTTTCTTACCTTTGATGGATGAGCTCAGCCTAGGTTATCCTCCACACTAGATTAGCCTTCACCTCCTCAAAGCTTCAGCCTCAACTCCCTAGAATTCCCCATCAAAGCTCAGCTCAAAATCCATATCAATACTAAGAACTAGAAATTGAGTTACAACCTCAAGACCTTACCTCAAATGATGAGTAACCTCTGCCAATTCCTCAAGACAAATCAATGATCCTAGACTCAAGCTCCTGCCCAAACTCGCTCTGAGTTTTAGCTCCAAGAAACCACAAGAATTGGTGATGAGAAGCCTAAACCGTTGAGAGGAAACCCTTATTTTTTCCCCCTCCTTCTTTTCTGTTTCTTTTCTTTCCTTCAGACCTCTACTACCTTCTACACATTCCACTATGGAATAAAGCTTAATAATACTTATCCCTTATAAGCCAAATGACCAATTTGACGTCCCATAATTCCTAAGCCTTTAAATCAATGTAGGGGCATTTTGGTCATTACACCCAATTCCCGCTAATTCCTTGAATGTCTCTAATATTTACCGCTTACTTCCCAACACCTAACTAATCACCAATTATATTCCTCAATATCAAAATAGACCCCAATATATTCTCTAAATTCCCATAAATACCCCTAGGCTCGCCCCGAGCCGGGTATAAATCCCCACTGTGACTTTTCGCTAAACCACTCACTAAGATCGCCTCGAGTCACAGATTACAAATATATCCACATAATAATGTGGTCTCGACAATTTATCACAAATATATACAGTTATGCCCTCAACAGGCCAAAATTACGAATATGCCCTTCTAACCTAATCAGGGTCTACATGCATACTAGTACACATAGTCATGCATCACTGATATTTAAATAATCATATAACATGCTTTTAATCACTTAATTCACATATAATCCAGTTATGCCCTCCCGACACACTAATCAAGGCCCTTAAGCCTTATTAGTAAATTTGGGTTGTTACAGCAGCGATACCCTACCCATGATCTAGAATTGGCAGCGATGGTGTTCGCACTGAAGGTATGGTGACATTATCTGTATGGAGAGAAGTGCGAGATATACATTGATCACAAGAGCTTGAAGTACTTCTTCACCCAGAAGGACGTGAACATGAGGCAAAGGCGTTGGCTGGAGTTGGTAAAGGATTATGACTGTGATATTCTATACTACCCGGGGAAAGCCAGTGTAGTGGCGGATGCATTGAACCGGATAGGCCCGGGACAGTTGTTTAGTTCTACTTAGATATCAAGAGAATTGGCAGAGGAGATTTCCAGAGCGCGGATAGAGTTGGTGGTGGGCCAGTTGGCCAATATTACTTTGCAGTCGACCGTACTAGAGTCGATTAAGGAGGGTCAGTTAGTAGATGCACAATTGAAGGAAGTTAGAGGGAATGTCTTAGCAGGAGTGGCTAAGGACTATACCATCTCTGAGGTTGGTTTGCTACTGTATCAGGGTCGGATCTGTGTTCTGAATGATATGGGGATTAGACGTGAGATACTGGATGAATCCCATACTACATCGTACTCAATCCATCCAGACACCACAAAGATGTATCAGGATCTACAGACGTTGTATTAGTAGCCTGGGATGAAGAAGGATGTGATGGAGTACGTGGCCAAGTGTTTGACCTGTCAGCAGGTGAAGGTTGAGCATCAGCGGCCATAAGGGTTGCTACAGCCTTTGGGTATTCCCGAGTGGAAATGGGAGATATTACGATGGATTTTGTGGGAGGTTTACCCAAGACAATGGGACTAGATGATTCGGTGTGGGTGATAGCAGACAGATACACCAAGTCAGCTCACTTTCTGCCAGTGAAGATGACTTATACTATGGATCAGTATGCAGAGTTGTATGTGAAAGAGATTGTGCATCTCCATGGGGTTCCCAAGTCTATAGTGTCAGACTGGGATCCTATATTTACCTCTAAGTTTTGGGGTGGATTGCAGAAGGCTATGGGAACTCAGTTGAAGTTTAGCATGACCTTTCATCCTCAGACTGATGGACAGTTTGAGAGAACGATTCAGGTATTGGAGGACATGCTCAGAGCCTGCTTGATAGACTTTGAGGGATCTTGGAGTAAGTATCTCCCATTGATTGAATTTTCGTATAACAACAGTTATCAATCAATGATTAGAGTAGCTCCATATGAGATGTTATATGGGAGGAGATGTAAATCGTCCATTCACTGGGATGAGATGGGTGAGAGGAGGTATTTGGGACCACACATGGTTTAGAAGACTAATGAGGCCATCGAGAAGATTCGAGCTCGAAGGCTTGCTTCGCAGAGTAGACAGAAAAGTTACGCTGATCCTAAGTGTAGGGACGTGGAATTCCAAGTAGGGGACCACGTGTTTCTTCTGGTTTGACCACTGCGAGGGGTGAGAAGGTTTGCAAGAAGGGAAAGTTAAGTCCTAGATTCATTGGACCTTTCGAGATCCTAGAGAGGATCAGGCAGGTGGCTTACAAATTAGCTCTACCACCATCGTTGTTGGGAGTTCATGACGTATTCCATATTTCTATGCTTTGGAAGTACGTCTCAGATACAACACATGTGTTGAAGTATGAGGACCTGTAATTGCAGACAGATTTGTCTTATGTGGAGCGACCGGTTCATGTCTTAGATAGGAAAGACAAGGTTCTACGGAACAAGACAATTCCTCTAGTTAAAGTGTTATGGAGGAATAGCAAGGTCGAGGAAGTGACCTGGGAGCTGGAGTCAGCAATGTGGGATCAGTATCTCGAGTTATTCAGGAAAATTTTGAGGACGAAATTCTCAGTAGGAGGGGATAGTTGTAACAACCCGAAATCTGCTAATAAGGCTTAAGGGCCTTGATTAGCGTGCTGGGAGGGCATAATTGGTATATGTGTGATTTAAATGTTTAGATGCATGATTTTATGATTATATGTGTTATCCCTAAAAAATACAAGGATGACGTGACGAATGAGAATGAGACACATGACATCACCAATCAGGGAAAAATGACAAAGTATTGAGAAAAGACTGACGGGCAAAATAGACAGGTCTAGGACCTAGGAAAGTTGACCAAGCCTAACCTCTCTAGGGGTTGTCGGCCTGAACCCTACCCCTAGGGGTGGTATGCCTAAGCAGGCCCAAGGGTCTAGAAGATGTCAGCCTAACCCCTACCTCGGGGGTGGTTGGCCTCAGCATGCACAAAGACCCCTAGGGGTGGTTGGCTTGACCCCAACCTAGGGTAGTCGGCCCCAATCTGCCCAAGGACCCCTAGGGGCAGTCGGCCTGACCTCAACCCCTAGGGTGGTCGGCCTAAGCAAGCCCAAGAGCCACTTGGGTGGTCGACCCACCCTATCTTTCATGGGGTGGTCAGCCTAAACCCCCAAGTACACTTCACTGAGAAATAATCACTTTCGTTCAAACTGAGATCAGTAGGCCTAGCACCTAGAGGATCAACAGGTCCAGCACCCAGAAGGTCACAGGTCCAACACCCAAGCTTTAGTCATCGGGCCTAGCACCTAAGTTTCATATACCGACAGAGACTTAACATTTTCCCAGAAGTTTCAATCATGCATTGTCCACCACGATCTAAAGAAACAATGAGAAGACCCACGATCTCATGATCATGGGGAGGTGGACACGTATCTCCACTACCTGATAATCGTGTGCCAATCCACGATCCCAGTATGACTGGTCATGTAACAGCCCCTGGCTACTATAAATAAAGGACCCAGGGCTTCATTCAAAGGGACTTTTTTTTACTCTCTTTTCTGGATCTGATCTCTTTCTCTGGAATTTTGGGAGAAAAATCTTACTGACGAGTGAACTCACCAGTTTGTACTTGTAATTGTTGAGTGACTCAATACTAAAAGCTAAGTGGATTAGGTTATTACTGTTCATCTGAACAGGGCTGAACCACTATAAAATTCCTGTGTGTTTATTTAAGATAATCGTATTGTACTCTGTCATTATTTCATTCAAAAGGTATTGTATAGTGTACATACGACCGTTGGCCAATTTCACATGTCAACATTTTGGTGCTTTCATTGAGAGTACGAAATCCAGAAACACATTTTCATCATTTTTACGATGCCTCCAAAACCCAGTCATACAAAGAAGACTGCTCCCAGGGATCCCCCCACCCAGGATCCCATAGATCCCATTAACGAACCTCAGGTGGAGGTAGGAGATCAACCTGATGCAGAAGAACCACAGGACGCTCACCAGGAGGAGATGGCACAATTTCTGGCGAGGCAGGAGGCCGTTGTTGCAGAAATTTCCCTTCAGAGGGTGACTATGAAATGTCAACGATGGGAGATCGATGAGCAGGTCCAGAGGATGATCTAGAAGGAGTAGGAGGCTAACCGGAAGCACCAGAAGGCCACTGCGGCTTTGGAGACAGCTACTCTGTTAGCCCAAGCTAATGTTGAAGCTGCTGGTCAGGCGGTGAGGGAGGCTTAGGCCAAAGCAGAAGGAATGTGAGACAATAGTAATAGAGAGTCCCAGGGGAGGAGTAAGACCCCAAGGACACTCTCAGAACCACTTTCCAAGAGACAGGATGAAGAGGCACAGTCCAAGAATGCCTCCTCCATGACTAAGAAGAATAACACTCCATCTCGGAGTAGGAGTATTACTAACCCGAAGGCCCCCTCCCAGGGGGACCGACGAAACAACGCAGGAGATGAGGGTCAAACATCTAAAAGGCATGACAGGAATGGAAATGGCCGCTCAAAGTCTTAAAGTCATATAGGAGGAGAGGCTCGGGGGCAGGGTCGCATCGATAGGGGCAAGGTGGACCTACCACCCCTACACCCTTAGTTTCGCAAGGGAAAAGAATCGATGAATAACACAAAAACTGTGTTCGATAAGTTGGGGAAAGATGCACAGCCTTAGAATTTGAGGGAGGTCATCCATAGGAGGACCAATGCTCAAGAGGGGGTACCAGTGATATCCTCCCCACCTGGAGCAGCAGTCCCACCAGCAGTACAGGCTTAAATAGATGCACTCGTTATGGCTGTTCAGGGTCTAACAAAGAAATCTTCATAAATCAAGCTGGCTCATAGAAGTGGGAGTCCTTTTAGTGCCAAGATCCAAGCTACCCAACCACCACCGAAATACAAGACCCCGTAACTTCCTACATACATTGGGAAGGAGGACCCGGTACGACACATTGGGAAGTTCAAGAATTAGATGACATTACTCGGTGTGGAGCATGATTATAGGTGCAGGGTATTACCTACCACTCTCTCTGACTCAACTCGGGAATGGTATTGGAAGTTCAAACCTGGATCCATCACTTCCTGGGAGCAGTTTAGGAAGGAATTTTGCAAGGTCTTTAGTGCCGGGCGGATTCCACCGGTTTATGCCAATCAGTTAGTTGACATCAAGTAAGGGAAAGATGAATCTCTAAAAGACTACATTCAAAGATTGATGAGAGAGGCAAACTGAGCGGCCACGGTAGAGATGAAGGGAATTTCGTTGCCATCTCGGCAGAAATAATTTATCGTAGTCCCTTGTGGGATAGTATACACAGGAACCCTATCAACACCTTGCAAGAGTTCCTGGACCGAGCTGACAAATACATGAAGCTAGATGACGCTATCATGACGGAAGAAAAAGGCATAAACCATCCGACCACTATCAAGGCGGATAAAAATGGCATGAACCCTCAGGGTGGTAGTGGGGGCAACGGTAAGAAGAGGAATACCTTAGGGGCCGAACAGGGTGGAGAAAAGAAAGGTAAGTCAGCACCCGCCGACAAACAAGCTAAGCATCAACCCTACCAGCCCAGGTTCACCAATTATACCATCCTGACCACATCGAGTGCTGAGATTTACTTGGCAACATACCAGGAGGCACCATACCAAAAGCCACCACCCTTGCGTTCAGAAGGAAAGAAGGACAAGAATAAGTTTTGTCGTCTCCATAATGATTATGGGCACGACACAAACGATTGCAAACAATGAAGGATGAGACAGAGTTTCTTCTCCGATTAGGAAAACTCTCGAGGTACTGAGGCAAGACCGAGACCCCAAGCAGGAATCCAGAATTCTGAAGGCAGAGGAGTCAACCACTGGAGCCGGTGGCTATAGACTTCACATTGGATATCATATGTGGAGGGACCCACATAGCAGACAACAGTAACAATGTTCATGAGCGATATGCAAGGATCCTCAGGCATGAGGTAGGGGAGTCTTTCCAGTGTATGGCGGTCGAGGAGCGGTCTCTAAAAAATCCAAAGTATGAAAGTGAAACACTCATTTTTACAAAGGATGACGCTAGAAATGTGAGGTACCCCACTACGAACCTCTAGACCTTACCATTAAAATCGCCAATGCCCGAGTGAAGAGATGCTTGGTGGATACAGGAAGCTCGATAGATATCATCTACAAATCATCCCTCGAGAAGATGAAGCTCACGGTCAAGAACCTGACACCGTGTTCCCAAGTGATATATGGGTTCACGGGAGAATGCCTAGCACCTATAAGAACTATCAAACTACTGGACATAGTGGGGGATGCCCCCAGGCACGAGACTGTGATGACAGAGTTCCTGGTGGTATATTTTTCATCGGATTACAATGTAGCACTCGGGAGACCCCCTCCTGATGGTATTACATGCAGCAGTATCTATTTGGCATCTATCTTTGAAGTTCCCCACCAGCGCAGGGCAAGGATGAGTACGGGGTAACCAAAGGGAAGCACGGGAATGCGTAAACAACATGATAGTAACCTGCTGCGAAAAGAGTGAAGGAACCAATGAGATTGTCAACATGGAAGTTGACGTTGAAAGAAACATTCTACTAGAGCCGGGGGCTCCTTTTAACGAAGATTTGTTGTTATAGTAAGTTTCCCAAAGCGAGGGAAACAACATCGATCCTTGCTTTGGGGATGACGTCATGGGGGTAGGACCAGTCGAAGAACTTGACGAAATCCTATTAGATGAGGAGGACCTAACTAGAGTAATAAAAGTCGGGAAGGAGTTAAAGGTGGAAATTAAAGCACGATTGGTGGAATTCTTGAAGAAAAACTAGGACGTCTTTGCCTAGTCACATAAGGACATGGTTGGAATTTCTCCATCCATAATAAGTCATGTCCTCAATATAGACAAGAACTACCCACCAGTGCAACAAAAAAGGAGACTGCTTGACAAAGACCGATCTCAAGCCCTGAAGGAGGAGGTCGAGCGGCTCAAGGAAAATGGTTTTATAAGGGAGGCCTACTACCCTGATTGGGTATCAAACCTCGTGTTGGTCCCAAAACCAAACGGGAAGTGGAGAACATGCGTGGACTTCACAGATCTGAACAAGGCTGCCCCAAAGACTGCTTCCCACTACCCAGAATAGAACAACTGGTCGATGCAACAACAGGACATGAAATACTCTCATTCATGAATGCGTATTCTGGGTATAATCAAATAAGTATGCACCCTCTCGACGAGGAGCATACCAACTTCTGGATAGACAAGGGATTGTACTATTATAAGGTGATGCCATTCGACTTGAAGAACGCAGGAACCACCTACCAGCATTTAGTGAATGACATGTTTCAAGACTTGATCGGAAAAAATATGGAGGTATATGTCGATGACATGTTAGTCAAGTCCAAAGAAGCAAGAGGGCATGTTCAAGACTTGGAGGAATGCTTTGCAATACTTAGAAAGTATAGCATGAAGCTAAACCCTCTAAAGTGCTCATTTGGAGTTGGTTCTGGTAAGTTTCTTGGATACATAGTCAATTCACGTGGAATCGAGGCTAACCCCAAGAAGATCAAAGCATTGATCGACATGAAGTCACCTACCATAATCAAAGAAGTGCAAAGCTTAACTGGGAGAGTAGCTGCCCTCAGTAGGTTCATATCAAAGTCTACTGACAAGTGTGTCCCTTTCGTTAACTTACTGAGGGGCAGCAAGAAGATCCAATGGACCGAGGAGTGTGATGAGGATTTCCAAGCCCTGAAGGAACACCCTGCCCAACCTCCCATCCTAGCGAAGCCAATATATGGTGAAATACTATTCATCTATTTGGCAATCACTGAGCATGCAATCAGTGCTGCTTTGATCAAGGAAGCGAACAGGGTACAACACCCTGTATACTATATCAATAAAAGGCTACTAGGTGTGGAGTCTAGGTATTCCCCTCTTGAAAAACTAGCCTACTGTTTAGTAATCACCTCTTGAAAGCTGCGTCCATATTTCCAAGCTCACTCGATCCGAGTCCTGACCGATCAACCGCTGAGGCAGGTTCTTCAAAAACCAGAGGCCTCGGGACAATTACTCAAGTGGGCAGTGGAACTGGGACAGTTTGATATCACTTATCATTTGAGGATGGCGATAAACTTCATAGTTGAAGGCACCAACCTTGAAGACCCTTCCTACCAATCAGATAATGGAGATACCGAGAAGGAAGGAGATACTCCTGTATGGAAGCCATATGTTGATGGAGCATCCAATGAACACAACTTAGGCGCAGGAATCATACTGATCACTCCGGAGAATCATCGAATCCATTGCGCTCTCAGATTTGGATTCAACACTTCAAACGAGGCTGAGTACGAGGAATTATTAGCTGGATTACACTTGTCTCAGGATGTACATGCACAGTCCCTGGAGATATTCAGTGATTCCCAGCTAGTGGTGTACCAAGTACTGGGGGAGTATCAAGCCAAGGGCTTGTTGGCACAGTTCAAGAAATACTCAATTATACAAGTCCCAATAGAGAAGAACGCCAATACCGATGCCTTAGCCAAGCTTGCCAGTGCCAAAGATGCAGACACCTTAATTGCTGTTCCCATCGAATACTAAGGTGCGTTACATCCGAACAGTCAAAGTTGTTAATGATCGAGGTACACGAGATTTTTTGTGGAGAACACACTGGGGGGCATAGCCTATCAAAGAAAATCCTAAGACAAGGTTACTTTTGTCCGATGATGAATGAAGACTCAATGGAGTATGTAAGAAGATGCCACAAGTGCCAGATGTTCTCCAAGATACCCCGAGCGACACCTAACGAATTAACACAGATGTAGTGCCCTTGGCCCTTTGCTGTATGGGGGATCAACCTAATCGAAAAGCTACCCACGGGGAGGGGAGGAGCCCAGTTTGCTGTTGTAGTTGTGGACTATTTCACCAAATGGACTGAAGCAGAACCACTCGCCACCATAACCTCAAAGAAATCCTTAGACTTTGTGGTGAAGAGTATCATATGTCGATTTGGCCTACCAAAGAAGATAGTCTCGGACAATGGACTCAATTTGACAGTGATATGTTCACCAACTTTTGTACGAGGCATGGAATCACAAAGAGCTTTTCCTCGGTAGCACACCCCCAAGCTAATGGCCAAGTAGAAGCAGTGAACAAGACTATCAAAGACACTCTGATGAAACGCCTTGAACAAGCCAAAGATGCCTGGCCAGAATTACTTCTGGAGGTCCTATAGTCACATCGAACGATGGCGTGAACGACGATAGGGCATACACCATTCTCTTTGGTGTTTGGGTATGAATCCATGCTTCCAGTTGAACTCACTCCCCCATCGCATAGACGGGAGACATACGATCAGGGGAGGACCCATCAACTAATAGAAGATTCGCTCGATTTAATCGAAGAAAGATGAGAAAAGGCAAGTCTCAGAGTAGCAGCACATCAACAAAAAGTGTCCAGATACTTCAACTCCAGAGTGAAAGATAAAAAATTCCAGGTTGGGGACTTAACACTCAAGAGGGTATTACTAAACACTAAGGACACTACGGCAGGGGTACTAGGACCTAACTGGGAAAGGCCATACCTTGTGGAGGAGGTGATACCACCAGGGACCTACAAGATAGCTCGACTGAATGGTTAACTAATCAGAAACTACTGGAATGGCAAACACCTCCACCGTTACTATTAATCAAGTTGCTCAGTAGCAATACAAGTTTTAATTTACAAATGTATTATTTATGAATTATCTATGTAACAACCATTGTGCGTCAGTGAATGAATTTAATTTCTAAAGTTTCTCTTAGTTCTTTAAATTTCATTCAATGAAGGACTTGTCTTGTAGACCTGTCAACCCCATTAGATCATGTTTGATTTTGGTCCCTAAGAGACCTATAGATCCATACCATCTAAAAGAGAGACTGGTCCTAGGACCTTGTCTCAAAATTTATGGATCATGTTCGATCTTGGTTCTTGAGGGGCCTATAGACCCATACGATCCTAACAAGAGACAGGTCCTAGGAGTTTGTCACCAATTTAATGGATCATGTTCGATCTTGGTTCTTGAGGAGCCTATCGACCCATAAGATCTAAATGAGAGACTGGTCCGAGGACCTTGTCGCCAATTATTTGATCATGTTCGATCCCGGTTCTTGAGGAACCTATCGACCCACACGATCAACAAAAGAGATAGGTCCTAGGTCCTTGTTGCCAAATTTATGGATCATGTTTGATCTTGGTTCTTGAGGAGCCTATTGAACCATACGATCCAAACAAGAGACTGGTCCGAGGACCTTGTCGCCAATTATTTGATCATGTTCGATCCTGGTTATTGAGGAACCTATCTACTTACCCAAAAAAAAATTACCTGATGACATGGAAAAATTAACATACACATGGGATGTGCGTGACCGTTTAAGTGAGTATGATCTGTTCGACCATCGGACAGAATAGACTTCACTCAACAGACGGCATATTTTATGGGAGACCAGTCTGGTTGCAACATTTCAGATATTCTCTACAGATATCTAATTCCGCATTTATGTAATAATTGTGATTTCCATTTTTATTTAGATATGCTTGTATTAATTGTAATTAAGGCCCATCGGCCCATGAAGAACTCCTTGAGCCGATAAATAAGACTCAATGGGCTCAAGAGGGGGATTTTTTTCTTCAGAATTTTGAGAGAGAATTATAGTGTTTTTATCTACCAAAATTGTATTCATCCCGAAGCTTGTGAAACTCGTGAACCCTCGTTCATTGATCACCGCTTTGGGGATTCTATATTAATAAGAAGGAAAACCTCTGGTACTGCACCAACCCAGTCTCCTGCGCAAAATGTGGCTGAGGATGAGCCACAAGTGGAATTAGAAGAGGAAGAAATGGATTCTGAGACTGTGAGGATGAATCTGATTGTGTTACAGAAGGAATTAGCCAATTTGAGGGCTAATCAAGAAAATGTGGTTGAAACAATGGCGCTGCAACAGAGGGAGATTGATAGGCAACGCCAAGAATTGAATGAGCAGCAAGCCAACGTGGATCGCTGACAGAGGGATGTCACTGTCGCTCTCGAGGCAACCATTCAGTTGGCCCGAGGACAGCTTGCACCGGCTTCCCAACTAGATCAGCCACCTAGTGCGCAACCACACCAAGGTCCATGTTCAGATCATCCCCAACATCACCACACTCTGCCTCAACTGGAAAATCCTCAGAGGCTGGAGCAACTCCCTACTGCTCAACATGATAGGCCGTTTCAAGATCCTGAGCAGCAATCACCCTCTCGCACTTGTCGAGATAATTCCCAGCAGCAAAGGCAGAATAGGGATGGGCAGCCTCCCCGAAGCCCTAGACGCCAGACTTTTGAGGAGCCAAACCCACCGAGCAGGGGACAACGTCCTTCTGCAAGCAGAAGGTAGGTTGAATCAGGCTGTGTGGTTAGGGGTCCTCCTCGACATAATAATGCCCGAGGACCTACTGACCAACGCAGACCTCTACCTGTCAATCGGGACATGCCAGCAAGGGGTGGGGGAAATAGTGCAAATAGCAGGTCGCACCACAGTCGGTCAAACTTTAGGGATGGCCATGACTATAATAAGGCGAATTCAGGCAGAAGAAATGTTAGTCGGCGACAAGAAGTAAGGGGTGAAGAATAGAACCCTCCGCCAAGAGAGAACCGACCAATGAGCCAGAATGCTGGGGGGCAGCCTAGACAGCCCAACATCTTTGATCGACTTGGCACGAGCGAACAAAGGCGTAGGGAGGAAGATTTGTGGGATGTTCTCAATGACAGAAGAGAAAGACACGACAAGTATGCATCTCCAGCCCCAATTGCTCCAATAGTGCTAGACGCTGTACAAGCCCAGCTCGATGCTTTAAATCAGGTCGTCCATCAATGAGTAGGGAACCGGACATCCCACATTGAATTTGACCGGAGAAAGGGCACTCTGTTTGTGTAAAGACTCACGATGGCCGAGACTCCAAGCAAATTTAAGATGCCGGTCTTGCCTAACTTCATTGGATTAGAAGACCCTGTATCTCACGTGAACAAATTCGAGATACAGATGGACATCCAAAAGGTATCAGACGACGCTCGGTGCAGAATCTTTCCAGCCACCTTGTCCAAGATTGCTCAGGAGTGGTTTTTCAAATTCCCTCCAGCTAGCATAGTGTCTTGGGAAATGTTCGTGGAGGATTTTTACAGACAGTTTTATGCTAGTTGAGTACATCCGACCGAGGCTAATCAGCTGGTCGAGATATGCCAGAAGGAAGGAGAAACCCTGAAGAGGTATGTTCAATGTTTCATGCGAGCCGCTTCCGGGGCTAAGAAAGTTGGCGATGAAGGAAAGATGATGGCTCTTACTGCTGGAGTATGACGCCATTCATCCCTCTGGAATAGTTTGCGGAAGAATGGGGTCAAGAGCACCCAAGAATTTTTGGATCGAGTAGACAAGTACATCAAGCTCAAGGAGGCCATAGCCAACGAAGGGAAGTTACCCATAGATGACCAAGGTCTGAAAGAAGATCCCACTAAAGCCACCAATGGGTCTGGGAACCCAATGGCAATGACAAAAATAATGGGAAAAATGGAGGAAAAAGAGCGAACCACGAACCATCAACATCTGAGAACATGCGCCCTAAAAGTAACAGATATGAGCCGAGGTTCACCAATTATATGACCCTAGTCGATAGCACAGCAGAAGTGTATCCAGCCACTCACACAACTGTTCCCTTCAGGCGACCAGCCCCAATCAGGAAAGCTATCTCAAAGAGAGATACAATTAAGTTTTGCCATTTTTATAACGACTATGGTCATGACACCAACGAGTGCAACCATCTCGAGGATGAGATTGATTTCCTTATTAGACAAGGACATCTGAGGAGGTATGTGCGAGCAGTTGGAGGTTCTCAGCGAGAAGCTCAAGGAGGCAACAAGCAAGCACTTGTACACCAATGCTTGCCCCTTTTACAGCCAGCTCCAGTTGCTAGTACATTGCTGACCATTTGCGGTGGCCCACACCTGGCGGGTGATAGTGGGAAGGCAAGGGAAAGGTACACCCAAACCTTATGTTATGACCAGGACATTGAAATGCTGAATGTAGAGGAGCGAACTCCCAAAAAAGCTCGAACAAAGGAAGAGCCGATAACTTTCTCTTAGCTTGATGCTCAACATGTTCGATTCCCCCATTCGGATCCTCTGGTCATGGATGTCCAGATAGCTAATATGATGGTCAAGCGAGTATTGGTGGATACAGGAAGCCAAGTCAATATTCTGTACAAATCTTCGCTAGAGAGGATGAAGTTATCAGTACAAGATTTGGAACCATGCAACCAAACCATTTATGGTTTTTCCGGCAAAGGGCTTGCACCAACTAGGTCGATCAAGCTTCTGGTCATAGCAGGAGTGACACCTGCGAACAGGACATTACTCACTACTTTCATAGTAGTTGATTGTCCTTCTGCATATAATGCTGTGATTGGAAGTCCTATTCTAGTTGACCTGCGAGCCGTAACCTCGGTCTGGCACTTGGCCATGAAATTTTCAATCGATGCAGAAGTGGGATGCGTGTTGGGAAACCAGCGTGAAGTGTGGGAATGTTATAATTCCTCAATTACCAAGGCAAAAAGAGGCGGATCAGGGGAAAATTCGAAAAAAGGTTGCTGTTGGCAAACGAAGTACAATCCCAATCAGGTGAACAGGTCACCAAATAGGGTGTTGCCCAAAGTGAGGATAGGGACTTAGATCCTCGCTTTGGGGATTTTGAAGGAAATGTGGGACCCGTGGAGGACCTCGAGGAGGTCCAACTAGAAGAGGCAGATCCGACCAGGGTTGTGAAAGTCGGTAAAAACTTAGAGACAACAACAAAGAAAGAATTGGTGGAATTTTTGAAGGAGAACCAAGAGGTGTTTTCTTGGTTGCATAAAGATATGGTTGGGATTGACCCAGCAGTTATCAGCCATGTCTTAAATATAGACAAAAATTTTCAACCAATACAACAAAAAAGGAGGCTACTCGACAAAGATAGATCGAAGGCGTTAAAAGATGAAGTTGAGAAGCTAAAGGAGAACGGATTCATCAGGGTAGCGTTTTATCCATCTTGGGTCTCTAATCCTGTATTAGTTCCCAAGCCGAATGGCAAGTAGAGGACGTGCGTGGATTTCACAAACCTGAATAAAGCCTGCCCGGAGGATTGTTTCCCACTCCCAAGGATCGACTAGCTGGTCGATGCTACATCAGGGCATTAGATTTTATCATTCATGGACACATAATCTGGGTACAATCAAATCAGTACGCATCCACCTGATGAGGATCACACTAGCTTTTGAATAGATACAGGGCTTTACTATTACAAATTAATGCTTTTCGACAGACACATGGATGACACCCTTCATTAGATACCTTGAGCAATGAGTGTTACCAACGGAAAGAAAAAAAGCAAGGACCCACCAGAGGCAGTCGGCTCGATTCATTCTGGTCGAAATTTTTTTACATAGAAAAGGGTATGCGATGCCACTGTTAAGGTGTGTTTCTAAGGAAAAGGCCAAGGAACTAATGCAAGAAGTCCATGAAGGTTTCTGCGGAGATCATGCTAGGGGGCAAAGTTTGTCAAAAAAGATCCTAAGGAAAGGATACTTCTGGCCTACCATGAATGAGGACTCTTTGGACTTTGTTCAAAAAATGTGAAAAGTGTCAAAGATTCTCCAAGATACCTCAAGTAGCACCAAATGAGCTTAAACAGATGCAAAGCCCGTGGCCATTCGCAGTATGGGGGGATTGATTTGATCGGGTCTTTAACCACAGGAAAGGGAAATGTCAGGTATGCAGTAATTATTGTTGACTACTTTACGAAGTGGGCCGAAGCTGAGCCACTTGCGACAATAACGACCAAGAAGGTATTAGACTTTGTGGTCAAGAACATCGTGTGTAGATATGGGTTTCCAAGGAAAATTGTCTCTGATAATGGCACACAATTTGACAGTGATCTTTTCACTGATTATTGCGAGAGTCACGGGATTATCAAGAGTTTTTCATCAGTAGCTCATCTGCAACCAAACAGACAAGTTGAATCTGTCAACAAGAGCCTGAAGGACACCTTGAAGAAAAAGCTTGAAGAAGCAAAGGGGGCATGGCCAGAACAACTACCAGAAGTCCTTTGGTCGTATAGAACATCCCATCAAACAACAATAGGCCATACTCCATTTTCTCTAGCCTATGGATATGAGGCCATGTTGCTTGTTGAGTTAGACCCACCATCACATAGAAGGTTGGCATACGATCAGTGTACTAACAATCAGTTATTGATGGAGTCTTTGGATTTGGTCGATGAAATGCGCGAGCAAGCTCAACTTCGAGTGACAACTTATCAACAAAAGGTGGCTCGATATTTTAACTCTAAAGTACGAGAAAGAAAGTTTAACGTAGGAGATTTGGTACTTAGAAGAGTTTTTCTCAACACTCACGACCAAGCTACCAGAGTGCTTGGACCTAACTAGGAGGGTCCGTATCAGATTGAAGAAGTCCTCCAACCAGGCACATATAAACTTGATCGCTTGAATGGAGATCTCATTCCTCGCTATTAGAATGGATAACACTTGCGCAATTATTATCAATAAACAGTTCTTTTTTAAAGAACTGGCTTGTATTAATTTCACTTTTTACAAGTTTATGAATAAGGGCTGGTTCATTAAATGACTGGTCGCTTTCAAGTGTAAGATCAATTTTTGATCACTCGTACAGACACGATTTTGTCCATTTATTACGAGAAAAAAAAGGAACTGTGCACAACCAGTTATTCTTGCCAATTATTTTATTTATTACAAGTATTTGCTCATTACGTGTGTTGTTTCACTATATTATCGTTTTAATTACTAGGGCACGAGCAGTAATGTTCGAACAGGTCTTAGTCATGGCAAGTGACTGAGGACTTTGAGCTCTTCAATCACTTGGGGGGCATATAAGGTACTAAGCAAGCAAAGCATATCAACAAGCATATGTAAACACACGAGCGAAATAAGGGAAAGCATACTACGACACTTAGAGTATTTTTCAAAATTTTTGGATTTTGTAAGATGGAAACAAAGTGTTATGCTAAGTTTGGTCATGCGAGCAGATGTTATAATAAATGGAAAATATTATAATATCAAAGTAGAATGTTTTACACCGCGAGCAGTTGCTGCTCGTAAGTAATTAGTAATTAAAAGGAAGCTGCCCTGCGCAACAAAAATTGTCTTGACATCACGAACCGTGGTTCGTATGTCCCAGTTACAAATAAAAATAAATAAATAACATTATTGAGCAGCAGGAGCAGCAGGAGGATCTTGTTGGGATTGCTGGTCGACTGTAGTCCTAGCATCCTTTTCGGCGCCTACGATGGCTGTCGCCAAAGAGATCTCAAGAGATTCCTGAGCTTTCTTTTCTTCTTCCAGGTGAGTAGCGCACTTAGCCAGTTCAACCTGCTTTATATGCTCTAGGAGGTAGTCAAAGTTCGCCTCTGGGTTGCTCTTCCAAAACAGGTAGAAGCATTTGAACGCCGCTCCCTTGAACTTCTCCAGGTTGCGAGCGTTGGTTTCCTTGAGCAGTTTAACACGCTCCTCCTGCTCAGTGGTTTCTTTCCGGTTGGCCACCAGGTCATCTTGAAGTTTGGAGGCCTCTCTAAAATTCATCACTGAAGCCTCCTTATACTTCTCCTTGGCAGCAGTGATTTTAACCACTGCCTCCTGGTGTTTCCTCAGCTCCTCGCTTAGGCTAGCATTTTTCTCCTCGGCCACTTTCAGCTGCTCGGCATATCTGGCCTCGACCGCCTTGACCTCAACAAATTTGACCTCGAGCTCCTCAGCTCGGTGCCAGCCGTGTCCCATTGTGAGGATACCATGCGAACAGAAAAAGAACAGTAAACCAGTTAGGGGTAATGAGAGAAGGTGTTGTTCAATTAGAGAAAGGAGAAAAGCTTACATTGAGAATTTCAGATAGTCCGCGACTGATGACTTGGCTGTGCGGTAGCAGAGGAAGGTGCGAGAAGGCCTCCTGGCTATGACGATGCTTTGAAAGCCTTTGTAGCTTCTCATGAGTAGCGTTGTAGGCGCCACTTATCAGGACATTGATTGAAGGTTGCCTTGCCTGTTCGGGAGGAAGGCTATTGCGAGGAGGAGGAGGAGGAGGTGTCGTATTCTTGGAAGGAGTGGGCGCTGAGGATCCTCTGCTCGAGCCTTCTTGATGGAGGGTTCGCAGCTGCTCTCCCCATGATGCCGCCTGCTCGTTCTCTTTTTACTCGGAGGAGCATCAACGTCAGTGTATATGTCAAAGGCTTCTCCAGAAGGCATGACTGCAGGATGGAAACAAATGATCATACAATATAATTTAAATTATTTAAAAGAGCAAGGGAATAAGGAGAAAGGAAATTCTAAGTAATATACCCGAGCTATTATTACTGGTTGATACATTATTTATAGAAATACTGCTACACTCACTCTCTGCCTCAAAGAAGTCTGAATTTAAATTACTGATCACAAATCTAAAGTCTCCATCCCTATCAAACAAATGACAGGGGATGGGTAAGTTATCTAAAAGTGAGAAGTCAGTACCGTTCTCGTCAGAAGACTCGAGTACAGGTTCGGTGTACTCTAGAAGTTTTTGCTTGCCCTTCCCATGTTGGCAAGGGCAGCAGCAGCCTGAGGGTTGCTAAATGGTTCCCGGATGGTCACCCCTGTTGCCCGCCATCTCGGGGGTTGTGACACATCCTATTTTTGCTCAGAGATTCCCTCTCTAGTAGCACTCCCAGTGGTGGACTCCCTCACTTCTTGGTGAGGTGGCAAGAGGCCGAACAACCTTAGATTGCTTTCTGTGACACGCTCCTTGACACTCTTCTCGATATTCGTCAAGCTGGCCAGGGTTGTGGCCCTTATCTCCATCTCTAGAGTGGGGTCTGGTCAATACCATGGACCTAGACGTAACATCAAGGTTCTATGGATGGAGAAGAAAAACAAACTAGTAGAAAATAAATGACCAGTGATTGAGAAATTTACCTTCTCGAGGGAAGGCCAGGTTATCGGCGACCAGGTCTGTCGTAAGGAAGTACTCCTGGAAGTACTTTCCTATGTTGGATTTGTAGGTGATGTCACTCAGAAATGTACGAGAAGACTCTTGATGGTAGAAATGGAAAAACCCCGTGTTGTTGTGGTTGGGGTTAGACTTGAGATCGAACAGGTAGTTGATCTCGTGCGGTGTAGGCACAAACCATTTTTTATGGTTGTACAGGATATAAAGTGCTGATAGTACTCTATATCCATTAGGGGTAATTTGAAAAGGGGCGACCTCGAAGTAATTGGCCACCCCTTGAAAAAATCCATGCAGGGGCAAGATTGCCCCTGCCTCAATGTGGTACCTCGACCAGGCGCTGAAGGCGCCTCCAGGCACGTTTGCCCTCTGGTTAGGTGCAGGTTTGACTAGGGTGATCCCAGGAAGACCATACTTCTTGAGATAATTATTCACCATCCTAGCCGATATGACGCTAGGAGGCGCAACGTACCAGTCAACATCTGGACTAAGGCTTTGGGCTGAATTTTTGGTGGTGCAACATTTATGGGCTGAGGATCATTTGAAGGACCCTCGTTGTTGGCTGGTGGTTGGTTAGAAGGAGAATTTGTAGATTTCTTTTTTCTACGAGCAATGTGTTTGACACAATCCATGTGTAGTTGATGGTCTGGTGAGCTGGTCGTGGGGTTTTGTTGAGAAGAGGTAAGATCAGAAAAAGGAAGTGGCGGTTGTTCTTGATCCTCGAACATCAGCGCGAGAAGGTCGTCATAAATTGGCCTCTCACCTCCCCAAGGATCGTGCATGAATATCTGAGAAGAGAAAAGGGGAGATGAGAATCTACGACCAATAGATAGAAGAAGAGGAAACGTTGGGATAACGTTGCTCGTGTATAAAAGTTAAGCTTTTATACGACCAGCAGCATCCTAACTTAAACTCTAAAAAAATGCGAGCAGTTTGGAAAAACAGATCAAAAAGCA
Source organism: Humulus lupulus (assembly GCF_963169125.1). NCBI lineage: Eukaryota > Viridiplantae > Streptophyta > Magnoliopsida > Rosales > Cannabaceae > Humulus > Humulus lupulus. The sequence goes on along the minus strand of NC_084800.1, from coordinate 112,409,583 downwards.
GAAGTGAAATTTTTTTTCAGAAAAACTTTTGGACTTCGAAAACAGGCAGGAAAAACCCAGATTTTTTCGAAAGCATAAAACTTGAATTTCACTTCAATTTTGGGCCCTAAAATAGTATTCCTACTTCCCACACCGATTTCTAAGCCTCACTTAATGTTTTTACTACTTAAAACTCCTATCCTATCATGTTTTTGTGTATGAGCCCGATTACCCCAAAATATTTTTTCTCAAAAACATTCAAAAACTCACACCAGAAAACTCGTGAAATTTATTTTGCGTGGTATAATAGAGAAAAGGAGTTCAAAAACTTACTTGGATTGCAGATTGTGTAGAAGTCACGGAAGTCGTTGCTCAGGGTTGGTCGGACATGCCTTAGATCACCGAAATTCTCTGGGTTTCCTTTGAAAGTTCTTCTGAGTTCTTGAGAGAGGAAGGTTTGGTAAAAGGTAAAAAATGAGAAAAGTGATGATGGGGGTAAGTTTTTGATGTGTGGGAAATCATGTTAGCTGTCAAAATGTTTTTGGGAAACTGCAACAGTCATGATTATTTACTTGACAGGTTAGACGGAGAGCTGGTCGATTAAGTTTATTATATGCTGGTCGCAGTAAAATAAACTTTGGGGACAAATGTTTACCCAAAAAAGATTTACCTGATGATGTGGCAAAATTAACATACACACGGGATGCGCATGATCGTTTACATGAGTATGATCTGTTCAACCATCGGCCAGAAGAGAATTCACTCAGCAGACGACATATTTTATGGGCGACCGGTCTGGTCGCAACATTTCAGATATTCTCTACATATATGTAATTCTGCATTTATGTAATAATTGTCATTTCTATTTTTATTTAGATACGCTTGTATTAATTGTAATTAAGGCCCATCGGTCCATGAAGAACTCCTTGAGCCTATAAATAAGACTCAATGGGCTCAAGAGGGGGATTTTTTTTTGGAATTTTGAGAGAGAATTATAGTGTTTTTATCCGCTGAAATTTTTTTCATCCCGAAGCTTGTGAAACTCGTGAACCCTCGTTCACTAATCACCGCCTTGGGGATTCTGCATTAATAAGAACACTAAGTGGATGTAGGTTATTACCATTACTTGGGGCCGAACAACTATAAAACTTTGTTGTCATTTATCTTTTTATCTTGAATTCATCTTGTTTTTTATCGTTTTACTTGACTACGTGTTGTTGACCGAATCAAGGGTCAACACTATCAAACCACACGATCAACAAAAGAGACAGGTCCTAGGACCTTGTCACCACATTAATGGATCATGTTCGATTTTGGTTCTTGAGGAGCCTATCGACCCATAAGATCCAAATGAGAGACTGGTCCAAGGACCTTGTCACCAACTTATTTGATCACGTTTGATCCCGGTTCTTGAGGAACCTATTGGCCCATACGATAAAAAAATAAGAGACCGGTTTGATGACCAGTCGCTATTATCAGATCATAATCGAATTTGGTCCTTGAGGGACCGATCGATAATTTGATCTAAGACTTGTTACAGGCTCGATTAGCCCATCTAGACCCGGTTGGTCCAACTTACACATTTCTGTCTACAATCATTATAACGAGTACACGAGAGATTACGTAGATTGTGATTGACACTTACTACACAATCTGCATCTATGTATATGTATCATTACTACTGAGTATGAAACCATCACCCGACTACCAATGAGGGACAAGCATTTTCTACTTGCATCATTGGGTGAAAAGGATAATACTATGTGTCTAACGCTCGAAGCAAGGCATGGTCAAGTAGCAAGTGAACAAGGCTTTTAAACCCATGATCACTTGGGGGGACATATAGTACATACCGATTGGGGTATACACGAACAATGAGGGCGTGACCTTAAGTACTAAGAAAGATCAAGTTTTGCTAGGACATTTGTTCAACATATGTTCCGAAAGTGTAAAAAACACAAAAACAAAAAAGGCATTTGTAGGAAGATTCCCAACAATGTCCCTTATGAGGTGGTCGACTAGTCCATCAACCCTACAGGGTGGTCGGCCTATCACCCATGGGGTGGTCGACTTGACCGTTTTGTTCATGGTACTTGGTGAAGTATCATACTACTCACATTACCATGGTTGTTAGCATGAAAAACGTAAAGGAGTAAGGTTAGTATGGCACGTAAAATACATGTGTTCAGAGTATACTGATACCTGAACCAATGAGGGTTGTGAGTTCATATACTTAGTAAGCATTGGAAATAAAAAAATTTCAATCAATACAATGAGCACTCATAACAAAAAAGCATAAAGGCATAAAATGTCATATGTAAAAACTGTCAAGTACAAGGTGCCCCACCAATGGCATGAGAGGAAAGACATAATAAAGGACCAAGAAGACTAACTGGGGTGAGGAGTATCATCCGAAAGACTACCCTAAGCCTCGGCAGCCTCACGAGCCAAACACTTCCTGAGCTCCTTCGCTCACCTCTTCTTGGGAAGGAAATCCAAGTTCAGATCTTTGTTGGGCTTCCAAATCATGTAGAAGCAAGAGAAGGCTGTCTCTAAATACTCCTCTCAAGCCTTGTCCTGAGCAGATTTGACCTCTTGCTCCTTCTCGATAAAAGAATCCTTCTGCAGTTGGTCCATGTCAGCAATCAGCTTCTCTTTCTCAACTTCAGACTGTTGGAGTTGATCGGCAAGTTCCCCCTCCATCTGGGTTATCTTGAGAGTCAACTCGGTCACTGCCTTCTGTTTGAGCTCCACAATACTGCGAAGGGTGTTGATCTCTTCATCCTTTGAGGCAATGTCAGCATCCCTAGAGCCAAGAACGCACCTAAGGTCTGGTACCTCTTGGCGGACAGCTTCAAGTTCAGAACGAAGGTTGGAGAGTGTAGAAGTACACTCTACAGACCTATCACAGACATGAGAGATCAACATCAATGCCTGAAAAAAACATACAAGTGTTAGATAAACGTCAGAACACAAGCTAAATAGACAAGAATGGAACTGTGAAGGACTCACACTCTGAATGTCTAAGAGTGACTTCGTGAGAATGGTGTTCAGGTCCTCATTCTTGATCCCATTAACGGGTGTTGTTGTTTGCTCCAGATGCGATGCTCGGTCCATGAGGGTACTTAAGTTCCGTATAGCAGACTGATGTGGCTTAGATAAAGGAGCAGGCGCGGAACAAGAAGCACCCGCCTCATTTAAAATAGGAGGAACCGGTGTAGACAAAGATGGCTCTACCTCTGTGATAGGGCTAGACGCCAAAATAATTGGACTAGATGCCAAAAGAATTGGACTAGACGCCAAAGGAGTCGGAGGAGACACCTCAAAAGGAACCTCCATGACCGACTCAGCCTCAACCTTGGCACTTTTTGCCGTCGAATAGAAGGACTGGCCTCGGTGGGAGTCGACCTCTGCTTGGTATTGACAAAACCAAACATGTCTGAGCATGCAAAAGAAGATCAAATGTTAGAAGGATATTAAGTACTAATGAACCATAATATAAAAGTGATAAAGTGTCAAACATTCTGGATGTGATTCGAGTTCGAATGCAGCCTCATCAAAGTCATCTGAAGCAAGTGATAAGTACGCAGTAGATGCACCCGCCTCATTACCCTCATGTCCGGTTAGTACTGGCGAAGAGGGTACCTCATCGACATGAATGAGTCCTGGGAAGTCTATGGCTATCACGGGCTCGAAACCATCATCGTCCGGACCGTCTGATATGGTAGGAGGAAACAACCCCACCTTCCTAAGGTTTTCTGGAGTAACAAGGATTTTGACATTCTTCTCCTCAGGGGTCATGGCAATCAGTGCCTTGGCCCTAACTGTCATAGCCTGGATCGGGAGTGGTCTATAAGAGGGCCCAACGTGCTTAAACTTGGACTAGTTGGCCTTTGCGTCCTTGGTAAAGAAATAGTTATCGACATATCTAAATGCCTTGCTATTTCCAGAGATCTCTTCCAAAAAAGTGTTGGTGCCCTCGCTCATATAATGGTGGAAATGGAAATATCCCGAGTTGCACTGAGAAGGGTTTGTCATTAGGTCAAATAGATAGTGGATGTCATGAGGCACTGGGGCAGCACATTTTCTACAGTGATAGATGATGTACAATATCGCATTAGGAGCCTGTTGAGAAGGACTCATACCAAAATAGTCTGCTATACTTCGGAAGTACGAATGACGAGGAAGTAAGGCCCCAGACCTAATGGCCGAACGTGTCCAAGCACACATACCTAGAGGGGGATCCTCAGCTCTGTCATCTGGACCAGGAATAGTGATGGACACGCCGGAGAGGTCAAAGGTCTTCCTCATGTTCTTTACCTTCTCTTCAATCATGTCAGAGGCTGCCCCCTTGAACCAAACAACCTCATAATCAACAGGGAAAGGCTTCTCAACCGGTTTCCATATGATCTTATTGGCGAAGGTGGCCCCAGAATCTGATAAATGGAACTCCTTTTGTCGTCTCTTCTTCTGCTGCTCAGCTGGCGAGACTGTCTTGCTCTTGGAAGGAGGGAAAACTACCTAAGGACAAAATCTATGAATGGGACGCTCCTGAGGATGAGCAATATGGCGACATGAGCCCTCGGTATAATCTTGCTGAGAAGAAGAATGGCGGGGAACTCGACTAGTATCTCAGTACAAAGGGCGTTGCAATGGTTCTCGCTGACCTGACCTATCCCATTGAGAAGAATGACTCTGCTGAGGTGTTCCTTGGGTGCCTTGGGAGCTACGGGGCATACTATGCTGAGAAGTAATCTGAGAAGAGCCTGGCAAGGAGCCCTAAGTGATATGCCTGGCAATCTGAGGATCATCTTCAAAGGGTTGCCGAGTTGTTTGTTTCACTCTCACCATTGGACAGTACCTCTTTAAGAAATCTTCCTCACTAAATAAGTATAGAGCGGAACGAGGGAGAATCCTTTTCAACCTTTCCAAAAACTCATGGGGAGTACGCTCACTTACTGACTTGTCTGATGAAGAGGACTTGAACATCTATAACAGAAGAAAAATAAAGATTAAAGTTACTAAATGAGCATAATGGAGCCAATGGCTCGAGGCACGTTCATGAACTAAAAAGTAAAAATGAAGAAATCAGGAGTAAAATTCTATATAGGGGGTATATGGGGGTCGACCCAGTGAGCCTAAGCATAGGCCAACTACCCCAAGGAAGTAAGCTTCAGAAAAGTGCCTGAGGATCGTTCAAGTCTCCAGAATATTTTTAGGATCCCAGGTGGTCGGCTTATGCTTGGGCCGACCACCCTGAATCCCTGAAAATCGCCTAAGGCAAGGGGTACTTGGCCAATGGACCCCTAAGGTGGTCGGCCTAGCCCTAATTCTATCCCTGGAAATCGCCTAAAGGAAGACAAAGGAGTGCTCGGCCTATGAAGCTCTAAGGAGGTACTCGGCCCATGCCAAAGAGGTACTCGGCCCATGCCAAAGAGGTACTCAGCCCATGCCAAGGAGGTCCTCGGCCCAAACCTAGGCCTATCCCTAGAAATCACCTAAGGAAGAAAAGGGAGAGCTTAGCCTATGAATCTCTAAGGGAGTGCTCGGCCCATGCCAAGGAGGTGCTCGACCCAAACTGGGCCTATCCCTAAAAATTGCAAGCATCAGGTTTTGAGTCCCAGAAATCGTTAGGACTATTGAGTGTTCGGCCTAGGGTCTTGCATCCCTGGAAATTTCCCAGACTAAGGACTTTTACAGAGAAATCTTGATTCAAGAAGGTCAATTATTTTTTATCAAGATACAACAGAGCAAGAAGATTCAGACAAAAATTCCTCAAAAAAACAAAGTGTTTCTTATGAATCTAAGCACATTTACATTAAATGATGTGAGGATTAGAAGAAAGTACTTACCAAAGATCTGAGTTTGATGAGGAACTGGAGAAATCAGACTTGGATATGTTTGAAAGTGGCGCATGGAGCAGGAATGAGGAAGGGGATCTACTTATAACCTCTCAGGCAGACAAGATATTTTTAGGAATTCAAATTTCCTTGAAAAATATCTAATATGGTTAAAATTTAAATTCCTTGAAAAATATTTTTTTATTTTTAGGAATTAATAGCCTTGAAAAATATATTATATTTTTAGGACTTTAAAACTCCTTGAAAAATATGTTATATTCTTAGGATTTCAAATTTCCTTGAAAAATATATTAGATTTTTAGGAAATTAATTTTCCTTGAAAAACCTAATTATTTTTAGGAATTACTAATTGTCCCTGAAAAATTCGTACCGAGCAAAGTATCGATAGTTAAAATAGTACTATGTAATGTCCCGAGGGACTTGACTATTTGAGCACTGCTACAGTATGTTTCTCGGGCCAAGATCAAGTTTATCGTAATGTTGAAAACATTGCAATAAACTTGGGGGGCAAATGTTATCCCTAAAAAATACAAGGATGACGTGGCGAATAAGAATGAGACACATGACATCACCAATCAGGGAAAAATGACAAAGTATTGAGAAAATAACGACGGGCATAACAGATAAGTCCAGGACCTAGGAAAGTCGACCAAGCCTAAACCCCCTAAGGGTGGTCGGCCTAAGCAGGTCCAAGGGCCTAGAAGTGGTCACCCTGACCCCTACCCCGGAGGTGGTCGGCCCCAGCATGCACAAGGACCCCTAGGGGTGGTCGGCCTGACCCCAACCAAGGGTAGTCGGCCCCAATCTGCCCAAGGACCCCTAGGGGCGGTCGGCCTGACCTCAACCCCTAGGATGGTCGGCCTAAGTAGGCCCAAGAGCCACCTGGGTGGTCGGCCCACCCTATCTTTCATGGGGTGGTCGGCCTAAACCCCCAAGTACACTTCACTGAGAACTAATCACTCTCGTTCAAATTGAGATCAGTAGGCCTAGCACTGCGAAGATTAGTAGGCCTAGCACCCATAGGATCAACAGGTCCAACACCCAGAAGGTCGAAGGTCCAGCACCCAAGCTTTAGTCGTCGGGCCTAGCTCCTAAGTCTCATATTGACAAAGACTTAACATTTTCCCAGAAGTTTCAATCGTGCATTGTCTACCACAATCTAAAGAAACAACGAGAAGACCCACAATCTCATGATCATGGGGAGGTGGACACGTATCTCCACTACCTGATAATCGTGTGCCAAACCACAATCCCAGTATGACTGGTCATGTAACAGCCCCTGGGTACTATAAATAAAGGACCCATGGCTTCATTTAAAGGGACTTTTTTTTTTTAACTCTCTTTTCTGGATTTGATCTCTTTCTCTAGAATTTTGGGAGAAAAATCTTACCGACGAGTGAACTCACCAGTTTGTACTTGTAATTGTCGAGTGACTCAATACTAAAAGCTAAGTGGATTAGGTTATTACTGTTCATCTGAACAGGGCTGGACCATTATAAAATTCTTGTGTGTTTATTTAAGAAAATCGTACTCTATCATTTATTTAATTTATTCCGTTCAAAAGATGTTGTATACTGTACATACGACCATTGGCCAATTTCACAGGTCAACAATATGGATATGTGAAATGCATGTTTATGAGTATTAAATATGCATGTGGGCCCTATTTAGCTTTTAAGGGCATATTTGTAATTTTGGCCCGTTGAAGGCATAAATGTGATTATATTTGATAAATTATTGAGACCACAGTATTATGTGGATATATTAGCAGTATATGGCTCGAGACGGTCCTAGTGAGCGGATTGGCGAAATAGTCACGGCAGGGATTTATACCCAGCTCGGGGGAGCCTTGGGGGTATTTTTGGGAATTTAGAAAATATATCGGGGATTATTAGACATTGGGTAAGTAGTTGGACGTTAATTGGATGACAAGATTAACTGGTAAATGTTGGGAACACTTGAGGAATTAGCGGGAATTGGGAGCAAAATGACTAAAATACCCTTTAGGCACCCTTGAAAGATTGATAAGGTTAGAGAGGCCAATGGGGCTTTTGGCTATTAGGAGATATATTCAACATTATTAGAACAAAATAGAAAACTGTAGAATAACTCAAGGAAAGAAAGAAAAGTCTCCCAGCTCTCTCTCTCTCATCTCTCATGTACTCTCTCTATCTCACTCTTCCTTGATGAGATTTGAAGCTAAGGAACAAAGTGGCTTGAGCTAGACTTTGGGCTAGTAAACTTTGAAGGAATTAGAGAGGAATTAAGATGGAAATTGGAGCTGGAAAACAAAGGAGAAGTCTAGGGATTAAGCTGAATTGGTGCAATGATTCTACTTGGAAGTTGAGCTACAATTTGAGGTAAGAATCTTGGTAATTAATCTCTGTGTTTTGCTGAATTGGTTTAGGTTGAATTCTAGGTTCTTGAGCATGGATTGAGTGTTGAATTAAATTGAGTTTCTTGGATGATATTAGCTGATGAATTGGGGTATTGACTTTGAATTTTGTTGCTAAGGTTCTGGGGATTAAAAGTGGGTGTTATGGTCTTGAATTCGTAACTGATTTGGGGTTGAATTTAAGAGAATTTTTGCAAAAATTCTGGATTGGCTCTTGGTGTTCTTTGCTGAGAAAAATGGAGTGAAAACCTAGATTTTCTAGGTTTGAAGGGGCGTGCCGCGGCGTATTTGGCCATTTTGGCCTGGGGGTGCCTCTGACTTAGGGGCGCGCTACGACTCACTAGGCCAAGTCGCGGCCTGCCTCCCTTTTTGGCTGGGGTGCTTGCTCTTTGACTTGGGGGCAAGTCATGACCCACTAAGCCAAGTCGCGATCCGCCTGGGGATTTTTAGAGTTAGAATTGTTTCAAGAATTGGTAGAGCTTGGGGGTTCGACCCTAGGTGCTCAGGACAATTTAAACTATCTGGTTTAGTAGAAATTCAGGTCCCGGAGGCTAGTTATCGTCTCCTAGGTAGTTTATTTTGATTGGAAGTTGATGGATATCCATTGGCCCTTGTGACTAGGTGCATCGCCAAGGCTCGGGGCTAAGGATCGTCCTCGGAATCATTTCACCTTCTCTGTTTGGAATTAAGGGTAAGAAAACTGCACCCTTTCGTGTGCCTGTGTTGGGACTAGGGTTCCCTATATTTGAATGCAAATTTTGTATGATTATGATATGCCATGTGAGCATGAAATAAACGGCCTAAGAGTGTCGGAACTGATATTTGCGCATAGGACGCAGCTCAGCCATTGAGAGATGAGGTCAGCTAAATAATCACTGAGCTCGGCCTAAGCGAGCCAAAGTTAGTGGGTTAAATAGAGGGTGCGGCCTAAGGGCGTCGACCCTGAGTATTGTATGATGATTTTGATAAATTGATAAGTATTGATATGTTTACCATTGCTAATCTGTTGCTTATCGCTTGTTAAACTACTGGGTGGAATGGCTTGTGAATCATTGATTGTCCTCTCTGATTAGATGACTGTTATGACATGCTGAATAATTGGTTAACTATTTTATGGATCATTTAATTGTTATTAGTTATTATGTTTTATTATATGGTTTTCTTGTTGGGATTTGGCTCACGGGTGCTGCATGGTGCAGGTAAAGGCAAGGGTAAAATGGATCAACCATGAGTAGGAGAGCTCTGGGGGCAAGGTGTACATTGTCAGCTGCTCATCTGCCATGACCGAGGGATTGTACAGGGACAGAAAACCTAAAATGTGTATTTTTCCATTAGAATGGCCTTTGTTTTTATTTAACTTTTGAAAGTTGTAAAATTTTCCTTTAAAACCCTGTTTTTGGGATCCCACGTACTGAATGTATATTTAAATGAAAAATTATTCGTTTGTGACCAAAATATTTTAACCTAAGTTTGGTTATGATTTTAAGGTCACATTTTCAACTAAATGTCTTGATTAGCAAGTCTTTCACAATTACAAACTGTTTACCGAGTTTTTCGGAAACGAATAACTAACAGAATAATAAAAAGATAAGAACTGTAGAAATACTGAAATGTAACTAAACAAACAGTGTTTTTACGTGGTTCAGGCGTTAACAAGCCCTAGTCCACGAGTCGATGTTATTATACTTGGAAAAGGTTACAATAAGATGGCTGGTGCATAAGAACTTCACACACTCCCAATGTTTCTCTCGGGTTCTCTTGAAGAAGATGAAGCTAGAGAGATTTTTGTAGAGTTTTTGCTATGTGATCTCTCGGTCCCCCCCTTCTTGTAAAATAAAAGGGGCCTTTATAGCTAGGGTTTCAGATTAGGGTTTTTCTCCACGTACATGAGTCTTAATTACACCAGCCATAAATAGGGGATACAATTACTGTAGTTGCATGGCTACAAGACTCTATGTGGGTATATTTACGTGAAAGTATGGGGAACACACAAAGTCAGCCGTCTTTTCCAAGTTGTCAGCGGAACAGTAGGCGAAAAGGTACCTTTAGGCGTGCTGGGATGTGTGCGGCTTTGTCCTGACGGGCGTGTCAGGCGGGATCCTGTGTCAGACGGATATCATTCCAAATATGCCTTCTCCCGGACTCGACAGTTCGGTTTTGTTCTGTGCGAGGCACGGAACTGTTTCCGCGGAGACCACTTGAAGGGCCTCTCCTGGAAGGGGCCTCCCCGAGGGGTATCCTTCGGGAGTTCGGGAGAGTCAACGAGTTTCCGTGTTGTGCTTGCTTGGAAGAGTAATCCGGATATCAAACAGGGGAGGCGAAGCCTTTCTGTCCATCCGCGAGCTCTGGTCACCTACCGTGAAAGACATCGATAATTCTGCTTCCCCGAAGTCATCAATCTAAACGCTATCCGGAAATCTGGATAACATTTACCCCCCAAGGTCGCGGAGCTTTGAGAGATCCGGGAGCTTGTACAATCAGTTTCTTAGACTAGGCGAGGGGGCACCTTCTGTGTTCCCGAAAAGGTTCCTTTTTCCCGCCTGAGTATTAGTATGAAAGAGAAAAGGAATTTCTTCTGTTTGAGACCAAGTACTCAAGTGCGGCAAGGATCACGTGTCATTCTGGGAATGGTTCTGCAACCAAGACGTGTGCGCGAGGCGACTGGTTGAGGATGCGTGCGTCAGTCATCTGACCAATGATTTGACGGTTTTTAATGGTACTCAGGGCCCGAGGTGGTGTAATGATGGGAAATAAATACTTTATTCCCATCCGAGGAGTCATAAATAGGATCGTCGCTTCCTCTCCAGCCGTCGGATCTGATGCACACGGAATGGGAAGAACGGGACCGTCCATTTGAGGAATTCGAAACGGCCTCTTCCTTGCTATAAAAACGAGGGAAAGGACCTTTCTTCCTCTTTACGCTTTCAGATTCTCCATCTTTAGGATTTTCAGATTTCCAAACCTTCGAACTCTCAGGCTTCCCAGCTTACGTTCCTCCGAACTTGCCATTTCTTTTGGTAAGTATCTGGAAACTTTTCTTTTTGATTTGGCAGTGGGTTTATTCCCCGAAGTTCCTGGTTTGAATCGCCGTTCGTCTTTGCAGCTTTTACTTCTCGCGATCGTGCTGTGCAGTGATCCAGTCACTCCCTCAACCTCCACCTACCCGAATATCAGTAAGTATTTCTACTTTGCTCTTTCCTCCCAAACCTTAGGTTGCTGGTAGTTGTTAGAGTAGAGGTTTCTGCCATTATTGCTTATGTGCATGTGTGAATAGGGCTTTGGTAGGCATGTGATTGATTGTGAGTCGATAAGTAGCCTTTTCTGCGTGTTTTGTCGATTTGCGTTTGGAAAGTCGTCCCTTGTTTTGCTGTTTTAGGGCATAAGCATGAACGTCTTTAGGGTGTCTTTCTCTGGAAAAACACTTCTTTTGGTGGGCTTAGGCTCGGGGTCTGAGTCTGGTTCCTTGCTGTCCTTCGGGTGGCATGGTGCCAATCCCTCGGCAAGCTCGGTGGGAGCCTCTCCAAGCAGTTTTCGGGGAGGGTCTCCCCGACGCCTTTGATACCACTAGGGTATGACAAGGGTGCTGACTGCTTAGAGTGTTTTCTTCTTTCTTTTCTTTTGTCCAGTGACGAACATCTCGAAGGACCAACTCCTTGCTGCGGGGGAGGCTGAATCTGCCCAAGAGAAGGGCTCTCCTGTTGCTGGTGGAAAGGGGAAAGGAAAGGCGAAAGCGGTCGCGGCTAGCCCACCAACCTCCAATAGTTCCATCTGGGAGATGGACCAAAAACCGAACCTTTTCAGGAATTATGGCATGCTGGAGCTGTATTCCTCTGAGGCAGGCCTGAAGAACATCCCAGGTCTGATGTGGCACCGTCTGTCGGTGCTGGGCGAGTCAGCTAGCCAGAGCCACGAGGGCTTTGGTGCCTGGAGCTGGGCACACATAGTGTGCGGAGCGCACTTGCCCCTAAGGAGTTACTTCGCCAATTTCTGTGTGAAGGCGGGGATTGCCCCCTTCCAGTTAATTCCTCCCAGCTACAAGCTCTTAGCGGGGTGGTTCATCTTTTGCAAGTCCCGGAGACTGGAAGCTCCTACCCCGGAGGAGGTGCTGTACTTTTATGGGTTGAAGTCTCAGCCTATGAGGGGTCACTCAGACAAGGTGGGGTTTTACAGGCTAGAAAGGCACCCGGATGTGATGTGCCCCACTTGTCATACCGCGAGGGTTCCAGACCTCCGGGAATACTGGTTCCTGACGACTGGCTTCCCGCTGAAGAGGGTGCCAGCCCTATCTTTGGACTTCAAAATCCCTGGTAAGTGCTCCTTCTTTTCCTTTTCAACTTTGTTTCTTTGCGTTAGATTTGCCTTTTGGGAGGATCTCTAACGCTTGTATTTGATTTTTGCAGAAGTCGTTCCGCGGACACCTCGCTGCGCGGAGATGATAAGGAGGTCCAAGTTCTACGAAGGGCTCTCTGAGGAAGAGTTGAGAGTGGAGGGACTTGTGACCTCCGAATCGTTGAGGGAGTATGGGTTACTCGCCTCCTTCCAAAATATCGAGCCAGTAAGTGGTAGGGGGCAGACTCAGGTGTCGGCTGACATCCGGGAGCAGATTGCCCTGGAGCTGTCTAAGGTGATCACCCAAGCCGCTCGGGACGAAAATACTCTATCTCCTAGTTGGGCGGAGAGGTTCCCCGACCCCCAGCCGGAGGGAGAGGAGATCGAGGCTCGCCACGCCGCGGCTTACCCTAACGAAGGGGCTCCGGGGGCTAGTTCCTCCGGGAGAGGTAAGACTAGTTTTCGATTGATCCACACCCCCAGCCTGTCTGAGGTTTCCCAGACCTCTCAGATGGGGTTTGATCCCCGTTTCCTTAGGCTAGATCCGCGTAGGATACCTTTCGACAGGTACTGTGATAGGGTAGATGAGCTCCTCTGGTGTCTGAGTGATGGTAGTCTGCCAGAAGGTGTCATCATGGTTGACCCTTCTTCTCTCAGCATGTTCTTCCCGGACTTCAAGGAGTACGGGAGCTTCCTGGAGCAGGAAGCGATGTTTTGTTTTGCTCGGGGAAGGCCATCCACGTTTCTCGTGCATGGTCGTCCCTTTCAAACTTTTCTTTTTCTTGTTTCTTGTTCCCTGCTGGCGGGCTTGCTTGTACTTTTATGTTGCTGATTGTCTTGTCTTCCGCTTATCTTCTTTCTCATTTCTTGTTGGTTCGTTAACCTTGCTTTGTACGTTTCGTGCAGAGAATCTCGAAGCCAAGATGTTGGGGAGGGTTACTTTGCTTATTAAGAAGGCTGCCACCAGCCAAGACCCGCCCACGGGGAAAGGACGGAAGACCAAGGCTGGTAGGGGAGGTAAGGCTGCCTCCCCCAAGAAGACAAGTGGAGAGGCGCAAGCGTCTCCGAGGGTAGAGAAGTCCCCTGCTGACGGGCCTTCCGAGACTATGATGGTCTCGAGTAGTAGTAGCGACGGGGAAGGGCTTGTGTTCCCCGTGAGGACAACTGGGGTGAGCAAGCGTCCCGGAGAAGATGCTGAGGGTGCTAAGAACAAACGCCTTAGACACTCTTCTCCCGGTCGAAGGCAACAACAACAGCAACGACAGCAATCACAACTACAACAACAGCAGCAACAGGAACAAGAGAGACAATCACCAACGCCGCAGCAGCAGCAACAACAACATCCAAACCAGCAGCAGCAACAAGGGCAATTACCTCTGCTACCGCAGCAGCAAAAACAACAGACCGGGGCCTTAATACCCCGGCTGCCTCCTTCTCCAGCCCAAAGGGGGTCTACCCTTCCGGGGTCTCCGTCTTCTCAGACAACCAATCTCCGCGGAAGCCAACCAGTTTTCCCGCTGCCCTCTTGGAGGGTGTAAGACGGGCCGATAGTTTTTTGAAGAGGCGGCTAGAGGCGGAGAAGGCCGTTACTCAGGGAAGGGCAGATAACTTGTCTGCCGTGAAGAGAGCTGAGCTGGCCGAAGGGGTGAGATCTCCTCACCCGGCCGGAGCGGTTCTGGATGGTCCAGCCTTGGAGAAGAGGCTGGTGCCTAGGCTCGGACGTGCATTGGCGCCGTTCGGAGCTGAGATGATGGAGGACATGGCCCTGAGCTTATGCGAGCTCAATTCTGAGAAATGGGCCATCAGCAGCAGCAAGGATCCGCTGTTGCTGACACACGCTGTGAAGCAGCAATTGTCCGGGGTAAGCCGTCAGTTGTTATTTTTTGGGATCACCTGTCTTTTGGTCCTGCTTTAGCTCATTCTGTTGTCTTTCCTTGCAGGCCTCTATGATCGCGGAACGCTCGTTCCGGGAGGTTGGTGCAGCTCTGGTTCAGCTGGAGGAGAGCCAACTGGCTCGCCAGGCCTTGGAGGCGGAGAAACAGAAACTGACCCAACAGGCCTTGGGGGCTTCGGAGAAGATTGATCAGGCCCGGCGCACGGCTGAAGAAGAGGCGGAGAAGAAATATCTTGCCAAATATCAAGAGTACCGGGCCAAGGCAGAGAATGAGTTTAGACAGCGGTCGGATGGGATTAAGACCGAAAACTCCAAGCTCCGGGAAGAGCTGTCCCAAGCCAAGGTGGAGAAAGATACCCTGGAAGCCCGCTTGCAATCAAAGAACGATCTCCTCCTTAAGCGGCAAGAGGAATATTCCACTCTTCAGAGTAAGCTGCACGACGAGGAGCAACTCCATAAGAGGAGCAGGGATCTCGTGTCTATGCTTCAGTTGGGGCTCGCCGAGAAGGATAAAGAGATCGGGGCTTTGCAATTCACTGCCAGGGGGCATGTAACCGAGAAGCAATCCGTGCTGAACCAAAATAGGGAGCAGCGCAAGGCGATTGATTCTCTTAAGGGGGAGCGGGATGCCTCCAAGGCCGAAATGGAAAAATTGAGGGCCCAACTAACTGCCGCGGAAGCACAGCTGGCAACCTCCGAGGCGGAGCGGTTGAAGGAGAAGGAGGATGCTGAGGTGATACTGAACAGAACTATTAATATATCGCATGTGGTCCTCATGCATCAACTCTGGAAAGTGAACCCGGAGGTGTTAGGCTATCTGGGAGATGATGCCGAAGCCATGAGGGAGAAGCTACTCGTGTGGGATCAGGGCCCAGAGGCGTACGTCCAAACTTATAACATTGACGAACGTGCTGAAGCTCCTGAGGCGGGAGATCCCGGAGAGGTGGGGACCTCTGAACCTTCTCATGACCAAATCCCTCCTTCCAATGAGCCGACTCCGCCAGCCTCAGCTGAAACAGATGCCCCCGAAGCTGCGGTCGTGGACGCTGTAGTTACCCCCAATGCTTGAAGGGGTTTTATCTATAATTGTTTTTTATTTTGAGTTTTTCATTGCGGACATTTTTGCCATAATCATAGCATTCTCCTTTCTTTTCTGCCGAGTTCTTTATTTATCTTTGCGCTTAGGGTAGACATTTATACGCTAGAAACTGTTGTAGGGGCGTATGGGGTTTTGGTTCCAACGGCCAAAACTTATGCACTTCCCACTTGAAGCTTTAACGGATGATGTTTTTCCCCACGTAGTTTCTAGGTTACGAAGGTTTCCTGGTTCCAACGGCCAGGCTCCTTTCACCGTACTTTATCTTTCCTGAGGCAAATAGCCAATCCCGGGACTTGTAGTTATACTGTTCGCTGGGATTGCTAAGGTGAGTCGTTCCATTGTTTGGAACGGGAGTTCTTTTGGTGAGCGTCGCTAGACTTAAGGTTAGATCTTTGCGAAGCAAAACTAACTGTTGTTGCGAACCTCATGGTGGCTGGCTTCAGGGACCTGGCATGGAGCCCTGCGAGGCTAGATCCGCGCGAAGCAAAGCTTTAGAGCGCTCGCGGATCTTGCCATCTTTTGCTTTGCGGGATCCGGAGCTGGAGCATGCGAAGCAAAGCTTTACAGCGCTCGCGGATCTTGCCATCTTTCGTCTTGCGGGACCCGGAGCTGGAGCTTGCGGAGCAAAGCTCTACAACGCTCGCGGATCTTGCCATCTTTTGCCTTGCGGGATCCGGAGCTGGAGCATGCGAAGCAAAGCTTTACAGCGCTCGCGGATCTTGCCATCTTTTGCCTTGCGGGATCCGGAGCTGGAGCATGCGAAGCAAAGCTTTACAGCGCTCGCGGATCTTGCCATCTTTCGTCTTGCGGGACCCGGAGCTGGAGCTTGCGAAGCAAAGCTTTACAGCGCTCGCAGATCTTGCCATCTTTCGTCTTGCGGGACCCGGAGCTGGAGCTTGCGAAGCAAAGCTCTACAGCGCTCGCAGATCTTGCCATCTTTCGCCTTGCGGGACCCGGAGCTGGAGCTTGCGAAGCAAAGCTCTACAGAGCTCGCGGCGAATTCTGCAAAGGACTTGTCAAGGAGTTGGGGGTGTTTTGGCGTAGCTCTATGAACGTGCCTCAACCCCCAGTCCCGTCCATCGCTGGGCTACACAAGAGATAATTCTTATGATACATAATGGCAGGCATTTTCGTGGCAATTTTCACTTAAGCACATAATGCACATATGACACGTAATGCAAGCATGTTCATGGCAACAAATAAACCTAAGCTTAACAATTAGAGCAAAACAATTTAAAAACTTCAAACACAATGCTAGCACATAAGTGGTGTTCTGTGTACGTTTTGTTCAAGGGGCGTATGGCTAAGCCTTAGCCATGTATACCCCCCAAGTGAGCGTGGGGTCCGGACGTCTCCGGACCGCGTGGTCACTTGTTAAAACGCAGCTTTGAACATAGGGATAAAAAGTGCAGTAAAAGCGGAGTGAATCCCTCCGTGTTTCATTAAAATAGCCTGCTAGGCGTTAGTTTTACAACAGGGAGGATTATTTCCACATTTTTCACTTTTGTTATTTTCACCAAGGACTTCCGACTGGATGGCCCAGGGCCTACTGGTAGTAACGGCGGAGGTGCTCCGCGTTCCAGGCGCGCAGGACTTTAGACCCGTCGAGTCTCTTTAAGTGATACGTCCCATGGCCCACTTTTTCTTGGACTTCGTAGGGGCCTTCCCAGTTGGGTCCGAGGACTCCTACTCCCGGATCCTGCGTAGCAGGAAATACTCTCCGTAGGACAAGGTCCCCAACTTCGAATGCACGGCTCTGGACTCTCGTGTTAAAGTGTCGGGCTATCTTGCCCTGGTACATTTTTAGTTGGACCTGCGACTGCTCCCGGAGCTCTTCGATCATGTCTAAGGACTCCTGGAGGAGGGCATGGTTCCGGGTAGGATCGTAGGTGTCTTGCCTGTGAGAGGGGATCATAGCTTCTACTGGGATGACGGCCTCGCAACCGAAGGTCATGGAATAAGGCGTGTGCCCCGTCGAAGTTCTCTCTGTTGTGCGATAGGCCCAAAGTACTCGCGGAAGTTCTTCCGGCCAGTGAGCCTTGCAGGCTTGGAGTTTTTTCTTCAACGTGGTCTTTAATATTTTGTTTACAGCTTCCACTTGTCCATTAGCCTGGGGTCTGGCGACTGCGGAAAAGCTTTTGATAATTCCATGCGAAGCACAGAAGTTCGTGAAGTGTTCACTGTCAAACTGCTTTCCGTTGTCGGACACAATTTTCCGTGGAAGCCCAAAATGACACACTATATTCCTGATGACAAAATCTAGTGCTTTTTTAGATGTGACCGTGTTCATAGGTTCAGCTTCAGCCCATTTGGTGAAGTAGTCTACCGCGACTATGGCGTACTTCACTCCACCCTTTCCAGTGGGGAGGGAACCTACTAGGTTAATGCCCCAAACGGCGAACGGCCAGGGGCTGGTCATTAGGGTAATTTCCGTAGGCGGCACTCGCGGAACCTTGGCGTACCTCTGGCACTACTCACACTTCCTGACATAATCCAAACAATCCTTCTTCATGGTGGGCCAGAAGTATCCTTGTCGAAGGATTTTTTTGGAGAGGCTCAGCCCGGAGGTATGATCGCCACAGAAGCCTCCGTGAATCTCATGGATGATGGTGCTGACTTCGGTTCCGGCAACACACCTAAGGAAGGGTATGGACAACCCCCTGCGGTAAAGCTTCCCATCCATAACCACGTATCGGGGAGCTTGATACTGGAGCTTCCTTGCGTCAGCTTTATCAGTGGGGAGTTCTCCGGTGGTGAGAAATCTGAGGATGGGTCCTATCCAGGAGTGGGAATGGTCGATGACGGCGTTCATCCTTCGCGTCTCAGTACTGGGGGCTTCTAAGTGCCCAATGGGGACTAAGCCATACTGTTCAATCTCCGGGTCCGTTGCAAGCTTGGCCAGCGTGTCCGCGAGTGAGTTCTGGTCCCGGGGGACCTGGCGGATTTGATAGCCTTTGAAATGCTGCAGTAGGTCGCGGGAGAGAGACACGTAGGCAGCCATCCTTTCGCCTTTCGTCTGGTATTCCCCGGATATTTGGTTTACCACAAGTAGGGAGTCGCTGTACACCTCGATTTTTTGGGCTCCGACTTCTCTGGCCAGTCGTAACCCAGCTAACATGGCTTCGTGTTCTGCCTCGTTGTTGGATGCTGGGAATGCGAAACGGATGGCGCTCTGGAGCTGATGCCCTTGGGGAGATATTAGGATGACCCCCGCTCCAGCTCCTTTTTCATTTGAGGCTCCGTCTACGTAGACCTTCCAGGTGGGAAGTTCCGGGACAGGATCTTCTGGGAGGTCATTCATTCCCGAGCACTCCACAATAAAGTCCGCGAGAGCTTGACCTTTTATGGAAACACGCGGTTGGTAGTGGACGTCGAACTGGCTTAGTTCCATGGCCCACTTAAGCAATCTGCCAGAAGACTCGGGCTTCTGCAGGACTTGTCGGAGAGGGTGGTTGGTGAGTACTTTGATGGTGTGCGCCTGGAAATATGGCCTCAGCTTCCGTGAAGCGATCAGCAAGCAGAGGGAGAGTTTCTCGATCATCGAATATCTGGACTCGGCGTCCAATAACCTCTTGCTTACGTAATACACAGGGAGCTGGATACGGCCATCTTCCCGGACGAGAGCGGCACTTACTACGTGCTCAGTCACAGCTAGGTATAAGAACAACGCCTCTCCTTCGACCGGTTTGGACAGAATGGGGGCTCGGGTTAAATGTTCTTTGAGGTGTTGGAAGGCCGCTTCGCATTCGGGGGTCCACTCGAACTTCTTGTTCCCTCGCAGAACATTGAAGAAGGGGATACACTTGTCGGTGGCCTTGGATACGAAGCGGCTGAGAGCAGCTATCCTTCCGGTAACGCTCTGGACATCCTTATGCTTCCGGGGGGAAGGCATATCTATGAACGCCTTTATTTTCTCAGGGTTGGCTTCCACTCCGCGGGAGCTGACAATAAAACCGAGGAACTTCCCAGACGAGACCCCGAAAGTGCATTTCTTTGGATTTAGTTTCATCCCGTACTTTCGGATCACGGCGAAAGCTTCCTCAAGGTCGTTACTGTGGTCCCCGGAGGTCTTGGACTTTACCAACATGTCGTCCACGTACACCTCCATGTTCCTCCCCAGTTGGTCCTTGAACATTCTGTTTACCAGACGCTGGTAAGTCGCCCCAGCATTCTTCAAACCGAAAGGCATGACCACGTAACAGTAGACACCCTTATCCGTGAGGAAGCTGGTGTGTTCCTGGTCCGCGACATGCATCTTGATCTGGTTGTATCCGGAGTACGCATCCATGAAGGATAAGAGTTCGTACCCGGAAGTAGCGTCCACCATCTGATCGATTCGCGGGAGAGGGAAACAATCTTTCGGGCAGGCCCTGTTTAGGTCCGTGAAGTCAATGCACATTCTCCAGGACCCATCGGGTTTCGGGACCAGAACTGGGTTGGCCAACCACACGGGATAGTGCGACTCCTGGAGAAAGCCTATGGACATCAATTTGTCCACTTCAGCTTTGACGGCTTCGGCTCTCACTGGGTCCAGCGGCCTCCTCTTTTGGCGAATTGGAGTTGCAGCTGGGTCTATGTTGAGTGCGTGGCACGCAACATTGGGATTAATCCCCGTCATATCAGCGTGGCACCATGCCAGGACATCCTGATTATCCTTCACAGTGGCCACGATCTTATCTCGAACGGCCGACGGCAGGTTTTTCCCCACCTGAATGACCTTGGTGGGTTCTCCCGGATTGAGGATCACCTCTTCGACTTCCTCCATCGGCTCTATTGCTTTCTCGATTCCCACTCTTGGGTCGAGTTCGTCAAAGTATGCCTCCTGAGCACCCCTAGTTTCTGGCAATACTTCCGCCAAAGGAATGGCAGCAAACGTCTCTCGGACCGTGTAGACGGCTCGGACGGAGACGTTATAACAGCTCCGTGCACTTCTTTGGTCTCCTCGGAGGGTGCCAATACGCCCATCGTCGCAGGGAAACTTCAAGCATAAGTGACGTATCGAGGTTATGGCCCCACAATCGATCAGGACCGGTCGGCCTAAGATGGCATTATACGCCGTGGGGCAGTCGACCACCACGAATGTGCTATGCTTGAAGGCACAAGCGTCGCTTTCTCCTCTGAGGGTGATTGGAAGTTGAATTTTGCCTAATGGCATGAGTGCGTCCCCATTGAAACCTTGAAGCTGGATGGGGCATGGGGCCAGGTCCGTCTCGGTCAATCCGATCGCGTGGAAGGCCGCTTTGAAGAGGATGTTCACGGAGCTTCCGTTATCGATCAGGATCCGTGAGACCTTCTTATTGGCAATCTGGGCTTCCACCACGAGGGGATCGTTGTGGGGGAAGTGCACATGTCGAGCATCGTCCTCCATGAAGGTGATGGGAAGATCCATCATTCGGGGACGCTGAGCAGGTGATTGGACCAAGGCGCACATCTCCTCGGCGTGCTCTAACTCCCTCAAGTACCTCTTCTAGGAGTTGCAGGTGCTTCCGGCAAGGTGTGGTCCTCCGGAAATGGTGGCGACGTGTCCGTCAATGGTTGGCGGAGCAAGGCCGGGCGGATATGGGTTGCCTGGCCCTGGAGCCAACAAGGCAATGGGCGCCGGAGCAGGTGGAGGAGGAAGTGCTGGGAACTGAGACCCGGGAGCTTGGGGGTGACCGGCTCCAGGAGCGCTAGCGGCCCCCCTCTGTCCCGGGGAATATGCAGCTCCGTGAACTACCCGCTGTCCGGGATAGATTATGGGTATTCTCACCCACTGACCGAGGTGTCCCGCTCTTGCCAGGGACTCGATCTCATCCTTCAGCTGAAGGCACTCATTCGTGGTGTGCCCCACGTCTCCGTGGAACTCACACCTCTTATTGGAGTCTCGCGGACGCCTTCCTCCGTGAGACACTTTCGGGGGCTTCCTGTAGTTGACCATATTACAGGTCGCCCGATAGACATTCTCTCGCGAGTCTATCAAACTGGTATATTCCGTGAACTTGGGCTCATAGTCCTTTCGGGGTTTCTTTGAATGGTCTCCCCGGTTGGAGTTTCTTCCGCTTCGTTTGCTCCGCGATTGGCTCAAACTTCGTTCCGGGGCTTCCGCTTGCGGCTGCGGCATGATAGGAGCGATACTACATCTGGTTTGTACTGCTCCATACCCAGAGAAATGGGTTTGACCCGGCGTCTGAGCAGACGCGGAAGGCCCATACACACTCGGAGTGAATCGGGCTCCTGGAAGCGTGAGGGCTGGTGCGGGAGCTTGCGAAGCAAAGCTCGGCGCAGTCACGGAAGGGGTTGGAGCTGGGGGAACTCCAAAGGCTTGCTGGTAGGCATCCTCAAGGTTGATGATTCCCTGAGCTTTTGACATGAATTCGGACAGGGTTTCTGCCCGTCTCCTTTGCATTTCCTCCCATAGCAGGGAGCCGACAGTAAGGCCCGATTGAAGGGCGATCAGCTTCATGTCATCGCTGACCTTGGTTTTTGCAGCAGCTTCCATCATTCTCTGAATGAAAGCTTTGAGGTTCTCAGTGGGTTGCTGCTTGATGTTGGTTAAGGAACCAACCTCCATGTCGTGGTCGCGGGCGGCAATAAACTGCCTCCTAAACGCGGACTGTAGCTCCTTCCAACTGTGGATTGATCCGGGAGCTAATCTTTTCCACCAGTCCTCCGCGGACTTGGTAAGGGTGAGTGAGAAGCACATGCATTTGGCGTCCTCACTGACGCGCGCCACTTGCATCATTTTATTGTATTTAGCTAGGTGGGTACGCGGGTCTGTCCTCCCATCATATAATTCTATGTGAGGCATTTTGAAGTTATCCGGGAGGGACGCTTCCGCGATCCTCCTAATACATGGTTCCGGGTCTTCCTCCTCAGAATCTGACAGGGCCCCACTTTGCTTCCGGACCAGCTTGGTCAAGGCAGCAATCTGTTCCTCGAGCCTCTTCGTATCACTTTCCGGGAGGTCACGTCCCCGGAGCTTGTCATTAATATGATTTCGGAGGTCATCTCCGCGAGGCCGGGCTTTTTCCCCTTTGGCCTTCTCATACTTGGCCTCCAACCTTCTTCTTAGATCCACCGTGGACCAGCTATCTTCGGAGTGCGAGTTCGCAGCCCGACCGTCCTGATTGACGGAATCACTGGGGCGGTTGTTCCTTCCCCTAGGCCTGGGTGCCTTAGCACCGGGCCCTTTAGGCACAGAGTGCCCCCTTGGGGCTGAAGGGCGTCTGGGCTTAGGAGCGCCAGAGACCTTCTGCGCGCGGGGGGGGGCAGTCGGCCTGGTGATTCACGCCTGTAGGAGGTGCAGGGGCGTCAGCGCGCACAGGCTCTCCAACTTTTTCTTTGCCCTTGTTAGGGGCGGCTTTGGATGGTCCAGCAGCGGCTGGATCCGGCATGGAGGCATCAGCACCACCTCGAACAGAGGTATCCTCGTCCGAGTCGCCTAGATCTCCGAACTTACTTTGGAGGCGTTCCATCATGCGTTGCATTCTTTCGGAGACGCGCTCCTGCTCAGCAAGCTTGGCCTTAGTGGCCACCAGTTCTTCGGCTACTTGGACCAGTTCTGGGTCCTTCTCATAGTAGCAGCCGTCCTTGTAATAACCGTCTTGGACATACTCTTCTTCGTCTTCTAAGTATGTTGTATCTTCGGTACTGACCTGATCCTGGCGGGATCTCGGGTCTTCACCTCGGTAGTCTAAGGGTTCGCTTTGCACCACATCTTCCATCACGGTATCGGGGTTGACCGTAGCATTTTTGTCAACAGCGGAATTTCGCGTAGTCACCATCTCTTTAGTACGAAGTGAATACAAAAAACGTACACAGAAAAAGAGCTGACTAACAACTTCCTACAGCTCTCAATGAAAGCACCAAAATGTTTACCGAGTTTTTCGGAAACGAATAACTAACAGAATAATAAAAAGATAAGAACTGTAGAAATACTGAAATGTAACTAAACAAACAGTGTTTTTACGTGGTTCAGGCGTTAACAAGCCCTAGTCCACGAGTCGATGTTATTATACTTGGAAAAGGTTACAATAAGATGGCTGGTGCATAAGAACTTCACACACTCCCAATGTTTCTCTCGGGTTCTCTTGAAGAAGATGAAGCTAGAGAGATTTTTGTAGAGTTTTTGCTAT
This sequence comes from Humulus lupulus, assembly GCF_963169125.1. Lineage (NCBI taxonomy): Eukaryota > Viridiplantae > Streptophyta > Magnoliopsida > Rosales > Cannabaceae > Humulus > Humulus lupulus. The sequence continues at coordinate 112,385,912 of NC_084800.1, read as the reverse complement.
GTGATCTCTCGGCCCCCCCCTTCTTGTAAAATAAAAGGGGCCTTTATAGCTAGGGTTTCGGATTAGGGTTTTTCTCCACATACATGAGTCTTAATTACACCAGCCATAAATAGGGGATACAATTACTGTAGTCGCATGGCTACAAGACTCTATGTGGGTATATTTACGTGAAAGTATGGGGAACACACAAAGTCAGCCGTCTTTTCCAAGTTGTCAGCGGAACAGTAGGCGAAAAGGTACCTTTAGGCGTGCTGGGATATGTGCGGCTTTGTCCTGACGGGCGTGTCAGGCGGGATCCTGTGTCAGACGGATATCATTCCAAATATGCCTTCTCCCGGACTCGACAGTTCGGTTTTGTTCTGTGCGAGGCACGGAACTGTTTCCGCGGAGACCACTTGAAGGGCCTCTCCTGGAAGGGGCCTCCCCGAGGGGTATCCTTCGGGAGTCCGGGAGAGTCAACGAGTTTCCGTGTTGTGCTTGCTTGGAAGAGTAATCCGGATATCAAACAGGGGAGGCGAAGCCTTTCTGTCCATCCGCGATCTCTGGTCACCTACCGTGAAAGACATCGATAATTCTGCTTCCCCGAAGTCATCAATCTAAACGCTATCCGGAAATCTGGATAACACAAACACATAGTGTAACATTCTTTGTTATCTAGGGCGTTACAATTTGTATAATGCATGATTTATGAGTGAGACCACATTAATATGTCGATATATTTAAGATGTGTGGCCCGAGGCAATCCTAGAGAGCAATTTGGCGTAAAAGTCACATTGGGGATAAATACCCGGCTCGGGGTGAGCCTAGGGGTATTTTAGTAATTTAGTACATTACTGGGGTTTACCGGGGATTGGGTATTTATTTGGTGATTATTTTGGCATGTCAGGATTCTAGGTATGATTTGAAGTGGGAATTGGTGGAAAATGATGATCCTGCCCTCGGAGGCGTCAAAGGACTAATGTTGAGGCTAGGGGTGTTTTAGTCTTTTCCCTAACTTTAGATAGACTTAGGCTATAGAAGCCTTTAGAAATCAGAACAAAACACACTCAGTCACCTCCTCTCTCTCTCTATTTCGATTCTCTCTCTCCCTCTCTCTCCCTTGAGGCACTTAGGGATTTTTGAATTTCTTGGAAGGGGATTGCTAGGGAATTGAGGGATTGGGCAATGACTTGGATTAGGAGGCAGCTTGGGGGTGGTAAATCACATTTGAGATAAGACATGTACTCTATTTTCTTGATGGAATCCTGTTATGATTTAAGTTTTGTTGAGGTTTAAACTTTAGTTTTTGACTTTGAGTTTTGGTAAGGATTTATTAAGTTTTTAGCGTTTCTCAGCTGTTTGAATTGGGTTATAATGACTTTGAGGCCTAGTTTTGGCCTTGGGACTCTGTTGGGGTAAGTTTTGGGAGTTTTGGCAAAGGAAAAAAATGTAGGAAAACCCCATAATTTCTTGGTTCGCGGGGTCGCCTTGTAGCTCATATGAACTCAGGGGCTAGGGCAATTCCCTAAATCGCCTTAGCGCAGCGATGCTGGGTGGGCTACGCCGCGACGCACATCTAAGGAAAATCAGCCAATTTGGGATTTTAAGAATGGGAACTCAAACTTAAAGGCTTGGGAAGGATTCTACTACCTGGTTTAGTAGAATTAGAGGTCCTCGAGGCTAGGAATTTATCTTGAAGCTTTTAAATAGTTTATTTCTAAATGGTTATCCGTTATTGTGTTGTGACTAGGTTATACCGTTAGGCTCAGGAGTAAGGATCTTGCTCGTGGTCGCTATATGCTATATGCTCGAGACTCAAGGTAAGAAAACTTTACCCTGGTTGTAATTGCGGCTCAGTCCCCTATTAATGAATATTACTATGACTGAACTTGTGATTATCTGGTTAGGCATGCTTGTATATGTTGCATTTGATTGTGTGTTATGAAATCTATATGTTTGATTGCATCTAATCTGAAAGCTCAGCCTTAGAGAGCAGGGGTTGGCAACAAGCATTCAGAATGCAGCTCCTAAGAGAGTCGGGATCAGCAATAAGATCTGAAAGCTCGGCCTAAGAGTGCCGGGCCTGAACACCACTTAAATAATTAGAAGTGTAGACCACACTTGTCTAACTCATTGACTGTTAAATTGGATTATGTGTTTGTTTGAGCAGACTGTTGCTGCTAAGCTTGATGTTTATATTTTGTTACTTATTGATTCTGTTAATTTAAGTTTTCTTGTCGAGCCTTGGCTCACGGGTGCATTGTGGTACAGGTACGGGCAAGGATAAGTTGGACCAGCCAGGAGTTGGAGAGCTTTAGGGGTGGTGTGTACATATGCCACCTACTCGACCGCCACAACCGAGATAGCTTTGGAGGAGCTAGGGTTGAACCCTGTTTTGCCGCTTAGGATGGCTAGTGTGTATTTTATTTGTCTTTTATCAGTATGTAACCACTTTTTGGAATCCCATGTATAAACTAAACACTTTTAATGAAAAATGATTACTTCGTTGACCGAAATTTTTAATACCTAACCTTGGTTTAGTATTTAATAACACATTTAAGTCCAAACGACTAACTTAGCGAGTTCAGCACCATTTTGAACACACAGTGTAATGCTCTTGGCTAACCAAGGCATTACACACATAGTCGTGAGTTCCATCCAAGGATAGTTAGTGTTGGTTGCTACCGGGTGAGGGTTAAGCCTAGGGCTTTTAATGAAGTTCAGTTGTGTGCAACAAGCATCTCTAAAGGTAGTAAAGATATTGTAAGAACTTCACCTATGTGAACTTAGAGGTGGTGGTGCCTCTCATGGGAGTTGGAGTTTCTCCTTGAAAAGTTCATAACATGGATGAGCACAAGGCCATGAAAAGTGCTAAGCGCAACAGTGGGAAAATGAATGGTCAAGTGAAGTACTCGGTTCAATCTCTAAGACACCAATGCCTTTGATAAGGCTTTGTAATACTTTCACTAAGGTAAATTTCAATTCCAAAGATACTTTATTTTTGCACCAAAATTGTTAAGCTAACAAGAGAGGATTATATTTAACTAAGTGGGAGAATTTTGAGATTGGTTAAATATAATGGTTAAGATGTTTACACGTTGAGGTGCAAAACACTTAATAGATTTTACTTAAGTTAAAGTGAAAACATGAGATTGTGTAGTAGGCATCTAAAAGTGACTTTTATGGGTCTAAAGTGATGAAATGAGGTATCTAAACATTACCTAAAAGTTTGGAGGTATTTGGAGACTTTTTGGGGTCACGCTCTGGGTGGTTTTGTACAGGCATCTGCATTACGTCGCCTATGAGATGTGTTGAAGGTAAGAACTCGTCAACTAAGTTAGATCAAGAACTTCGTGAGTTGTAAAAGAAGTAGATTTAAATCACATGAACTTCAAGCAAACATTCTTATGATTTCAAGAACACAAAATATAAATGCTAAAATTTTAGAATGAAAAATAGAGAGAATGTAGAGTGTCTATTTCCATTAACAATGAGTGGTTACAAAATTCTCCCAAAAAATTCCCCCTTTTCTCAGATGAAGGGAGGTCATATTTATAGTAGAGCACTAATGAGTCTTAGTACATTGTGGTCCCTGGGGACACGACCCTGCATGTGCAGTTTACAGGTGGTAGTGGTGCTAGGAGCATGGTCGTCGGTACTAGTACATGCCGAGAATTTGTTGGAGCACCTTAACTTCAGTACCTGGATGTACCTCCACCACTTGTTTAGTACGAGTGTCAGAGATTGGCTGATGGGGACCACATTAGGTACCTTACTCGTACGACCACTACTTGTCCAACATGGGTACCTAGTTCATACCATATGTTCTCCAGGCTTGCACATACCTGACCAAACGTACTACGTACTCATGCCTTGTCCTCCTTTGTCTTCCTTGGGTCATTTTGACCTTGTTGCCCATACCTCCTAACACTTGACAAGACTGAGGTATGGCTCCCTTTGTGGGAGTTTGTTGTGAACTAGTTACTGTGCTCAAGCATGATTGGTCAAACGAAGGATCCCCCATCAGTGGCATGAGGCTCAAGTAATGAGTAGTAGCCTCATCAACACAGTCGGTATCACTAAGAGAGGCAATACGGGTGTAAGGCATTTCAGCATGAGACACTTGGGCGTAAGGCATATGGGTGCAAGGACCTCCAGCGAGGCAGTGGTCTCGCGAGGCCCATGGACAAGGGGCACTCGGTCGTGAGGCGCTTGCGTCTTCAACGAGGTGGTGGCTTAGCGAGGCGCAAGGGTGCGCGACAGCTGGGTGCGAGACCTTCTGGTGTTCAGAGAGGCGGTGGCTTTGCAAGGCGCAAGGGTGCGTAGCACCTGGGTGAGGTGCAAGGGTGCACGACACCTGGGTGCGAGACCTTCTGGTGTTCAGCGAGGCGGTGGCTTCACGGAGCGCAAGGGTGTGCGGCACCTGAGCGAGGTGCAAGGGTGCGCGACACCTGGGCGCGAGACCTTTTGGTCTTCAACGAGGCAGTGGCTTCGCGAGGAGCAAGGGTGCGCGACACTTGGGCACAAGACCTTCAGGTGTTCAGCGAGGCAGTGGCCTTGTGAGGCACATGGACGCCCGATGGCGCCAAACTGTTGACGATGAGAACTCGTCAACGAAGTTAAGTTATAAAAAATCAAAGTATATTGCTTAAAAATGAAAAACTTCACGGATCTTATAAGAAACTTAGAAAATAGTTGCAGAAAGAAATGGAGAAAAGAACTTGTATTTATCATGGTATAAAGCTATAGTGTTTTTCCAACCCCCTTCTATGATGAAGTGAGGTTACCTTTATAGTGGGCACTAATGGCCCCTGATACATTGTGGTCCTAGGGGACCAGATCGTACACAAGTACATTGTTAGGGGAGTGGTATCAGGCGTAGTGGTGTCGACTTCTAGTACATGGTCAGAGTCTGTGGGAGCATCTCCACTATAGTACTCGATTGTGCCTCCACTACTTGCCTAGTACGAGTGTCAGAGATTGGCTGGTGAGGGCCACAACAGGTACCTCACTTGTATGACCCATACTTGTCTGGCGTGGGCTTTGTGTCCGTACTCTAATTCCTCTTGGTTTGTAAGTGCGCTTCGTACCTCTTCTGACTTCGCATCGAATCGCTGTGAGGATTTCCCTGTCCTTCCTTTAACACGTGTTAAAGAAGTCCTCGACTTTGCATCCTGTGAGACTCACAGGAAGAGAGGTGCCCCGTTGGTGGCGCTTATCTCAAGGAGAGAGATAAGGCCTCTTAAACGAGGCCTGCTTCGTATGTGATAAGACTTGACGCCCATGCATGAGTTTACGGTCTCACTTTGCGAGACCAATGCCCTGTCATCCCAATGAACGAGGCACAGGCGCGTGGGGTTGCGACACACAAGCCTGGGCGAGGTGTGCCCCACTGTACGAGACCCTTACTGCGGCAGTGGCCTAGATACGTGAGGGGGGCCGCGAGACCTGTGCGGCTGGTGCGCGAGGCGAGGCCACCATGAGAATCTCAACGCAACTAGTGCATGAGGCGAGGCCACCACAAGACCCTCGGCATGACTGGTGTGCGAGGGGAGGTCACCGTGAGAACCACAGCACGGTTGGTGCGTAAGGCAAGGCCACCACAAGACCTTCAGTGCAGCTGGTGCATGAGGCGAGGCCATGAGAGCCTCGACGTGGCTGGTGTGCGAGGCGAGGCCACCACGCGACCCTCAACATGGCTGGTATGCGAGGCGTGGTGACCACGCGACCCTCAGTGCAGTTGGTGCACGACGTGAGGCTGCGAGGCCCTGGACGCGACTGGTGCGTGAGGCGAGGGCATAAGGGCCTCGCGAGAAGACGACGGTGTGAGGCACCTTGGGGGCTGCAAGATGCTTGTCTCCTTGCAATAGTGACCCAGGTGTGTGAGGTGAGGGCATAAGGGCCTCGCGAGACGATGGTGGTGCGAGGCGTCTCACTGAGGCATGGACGCATGAGGGCCTCGTGTGGCACATCTCCTGGGCTCACGAGGCGCGGGACAGGGGTCCTGTGTGGCACACCTGCTGGGCACTCAAGGCACTAGGTTGAGATGTTGCATCGGTAATGGGGCTTCGCTTGGCAAGGCTTCCCGATATGCGCCTAGGGACGTAAGCACATGTATGTACTTAGGCGTTTATGGGATCTTAGCACGTGATTTGGATCTTTGACAAGTATGGAACTTTGAGCATCCACATCAGCCAATGCTGTGTAGTTAGCCTGGTCATCGTATGCTTGTATACGGAAGGAGTTGACTTTCATTTGTATTGGAAGAACAACCTCACACCCATAGGTGAAGGTGAAAGGCGTTTCTCCAGTAGTTGAATGGGGAGTGGTCCTGTAGGCCCAAAGCACATTGGGAAGTTCTTCGACCTAGGCTCCTTTCAACTTCTCCAATTTTGTTTTCAGGTTCCTTTTTAGGATCTTGTTGATGGCCTCCACTTGCCATTGGCTTGCGGGTGAACCACAGCGGAGAAACTCCTCTTGATCCCCCATTCTCTGCAATATTCGTCGAATAACCCTCCTACAAAATGGGTCCCATTGTTAGAGATTATCTTGTAGGGTACTCCATACCTACAAACGATAAATTTGTTGACAAAGGTGGTGATTTTCTTAGCCGTTATCTTGACTAGAGGCTCTGCTTCAACCCATTTAGTAAAGTAATCGACTGCTACAACCGCGTACTTCGCTCCTCCCCTTCCTGTTGGTAACGTGCCAACCAAGTCAATCCCCCACACAACAAAGGACCACAGACTGGTCATGCTGACCAGCTCATTTGGGGAATGTCTGGAGTAATTCACATGTCGTTGGCACTTGTCACATCTTCTCACGAAATTGCTTGCGTCCTTTTCCATGGTAGGCCAATAATACCCTTGTCGTATGGCCTTTTTTGCCATGGATTGCCCCCAGCATGATTTCCACACTCTCCTTCGTGTATCTATTGCAGAACCTTCAAAGCCTCCCCCTTGTCTATACACCGTAGGAGCAGGGTGGAGAAGCCTCTTTTATACAAAACTCCATCTACTAGGGTGTATTGGGCGGCTTTGTAAATTAGCTTACGGGCGTCTTTTTGTCCAAAGGCAACATTCCATCACTTAAGTACCTCGAGATGGGTGTCGACCATGACTCCTCAGGAGTATTGACCATGTGAACCTCCTCTTCTGCTATGCTTTGCCTGGAGAGGTATTCGACAGGGATGGACTCATGCGTGTCTTCATCTCGAGTAGAGGCGAGTTTTGCGAGAGCATCAACATTCGTGTTTTGCTCTCTTGGGATCTGTTCTATGGTGTATTTTTTGAACTGATCCAAATACCCTTTTACTTTGGCCAGGTATGCAGCCATTTTTGGGCCTCTAGCTTGATATTCGCCCTTCACATGAAATACTACTAACTGTGAGTCATTGAAGACATGCAAATTTGTTACCTTCAGCTCCCTGGCTAGTCGCAAGCTAGCCAGGAGTGCTTCATATTCTATTTCATTGTTGGAAGCTTCAAATCCGAATCTTAATGCACAATACATCTTATGTCCCTCAGGTCCCGTCATTACTATGCCAGTGCCAACTCCTCCTTCATTGGATGCCCCGTCCACATGGAGGCTCCATTCCTCAGGCTGCTTTTCCCCCCCGCACGTTAGTTCATTCTCTTTTATTTCTTCCTCCACATGGATTCAGTAGGCAATCTCGACTATAAAATCTGCAAGTACTTGCCCGTTGACCAAGGTCCTTGGGGTATAAATGATGTCAAACGGACTTAACTCAATTGACCATTTTAGAAACCTTCCTGAAGTCTCCAGTTTGTGCAAGACTTGACGAAAATGGGTGTTGGTGAACACTTCAATAGCATGAGCGTGAAAATAGGGCCTCATATTTCGTGAAGCAACTATCATGGCATATGCTAACTTTTCTATTTCTGGGTATTGGGTTTCTGCGTCTACCAACCGCTTACTGGCATAGTATACGAGCTGTTGATGCTTATTTTCTCCTTTGACTAGGGCAGCGCTTATAGCATGCTCTGACACTGCTAAGTACAGGTACAGTCTTTCCCTTTTTTCTGGCTCAGCCAAAATGGGTGGTTTTCCAAGGTGTTCCTTTAGCTTAGTGAAGGCTTCCTGACAATCTTCATCCTAAGTGAACTTTTTATTCCCTTTTAGGATGTTGAAGAAAGGGAGGCATTTGTTAGTGGATCTGGAGATGAACCTATTGAGAGCTGCTACTCTCCCTGTTAAGCATTGCACCTCCTTCTTATTTCGTGGTGGGATCATTTCCAATAGTGCCTTGATTTTTCCAGGATTGGCCTCAATACCTCGGGAATTCACCATAAAACCAAGGAACTTCCCTGACGAAACTCCAAAGGTGCACTTGAGCAGGTTTAGCTTCATTCTTGATTTGTAGAGGGTGTCAAACATCTCACTGAGGTCACTTGTGAGCTCTTCTTCCCTCCTTGTCTTTACCAACATATCATCTACATATACTTTCATATTTCTTCCTATCTGATTTGCAAACATTCTGTTTACCAACCTTTGATAAGTAGCACCTGCATTCTTTAACAAAAAAGGCATCACCTTGTAGCAATAAAGCCCCTTGTCTATTTTAAATGAAGTGTGGTGCTCATCGACTAGGTTCATGGGTATTTGATTGTACTCAGAATATGCATCCATGAAGCTAAGTAGCTCGTGCCCAGCTGTGGCGTCTACTAACTGATCTATCCTAGGAAGCGGGAAGCTGTCTTTAGGGCAGGCTTTATTGAGGTTAGTAAAATCCACGCAAGTCCTCCACTTTCCATTGGGCTTCGAGACTAAAACTGGGTTGGATACCCATACTGGGTAGAATGCTTCTCGGATAAACCCATTTGCCTTCAACTTGTCAACTTCTTCTTTCAGGGCCGCGTAACTTTCTCGATCTAGTGCCCTCATTTTCTGCCTCACAACTCTTGCTTTTGGGTCGATGTTCAAGTGATGGCACATGATTGATGGGTCTATCCCCACCATGTCCTCGTGATTCCAGGCGAATACATCAAGGTTAACTTTTAGAAATTCTACCAGCTTTACCTTCATGATATCTGGAAGGTTTCTCCCTACCTTCAACTTCCTCAACGGCTCATTCATAACTGTGACCTCTTCCAACTCCTCTACTGGCTCGGCCCAGGGTTCCTCCACGACCCGCGGGTCCAATTCGTGTGGGTTTGTGCTTCCATGTACTACCATTACCATAGGCATTGACGGTTTTATGGATGTGGAAGGGATGTGTTATAACATTCCCTCGCTTCCTTCTGCTCCCCATTCATGCTCACTATCCCCCCAAGAGTCAGGAATTTTATGGCCAAGTGATATACTGAGGTTATCGCCTTCAATTCTCTTAGGGGTCTTCCTAATACCACATTGAAGGCCGAGGCGTAGACTACCACGATGAAGTTTGCCATTATGGTGGTTTGTCTGGGTTATTCTCCCATGGTGAGAGCTAACTCAATTGCACCTATGGGCTGTATCGAATCTCCTGTAAATCCATACAGGGAGGTATTGCAGGGCTTTAGGTGCCTGATGTTCAATCCCATCTTCTCTAAAGCTGGGCGATACAGGATGTGTACAGAGCTTCCATTGTCCACTAGGACCCGATGCACCATCATGTTAGCAAGATGTACAGTCAACCAAGGGATCATTGTGAGGGAAATTCACACCCTGTGCATCTTCTTCGATGAAGGTTATCGAGTCGTTCTCCCCCTTAAAACTCTTTGGGGGGTGTTGCTCCAAACTTAAGATAAATGGAGGTGGACTTCACCTGGCTTCCCTGGCATTCTTGTCTCGCCCCTTCCTTGATTCACCTCCGAACCCTGGCCCTCCAAAGATGGTCCTAACTTCTCCTTGCACCTCTGGGGCTACATCTTGTGCCCGTGGTGAGGGTACTCCTTCCGGTCTTTAGTTTTCTTTGCGGACAGATATACCCAAGTGTCCCCTGCGTATAAGCTCTTCGATTTCTATCTTAAAATTAGAGCATTCTGCGGTGGTGTGGCCAATGTCTTTATGATACTGACAATATTTATTGGGGTCTCTTTTTTATTAGCCTTTTTTCATTGGCGGGGGCCTCCTGAAAAGGAACTGATTTTCATTTGTGACGAAGATATGCTCCTTAGCGTGCGTTAGGTCGGTGTAAAAGGTGTAGGGGGCCTGTTTGTGTTTATCAATGCGTTGGGGCTTCCAAGGCCAATCATCACTCAACCCTTTGTAGACCCTCTTTTTCTTTGCGCTACTTAGGCCTTCCCAGATTGAGGGTTTTTGAGGGGACCTATTTTTTCTGGCTGTAAGGCTCTCGTGACCATCTTTGACACAGATATATTTCTGTTCCCGTTCATAGAAATCATCTAAGTCAGTGACCTCCCTCTTAAGCATGTTATCCCACAGCTTACTACCCGGGTGTACTCCGGCCGTAATGACCATTTTTAATTCTCCACGGGTCAAGCTTCCTACTTTGGATGCCTCCATATTACACCTGTGGATATAGCTCTTTAGACTATCATTTTCTCCTTGTTTCACGTTAGTGAGGCTAGTGTCTGGCATAGTGTAATCACGCATGGCATGATGTTGTTGGAGAAATTCATCAGAAAATTGTTGCCAAGACTAGATGTACCCTGGCCGGAGTCTTTTGAACCATTTGTACGTAGGTCCCTTTAACGTGACAACAAAGCAGTGGCATCTAGCCCTGCTATTAATTCCTCTTAATTTCATCAGGTCGTTGAATGCGTCCATATGGTATTTGGGATCTGTATTTCCTTCATAAGGGGTCATGTGAGGCTATTTGAAGTTGGTTGGGAGCCGAACAGTTTTGATCTCCCTAATGAAGGGTGATTCGTAATCGAACTCATCGTCAACAGCTTGCCCTCCAGACACGGTGATTATCTTGTTTCGGAGGCTCCGCATTTCGGTGTCTAGGTCTTGTCTCCTTTTGCTTAAGTAGTCTCTCAAGTTGGATGGGTTAGCCTTTCCTTTCCTTTTGTCTTCCTGGGGAGCAATAGGAGGTGTAGTCCTCTCATTCATTCTTTTCTTGTTGAGTTATTCCCTTAAGTTTGAGGGTGTTTCCTTTGAAGTGACTTCGACTTCGTTATGAGGGTTAGCATTGTTCTTCTGCCCTGGCCTCTAGGGCTACTTCGCCTGTCCGGGATGTTCATGCTGCTTTGTCTGAAGGATATTACTATTGGAGAGTCGAGTCCTCCCATCGTCCACAAGGACTGTGGTTTCTCCACTCTCTTGGCCTTTCTCTTTTCGCACATGCCGAGAGTTTGTTGGAGCACCTCAACTTCAGTACCTGGATGTACCTCCACCACTTGTTTTGTATGTGTAATGCCCTGGATAGCCAAGACCGTTACACTATGTGTTTATAAAGTGCTAGACTTGCTAATCAAGTCAATCAATTGAAAGCGTGTCATCGAAACTACAAAATAACTAGGGTTTAAAATGTTTTGGTCTCAAAAGCCACATTTTCATTAAGAAACATTATTTATTTACACGGGATCCCAAAATATCAGTTTAAAGGCCATTTACAAAAGTTACAAGGTTCAGATACAATGACCAGCCATACTAAGGCAAAACAAGCAGTTAGGTAACCCCTGTCCTGGTCCACTCCTCGACCATGGCAGTCAAACAGCTGGCTATGTACATTCCACCTCGGAGCTCTCCACCTCAGGCTTGGTCCAGCTTGCCCTTGCCTTTACCTGCACCACATAGCACCCGTGAGCCAAGGCCCAACAAGAAAACACAACAACAACAGAGCATAAACAATTAGCAGACAAGTCAACATCTCACATTGCATCACATAAACTCGGCCTTATCATCAATCATATAATCAAGTATTCCACATACTAGGCATATCAATTCATAACATGTACAGTTCACAAATGATAACTAGGGCTAGCGCCCTCAAGCTGCTCCCTCCGTTATCCCGTTGTCCTTGGCTACCAGTGGCCAATCCACGCCCTGTGCGCTAATATCATGTACGACACTCTTAGATCGCTTTTACATGTCCCATGGTGTAATACCAACATTGACACGATACAATTCTCGGGAGCACTTATTCCCATCACAATCATACAACCGAGTGCAGTTTTCTTACCTTTCAGTTCACTAGCTTCCGATGCCCCAAAGCCGCGAGCACGGTCCTCTACCCCGAGCCTCTCCAAAGACCTAGTCACAACACAAAGGAAACATCCTTTGTCACTAACCAATCCAAAACTACCTCCCGGAACCAATCCCATACTCTCGGAATCCCCCAAATCCCTAAAACAATGCACCGAAGACATCCCCCGAACCCCCGGAGCAAAGGCTCAAAATTGCAAAATCCCATGCTTTGAAATTGGCCTAGCGCCGCAACGCTGCCCTATAGGGCCGCGGCGCCCAGTAAGTCAGAGAGCTTGCTCTGCCCAGAATCAGCCTTGCGCCGTGGCACCCAAGAATAGGGCCGTGGTGCTCCTTCGCGAGCCCAGAAATCTGGGTTTTTCCCTGCGTTTTTCTCGAACTCAAACCACTCCAAATCATTCCAAACTCATACCTAAGCCCCAAAACCAATTCAAAACCCCAAATAGACCATTCAACAACCTATAAACATCATAATCTAGCTCAATTACACAACCACTCCCAGAATTCATACTTAAGTTTCAGATTCAAGCACTTAAACCAAAACTTGAGAAAAGTACAAACCAGACCTCTAGATTCTTAAACCATAACAGCTATGAGATTTCAAACATGTTTAATACCTTACCTCAATTAGAAATTCAACTTGAGCTTCCTCCAATCCAAGCTTTAAACTGAATTCCCCCTTGACAAACCAGCTGAATTCCCATGCAAAACAAGCCATGGCTATCTTTCAATTCCTTCCAAAATCAAATTCAGAACTTAGGAAAATAGGGACTAAATCCTTACCTCAGTATAGACCTTGATCTTTGTTTGATTCCACACCCTTAAGCCCTTTACTAGCCTCAAAGAACATAACTCAACTCCTCTTCCACTTTGCCTTCTAGGTTCTTAATTCTCCCTTTTTCCTTCTTGATTTCTCTAGCCTTCCAAACCTTAATTTCAGTTACACTTAGCATAAAAGAATCGTGTATATCCATTTCCCTCAGCCAAAGCCATCTAAACCACTACCAAAAGGCCACCTTATCCCTCCACTAATATCCCTTCCTAACTAAACCTCAAGGGCACTCTTGTCCTTTTACTTACATTACAATTCTACCATTTCTCCAACAAACCTGTTACTCTCTATGGTTACTAACAGTTACATAAATTACCAAATTACCAGTTACCATTATCTCTCAAGATCTAAATTACAAAATCCCCAAAATACCCCTAGACTCCTCCCGAGCCAGGTATAAATTCCCGTTGTGACTTTGAGTTATCTAGCTCTCTAGGACCGTCTCGGCACGTGCATCACATTGATATCACCACACCCACGTGGTACAAATCACATAACATAATACACATAGTCATGCATCTCAAATAGTCAAATAACATGCTTTAAATCATAATCATGCATCTTAATCATTAAATTCACACATACTTCCCATTATGCCCTCCAGGCACACTAATCAAGGCCCTTAAGCCTTATTAGCAAATTTGGGTCGTTACAGTATGAGTGTTAGAGATTGACTGATGGGGACCACATTAGGTACCTTACTCGTACGACCACTACTTGTCCAACATGGGTACCTAGTTTGTACCATGTGTTCTCCAGGCTTGCACGTACCTTACCAAATGTACTACGTACTCATGCCTTGTCCTCATTTGTCTTCCTTGGGTCATTTTGGCCTTCTTGCCCATACCTCCTAACACTTGACAAGGCTGAGGTATGGCTCCCCTTATGGGAGTTTTTTGTGAACAAATTACTGTGCTCAAGCATGATTGGTCAAACGAAGGATCTCTCACCAGTGGCATGAGGCTCAAGTAATGAGTCGAAGCCTCATCAACACAGTCAGTATCACTAAGTGAGGCAATACGGGTGCAAGGAAGTTCAGCTTGAGACGCTTGGGCGTAAGGCGTATGGGGGCGAGGACCTCCAGCGAGGCAGTGGTCTCACGAGGCCCATGGACGAGGGGCACTCGGTCGTGAGGTGCTTGCGTCTTCAGTGAGGTGGTGGCTTTGCGAGGTGCAAGGGTGCGCGGCAGCTGGGCGCGAGACCATCTGGTGTTCAGTGAGGCAGCAGCTTCGCGTGGTGCAAGGGTTCACAGCACCTGGGCGAGATGCAAGGGTGCGCAACATCTGGGTGCGAGACCTTTTGGTGTTCAGCAAGGCGGTGGCTTCGTGAGGCGCAAGGGTGCATGACACTTGGGCGTGAGACCTTCTGGTGTTCAACGAGGTGGTGGCATTACAAGGCGCAAGGGTGCGCGGTACCCTGGCGAGGCACAAGGGTGTATGGCACCTGGGCAAGGCGCAAGCGTGCGCGGCACCTGGGCGCGAGACCTTCGGGTGCTCAACATGGTGGTGGCCTCGCGAGGCACATGGACGCCAGACACATGGGCGCGAGGCGGGGGCCTCGCAAGGCCCAGGGGCACGAGACACACAAGGGTGTTGTGAGCCTTCGAATCTTCAGTAAGGCAGAGACTTGCGGGGCACTTGGGAGTGTTGGCTAGAATGTGGTCTCGTGAGACCTATAGGCCTGAGCCTTATATAATGACTAAGTGACCCTTAGCCATGTATTTCAACCAGGGATCAGAGATTTTTTCCTTGGTAGATTTTTGGCATCCACAAAAGGCGATACATCGCGTAAAATTTCCTGGGAGACAAAACATCCAGCAGGTTTTTCGCCTACTGGATGGCGATGAATCGCATGGGTGCAAGCGATGCATCTCCACCTAGCAGGCAACACATCGCTTGGGCGGTCCGTAGGGTACCGTACAATTACATAACTTAGCTCCAAATGATGTGATTAAAAGCTCTAATCCTATTGGTTAGACTTACGATGCCTAAGCTATAATAAAGGTTATTATAGTTGAAAAGTCTTAAGCACAATTTTCAACTCTCTCTCTCTCTAACCTCTCTCTCTCTCTCTCTGGCTTTCAAAGACAATAAGTTTTCTCCAAGAAACTCATCAAGTATTGCTTTACTTGCATGAGTTTCAAGGCTTGTTAAATCCCAAATCTCATTCTACTTGGTTGAAGCGTTAAGAAATAAGGGAAGGCTTGGAATAGAGATTTTGGATAACTACATTCTTATTTTGGAAGATTCAAGTTGCTCAATCCAAAGGTTGTCTCTCTCTAACCCTAATCTCGTACTTTGTAATTCTATTGTATTTATGTTGTTAGTATTGATGATTAAATGTTTCTAAGTTCATCTTATAATCATTTAATCACTTATTCCTTTACAATCAAGATTTGCATTCATACCATGAACATGATTATTTAATTATCAAGATTTGCATTCATACGTTAAATAAGGTTCTTGATTAGCATCTAGAGTTTGCAATATTGGATCATTCCTATTATGCATTGTTGAATAAGAAAGTGTAAAACCATAAATTACCAACCACAAGAACCATACATTTTTCTTTATTGATTAATCTTCAAGGTTACAATCAATAAGATATTTACAAAAATGAGTTCTTGAACTTAAAGTCTAAACAATATAGCAACTTGACTAAACTCTTTGAGAGAAAACTGAGTACTAAAATATAAGCTTGAGAGAAGTCTATCTCCAAATGTCTAAGCCTGAGTAATTTACAGTGTGCACCTAAAACAACCCCTTCAACCATATTAACCAGCTTTTAAACCAATGAACCAATAAGAACTTGCCAACTGTGCATGTAGTCTCAATCACTCACAAAAATTTCTACCTTAATTGAACTACTTGAATTGCTGATAATCTTAAAGGCATAATTCTTGTAACAATTCCCATGGAAAATGCCTCAAAGCTTAAGGCTGCTCAACATGCTTCAATGTGCATCAGATTTAGGCAGTGCCTAAATTTTGCTTGTGTCACCACCTTAGTGAGAATATCTGTAGAATTGTCTTTGGTACCAACTTCTTTACTTGAACCTCTTTACTTACAATAATATCTCTAATAAAATGAAGCTTGATGTCAATGTGCTTTGATCTCTCATGGAACATTGGATTTCATGAGATACAGTGCACTTTGATTGTCACAGTTAATTGAGATCTCATATGAGTTCAACCCCAATTCTTTTGTGAATCCCTTGAGTCAAATAGCTTCCTTGAATGCCTCAATATCTGCCATATATTATGCTTCTGTAGAGAATAGGGGTACTACATTTTGTAGGTTGGATTCAACTGCCAAGTGTTGTGAAAATATACCATATTGTAGACTTCCCTGCATAATTTGAATCAACAAATCCAGCAACTTCCTCTTGTATGTGTGCCTCTTTTCCATATATAAAGACCCTTTAACATACCTCAAAATCCACTTAAGAGCAACTCAATGTTCTTCACCTGGATCAGCCATAAATATGCTCACCACACTCATAACTTAAGCAAGATCTAGTCTAGTGAACACCACAGCATACATAAGGCTACCACCACACCTAGCATAAGGTACCTTACTCATATGCCTTATTTCTTCATCCGTTGTAAGAGCTTGTGACTAAGATTGTTAGGAAACTTATACAGGATCTTTATTTATTTTCATGTATATCTAATATTAATAAAACTTAATACGAGATAGCCTAAAACATGTTTCTAAAATTGAATTCAAAGAGAAACAAAGAATAGAATACTTACAGTACACGCAACGGAATGAAAGAGTCCTTCCTTCAGTTTCTCTAACTCTTGTATCCTCTCTGTCGCAGAGTATTATCAAGAAACTGAACCGATCGATCTTCTATTTTCTTCACCATCTTCCAATGTATCCTTAGAATCACCTAGACTAGTGTGGGAAATTCTCAACACATGAGATAGATATAGAGAGAAGAAGAGAAAATAACAAAGAGGCTTAGAAAAGGACTTGTGTTTAGAGAGAATCTAAAACTATTAGAAAACCAGTGATTAAACTTCTCTGTCGTCTCATAAATCTGAACTTGTGACTTCTCTCTAAGCACTCCTTTTATAGACTCAATCATGCCATTTAATTTAATTAAAAAATCAATAAAATAATAGCCATTTTGAAGCCTTAGGTCGAAATTATCATGGGCTTTAGGCCCGTGAAATTTCTCATTTGATTATAAGCTCATTGGACTTAAAATCAAGGCCTGTATTATTTTCTATTGATTTAATTAATTAAATAATTATTTTAATCCTTTATCAAATTAATTATTTATAATTTGAACCTTGATTTAAACTTTTTTATTAATTTAGATACCAATTTATCTTAATTAATAAATCTGTCATAATTTCTATTTTCTTCTCAAAATTATACAACTCTGTGAAACTATCCAAAATTGACCTGGTCAACTTTGATAATTCTAATTGATAATTAAATCAATTAATTGAGACTATCTAAATGATTTTATCCAAGGTACAATGGGGACCATGGGCCTATGAAATCAAGCTCCAATAAGTTATTATAAATCTAACAAATAAATTTACTAACTTATTAATTCCTCGTGACTCCATTATAGACTCGGAATTGCACTCTTGAATTCATAGAACGCTCTATAACAAATATAGATACGCTATTAATTATCCATTGTTACAACCATAACTGTCACTCAATCCTCTATAGATGGTCTACAATGAGATGGGACTAAAATACCGTTTTACCCCTCATTGTATTTTATCCTTAAAACACTTAGTTCCTTGTAAATGATATTTCAGTAAACTAATTTAATTACTGAAATGAGATCTCTATCATTTAACACCTTGAACCAAACTAAAAGGAAACCATCGTTTCTCTTCTTCATCAGAAGTTATAGATGTTCATATCTATGATTAACAATCCCACTCAATTATACTACCGAGTTCCCAAGATGTAAGTATGGGCTAGCCCGTAGGGTAAGCTGGTAACGAACAAGTCAAAGAACTCAAATAACACAATCAGTTAGAATACTAACCACTTAGAATTGAGATTGAATTGACATATGGTCAACTATATGATATGACTAGAATAGATAATAACGATATGTTTACTTATCCTATCAACTATCAATATCAATCCAGTCTGATGTAACAAATACATCTGATCTTATCTACTTTGCTAATGTTCTGGAAAGAACATAACACTACAATGTGTAAGTAGATCATATCCTAGATTAGCAAGTCAGTGTAAATCCTGTGCACTGACTAATCTTAGGACTAACTTAGTTTGAACATATAATCATATTTATATTCCACTGTGATTACGTCACTATAAATACGATTAGCTATATGCTCGGGATTTAATAGAAGTTTATATTAAACAAATAATCATGAAAATAAAACATGTGAGCAAAGTGATTGACCAAATCAAAAAATGATTTATATTCTTTTATTGATAATAAATGAGATTACAAAGAATTCGGGTTTTAATTAGGGCATAAAACCTCAACAGAGATAACTTGAAGTGAGGAGCTAGAGGTGTTGAAACAGGCTTAGCATTTTCCATGCCAAATCTTTCCAAAACATTCTTCAAGTACCTTTGCTGAGATAGCTTAATAATACTAGGTCTATCCCTTTGTATTTCAATGCCAAGAATTCGACTTGAAGCCCCCATATCCTTCATTTTGAACTCACTATGAAGATAGCCTTTAAATTGGTCAATTGCTTCTCCATTCTTCAAATAATCAGAATATCATCAACATATAGCAATAGACAATTTTGATCACTATAATACACACATGGGTCATAATTGCTTCTAGTGAACTTATTCTTAGAGATAAACTCATGAAATCTCAAATTCAATTGTCCAGGAGCTTGCTTTAATTCATAAAGTGATTTCTGAAGAAGGCAAACCTGATATGGATCTTTACTTTCAAAACTTTCTTCCGGCACATGTAGATTTCCTCTTCTAATTTCCCATGGAAATATGTAGTTCTTACATCCATTTGATCTACTTCAAGGTCATATTTGGCAGCTTTGGCTAATACAACTTTGATTGAAGTATGCTTAATAACTAGAGCAAAAATGTCGTTGAAGTCATTCCCCTATTTTTGTGTGAAGCCATTTGCATCTAGCCTAGCTTTGAATTTTGGTTCCTCAACCCCTGCTATACCATCTTTCTTGTTGTAAATCGATCTGCAACCTACTACATTCGGTATGGCAGGTCAGTTTACTAATTTCCAGGATTGGTTTTTCTTAAGAGAGAATTCATCTCCTCATACATTGCTTGTATTCACAACTCACATGATAGTTTATTGATAGCTACTTGGTTAAGAATTTATTTGTTCAGCTATTGTAAACGCCAGGCTATCATATCCGCATAGCCATATCTCTCTGGTGCTTTAATTTCCCTTCTTTCTCTATCCCAAGCTATGTGATAGTTTCCCAAGTCACTAGAATTGCCATCTTCTTGATTCTGAACATCTTTACTTTCTGCACTTTATTCCACCTCAATCTGCACACCTTTGTTTTTTTGAACTGTCACATGCTGAACCTTTGTCTTTATGGCCATTTCATCTTTTTTTAACACCACATCTCTACTAATGAAGTAATTTTTGCAACCTTCTTCGAGACACCATAACTTGTACCCTTTAACACCATTTGGATACCCCAAGAACATGCACTTTTATGGCCATTGGTTGAAGCTTGTCTTGTTTAACGTGAGAATAAGATGTGCATCAAAACACCCTTAGGTGATTATAACTTGGTATTTCTCCTATCCATACCCCTTGTAGTGTCGTAAAGTTCAATATTGTGGAATGGCATCTATTTATGAGACGGAAAGCTGTAGTGACAGCTTTTCCCCAAAAATTTATCTCAAGACCAGCTCAATTAAGCATACATCTCACTCTCTCAAGTAGAGCCTTGTTCATTCTCTCAGCCAAACCATTTTGCTGAGGTGTTCTTCTAAGTGATAAGTGCCTTCTTATCCCTTCTTCATTTCAGAACTTGTAATTCCCATTTCTTGATTCTTTCTTTACAGGTCTTCCTCTAACAAACAACCCTTCAATGTCATTTTTAACAACTTACTTCTTCTTAATTTCTTTTGAGTTCATGGTTGACTTTACTTCAAACATGATTAGAGTATCTTTACCATAGAGAATAGTATCAAAAAAGTGTTCATAACTCTTGGGAAGAGAACTAAGAAGAAGAATACCTTGATCCTCTTATTCTATCTTAACACTGATGTTGCACAGATCCAAGATTATATTGTTAAACTCATCAAGATGCTTTCGAAGCTTTTTTTTTCATCCATCTTCAATGTGTACAACTTTTTCTTGACATGTAACTTGTTTTTAATGGAATTGTTGAGATAAATCGATCCAAGTTTGTTCCATAACTCAACATCACTCTCCTCTGTCGAAACTTCTCTCAAAACTTCATCACCAAGGCTGAGCAAGATAGCATTATGAGCTTTGATTTGAATCTCTGACTATTTATTCTTGTCATCTCCAAGTTCAACAAACACTTTACTATCAATGGCTTCTAAAATTCCTTTTTGTACTAACAAAGCCTTCATTTTAATCTTCCAAACTTTGAAATCATTTTCCATAGTAAACCTGTCCACTTCAAGTTTGGTTAATGCCATTCTTGAAGCTCTAAGAAAAATTCTTGATTCTCCCGAACCTGTGCTTCTGATATCAATTGTTGTGATTAGTTCAATCACACAAAACAATAGATCTAACCGGACGAAATCAATAAAACCATAATTGAAACCGAAATAGAAATATTGAAATTAAAACTTAGCTGTAATGTAAATGAAGAAAAACACAAGATTACATGATTCAACACTCAATGAGATTGTCTAAACATGAGCACCACGCAATGTCTAAACAAGAGCACCACGCCATGTCTAAACAAACTAGAGACTTGAATAAACTCTTTGAGAGAAAACTGAGTACTGAAATCTAAACTTGAGAGAAGTCTATCTCCAAATGTCTAAGGCTGAGTAATTTATAGTGTGCACCCAAAACAACCCCTTCAACCCGCTTAACTGACCCTTAAACCAATGAACCAATAAGAACTTGCCAACTATACAAATAATCTCAATCACTTACAATAGAACCCAAACTACAAAGTAAAAAATAACACAAATTATGGTATAGTGTTCATCTTTTTTTAAATCAGATATGTTAAAAATAATAAACACAAATATGTGTTTTAATCTTAATTTGTTTTAGGTAGAAATTAAATGAATTATATTTTAAGTTTTAGAATTTAATTTAGATTATTAATTAAATTATTCAAATTTTAATTTTTTTTTTTGAACAAAAGGAAACTTCATTCAAAAACCAACCAAGATACAAAACAAAGCAAGAAGCAACTGCTTCAAGCAGCCACACCACAGCCTGCAACAGCAGCAGCTGCACTCAAAACAACACTACCAACCCTCTACAACATTGAGAATATAATTGTCCCTTTTACTCAGCTGATGAAGACTCAGACCCAATACTCTATATTTGACAATCTTCCTAATTTCCAAGCTAAGACTACTAGCTGAAAAACAAACAGAGTCAAAAATACACTTGTTTCAATTTTTCCAAATAAAATACAATGTAGCAGCAAAAACAGCATTAATAACTTGCTTCTTCAGATAATTGATAGATGTCATACACCATTGCTGAAGCTCCGAATAGGACTTCGGCCATTGAAACATTCCCAGCCAGCAACTAACCTCCCCAAATAACTTCCTAGTGAAGATGCATTCCAGGAATAAGTGGCTGTGAGATTCATTTATTGAAGCACACACAGGACAGATAGCAGATTGGATGGGCATTATGCGACTCAGCTGATCTCAGGTGAGCAGTTGGCTGTTAAGAATCTGCCAATAAATGAATCTATGCTTGGGCACTAGTAGCTTATTCCACACAGTTCCAGCATATAAAACTTTCTGGGCAGAAACAAGAGAAGTGTAGAAAAGTTTGACACGAAAATTACCTCCCTTTTCAGCTTGCTTCAACGTAGTTGCATCAATTACCTGACTAAGCCTCAGAAGCTTCTTAAAGTACCAGCTCATATCATGCTTAATAGGAACATTCCACATAGATTAATCCTTAAGATAGACAGAGTTAATCCATCTAACCCAAAGGCAGTCCTATTTGTTAGAGATCGCCCATAAACACTTCTCCATCAGAGCCATATTCCATTTCTTACCTTCGCGAAATCCAATACCACCCAGCTTCTTAGGGAGACAAACTTTCTCCCAAGAGGGGATATGAAGTTTGCTCCTGTTTCCATTGGCACCCCAGAGGAAGTCACGACAACTTTTGTCTATGGCTGCTGTGATTTTAAAAGGCAGAATGAATATGCTCATCTAAAAATTTCTGATACCAAGCAATACTGAGTGAATTAGTTGAGCACGCCCAGCAAAAGACAGATTCCTACTCGCCCAACAATTGAGATTTTTATTCAGCTTGTCCAAAATCACCCCACAATCTGAAGCTTTCCACTTAGTAGGACAAAGGTGAACTCCCAAGTATTTCAAAGGAAAAGATCCTTCCTCCATTTGCATCAACTCAAGAATCTTCCCTTTATTGTCTTCTTTAACTCCTCCAAAGAATATATGAGATTTGGATTTGTTCGCAGAGAGGCCTGTAGAAGAACAGAATTTCTTGAAAGCTTCTTGAATATAAGTCACTGAACTGATATTTCCTTTACAGAATATTATCAAGTCATCTGCAAAACAAAGGTTAGTCAACCCAAGCTTCTTACACAAAGGATGAAAACCAAACCCTTTTTTACCAGAACTATGAGCCAATAATCTTGTTAGATACTCCATTATCAATACAAACAAAAGGGGAGATATGGGGTCTCCTTGACGTAGGCCTTTTTCCCCTTTGAAAGAGCCCTGAATCCTTCCATTCATGAGGAGATTATATCTCGTTCCTTTTAAACACACCAGAATCCAATCTATAAATCTGGAGGGAAAACAAAGATGCTTAAGCAGCTCCTCCACAAAGAGCCAATCAACAGTATCATATGCTTTGCTAAGATCAATCTTCATTAAACACCTTGCTGAAATATGCTTCCTAGTATAACCTTTAAGGAGATCCTAGAAGATCATAATATTGTGAGCAAGAGTTCTATTCTTTATGAAGGCTCCTTGGTTGCTATGAACAAGGAAGGGAAGAACTTCCGACAGCCTAGAACAGAGCATCTTCGAAATACACTTATAAAGTGTATTACAGCAGGCAATTGGTCTGCAATCACTAGCTGATTTCGGGTCAGTCACCTTAGGAATGAGAGAGATCACTGTTTCATTCAGCGATTGAGGCAAAGCACCATCCTGGAAGAATTCTAACACAGACCGAGTAATATCTTCTCCAATGTTCTCCCATAATCCCTTGTAAAAACCTGAACCGAATCCATCTAACCTAGGGCTTTTAGAAGAATGGATGCTGAAAAGAGCCTTCTTGACATCACTCTTACTAAAAGGCCTTAATAACCTGACTTGCTGCTCCAAAGACAGCCTTCTACCCTGGTTCAAACAGGTTAAATCAATTCCCTCAGTGACCGAACTACTACTCCCCATAAACTTCCTGAAATGAGTGAGAAAGTGCTCCACTACTGTCGAATAATCATCCTCAACTTTATCACCAACACAGAAAGAAGTTATCCTATTTTCCAACCTTCTTTTCCTCATAATAGCATGGAAGTATCTAGAGTTTTCATCACTGAAATTGACCCACTTAATTTTACTTTGCTGCTTGAGATAACTAGAGTACCTGTTCAGCATTACAGAAAATTTTTCCTGCTTCTGAGTAACAGCATGCTGAAGCGAAATATCAGAGGGGTTAGAAGCCAAAGCTTCCTGAGCTATAATAAAATCCTCCTTGGCCGACTTATAATCCAAGACAACATCTCCCACCACTTCCCTACTAAATCTTTTCAAAACATGTTTAACCCGAAGAAGCTTCTGAACAATCTTAGATAAACCACCTCCCGAACCTGAAGAAGAATTCCAGCTGTTCATTACTGTCTCCTTGTAACTTCTATAGGACAGCCAGTGATTACAATATCTTAAGGGTTTGAACCCCACCTTATTCAACTCTTGGCTTTTAATCACACAGTAGCTATGGTCTGAAACATAGTCCCATTTGAAGCAAGCTTCAGATTTAGGGAAAGTGTCCAGCCAATAGTCATTGATAAAAACTCGATCTAGCTTAGAAAAAATTCGATCTCCAACTTCATGCTTATTAGACCAGGTAAAGTGCGCCCCAGAGCACTTGAATTCATCTACTTGGCCTAAAGCCAACCAGTTTTGAGCATCAGAGAGATCTTTAGCTACAATTTGTCTCCCACCATTCCTATCATGAAAACTAAAAATAGCATTAAAATCCCCAAAAATTATCCAAGGATGTTTCAAATGACCAATACTAGCCAACTTATCCCATAGCTGTTTCCTTTCCCCCATAGAATTACATCCATAAACAACTATGGCAAAGAAAACCTCCTGCTGGCCACAAACTTTAACCCTACAGTGAACTAATTGAGAGTCCTCGAGTAATACATCAACCTTCACAAAATTAGCTTGCCAAAAAACCAAAATCCTACCAGCTGTGATAGAACTAGAAAAATAATCCCAGTTATGGAAGTTATTCATAAAAACCTCCTGAACCTTCTCATGTTTCACCTTGGTCTCAAAAAGAGCTTCAAAACCAACTTTATTCTCTTTACATACATCAAGAATAGCTTTTTGCTTTTCTTTTTTATTCATCCCCCTCACATTCCACCCTATCATATTACAAACCTCCATCAAGAAGTTGGGTTAGAATTAGTGACCACTTGTCCACCCCAGGACTCAAGTAAAACCGCATAGCCATTCCTTTCATTAGTCTTAACTGGAGCTACTACTGCCTTGTTAGGAGCTGTTACTGCCTTGTTAGGAGCAGCCATTGCCCTTGGCCCTCTCCTTTTGGGAGTAATCCAACTGCCAGCACTATCAACTCTGTCTGTTCCAACTAGCTGTGATGATATGTGAATACCCTGATTAGTACTCTCCGTTGACTCATAGTCCTTATACAAGCTCTTACCCCGCTCTTCTGCATCAATATTTGTAGAAGTTTGCACTCTGTTTTCTGGTATGGAAGCCTCAGTTTGATGCTGTTGAACTATCTCATAACCATTAATTTCCTGTTCTGACTTCTCTCCTTTCTCAACAGAGGTTTTCTTCCTCCAAACCATACCTTTTTCCTTGTTACAATTCAAATTTTAATTTAGGTTTTCTTTAATAAAATATTTTTTTCTAAGAATCTTTTCATCATTTAGTTATATAAGTATTGCATTTAATTATTTTAGGCCAATTAGAAGTAGTTATGTGGGCATTTAGACAAATTTAACAACCAGATACATACAAAACAAAACAAAAAAGATTTTTAGCTAATTTTTTGTATTTAGATACTACAGTGATTTCATTTATTTAGGGACTTTTGTTACAGATTATTAAGCATTTTTTTTTACCTTGATAATGTTTAGAAAATACTGTGTTAAGTTAATTTTTATATATCATTCAATACCTAAATAAAAAAAATCTAGACGACAAAATTAAAATCAAAATTCAAAACTCCTAAACTAAAATATAAATTAACAAACCTAAAATCAAAATCAAAATTGTTAAGCTACAAATCTAAATTACACAAACCCAAAATTATATTTTAAATTAAAAATCCCTAAACTAGAAATCTAAATTAACAAAATTAAAAACCCTATGGCAACTTACTTTCTTTAATAGTCTACAAAGTTGCTTTTGAACCTAGTCAAAATTGATAAGTATTTTAACAACTCATGATGAAGGTGATGATGTGGAACTAAAGCATTCCACAATAAATCATGATCGTTGTGTTCTTGAGCATATACAAATTGTAAGAAGGGGAAGTAAAGCATTCCACATATTCATATAAAAATTGTCGTTGACATTTTTTAGTCTTAATACCTCTCCCTTCTAGCCAAGGGAAGCTCACCACTTTGCCTTGGGGATACCTCGACCAGCTTAAGTGACCTCTCCCGCATAGCAATCAAACATCTTTGTCTGAAAATAGGTTTCATCACTCAAACAAGCAGCTTAAGCTGACCAACTGATCGAGATATTTTAAGAAGGGGAAGTAAAGGCAGTGGAGTGTGGCTCATTAGAAACTTAGGCGCGTGGAGGAGACACCAAGGGCATTAGAGAATTATTATAGGGTGGATTAGAAGGCTACCCAAACCAAGGTCGAGTGTTGTCAGTAGGTACCACCTCATGGGATGATGTAGAAGTAGAAGTGTTTGCACCACCAGGTGCCACCAAAAGAGTAACAAGGGTGGTAGCCTATTTTACTAGAGAAGAGCTAAGAATACTCTTTAATTGGTACTACTTTTTGCGTGAAACGGTGCACCAAACTGAGGGTAATGATTTTTGGTCTCAAGTTGAATGTCTGGAGTCATGATCTCATTCAGTGCCATGACCTCAGTAAATGCAGAAACCTTAGTTTTCGTGCATCCCTTACTCGTCAAGACAACTTGTGTAGGAGCATAAGAAGGATGAGACCACGAGAAGTCCATGCTTTCAAAATATTGTGAAGTGTGGAGGTGAGCCTCTTGGTCTAGCCCAAGGAGTTGGCATTTGCAAATATTATGCTCTGTGAACAATTCCCAAGTTGTCCTTTTTTTCGAAGGGAAGCTCAAGTATTAATGATAATTCTTGAATAAAGAGTTATTTCATGTGCTTTTGAGCTTATAATTGTGGAAAAATTGTGGATGATGTTAGTGTATTTTTAGTTTTTGTAGCTAACTTTGGTGTTTTTATGATCTTAGTTAAGTTTAATTATTTTTGTAGTTTTTAATAGCTAATGGGTTGAAGATAATAGTTTCATGAATAAATATTGTACAAAGAATGAACTAACATGTGAAACTATCTAAATTGAATTTTTGATGGCTAAATTATCAGGTTTTGCTGCAGCAAAGCAAATTTTGCTAAAGCATTTTGATCAGGCAGCTTTTGGACACCTAGAACACGTGGAAAGTCAAAGGGGTGAGCTGGAATAGTGGCTGAGGTGGGAAGTGTTACATTATTTTATAATATAATGTAAAATTATATTATATTATAATATAATGTTTTAGATTAAATAAATGTGACAAAGTGTGTCACATATTGTAACATATAATAGAGAGTTACAATATTTAGATATATGAGATATATCCAAATAATGTAACATATTTGGTGTTACAAATTTGTAACTTCCAAATATTACCCTTTATTGTGTAAAATTGTTGTTACACAATATTGAGATGAATTTCATAAAACCATATGTGATATGGCTGTTAGAGATATGATTTTAACCCCAATAATGTGTTTTGGGAGTTACAAAATCATTTGGGAGGGTTTGGAACTGTTTGGAAAAACAGCACAATTTTTTGTGCTGAAATTGGTCAGTGGCCGCGGCCACCAACATTCAATGGCCGCAGCCTGTGGGACAGTGACCAGTGGCTGCGGCCACCATTGTCTCTGGCCACGGCCACAAGCCAAAAAACTGACCAATTTTTAAGTTTTTTCAATATTTGTTGAACGGCTCAAAAAACCCAAATAACTCACAAATCTCTTTTTTAATTCCATATTAATCCAATTAAACATTGGTAACAGCCATGGGGGTTGGTGGAATTTGAAATTCAAAGGGTGTCTCTAAACTCTATAAATAGGAGCCTATAGCTCACTTGTAAGACACAACTTTTCTATCCATTAGAGCACTTGGCTGAAAACACCTTGAGGCTTGATAATTCCATAAAGCTTTTCCAATATCTGAGAGAGCTCCCTTATTTCTTGAGTTAGGGGGAAATAAGCTTTTGGACAAAGGTTTTAAACCTTGTTCAAGTTGGTGATCCCCAATCCTCTTCACTTAGGTTGTGTAAGTGAGAGTTTGATTGTGTTTCTGTTCTTCTTTTTATTCTATTGCTTTTCTTCTTATTCTCTTGTTCTATTTACTTGTATATTTTGTTTAAGAGTTGTAATCTTTTCATTTGGTCTAAACACTTTATTTTACTTGTAATCTTTTGCTTAGAGTTGTATTCTCACTATTCTCTTCTTCATCATCATCTTCTTCCTTTCTTTAGTTTATTTGTATTTTCAGTTATAGAGCTGTAACCTTATTTAATCAATCTATATTTACTTGTAATATTATTGCATAGAGTTGTAATATTATAATCATTTCCATTGAGGCAAAACAATATTTTCCTAACATTCAAAAGCTTATCCCTTTTTTGTTTCAATGGAAGGAGAGACAATCAAGATCATGAACCAAGACTTAGTGAGATTGGATAGGTTTGATGGATCTAATTTTACTAGGTGGCAAAACAAGGTGAGGTTTCTTTTAACCACTCTCAAAATCGCCTACATCCTTGAGTCTTCCATGGCTCCTCTAGCCGAGCCATCCGACAAAGACACTCCCGAGGAGGTGGAGAAGAGAAGGAAGAGGGAGGACGACAACCTTCTTTGCAGGGGTCATATCCTCAATGCCTTATCCGATAGGCTCTATGACCTCTACACCGAGACCAAATCGGCTAAGGAGAATTGGGATGCACTTGAGAAAAATTTCAAGGCGGAAGAGGAAGGTACCAAAAAGTTTTTGATATCTCAATACTTTGATTTCAAATTTTTTGGTGATAAACCTATTCTTCCTCAAATACATGAATTGCAAATTATTGTTAATAAATTGAAAGTGTTAAAGATAGAGCTTCCCGAGGCCTTTCAAGTTGGTGCTATTGTGGCTAAATTACCACCAACTTGGAAGAGCTATAGGAAAAGAATCCTTCATAAAAATGAGGATTATTCTTTGGAGGAAATCCAAAAACATATTCGAATCGAAGAGGAATCGATATGTAGAGATAAACTTGTGGAGGGTTCTAATGGAGAGACTTCCAAAGCAAATGCGGTGTCACAACCAAAACATCCAAAAAACAAAGGGAAAAAGGGTAATGAGAAACCTTTGGGTCCAAAAATCAACCCAAACAAGTTTAAGGGCGAGAAAGGTCCTTGCTTCGTGTGTGGGAAAAAGGGTCACTATGCTAGAGAGTGTAGACATAGAAAAGACCAACAAGGACCTAAGGTGAACACAACTCAAGAGGAAAACATAGTTCCTACCCTTAGTGAGGTGAATGCGGTCCAAGGCAAGGTGAAAGGGTGGTGGTATGATACATGTGCCACCGTCCATGTCACCTATGACAAATCATTGTTCAAGACCTTTGAAGAGTCAAAGGGCAACCATGAGATACAAATGGGCAATGAGGGCAAATCCAAGGTACTTGGCAAAGGTACTATTGATGTCTACTTCACCTCCAGCAAGAAAGTCACATTGGTAAGTGGTGATTTGCTTGGCAAGCCCGGCATTAAAGCCGTTTTTGAGTTCGGTAAACTTATACTTACCAAATCAAATGTATTTTTGGGAAAGGGGCACTCTTGTGAGGGTATGGTTAAGTTGTGCACCAATGATGTAACTTTCAATGTTATCAATAAAAATGCAAATTCCGCCTATATTGTTTAGTATGATTCATTATTTTTGTGGCATCTTAGACTATCGCATATAGGTTTTTCTACCATGAAAAGAGTAGTAAAATGTGGTATGATTGCATGCAATATTAAAAACTATGGTAAATGTGAAACATGTGTTAAGGCGAAAATGATTAAGAAACTATTTCCTAGTGTAGAAAGATCATCTAATTTACTAGATTTAATCCATAGTGATTTTTGTGAATTAAATGGTGTTTTAACTAGAGGTGGTAAAAGGTATTTTCTTACTTTTATAGATGATTTTAGTAGATATACCTATGTGTTTCTTTTAAAGCATAAAGATGAGACTTTTGATGCTTTTAAATTGTATAAATTAGAAGTTGAAAATCAACTAAATAAAAAGATTAAGGTGCTAAGAAGTGATAGAGGAGGAGAGTACTTCTCGAATGAATTCAATACATTTTGTGAAGAAAATGGTATAATTCATGAGGGCACTACACCTTATACACCACAGCACAATGGTGTTGCCGAAAGGAAAAATAGGACTTATCTAGAGATGATAAATTCTATGTTGGTGTTTTCTAAGTTGAACTTCAACTTATGGGGTGAAGCGCTTTTAACCGCTTGTCACATTCTTAATCGAATACCGATGAAGAAAAATGAGATATCTCCATATGAGTTATGGAAAGGAAGAAAACCCAGCATAGGGTACTTCAAAGTGTGGGGGTGTCTTGCAATTGCAAGAAAACCGAACCTAATAGAACAAAGTTAGGTTCAAGAGCCATAAAGTGTGCTTTTGTTGGTTATGCCAACAATAGTAAAGCTTATAGGCTATTGGACTTAGAGTCTAATATTGTGATTGAATCTAGAGAAGTTGAATTCTTTGAGAACATGTTATGTGATAACAATTCTCAAGCTTCAACATCTCTAAAGGAGAATATGTTATATGAGAACAATTCTCAAGCTTCTACATCCAAAGTTGATTCTCAAGAGGAGAATTCTCAAAAGGATGTAAAGCAACCCTTTGAACCTAGAAGAAGTCAAAGGCTTAAAAATCATAAAAGTCTAGTAGTGGATGAGATAGATTCTCAACGAATTTCATTCTACATGGTAGAAGGAAATAGAGAGGAAGTCATTAGGAAAATTCCTATTGTACTTCTCGTTGAGGATGATCCTAAGACTTATAGAGAAGCTATGCAATCGAGAGATAGTGCATTTTGGAAAGAAGCCATCAATGATGAGATGGATTCCATTCTTTCCAATAACACTTGGGAATTGGTAGACCTCCCACCGGGGTCTAAGCCAATTGGGTGTAAGTGGGTATTTAGGAGAAAATACCACACTGACGGCACTATCCAAACCTTTAAAGCTAGATTAGTAGCTAAAGGGTTTAGGCAAAAAGAGGGTATCAATTATTTCGATACCTATGCGCTTGTTGCAAAAACAACTTCTATAAGAATTTTGTTCGCTTTAGCTTCTATACACAACTTGTATGTTCATCAAATGGATGTCAAAACGGCATTCCTTAATGGTGACCTCAATGAGGAGGTCTATATGGAACAACCCGAAGGGTTTGTCCTACCAAAATATGAACATAAAGTTTGTAGACTTGTAAAATCCTTATATGGATTGAAACAAGCTCCTAAGCAATGGCATGAGAAATTTGATCAATCCATCATGTCTAGTGGGTTTAGACATAACAATGGAGACAAGTGTTTATATTCCAATACTTGTAAGGGATATGTGATCATTGTTTTCTTATATGTGGATGACATGCTTATTCTAAGTAATAGCATGAAAGAGGTAGAAGAAACGAAGAGGTTTCTATCATCAACCTTCAAGATGAAAGATCTTGGAGAAGTTGATACCATACTCGGTATCAAAGTTAAGAAACATAGTGGGGGTTTTGCCTTAGAGCAAGCCCACTATGTTGAGAAAGTATTGAACAAATTTAACCATCTCAAGGTTAAAGATGCCAATACTCCATTCGATCATAGTGTAAAACTAGAGAATAATGAAGGAAGAGCGGTGGCTCAATTGGAGTACGCCAATGCTATAGGGAGTCTAATGTACGCTGCCCAGTGTACTAGACCTGATATAGCATTTGCGGTAAGTAAACTTAGTAGGTTTACAAGTAATCCAAGTGTGGATCACTGGAAGGCAATTGGAAGAGTCCTAGGTTATCTTAAGAAAACCAAAGGACTAAGCCTTCACTACTCCAAATTTCCTTCGATTTTAGAAGGATATACAGATGCAAGTTGGATATCCAATCTTGGGGACAACCCTTCCACAACTGGTTGGGTATTTACACTTGGTGGAGGTGCAATTTCTTGGGGTTCCAAGAAACAAACCTATATATCTCATTCCACTATGGAAGCAGAGTTCATAGCTCTAGCTGCTACTGGCAAAGAGGCCGAATGGTTAAGGGATCTGTTGATAAAGATTCCCCTAATCAAAGATAATGTATCTACTATATCGATACATTGTGATAGCCAAGCGACATTGGCTAGAGCATACAACGGAGTGTATAATGGGAAGTCTAGACACATTAGTCTAAGACATGGATATGTAAGAGAATTGATTCAAAGAGGAGTCATCTCAATATCCTATGTGAGAACAAGTGAAAATCTGGCGGATCCTTTCACTAAGCCACTAATGAGGGATTTAGTGGCCGCATCATCTCAAGGGATGGGACTTAAACTCCCTAAAGAGATTCACGATTGATGGTAACCTATCTTAACACTAGTTATTCAACTAGTGTTAGGTTCAATAGGTAATAACAGGTCAATCAAGTGAATATTAGTTGTACTCAAAACAAGTCCCATCTGAGATATTGAGTACTTGTGTGTTACCAAGTGGAGGGTTAAAACCGAAAGGTTTTTTTAATAGAATTCAGTCTTGTAAAGACAAGTATTTTTGGTAACAAAATACTGTAAGAATTCTACCTATATGGACCTAGAGGTGATGCCGCCTCTCATTAGAATTGGGAGTATTCTCAAGAACGTCCATGAATGGAAAGTGCACATGGTCATTAACGGTGCAAAGCGTGACATAGAGGTCTCAAGTGAACATTGCAAAGGTGTGTGTGTTATCACCGATTTGTCATCATGAAAAGATGGTTCAATGCCTAGTGCAACCTAATTTTCGACAAATTTTGTGATAATTACACTATAGTAAAGTTCAAGTTGAAAAACACTTTACTTTATGCACTAATGCAATGACTTCTATAAGAGAGAGTTCTTATTTAATCAAGTGGGGGATATGTTATATTTCAAAATATAATGATTGATTACATAAGTGTTACAATAGATAACTATTTAATCTTGTGGGGGAACGTTACATTATTTTATAATATAATGTAAAATTATATTATATTATAATATAATGTTTTAGATTAAATAAATGTGACAAAGTGTGTCACATATTGTAACATATAATAGAGAGTTACAATATTTAGATATATGAGATATATCCAAATAATGTAACATATTTGGTGTTACAAATTTGTAACTTCCAAATATTACCCTTTATTGTGTAAAATTGTTGTTACACAATATTGAGATGAATTTCATAAAACCATATGTGATATGGCTGTTAGAGATATGATTTTAACCCCAATAATGTGTTTTGGGAGTTACAAAATCATTTGGGAGGGTTTGGAACTGTTTGGAAAAACAGCACAATTTTTTGTGCTGAAATTGGTCAGTGGCCGCGGCCACCAACATTCAATGGCCACGGCCTGTGGGACAGAGACCAGTGGCCGCGGCCATCATTGTCTCTGGCCGCGGCCACAAGCCAAAAAACTGACCAATTTTCAGTTTTTTCAATATTTGTTGAACGGCTCAAAAAACCCAAATAACCCCCAATTCTCTTTTTTAATTCCATATTAATCCAATTAAACATTGGTAACAGCCATGGGGGTTGGTGGAATTTGAAATTCAAAGGGTGTCTCTAAACTCTATAAATAGGAGCCTATAGCTCACTTGTAAGACACAACTTTTCTATCCACTAGAGCACTTGGCTAGAAACACATTGAGGCTTGATAATTCCATAAAGCTTTTCCAATATCTGAGAGAGATCCCTTAGTGCTTGAGTTAGGGGGAAATAAGTTTTTGGACAAAGGTTTTAAACCTTGTTCAAGTTGGTGATCCCCAATCCTCTTCACTTAGGTTGTGTAAGTGAGAGTTTGATTGTGTTTCTGTTCTTCTTTTTATTCCTTTGCTTTTCTTCTTATTCTCTTGTTCTATTTACTTGTATATTTTGTTTAAGAGTTGTAATCTTTTCATTTGGTCTAAACACTTTATTTTACTTGTAATCTTTTGCTTAGAGTTGTATTCTCACTATTCTCTTCTTCATCATCATCTTCTTCCTTTCTTTAGTTTATTTGTATTTTCAGTTATAGAGTTGTAACCGTATTTAATCAATCTATATTTACTTGTAATATTATTGCATAGAGTTGTAATATTATAATCATTTCCATTGAGGCAAAACAATATTTTCCTAACAGGAAGTACAGAAAGTATGAGTAAAAAATTGAGAGTAAATGCCAAAAAGAGGAGACCCACGTTTTTTACCAAGAAGAAGGGTAATATGGTACTTTGTGGACCAAATTTGGGAAACCTAGAATACACATAGAGAGGCTTCAGCCAAAATAGAGGAGGCAACCATTTTTGGAAAAGAAAAACCAGGAAGAAGAAGGAAAGAAACCCAGAAATCAGCAAGGAAGAAGGAGGACGAAAAAGAGAGCTCAAGCATCATTTTGGATTTGTTCTTTCTTCTATTCCTAAACTCCATTTTTATATTTTCTAAGTGATTTCTGAATCTTAATATTATGGGCTGTTTTGATTGTGGATTAATTTTTATTAACTCAGCCATGAACTAATTTTTAGGTGGCTTGAATTGTTGATGAACCCTATGTTATAATCTAGTAATTTCTTGCACTTTATTTTAGTAAAATCTCTCTTGTTCATTCAAGTGTGCTTATATTAATTTCTTGTTGTTGTTTGGCCAACAATGGCAAGATATTCAGTTATGTTTAATGATGGAAATATTAAATGTAATGGGAAGAACTTGGATGACATAAGTCATAATCTAGGTTAGATGATGTTAGTAAGTAACATAGGGATGTGTTATTTGCCTTGTGTAACTTTTGAGAATTAAACTTTGAATTTGCATTCTTAAATCTGGTTTTTCAGAGGAATATGTTTAATTAGGTAAAAGAATTAATGTCATAAAATTTGGAAAAGTTTTATGACTGTTTAATGAATTCTTGTTAACCTGGGAGTTTTGCTATAATATTGTTGCCGCAATCTATTCGCAATTTGTTCAGGGTGATTAATATAGGGAAAATCAATAATTCAAGTCTATTTTGCAATCCACATATCTCTTTCAAATTTCTTGTTTAGTTCAGTTTTAATTTCAGTATTTCCATCTCATTTACTATTTTGTTTAGCCTATAAACAACTCATTTGATTTTTAGTACTTTTAAGTTGTGTAGTAATTGTTTTGCTTATTTTTCTAATTTGCAATCCTTGTGGAGACGATCTACTCATCATTATATTACTTGTGTGATTACGTGCACTTGCGTATTTAAAATCATATATTAAATTTATCACAACAATTGACAAAAGGCATTGTTGCACCATGTTGGATGAAATCATAAGAGGATCGTGGGTCGCTATATAAGATAGAACGAGTACACAATTAGAGTGAATAAAAAAAAATAGAGTAAACACATAAAAAAAAAGTGTAAATAAAGATTAAGTGTATACTAGCAAGCTGAAAAGGTGTAGTATTTTACAAGAGCATGGTTGGTAAAGAAGTACCTCTTATTCCATAACACAAAATTTGAGAGAAAGACTAGAAAGGGTAGTAAACCCACCAAGGTTACAACCAAATAATATTAACCTTGATATTTCCCAAAGGGATCTTTCAAATTGTAGAGGTAGTTAACCTCTTTGAGATTCTCAAGTTCGCAATAGAGCGAGAAGAGGCAAAAGAGAATGACCCAACTATTGGGGAAGACTTAAAGATAAGTGATCCCAAAGTAGTTGAGCACCCTAATAAAGAAAGAATGGAAGGGGATGTGACCCTTCAATCTAAGGATGAATTTACTAAAAACTATTTGGCCTTTAAGGGGAGAGCTTTCTCTGTTAGATTTTAGGTGCCTTAGTATTTTAGTTTAAAAAATATTCAAATAATTGATCAATAGACCAAGTCTTTAGATTGTTAGTTTCTTTGTTAGACATGCTTAATATTGGGAAATATTTTAAATTTTAAAATACTATATTATGTTTCAGCTCTATTTAAAGAGCAATGATCTGAATAAAGCATATTAGATTTTCAAGCTCATAAAATATCTATTTCTTTAATTATCTTTATTGTTTTTAGATTTTCATATTCACAAAAAGCCAATAAATGGTATCTAGAGCTATATATTGAGGGACTTGTGAGTTTAGAAAAACACAAAACAATGACCCAAAAATTCATAACCTAAAAACCATAAACACAATCCATAACCTAAAATCCATTGACACAAGTCATGGAGGCAGAAACAAACAATTTTTCAAAATTTGCTCTTGAGATATTTGACGGAAACAACTACCATCTTTGGGCAGTACGTATGGAGAGATACATGGAAACGTTGGATCTATAGGATGTTGTGGAAGAAGACAAAGAAGTTTCTGCACTTCCGAACAATCCCACTATGGCACAAATTAAAGCCCATAGAGACAAAGAAATCAAAAGCAAAGGCCTGCTTGTTTGGTGCAGTCACAACCACCATTCTTACAAGCATCATGTCTTTCAAGTCAGCAAAAGAGATATGGGAGTATCTCAAGAAATAATATGAAGGAGATGACAGAAGTAAAGCTATACAAGTCTTGAACTTGATCAGGGGATTTGAACTCCAAAAAATGAAAGATTATGAAATTATCAAAGAATACTTTGACAGGCTTCTCGATATTGCAAACAAAGTAAGACTTATGGGAATTGAAATTTTAGAATCAAGAATCATACAAAAAATTCTTGTTACAATTTCAGAAAGATAAGAAGCAACAATCACTACCTTGGAAAATATCAAAGATTTGTCAAAAATATCCTTGACAGAATTGGTTAATGCATTACAGGCACAAGAGCAAATGAGAATGATGAGAAGAGAAGATGCGATGGAGGGAGCTCTCGAAGAAAAATCAGAAGGAGGAGGCCACAACTACAACCATGTAATGACCCAACTATTTCTAAGACCTTAGACCATTAAAACTACTAAACATAGCTATTATTTTGGGAAACATACATAAGAAATAACATAACTTTATTTAAAATCCCAAAATAAATATTGTGCAAAATACAAAGTAAAATATGAAATATAAAATACGGTATGGGTACCCATTGTTTAATACATAAAAACATAAACTTTAATTGTTTAAATACTAATTGCAGAAATATATCAAAACATAATTCAAAAGTCTTAAAAATAACTTCATCCTCGATCGTCACACACTCCATTCAATTCATTCATCCTTAACACATAAGCCAAGCTGTCATGAATCTTTCTGCCCTCCATAATCATTTTCCTGGATCAAGCTAAAAAATAAAGGAATGAGCCTAATGCCCAGCAAGAAAAATCTACTAAACAACATACATCTTAAAAATAAGACTATAACATAAACATATACTGTAAAACATATGACTACAAAAACGTATGTCATATAGGACTACAGTATTAATGGTCATTAACTCATTAACATGGTATGTAATAAAACCATCTAGGTCCTCTGTCTACTAATCGAGGTAGGTTAGATTACATGGTAGTATATGATAACCCATCTAGGTCCTCTGTCTACTAATCGAGGTAGGGTAAATCATAACTCTTAACCATGAAAATGATAAAAAAAATCTTGGGGCTTGCTATCTAAGCAAGTCATATGCCCAAGGACTACAACATATTTATACATATACATATCATAGCATAAAACATATAATAACATAAGCATATAAACACATATAATCTATCATATTTTCCTTACCAAAAACTGGGATATGGAGACAAGAACGGGATTTGGAACACTCCTAAAACCAACAGTAAGAATGGTGAGTTTCTAAAGAAAAAGAGATGAAAAGAAAACTAAACCATCCGAGTAGAAACTTACCGAAAATAATCTTAAGTTTCAAGAAACTTAAACACCTAATCAAGAATCATAAACAAGAGTTAGGATCTGAAAGAAAATAAAAGAAAACTAAAGAACCGTGAAGAATTGAACTTAAAGATAAGAATACCTTGGATAACTAGGACATGATCTATACCTCAATACCGAAATAACACTATATCACACTTCCCAAGTGTTTAGAAAAGCTTAGAATGATAAAGCTTTTAACCCAAAAACCCAAGTGTTTCTCTCTATAGCAATCTTAGCAACTTGGAGGCTCTGAACAAATGCTTGAAGAATGAAGAAAATGGCTGAGTACTAGGTCCTATTTATAGAGTTGTAAGAGTGAAACTAACCCCTTTTAATTTGAATAAATAAATGAATATAAAACGAAAAAAAAAAATTGAATTTTCGTTCAACAGACGCCCAGAACTCGGTCAAAATCGTTCAAAGGCAGGTCCAAGTGGTTAAGGCTATTTTTAAATTCAAAACCACAAACTTCCAAAAATGTGAGTTGGAGCCGATATATCGCCCCCTATAGGCGATATATCGCCTCCCCCATATTCCCGAGCCCCGTTCAATCGTTCGTACGAAGTCGACGTGTTTTCCGTATCTTCCGTAGGCAATATATCAGCCCATATAGCTGTGATATATCAGCATACGTTGATATATCAAACACGTATTTGCACTTTTTCAGCATATTTTAAATTGAGTAAACAACTTTGACTGAGTAAAAATACAATCCTAACAGCTACTGAAAGGTTCTAGAGCTTCTAGATCTTTCTTTTATTTAAACTATTCATCAAAAATACTTAAATTCTTAATAAACATGATTATGACAAGTGTCATGCTCTTATTAATTCTATCTAAACCTTAGGTTATAATAAATAATATTTCTAAGACCAGCAATATTAATTAATCCTTATGTTATAATTAATATTTCTAAACGATAGGTTAAACTTATAAAATCCATAACTGTTGCTATGAGTTTCCAACTAAGTCCCGGCTTGAACCAAAATCCACGACCACTAACATACTACAAACTATGCTAACTACTACTACTATCTAGCTAAGTAAAAATTCTGGGACACTACAAACCACAACAACAACCAAAGCCATAACCATAACCATAACCACAACAACAACCACAACCACAACAACAACACAAATGAATATACAACATGTCCATACTGCAAGAAAACAAATCATCCACAAAGTAAGTGTTGGTGGAGACCTGATGTCAAGTGCAATAAATGTGGAAAGCTTGGACATAGAACGAATTTGCAAGTCCCAACTACATGAAGAGACAAAGGCTATTATTGAACAACATGAAATGCAAGGCGTGTTAGATTTTACGTATCCTTAGTATTTTAGTTTAAAAAATAATCAAATAATTGGTCAATAGTTCAAGTCTTTAGATTTTTAGTTTATTTATTAGACATGTTTGATATTAGGAAATATTTTAAATTTTAAAATATTATGTTATGTTTCAGCTCTATTTAAAGAGCAATGATCTGAATAAAGCGTATTAGATTTTCAGGCTCATAAAACATCTATTTTTTTTAATTATCTTTATTATTTTTAGATTTTATATTCACAAAAAACCAACATTCTCAACAATGATCATTGGGGAGGAAAACCATCACAAGTAAATTAAGGCCATACTTAGTTACAAATTTGGCCAACTTCTTGGTTGAAAGGTCAAAAGGAACATGGGCAATCGTGAATTTAGCTATATTTACCTCGATGATTTGAGAAAAGATCGCTTTGATTCGTTTGTGCCCCATTACTTCAAAGGTGAACTCGTTAGAGGAACTTTGCAATAAAATTTATGGGAGAAATTAGAGACATTTATTCATCCAACTAAGGACTTAACCCTCCAAACTCAAGCAACATTTGGGGGTGAATACAGAGAGGCACTAGGAAAGAAGGTTCATAAGAAGAAAAGGCTTCTCATGTCATACTTGACAAGCCTGTCTCCTCATAAATGTAACATGGAGAAATTTTTTATAGTCTTATGTAGCTCTAAATTAAGAAAAGCAAGTTCCCATTAGAAACTATGCAAATACTAATGAACAGATAAAAGAGGTTCTCTCTCATTGTGTTGGAAGATCTTTATTTCATCATCACCTTGAGAAATTCATTCTTTAAGATTTATGGATTTTTTGAGGGAATCAAGGTAGGCCTTCTTAACTATTTCATCTATTTCCCAGTATATGGGAGAATGAGAAGCACCTAAGAAAGGAGTATGCGAAGAAGTAGCCTAGAGGGCACACTTTCTTAATGTCTCTTCAACTTCACTATCAAAATTTGAAGAGATGTCATAGCTAAAGGAAGAGGATATGTCAATTGGGATATAAACCAATGACTAACATGAGGCATGTCAGTTCCTATGAGAACAATCGCACTAAGGCCCTAAAGAAAAGTTTTTCTTATAAAGCTAAATGATGGCAGGGAAGGGCGAAGAGTTGCATGCAAAGTTAAATGAAGAAAAGATATTAGGAATAAGAGGATACTTTTTATTTGGCAAAAAGTGTCGAAAATGATCAAAGAAGTAAAGCATGACAATGAAGCTTGAGATACACAAATATGGCTTGAGCCCGAGAAAGAGATAAGGTGATTTTTAGAAGGAAATGGAAATGCCAATGCTTGAAAACTGGTAAAACAAAAAGAAAGCTTTCACAAAGATGCGATGGAGAATATATAAATAGATAATTTTTTTATATAAAAAGTGTGTAGATAACATAAATGATTGGTTTTAACAGTTTTTTTTGTTAACTTTAATGGAATATTACAAATATTTAACGAAATATACCTTTAAAAGTTATTGAAAATATATATTTATTAATTATATTAATATAAATTCAAATAGTATTATTATCATAATATTTAATACAAGACTATATATTTAATATTTGTATTAATATAGATTTAAATATTATAAAATATCATTATTATAATAATATATAATACACAATCTTAATTTTATTAAAAATTGTATCATTTATATTTAAAAAAAAAAAATTATTACTTAATGTAACTTAACTAAATATATATATATTCATATTAAATAAAAAAATATATTATATATGAGTGTAATTATATTAATATAGACTCAAATATTATAAAATACCATTATTATAATAATATATAATACATAGTCTTAATTTTTATTAAAAAATTTATCATTTATATTAAAAAATAAAATATATTTTAATTACTTAATGTAACTTAACTAAATATATATATATATATTCATATTAAATAACAACAAATATTATAAATACATTATATATATGTTCTATGTGTGTACAAATAGTATAACTGCATAAGAAATTTGAATAACATTTATCTTCTATCAAGAACAAAATAGTTTCTTCTCCAATCATAAATGTGTGATTTTCATAATATCATGAATGTTTTATACATTAAATAGTATAGTTTATGATCTAAAAAGTTATCATTTATATTTTAAAAATCATAAACAATATTTAGGTTTAATTTTTCATTTTATATATTTATGTCATTCTTTTATGTATATAATATTGTTTATTTATATAAAATTTATATGAAAACCATAAAAACTTAATAAATATTGTTGACTGATGATTTAGCCAATGATACAAAGTCCC
Organism: Humulus lupulus; assembly: GCF_963169125.1. NCBI lineage: Eukaryota > Viridiplantae > Streptophyta > Magnoliopsida > Rosales > Cannabaceae > Humulus > Humulus lupulus. Next base: position 112,344,688 of record NC_084800.1, on the reverse strand, counting down.
TAAAAATGATAAGAATTAATTAGTTGAATGCAAGAACTAAACAACACGAAGATTTTATAATGGTTTGGCCCCAGAGATTGGTAATAACCTACATCTACTTAGTGTTTCTATTAATGTAAACTTTGAAACCTGCGATTAGCAAAGTAGGGTTCACTAAGTTTCACAAGCTCCAAAGTACAAAAGTCATGTATAAAAACACTAATTCTCCTTGAATATCAATTCTTGGCACCCCATAAATGAATATCATGAGTCATATTTAAAGGTTCAAGGATGTACATATGGGTCGATGGGTCATGTTTAAACTTTGTTATAAACATATTTGAATAATAACATAGTTCATAATAGTTACACATAAAGTGGGTCAAATATCGTAGAAATATCTGACTTATAGCTATATTTGAACTCTGGCTTCGTTACTACAATCAGACCTGGTCGCATACGTCAGCATATCTTCTGTAGTACTGTTCATCATCTTTCTTGAATCCATCGAGCAGCTTGCTATCCTGGTCGTTGGTCGACCGAACTATCATCATTAAACAGTCACGTGTTATCCACGTACGTCCCTATTGTGCCACCTCATCAAGCAAATATTTTTCGGGTAAACATTTGCCCCCCAAGTTTATTTTAATGCGATCAACATTTAATAAACTTACTCGACCAGCAATCCATCTGACTTGTTACATCCGTCATTAATTACTTTTTCGAAAAGGCAAGTAATTATGACCTTTACAGTTTCCCAAAAATGATTTGATGGTTATTACGATTCCCTATGCATCGAAACTTTATTCCCACCATTACCTTCCATTACTGCCCCGAGCAGTATAAATATAAGCCTCTTCACCTTTTTTCATTTTTTACTCGAGCCTTCTCTCTCCAAGAATATTCGGAAAAACTTCAAGAAAACCCAGAGACTCCAATGCGACTTGAGATGTCTTCGAGCAACTCTGAGCAAAACTTTCGTGATTTCTCCTACAACTCGTACTCCAAGTAAGTTTTCGAACCCATCTTGTTATCTTTGTAGCAATTTTCATGTATTATGGTCCTGATTCACAGGTTTTTGTTACTGAGTTTCTACTGTTCTTGAGATTTTTTTTTGGATAATCGGGTTTAGGGAAAAAATACATAAAACAATTATGCTAGAATAGAGATTTTAGGTAATATATCATACAAAAGGAATATGGGGTCTAGGTACACTGATTTCGGGTCCAAAATCGAAGTGAAAATTCGATTTTGAGTATTTTGGAAATCTGGGCTTTTCCCGCCTGTTTTCGGAGTTGAAATCACATTCACTTTTTGATCTGTTTTTTCAACATGCTCGCATGTTCATTGTGTTTTTATCAGGATGTTGCTGGTCGTATAAAAGCTTAACTTTTATACACGAGCAACGTTATGCTTGCTTTTCTCTTTCTTCTATCTATTGGTCGTAGATTCTCACTTCCCCTTTGCTCTTCTCAAATATTCATTCATGATCCCTGGGGAGGTGAGAGACCAATAGACGATGACCTTCTCGCTTTCCTGTTCGAGGATCAAGAACAGCCTTCTCTGCCTTTTTCTGAGCCTGCAGCCTCACACCCAAACCCTACAACCAGTCCTCCTTACAATCTGTCACAGAACAAATCGAACATGGGTCGTGTCAAACACATTGCTCGTAGAAAAAAGAAACCCACAAACTCACCTTCCAACCAGCCTGCAACCATTGCTGAGGGTTCGTCAAGCGATCCTTAACCTTTAAACTTTTCACCACCAGATATCCAACCCAAAGCTCGTCCCTGTGACGGCCTCGAGTAAAGGTAGACTGGTACATTGCCACTCCTGGCGTCATATCGACCAGGATGGCAGTAAAATATCCCAAGAAGTACAGGCTTCCTGGGATTACTCTGTACAAACCTACACTCAACCAGAGGGTAAATGTGCCTGGAGGCACCTATAGCTCCTGGTCGAGGTATCATATAAAAGCGGGGGCAATCTTGCCCTTGCATGACTTTTTCTGGGGGGTGGTTAATGATTTCGAGGTCACCCTTTTCCAAATAACACCCAATGGATGTAGAGTACTTTCAGCACTCTATATCTTATATAATCACAAAAAGTGGCATGTGCCTACTTCTCATGATATCAACTATATGCTCGATGTCAAATCCAACCCCAATCAAAACAACATGGGGTTCTTTCATTTCTACCACTAGGAATCCGATCGCACATTCCTGAGTGACATTATCTACAAGTCCGATGTAGGAAGGTACTTCCAAGAGTACTTCCTCACGACCGACTTAGTTGCAAACAACATGGCCTTCACACGAGGAGGTAAACTTTTAATCTCTGATCGACATTTATCCAATTATTTTTCATCTTTCCATGGCACCGACCAGACCCCACTCCAGAAATGGAGATAAGAGCCACAGTCCTGGTCAGCATGACGAATATAGAAAAAAGCATCAAGGAGTTGACCACGAAGAGCAACTTAAGGCTGGCCAGCCTTTTAGAACCTCGCCAGCAAGTGAGGGAATCCACCGTGGGGAGTGCCACTGGAGAGGGCACTGAAGGACAAGAAAACCTCGAGCAGCAGCAGGATGTGTCACAACCCCAAAGGTGCCGACCAACAGGAGTGACCATTCGAGAACTTACCCCCAACACTCGAGCAGCTAATATGGGAAGGGAAAACAAAAATTACCAGAATATACTAGTCCCATACTCAAAAAATTTCGATGAGAACAGTATAGATTTCTCACTCTTAAATAAACTACCTATCCCTTATCATTTATTTGATAGGGATGGCAACTTTAAATTTACGACCAGTAGTTTTAGCTCGGACTTCTTCGAGGCAGATAGTGAGTGTAGCAGTAGTTCCTTAGATAATGTAGCAACCATTAATAATAGTTCGAGTATACTACTTAGAATTTCTTTTTAGTTTGTTTCTTTATTGTGCCAAACTATTTCGTGACATATCTGCTCGTTTGTTTTTGTTTTGTAGTCATGCCATCCGACAACGCCTTCGATATCTACGCTTCTGTAAACACTCCAGCGAGCAAGAAGAAATCGAGCAGAAGAAACCTTGGAGAAGGCAGTGGGGAACCTTCAAGAAAAAGGGCTCGACCTGAGGCCCCTCCAGCTCCCATTCCTTCTAGATCAACTATGCCTCCTCCTCCTCGCACTGATCCCTCCATCGACCAAACAGGGAAAGCTTTGGCTGCAGAATTGCTGAGCAATGCCTATAGCTCAACAAATGACAAACTGCAGAAATTAAGTAAGCATCGTCGCTGCTAGGAGGCCTTTGCCTGTCTTCCTTCATTAAAACCCAGCCAAATCCTTGCTCGTGGGTTCAATGAACTTCTTAGTGTAAGATTCTTCTGTATTGTGTTTTAGTCGAACAACATTTCCTTTGATTAGCTCTGAAAGCTTCATTCTTCTACTGTTCACAGGGTATCTTGACCATGAACAACGGTTGGCACCACGCTGAGGAAGTCGATGTAAACCATGCCGAAGAAATCAAGGCATGGGAAGCTAAGGTTAAGGCAGTTGCCGAGGAGACCAATGTATAAGGTCAAAGCAGCTGAAGACAAAGTTGTCGTTTTAACCGAGGAGCTGAAGAAGAGCCAAGAATATCTGGCCAAGGCTGTTGCTGCCAAGGAGAAGTTTATGGAAGCCTCTGAGACTAATTACAAGGAAGAAACCAAGCTTCAAGAGGATCTGGAGGCAAGCATGAAGGAGGCCACTGGTCTAGAGGAGCGAGTCAAACTGCTTGAGGAGAAAAACTCCCAAAACTTGGAAAGGTTCCAAGGAGCCACCTTCAACTGCTTCTACATGTTTTGGAAGAATAATCTAGAGGTTCCTGAGTAGGTAAAACAAGCTGAACTTGCCAAGTGTACTGCTCGCCTAGATGAGGAGAAAAATGCTCAAAATGCCTCAGATTCTCCTGAAATTTCCTTGGCAACAAGCATCGATGGTGCTAACGAAGAATCCGGACATTCAGTCGACCAACAACTTCAGCAGGGACCCTTTCAGCTGCACAATAAACATTTTTTTATGTAATTAAAACACTCGAACAAACTGTTCGTGGTGTTGAGACAATTTGCTGCCTAAGGCAGCTTTACTTTCCTTTTTTATTTTTAATTACATCTGAGCAGTCATTGCTCGCGGTGTAAAGACGATTCATTTTGATATTATAATACATTCTCATTGCTATTATAACATCTATTTGTATGACTGAACTTAGCATAACACTTTATTAAGATTTCACAAAATTAACTAAATTTTTTTAAAAATACTCTAAGTGTCATAGTATGTTTTCCCTTATTTCGCTCATGTATTTACATATGTTTTATGTTGATATGCTTTGCTCACTTAGTATCTTATATGCCTCCCAAGTGATCGAGGAGTCTAAGGTTCTCAGTCACTTGCCATGACCAATACCTGTTCGAACATTACTGCTCGCATACTTGTAAACAATCAATGATAATATAGCAAAACAATACATGTAATGAGCAAACACTTGTAATAAATACAATAATTGGCAAGAATAATTGGTTGCGCAGAGTACCTTTTATTTCTTGTAATAAAATGAACAAGATTCATGTCTGTACGAGTGATAAAAAATTGATCTTATACTCATAAGCAACCAGCCATCTAACTGGCCAACCTTTATTCACAAACTTGTAAAAAGTAAAATTAATACAAGCCAATTCTTTAAAAAGAATTGTTCATTGATAATACTTGTGCATGTGTTCTCCATTCCAATAGCGAGGGACGAGATCTCCGTTTAAGCGAGCAAGTTTGTATGTGCCTGGTTGAAGAATTTCTTCAATTTGATATGGACCTTCCCAGTTTGTTCCGAGTACTCTAGCAGCCTGATCGCGAGTGTTAAGAAAAACTCTTCTAAGTACCAAATCTCCCACGTCAAACTTTATTTTGTGTACTTTAGAGTTAAAATATCAAGCGCCCTTTTGTTGGTATGCTGCAACTCGAAGTTGAGCCTGCTCGCGCCTTTCATTGACCAAGTCGAAAGACTCCATTAATAACTGATTATTTGCTCTCTGGCCATATGCTAGCCTTCTATGCGATGGTGGATCTAACTCAACGGGTAACATGGCTTCATACCCACAGGCTAAGGAAAATGGCATATGACTTGTTGCTGTTCGTTGAGATGTCCTGTACGACCAAAGTACTTCTGCAATTGTTCTGGCCATGCTCCCTTTGCTTCTTTGAGCCTTTTCTTTAGTGTGTCCTTCAGATTTTTGTTAACAGCTTCAATCTGTCCGTTGGCTTGTGCATGAGCGACTGACGAAAAGCTCTTCGTGATACCATGCCGCTCGCGAAAATCGGTGAAAAGGTTGTTGTCAAATTGTGTGCCATTATCTGAGACAATTTTTTTCGGCAACCCATATCGGCATACAATGTTTTTGACAATGAAATCTAATACTTTCTTGGTCGTGATTGTTGCGAATGGCTCAGCTTCAACCCACTTAGTAAAGTAGTCGACAAACCACTCCGATTAGGTCAATTCCCCAAATCGCGAATGGCCATGGGCTTTGCATCTGTATAAGCTCATTTGGGGCTGCTCGAGGTATCTTAGAAAATTGTTGGCATTTATCACACTTCTTAATGAATTCCATAGAATCTTTGATCATTGTAGGCTAGAAATACCCTTGCCAGATAATTTTCTTTGACAAACTTTGCCCCCCAGCGTGATCTCCACAGAAACCTTCATGTACTTCTTGCATCAATTCCTTAGCCTTTTCCTTAGAGACACACCGTAATAAAAGCATTGAGTATCCTCGTCTATATAAGACTCCATCAATCAAAATAAACCGAGTTGATTGCCTTTGAAGCGTCCTTGCCTTATTCCTATCTGCTGGTAACACTCCTTGTTCGAGATATTGTATGATGGGAGTCATCCATGTGTCGAACTCTTTCATTATTAGAGAGTATTCTACTGCTTGAATGCTTGGTGCTAATAAACGTTAGACCGGTACTATGCTCAAAGTGTCAGCATCTTTGGCGCTTGCTAACTTGGCTAAGGCATCATGGGTGGTTGCGACATGTGGGCTTTGAGCGCCTGAAAAGCATATTCGCATTCCTTTGTCCATTCAAACTTTTTGTTTGCGCTGAGTAGATTAAAAATGGGACACACTTGTCCGTAGACTTAGATACGAATCTACTTAGGGCAGCAATTTTTCCTGTCAAACTTTGCACATCTTTAACTTTGGCTGGTGGCTGAATCTCTATCAGTGCTTGAATCTTTTCGGGATTGGCTTTGATTCCTCGAGAGTTTACTATGAATCCCAATAAAATTCTTGATCCAACACCAAATGAACACTTTAGAGGATTTAGTTTCATTTGATATTTGTTCAAGATGTTGAAGCATTCTTGTAGGTCCTTGATGTGTTCACTAACCCTTTTTTACTTGACTAGCATATCGTCGATGTAGACCTATATGCTGTTGCCGAACAGCTCTTTGAACATGTGGTTGACTAGTCGTCGGTAATCCGCACCAACGTTTTTCAAACCAAAGGGCATTACTTTGTAGCAGTAAAGTCTCGTATCTGTTCGAAGGCTAGTGTGATCTTCATTAGGTGGATGCATACTAATTTGATTATAATTTAAGTACGCGTCCTTGAATGATAAAACTTCATGTCCTGATGTAGCATCGACCAGCTGGTCGATTCTTGGAAGTGGGAGACAATCCTTCAGGCAGGCTTTATTTAGGTTTGTGAAATCCACGCACGTCCTCCACTTACCATTTAGCTTGGGAACTAGTACGAGATTAGAGACCCATGATGGATAAAACACTACCCTGATGAATCCATTTTCCTTCATCTTCTCAACTTCTTCTTTTAGGGCTTTAGATCTATCTTTGTCTGGCAGCCTTCTTTTTTGTTGTATAGGTGAATGATTTTTGTCTATATTCAAGACATGACCAATTACTGTTGGGTCTATTCCAACCATATATTTATGAGACAAGGAAAATACCTCCTGGTGCCTCCTTAGAAACTCCACTAGTTTTTTTTTTATAGTTGTCTCTAAGTTTTTACAGACTTTCACAACCTTGGTCGGATCTTTCTCTTCTAGTTGGACCTCCTCGAGGTCCTCCACAGGCCTAATGTTTTCTTCAAAATCCCCTAAGCAAGGATCCAAATCCATATCCTCTCTTTGGGCAATGCCCTATTTGGTGACTTGTTCACTTGATTGGGCTTGCGTCTCATTTACCACTAGCAACCTTTTTTCAGCTCTGCTTTTTGATCTGCCTCTTCTTGCCTTTGTGATCGAGGAATTGTAGCATTCTCTAGCTTCTCTCTGGTTTCCCAACACACACCTAACTCCTGCATCGGTTGGAAACTTCATTGCTAAATGTCAAATCGAAGTTATGGCTCGCAGATCGACGAGTATGGACCTTCCGATCACAGCATTATATGCGGAAGGACAATCAACTACTATAAAAGTAGCGAGAAATGTCTTGTTCGCAGGTGCAGTTCCTACTGTGACTGGGAGTCTAATCGAACCTATTGGTGCTAGCCCTTCGCTAGAAAAACAATAGATGGTTTGGTTGCATGGCTCTAAATATTGCACTGACAATTTCATTTTTTCCAGTGAAGACTTGTACAAAATGTTGATCGAGCTTCATGTATCCACCAACACTCATTTTACCATCATGTTGGCGATCTGAACATCCACAACTAGAGGATCTAAGTGGGGAAATCGGACATGCTGTGCGTTTAGCTCGGAGAAAGTTAGTAATTCTTCCTCTGTTCGAGCTTTTTTGAGAGTTCGCTCCTTGACGTTTAGCATTTTGATGTACTGATCGTGACGTAGGGTTCTGGCATATCTCTCCCTCGCCTTACCATTGTCACCTAATATATGTGGTCCTCCGCAGATGGTCAACAATGTACCAGTGACAAGAGCTGGCTGTAGAGGAGGCGAGCGTTGGCGTACGGTGCCTGCTCGTTCTGTGAGCCTCTTGCTGAGAACTTCCCCCTATTCACACATATATCCTTAGATGTTCTTGTCGAATAAGGAACTCAATCTCGCCCTTGAGCTGGTTACACTCGTTTGTATCATGGCCATAGTCGTTGTGAAAATGACAAAACTTGGTCGTATCCCTGTTGGATATGTCTTTTCAGATTAGGGCTAGTCACCTAAAAGGAATGGTGGTATACCTATCGCATGTGCACCGTGCGCCCCAGCCAGCTACTGTCGTGCCCCATGCTGAGCCACCATATGCAGCCGCCCCTAGGGTTTCTAAACCCTAGGGCTTGCATCTAAAATTATCCATTTAAATTATGGGCTTAATTAATTTTAGCCCATAATTAAAATTGTTTTATTTTGAATTAATTGTATGAGCCCAAAATTCAAAACGGGGCCTAATAACTTATCGGGCATTAAAGCCCAAGTTAATTATTCTTAAAATTTGTTTAAGATAATTAAAAGCTATTTTAATTAAAAATTAAATGGATAAGTGGTTGAATGGATCAAGACTACTTATGAAGGCCCAAAGTTAAAGATAGAGATCTTTTTAGGTCTTATGTAGTTTCTTACATTTTTGTGTATATTTTTGCAAGTGTTGTAATTTTTCTAGAAATACCCAATACACTCGGCCTGCATTTATTTATTTATTTAGTTAGTATTTATTTATTTAAAAATTTGAATGTGATTGAATTGCTTAATACTTTATCATGCATTTTTCGACATGCCATACATATAACCCACACAGTATTTGAAATTGTGCATGCATCTCATATGAGTATAAACATGCCTTAGGATTGTCCTATGTGATTATATGTTGGACCATATAATAATAAATCTAGTTTTTAACTAGTTCAAGAGCAGAAATAGATTTTAAAAGTAGTTTAATTTCTACTATTTAATAAAATTGTTTTATTAAATTATAAATGATATTCTTAGTAATTATAGCAAAATAAAATTGAATTAATTAGGGCATAGTTCTATAATTTTATTTTTGCTTAATTTGATTAATAATTATTAGAATATCATTTGGTAAAAATAGATCACTTTATTGTTACAACCAATTAAAAAGCATAGGATGTTTTGAGAAAACACATATTATAAAATAGTGAGTGGGAGAGGGAGTTATGACAATAAGTCCCATAGTCTCCATTATTAGTTAGCATCGAGGTAGCATGGAGAGGGCCTCGCGACACCATTGCTTGTGTCCCCCTAAGGAAGGCTTCCGATTGTGTTATTCTCAAGGCAAACTTCTTTTTCAAGAATAGGATTTAATTATGTATTTCAAGTTTGACTGACCCTAAGGCACACTCTTGAGTTAAGTCATTGATCTAAAATAATGGGTTACACTCACAAGGTACATTAGGCTTTCGAGCGAACTAGTGTATTCTTGACCAAACAAGCAGTTGTTTATAAGTCAAAAGAGAAATATTGATTCAAGTTTTCACTTATAAATTTGAGAACTTGTCTCAAAATTAATTTTGAATTAGTCTGACCTACCTAAGGCTGGTCCAATATTGTTCAAATGAATTAATTGTGGAATTAGTAATTATTTTTTATGTGTTCTTTAATTGTTGCATTCATGCATCACGATTACTATTCCAAAAATAACTGATATTTATTATATTCATAAATTCATTTTGTTTATTTATTTATTTTTAGCAATTATGTCTAGCTCAAATCTTGTATCTTCTTTACTTGCTAATGAAAAGTTGACTGGTGAAAACTACATGAAATGGAAATCAAACTTGAACATTGTATTAATATGTGAGAAGCCTAAAAAGTCATCCAAAAGCAAAGAGAACAAGAACACTAAAACCTCCAAAAAGAAGACCCCAAAAGGGACTTGCTTTCACTGTGGAGAAGATGGTCACTGGAAGAGAAACTGTCCAAAGTATCTTGCTGACCTCAAAGAGAAAAAGACAGGTAAATTTGATTTACTTGTGCTAGAAGCTTGTTTAGTGGAAGACAATTCCTCATCCTGGATAGTAGATTCAGGAGCCACTAACCATGTTTGCTTTTCTCTTTCAATTCTTAGTTCAACGAGAAAGCTTGCTGATGGAGAGGTGACTATGAGGGTAGACAGTGGTCAGATTGTCTCTGCAGCAGCAGTTGGAACAGCCTGTTTGGAATTTGAGAAGAATAAATTTCTCGTTTTAGAGAACGTTTATTATATTCCTAGATTTTCTAAAAACTTAATTTCTGTTTCTATGTTGCATGAACAAAATTTTAAAATCTCTTTTAATGATAATTTGATTGTTATTTCAAGATATGGTTTTAAGATATGTTCTGCAAAATCTATGGATGGGCTTTATAAATGGCAAGCTAAAGAGAAATCTGTTAATAATTCTGAATTATTTAAAACAGCTAATCCTAGATCTATTAAACGACAAAAGACTGATTCCGATAGTGAAACATATCTGTGGCATTTGAGATTGGGCCATATTGGTCTTGACAGAATAAATAGGCTTGTAAAGGATGGTCCTTTAAGATAACTATCTATTGGATCTCTCCCTGTTTATGAATCCTGTCTAGAAGGCAAAATGACCAAGAGAACTTTCTCTGCTAAGGTTCAAGAGCCACAGAACCACTTCAACAAGTACATACGGATGTTTGCAGTCCACTTGATGTACAAGCAAGAGGAGGTTATGAATACTTCGTCACTTTTATTGACGATTATTCAAGATATGGTTACCTATACTTAATGCAAAGAAAATCTGAAACTTTTGGAAAGTTCAAAGAATTTCAAGCAGTCCCAAATTTGCTAGTAAGGCTTAAGGGCCCTGATTAGTGTGCCTGGAGGGCATAATGGGAATTATGTGTGATTTTAATGATTAAGACGCATGATTATGATTTAAAGCATGTTATATGACTATTTGAATATCTGAGATGCATGACTATGTGTATTAGTATGCATATAGGCCCTGATTAGGTTAGAAGGGCATAATCGTAATTTTGGCCATTATGGGCATAACTGTATTGATATATGTGATAATTGTCGAGACCACATTATTATGTGGATATGTCTGTGATCTGCGACTCAAGACGATCCTAGTGAGCAAAGTAGCGAAAAAGTCATGGCGGCGATTTATACCCGGCTCGGGGTGAGCTTAGGGGTATAAATGGGAATTTAGTGAGTGTACTGGAGTCTATCTTGACATTGAGGAATATTATTGGTGATTAATTAGGTATTGGGAATTAAGCGGGAAATATTAGAGACACTCGAGGAGTTAGCAGGAATTGGGTAAAATGACTAGAATGCCCTTAAGTGGATTAAAGGGTTAGGAATAAAGGGGAGGGCATTAGGGTCATTTGGATTTCTAAGGATGGAATTACTGAGACTTTATGTTAGTGGGAAGTGTAGAGAAGTGTAGAAGTCTGAAAGAGAGAAAAGAAGAAAAAGGAAGGAAAAACAAAGAGAGTTTTCTAAGGTCGGTTTAAGCTTCCTTCATCAATTTCTTGAGGATTTCTGGAGCAAAGCTCAGAGGAGAGCTGGGATAGACTGAACATCAAGGATCCTAAGCTAGGGTTGAGGAATTGGCAGAGGTTTAGCAAGAGGTCACTAACACTTGAGGTAAGACTTTAGAGTTCTTCAATTTCTGTTTCTGGTTTTTGAGCTATGGTGTTTAAGTTGAATTGGATGGAAACTTTAGGGAATTCAGGCCTAAGGCTGAGGAGGAGCAAGCCAAGGAAGTCTAGAGGCAACTTGTGGTCGAAATCCCATCAAAGGTATAAATTCTAAGCTCTAACTTTGATGTTCAACTGGTTTCTGCTAAGTTTCATTGTCTAGAAGTGGCTATGGTGAATTTTGAGTTTGGGAATGCATGTGCTTGAGTTCTAGGTATTTGGGGTGCTTGGGATGAGTGGATTATGGTCATAAGGTTGTTTTTGAGTTTGGGAAATATTTGGAGGAGTTTTGGTTGAGGTTGGTTCGAGGAAATCGCAGGAGGGAAAAACTGGTGTTAGCCTGCTTGTGACTAGCGCTACAGCGCTAGCCTTTGGGCGCTGTAGCGCTAGGCCAAGCTTGCTGAGGGGATTTTGCTTCTGTTTGTAGCATTGTAGCGCCCTCCCATGAGCGCTGTAGCGCTACCCTGCCTTCTGAAGAGGATTTTAGGGTTATTTGCAAGGGTTTTTGACCAAGGGTTTGGGGTTTGGTTCCACCACCTTATTTGGTGGAACTAGGACTTCCCGGGGGCTCGGGATTAGCCTCGAGGCTGGGTTTTGGACTTGAGGATTGATGATGACTTTGGCCTATGATTGTGTTTAGGTGAGCACTAGGGCTCAAGGGGGATCGTGCTCAAGGAGTCGAGGGATCAAAGCTAGTGAATTGAAAGGTAAGAAAACTGCACCCGGTTATATGTTTGTGATGGGACTAAGTGCTCCCGATATTTGTATCGTGTCAATGATGGTATTATGCCATGGGACATGTAAAAGCGGCCTAAGGGCGTCGTACACTATATTTGCAACACAGGGCGCGGCTTGGCCATTGGTAGCCGAGGACAGCTTAATATTCACTAAGCTCGGTTTAAGCGAGCTGGAGTCAGTGGGATAACGGAGGGAGCGGCCTGAGGGCGCTAGCCCTAGTTATCGTTTGTGAACTGTAAATTATATGAGTTGATATGTTTAGTATGTGGAATACTTTATTATACTGAATGGTTATATGGTTGAGATTATGTGATGCAATATGAGATATTGATTTGTCTGTTGATTGCTTATGCTCTGTTGTTGTGTTTTCTTGCTGGGCCTTGGCTCACGAGTGCTACGTGGTGCAGGTAAAGGCAAGGGCAAGCTGGACCAATCCTGAGTTGGAGGGCTGTGGGGTTGAATGTACATAGCCAGCTGTTCGATCGCCTGGTCGAGGAGTGGATCAGGACAGGGATTACCTAACTGTCTGTTTTGCCTTAATATGGCTTGTTATTGTATCCAAACCTTATGACTTTTGTAAACGGTTCTTAAACTTAATATTTTTGGGATCCCGTGTAAACAGATAATGTTACTTAATGAAAATGCGACTTTTGAGACCAAAACATTTTAACCCTAGTTTCGATAAAAACACTTTTAATTAAATGACTTGATTAGCAAGTCTAGCACTTTATAAACACACAGTGTAGCAGTCCTGGATATCCAGGGCGTTACAACTTGGTATCAGAGCGTCCTTGGTTTATGGGTCCTGAAGACTGGCTGGATATGTACATTCGCCGCGAGAGACAAGCTCAACTCAAGGTTTGGTAATTGTGTATACATGATTATGTGTTTAAATGATTTGAGTGAGATATGATTGTTGATATATGTTTGATGAATAGGGAGCATGAGAAACTGATAGGGCCTGGCCCTTGACTATTGCATGTTTTTATTGAGGTGTGCTTATTAGCACTGCTATGCATGTGAATGAATATCTGGATAAACTGTTATACTTTGATTGTTTGTGAATGATTGGAGTTTCAGTGATGGATCATGAAAGGAATATTACCCTGTCATCATAGCCTAATTGTCGAGTCGTTGATTGTAGATTGACTTGAATAGTATGCGTTCAAGAAAATCCACACAACTAGCCGGCAGGTCTGGGGATAGAGATGATGATCGGGGCCCGACTCCTCCGCCAGTCCCTGAGAACTGGCAGCAGTTAATGGCCGACATGCAGGCCCAGCTTCAGAGCCAAGATGAACATATTCGAATTCTACAGCAGGCTCCATATGGGAGTGTTTCCCCTGTTGTGCCACCGGCAATGGTATCTGTGGTACAGCCAGTTGATGTTGGGAACAAGTGGGAACCATTGTATGAGCGGTTCAGGAAGCAACAGCCCCCGATCTTTGAGGGTGGACCAGATCCACTGAAGGCTGAGCAGTGGATGACTATGATCACTACCATACTTGATTTTATGAGAGTGGAAGGACATGACAAGGTGGCCTGTGCCACTTATATGCTGAGGGAGGATGCCCGAATCTGGTGGGAGGTGGCATCACAAACCAGGGATGTTTTTACGTTGACTTGGGAAGGGTTTAAGGACTTGTTTAACCAGAAGTATTATAATGTTGCCGTTAGGGCAGCGAAAGTGAATGAGTTTGTGGGGTTGGTTCAGGGCAGTATGACAGTTACAGAATATGCCTTGAAGTTCGACAGACTTGCGAAGTTCACACCAGATCTTGTGCCTACCGATGCGGCTAGGCAAGACAGATTTATCAGAGGGTTGAATGCTATGATAGCCCAGGATGTAAGAATTACCACAGTTCCTGGAGGGACAACTTATGCCCAGGCTGTGGAGAAGGCTCTTACCGCTGAGGAAGCGGAGAATAAGATATGGAGGGAGAGTGTTGTGAGAAGGGAGGGCCGCAGGGCGGTGCCTCCATATTCTGGTTCTGGTAGAGGCGGAGGCCCCAGTGATTTGAAGAGAAAGACTCCTGATGCTCTGATCGCTCCTGGTCCTGATAGGAGAGGTCGGGGTACTCAGGGTGGCCGTCAGGGAGGTGGTGATTCATGGAGGACTTATTCAGAGTGCACGAGGTGCAAGAGACGCCATCCAGGCGAGTGTCGAGCTAAGGCCTGCTATGTGTGCGGGGTGGTGGGACACCTCAAGAAGGATTGCCCGACAGTGAAGAAGGGAGAGACAGGGAAGGTGGACAGCTTAACTCCAGCTCGAGTGTTCACCCTGAGGCAGGCGGAGGCCGAGGCTAGTCCCTCGGTAGTGACAGGTCAGCTTTCTAGTGCTGGCATTCCTTTTACTGTGTTGATTGATTCTGGTTCTACGCATTTGTTTGTATCTGATAAGGTGATTGATAGACTGTGTAGACCTAGTGAGTATAGTACTTTGGGGTTTGGGACTATATTGCCTACAGGAGAACTGGTAGTATCTAGGAGGTGGATTAGAGCACTGCCAGTGATAGTTGATGGAAGAGAGTTATCAGTAGACTTGATTGAGTTGAGTATGGAGGACTTTGATATGATTTTAGGTATGGATTGGCTGGTTAGATATGGAGCTACCATTGACTGTAGGAAGAAGATGGTAACCTTTGAGCCAGAGGGCGAGGATCCCTTTGTTTTTGTGGGAGCGGTGCATGGACCCCGCGTACCCAGGATAACTGCATTGAGAGCCAGAGATTTGCTATAGGGTGGATGTATGGGCTTTCAGGCCAGTGTGGTGGATACCACCAGAGTTTCACCAGTAGGACTGGAGGAGACCAGATTGGTTTGCGAGTTCTTGGATGTGTTTCCTGAGGATTTGCCTGGGTTGCTGCCACATAGAGAGATTCAGTTAGTTTGTTATTGAATTGGCACCAAGGACAGAGCCAATGTCGAGGGCACCATATAGAATGGCACCAGCAGAACTGAAAGAATTAAAGATACAGCTGCAGGAGCTTCTGGATTTGGGGTTCATCAGACCTAGCTACTCGCCATGGGGTGCTCCAGTTTTGTTTGTTAAGAAGAAGGACGGGACTTTGAGGATGTGTATTGACTATCGAGAGTTGAACAAGTTAACTATCAAGAATAAATACCCCCTACCAAGGATTGATGACTTGTTCGATCAGCTGCAGGGTAAGACAGTGTTCTCAAAGATTGATCTTCGATCTGGTTATCACCAGCTAAGGATCAAGGATGAGGACATACCTAAGACGGCCTTCCGAACACGGTATGGGCACTATGAGTTCTTGGTCATGTCTTTTGGTTTGACCAATGCCCCAGCAGCCTTTATGGATCTAATGAACAGGGTGTTCAAGGATTTCCTGGATCAGTTCGTTATTGTCTTCATCGACGACATCTTGGTGTATTCTAGTTCAGAGGCGGAGCACGAGCTTCATCTTCGGCAGGTTCTTCAGAGGTTGAGGGAGCATCAGTTGTATGCTAAGTTTAAGAAGTGTGAGTTTTGGTTACCTGAAGTGACATTCCTTGGACATATTGTAGGTGCAGATGGGATTAAGATGGATCCATCTAAGATAGAGGCAGTTAGAGATTGGCCGAGGCCAAGGAATGCCTCGGAGGTGCGAAGTTTTCTTGGTCTGGCAGGTTACTACAGATGGTTTGTAGAGGGATTTTCGAAGATATCAGCACCAATGACAGAATTGACAAGGAAGAATCTGAAGTTTATCTGGTTAGACAAATGTGAAAACAGTTTCCAGGAGTTGAAGCGACGACTTATTACAGCGCCAGTGTTGAGTCTTCCTTCGGGGGAAGGGAAGTTTGTTGTCTACTGTGATGCATCGAGGTTGGGCTTAGGTTGTGTGTTGATGCAGAATGAGAAGGTTATAGCTTATGCATCACGACAGCTGAAGGAGTATGAGCAGCGGTATCCTACCCATGATTTGGAGCTTGCAACAGTGGTTTTTGCACTGAAGATTTAGTGGCATTATTTGTATGGGGAGAAGTGCGAGGTATATACTGACCATAAGAGCTTGAAGTTTTTCTTTACACAGAAGGACCTGAACATGAGACAGAGGCATTGGCTAGAGTTGGTAAAGGATTATGATTGTGATATTCTTTACCATCCGGGAAAAGCCAATGTGGTGGCAGATGCATTGAGCCGGAGAGGTCCAGGTCAGTTGTATAGCTCTGTTCAGATCTCAAGGAAGTTAGCTGATGAGATGGTTAGAGCAGGGATAGAGTTGGTGGTAGGCCGGTTGGCTAATATTACTATGCAGTCAACCCTGCTAGAATGGATCAAAGAAGGGCAGTTGGCAGATGCTCAGTTACAGAGGGTTAGAGAGGATGTCTTAGCGGGAGTAGCTAAGGACTATTCTGTTTCTGAGGTTGGTTTACTTCGGTATCAGGGGTGGATTTGTGTTCCAGCTGATGAGGGGATCAGACGAGAGATACTAGATGAGTCTCATACGACGCCGTACTCACTTCATCCGGGTACCACGAAGATGTATCAGGATCTGCGAACTTTGTATTGGTGGCCCGGGATGAAGAAGGATGTGGTAGAGTACGTTGCCAGATGCTTAACCTGTCAGCGGGTGAAAATTGAGCATCAGCAACCAGCAGGGTTGCTTCAGCCTTTGGGTATTCCTGAATGGAAATGGGAGGACATTACCATGGATTTTGTGGGAGGATTACCCAAGACAGTAGGACTTCATGACTCGGTGTGGGTGATAGTGGATAGATACACCAAGTCAGCCCATTTCCTTCCAGTGAAGTCGACGTATACTGTGGATCAGTATACTGAGTTGTATGTGAGGGAGATCGTACGTCTCCATGGGGTTCCTAAGTCTATAGTGTCAGACCGGGATCCTATTTTCACTTCCAAGTTTTGGGGTGGTTTGCAGAAAGCTTTGGGGACTCAGTTGAAGTTCAGTACAGCCTTTCATCCTCAAACTGATGGACAGTCTGAGAGGACGATCCAGGTATTGGAGGATATGCTCAGAGCATGTGTAATTGATTTTGAGGGTTCATGGAGTAAGTATCTTCCGTTGATTGAATTTTCGTATAACAATAGTTATCAGTCAACGATTGGAGTGGCTCCCTATGAGATGTTATATGGGAGGAAGTGTAGATTACCCATTCATTGAGATGAGATGGGTGAGAGGAGATATTTGGGGCCAGATATGGTTCGGAAGACAAGTGAGGCCATAGAGAAGATCTGGGCTAGGATGCTCGCATCTCAAGGTAGACAGAAAAGCTATGCTGATCCTAAGCGTAGGGACGTGGAGTTCCAAGTTGGGGACCACGTCTTTCTTCGAGTTTCACCATTGCGAGGGGTGAGGAGGTTTGGGAAGAAGGGCAAGCTAAGCCCTAGATTCATTGGACCATTCGAGATCCCGGAAAGGGTTGGACAGGTGGCTTACAGGTTGGCCTTGCCACCATCGTTGTCTGGAGTTCATGATGTGTTCCATGTCTCCATGCTTCGGAAGTATGTCTCAGATGTGACTCATGTGTTAAGGTATGAAGACTTGGAGTTACAGGCAGATTTGGCTTATGAGGAGCAACCAGTCCAGATCTTGGATCAAAAAGATAAAGTATTGCGGAATAAGACGATTCCTCTAGTTAAAGTGTTGTGGAGGAATAGTAAGGTCGAGGAGGTGACCTGGGAGCTTGAGACAGCGATGCGGGATCAGTATCCCGAGTTGTTCAGGTAAATTTCGAGGACGAAATTCTCATTAGGAGGGGATAGTTGTAATGACCCAAACTTGCTAGTAAGGCTTAAGAGCCCTGATTAGTGTGCCTGGAGGGCATAATGGGAATTATGTGTGATTTTAATGATTAAGATGCATGATTATGATTTAAAGCATGTTATATGACTATTTGAATATCTAAGATGCATGACTATGTGTATTAGTATGCATATAGGCCCTGATAAGGTTAGAAGGGCATAATCATAATTTTGGCCATTATGGGCATAACTGTATTGATATATGTGATAATTGTCGAGACCACATTATTATGTGGATATGTCTGTGATCTGCGACTCAAGACGATCCTAGTGAGCAAAGTAGCGAAAAAGTCATGGCAGGGATTTATACCCAGCTCGGGGTGAGCTTAGGGATATAAATGGGAATTTAGTGAGTGTACTGGAGTCTATCTTGACATTGAGGAATATTATTGGTGATTAATTAGGTATCGGGAATTAAGCGGGAAATATTAGAGACACTCGAGGAGTTAGCAGGAATTGGGTAAAATGACTAGAATGCCCTTAAGTGGATTAAAGGGTTAGGAATAAAGGGGAGGGCATTAGGGTCATTTGGCTTTCTAAGGATAGAATTACTGAGACTTTATGTTAGTGGGAAGTGTAGAGAAGTGTAGAAGTCTGAAAGAGAGAAAAGAAGAAAAAGGAAGGAAAAACAAAGAGAGTTTTCTAAGGTCGGTTTAAGCTTCCTTCATCAATTTCTTGAGGATTTCTGGAGCAAAGCTCAGAGGAGAGCTGGGATAGACTGAACATCAAGGATCCTAAGCTAGGGTTGAGGAATTGGCAGAGGTTTAGCAAGAGGTCACTATCACTTGAGGTAAGACTTTAGAGTTCTTCAGTTTCTGTTTCTGATTTTTGAGCTATGGTGTTTAAGTTGAATTGGATGGAAACTTTAGGGAATTCAGGCCTAAGGCTGAGGAGGAGCAAGCCAAGGAAGTCTAGAGGCAACTTGTGGTCGAAATCCCATCAAAGGTATAAATTCTAAGCTCTAACTTTGATGTTCAACTGGTTTCTGCTAAGTTTCATTGTCTAGAAGTGGCTATGGTGAATTTTGAGTTTGGGGATGCATGTGCTTGAGTTCTAGGTATTTGGGGTGCTTGGGATGAGTGGAGTATGGTCATAAGGTTGTTTTTGAGTTTGGGAAATATTTGGAGGAGTTTTGGTTGAGGTTGGTTCGAGGAAATCGCAGGAGGGAAAAACTGGTGTTAGCCTGCCTGTGACTAGCACTACAGCGCTAGCCTTTGGGCGCTGTAGCGCTAGGCCAAGCTTGCTGAGGGGATTTTGCTTCTGTTTGTAGCGCTGTAGCGCCCTCCCATGAGCGCTGTAGTGCTACCCTGGAGGATTTTAGGGTTATTTGCAAGGGTTTTTGACCAAGGGTTTGGGGTTTGGTTCCACCACCTTGTTTGGTGGAACTAGGACTTCCCGGGGGCTCGGGATTAGCCCCGAGGCTGGGTTTTGGACTTGAGGATTGATGATGACTTTGGCCTATGATTGTGTTTAGGTGAGCGCTAGGGCTCGAAGGGGATCGTGCTCAAGGAGTCGAGGGATCAAAGCTAGTGAATTGAAAGGTAAGAAAACTGCACCCGGTTATATGTTTGTGATGGGACTAAGTGCTCCCGATATTTGTATCGTGTCAATGATGGTATTATGCCATGGGACATGTAAAAGCGGCCTAAGGGCGCCGTACACTATATTTGCGCACAGGACGCGACTTGGCCATTGGTAGCCGAGGACAGCTTAATATTCACTGAGCTCGGTTTAAGCGGGCCGGAGTCAGTGGGATAACGGAGGGAGCGGCCTGAGGGCGCTAGCCCTAGTTATCGTTTGTGAACTGTAAATTATATGAGTTGATATGTTTAGTATGTGGAATACTTTATTTTACTGAATGGTTATATGGTTGAGATTATGTGATGCAATATGAGATATTGATTTGTCTGTTGATTGCTTATGCTCTGTTGTTGTGTTTTCTTGCTGGGCCTTAGCTCACGAGTGCTACGTGGTGCAGGTAAAGGCAAGGGCAAGCTGGACCAATCCTGAGTTGGAGGGCTGTGGGGTTGAATGTACATAGCCAACTGTTCGATCGCCGTGGTCGAGGAGTGGATCAGGACAGGGATTACCTAACTGTCTGTTTTGCCTTAATATGGCTTGTTATTGTATCCAAACCTTATGACTTTTGTAAACGGTCCTTAAACTTAATATTTTTGGGATCCCGTGTAAACAGATAATGTTACTTAATGAAAATGCGACTTTTGAGACCAAAACATTTTAACCCTAGTTCCTCTATAGTTTCGATAACACGCTTTTAATTAAATGACTTGATTAGCAAGTCTAGCACTTTATAAACACACAGTGTAGCAGTCCTGGCTATCCAGGGCGTTACAATATAGAACTGGACCAGATATATTTATTAATACTTAATTAAATACCATTTCGAAGTGTTAATTAAATATATCAACAGATGATCATATACAAATAGATCTTAATTCTGAAGTTACTATGAACTCCTATTTATGTTATATGAGTTCTTTGATTCACTCATTAGGGTCTGTCAGAATGATCAAGCTAGAAACTTTTGTTTTGGGAACTCATTAATGTAGATGGTTGGGGACATAGTATACAGATCTGGAATCTATTCCTTCTTGCAAGAGATTGAATGATGGTTCTCTTAAGGGTTGACTTTTGGAACTGAAAGGTTATTGAGCTCAAATTTTTAATTTAGTTATGAATTAACCTTCGCTAGTAAAGTCAATGGTACTTAAGGAAACAAGATATAATTAAAAGGGTAAAACGGTAATTTTATTCCTGATTAATTATGAACAATTATTAGAGGGTCAATTTGTATGCAATGATTATATCAATGGACACTTTATAATTATAAAGTACTCAGTAAATGAAATGTCTATAATTACAAGAGTGCAGTCTCATATTTATAGTGGAATAATTATGAGATTAATAAATTAAGATTATTTGATTAAAGAGTTTAATTAATAATCTCAAATTTATTAGAGCTTGGAATTATAGGTCCAAAGGTCCCTATAGCGGCTCTATCAACACTATTCGAGGTAAGAGTTGATATGAAGGGAAAAATAGTTTAAAGACATATTTAAGAAGAAATTTATTCTTCAGGCCAAATATGCAATTATATGATGATAGTGGTTAATTAATTAATTACAAATTAGTTGTAGTTAACAAAATTAATTAATATTTAATTATTGTATAATTTTTGAAATTATATTAAATAATTAAATTAATTTCAAATTTTAATTAATTATAATTTTTGAAATTATAATAAATTAAATATTTATTTTTCGAAAATATTGGATTTAATTAATTGGTAGAATTAATTAAATATCGTTATTTGAGTGAGAGATAATAATCTGATAAGTTCAAATTGGATTTGAATTTAAAAGATTAATATTTATTCAAATAATTAATTATATTTGATAATTAGTTAAAAAGGATATGTAATTTAAATTTGAATTCAAATTTGAATTAGTTATCAGGTTGTTAGATCTTATCTCACAAATAAGTTTAAATAAATAATTAAATAAAAATTGAAAAAACCAACATCCCTAAAAATAGGGATGCTACACGTGCACACACAGTCCATGGACTGTGTGTGGCGTGTACTGCTATTTTCAGGGATAGGATTTTCATTTTTATTTATTTAATTAATTAATGGATAATTCAAAAAAATAATTTTTTGGATATTTTCATTAATAAAATAATTAATTAAAAAAAAGTAAATTGTAAGTTGGTTACAGATTTATTTTTTAAATTTGAATTTTTTTTTTAAGTATGACTTATCAGAAGATAATTAAGATAACCAACCAATCTCAAAAAACTGAGAAGATTCGCTCTGTAAAAAAAATAGAACGATAGTTTTCTCTCCCTAAAAAATAAAGAACCAATTCTAAGACCTATTCTCTTGATCTCATGTGTTGAGTACATCAAGTAGAATCACAAATAAACTATCCTTCATTCTCTAAGTGCCCGCACACTTCTTGAGGTGTAGAGAACGCTTTGGAAGATCTTAGTGTGAGTACCTGGGAGCGGCTTGGATAGGAAGATCGTTCTAAATACGAAAAGATAGCAATGACACTTGATAGGCTTCAAAAGGTATGATTTCTATTCTTAACTTGCTTATGATTAATGTATGTATATTAATGGATCCGCATATTTAAAGGTAGTTTAAATATGTGACAAAAATTTTGTTGTACACTGGGCCAACCCCACCACCATTCCGCTGCGTATTAGGAAACTTGTTCCTAACACATTCCTGAGCTGATTCAAACAAAGTGGCAGGAAAAATCCTGCACCGACCATCTTCAGATACATTCTGGATATCTATTTGTATCTCAAACTTGTTTGTAACGCCCCAACACCAGGGACCGCTACAGTGCACATTGCAAACAGTGCTAAACTCGCTAATCGAGTCGTTTGGCCATAAACGTGTAACTAAGTATGATTAGCGGTTTAGGGATTAAAAATTTTGGTTAGGATATAACGTTTCACTAGAACGTTTACTGTATACATTGGGATCCCAAAAATATAATTTCAGAGTCTATTACAAGAAAATATTTACAACAGGCCGTTCTAAGCAGCAAAATAGGGTTTATCCCTAGTTCCTCTTTCAAACCTCGCCCAAGTATTGGTCGAGCAGCTGCATATGTCACGTCATCACCTAAGCTCTCCAACTCAAGGATGGTCCAGCTTCCTTTTGCCTTTAGCTGCACCACAAAGCACCTGTGAGCCAAAGCCCAGCAAGAAAACTCATATGCTCATGAACAGTCATATCATGATATCAAATCATATCTGGCATGCCTAGCAATCATAGCTTTATTCAAGCATGCAAATGAATTCAAACAATGCTGGGGTATCCAGGATAAGAAATCCTGCCCTTCTGATTGGATGACTATCAAGTCAATCCTAATCAGATGAGTGTCTCAACACTTGAGGTTCTGGTAAACCATGCTGAGTGACCAACAAGTAAGTCACTACGGGGCTCAGCACCCAAAGCCATGCATATGATGATCAAAATGATCATACAGAGCTCATAGCTCTGATCAGATGAGTGAATATCACTTGAGGTTCTAGTAAACCATACTGAGTGACTGACAAACAAGTCACTAGGGCCTCAGTGCCCATAGTCGTGTAACAACACCGTTACCTGGGCTTTCCTGCAATGGCTCTTATCAGATGAGTGACTGACAAGCACGTCACTGTGGGGTCGGTGCCCATAGCCATGTGACATAACAGTCACGGGGCTCGTTGGCCCTGGCTCTAAATGGCTAGCCCTTGGCTAGACAAGCGCTTTTTAGTATTCATCGACCTTGAGGTCGGTCCGGCACTAATGCTCATTTGAGTCATTCAATGCAGAAAGTCTATTAGATCTGATCTTTGTTGGCTTGCGTGGAACACGCTAAGGCCGTCCTGACTAATGAGTCAGCGCAATGTGACCAGTGCCCAGTACCACTACCGAACCTGACTAATGAGTCACAGCTTCACAGTTGATACTAACACCTTTGCCAATTCTGACTAATGAGTCAGTACCATGCACAAGTAAGCATTGCTACCAAACATATATCATATGTCACACATCCAAAGATGAGGCATTCAGCATGCTTACTTAACAATTGCGAGCATAATAATGATCATGCACAAACACAGAGACTCAAGCTCTGACCAATCTCATATCTATCATTCATGGCATGCCCTAATCACATGTTTCTCGTGCATCACATGCATCACACTTAATCATCCAGCATGCCTCTATAATAATCATATGCAAATGAGCAAGATTGCTAAGCATTCATTATGCTATCAATGTTTACATTTAAACATCTAACATGCATCAATAACAGCATGCATGTCACACATGGGGTGCAGTTTTCTTACCTTGGGTCCAAGCATAGGTTACCAACAAATGAGCCACAAGCACGATCCTGACTCCAAGCCTCTAGTGATAACCTAGTCACAACCACAAATGGTGATCCAATGAGTTCAAGTTCTAAAACCAATCCTTGAACTAAAACTTAGCCTCCAAGACATCAATCCTCACTAATTCGGGTAGTAGGAATGATCCCAAGGCCTAAAACCATGTTCCCGGGGTCAAAACACCCAAACGGACTCAAAAGCCTGCCTGAGCCGTGGCCCTGGAACCTTGAGCCGTGACCCCCAGCCAACTCTGAAGCAAGGGCCGCGGCGCCCAGCAGGAACAAATTCCTGCACCAGCTTCATCGAACCAGGGCCACGGCACCCAAGAACAGGGCCGCGGCCCAACTTCGGGGCAGCCATTTTCCTTCATTTTTAACCTTTTAAAACCTCCCAAAAACATGTATAAACATTCCCAAATCATCAAATCAAAGTTCTCAAACTCCCCAATGGTCCAAAACCACCAAAACCTAAGGCTCAAACGAATTAAAAACTCAACGATTCACAAAGTCCAATTCAAGCTTAAAAACTTTTTAAAACTTGAATTACCTCCGATTGAGTTGTTTCCAACTAAATCCTCTGGCTAATAAGCTTCTAATTCTCCTTAGGATTGCTATGCCTCGATCCTCGCTTGATTCCGAGTCCTAGAACTCAAGCTATCTTTGAAAACGCGATCGGGAGACGAAAAGGAAACTTTTAGGGAGAGAGAACGTACAGAACATTCCTTTTATTTCTTAAAAGGTTACTTCAAGCTTAAGTAGCTTCCAATAAAACCTAATGCTTGGGGTCCCAAAAACACCCCCGGGGACATTATAGTCAAAACTTCCAGAATTTCCCCCTGATCTTACTAACTCCCAATTTATCACCAAATATTAATTCTCATTACCCAATAACCCGGTAATGCTCTAAATACCCCTTGACTTACTCCAAGTCAAGCTTAAATCTCGTTGTGACTTTCCCACTAGCTTACCTCCTAGGATCGTCTTGTGCTGGGTAACCCTGGCATAACCAAATAATAACAAAGCACCACACACATTTCACATACATGCTAAAAATGCCCGAAATGGCCAAAATATGAAAATCGCCCAATTAATCACAAATGGATTCACATGCATATTTAATACACCTAAACATGCATATTATCATTAAATAGCATAATAAATTAATTATGGCCCTCCCGGCCTCCTAATCAAGGTCCTAAACTTTATTAGGGAATTTGGGGCATTACATTGTTCACGTGAGATACAAGATCTTCTCCTCCCGTGAAGTTGGGTAGAACTGGCATTTTGAATTTGCTCACGATTTCTGCCAAAGAAATTCTATTAACGAATAAGGTGCCCTTTCTTCGATCAAACTCTATGTGGGACATTTTATTCCCAACTAGTTGTTGAACAGACTAATTCAAGGCATCTATCTGAGCTTGTACAACTTCTGGTATTACTGGAGCAGCTGGGGCTGGGGGGAAGTGCTTATTGTGTCTTTCCCTTTGGTTATTGATCACATCCCTCAAATCTTCATCCCTACGTCTCTGCTCACTTTCACTTAGTCGGTCAAAGACATTGGGTTGTTTAGCCTGTCCCCCAACATTTTGACTCGTCGGTCGATTCTTCATTGGCAAAGAATTTTGCTGTCCATCCCTTTCCTTCTGCTGCCGACCATTGTTCCTCCTGCCAGAGTCTGCCTCATTATAATCATGGCCATCTATGAATTGCAACCTATGAGTATGCGACCTGCTATACGCATTATTCCCCTCTCTTCCTCCTGGTCTGTCTTGATAAACAAGTGGGGGCTTGCATTGGTCATTAGGTCCTCTGACATTACTATGTCGGGGGGGATCCCGGGCGGCAGAGTCTGAGTCCACTTGCCTCCTGCTTCCCGAGGGATGTTGTCCTCTACCAGGAGGGTTCTATTCCCCAGCTGTCTGGCGTCTAGGGCTTTTGGGATGCTACTCGGCCTTATTTTTCCTGTGCTATTGAACGTTATCCCGACCAAATCGAGAGGGTGGTTGATGCTCGTTGTTTCTGTCAGGATTTTGGGTTGGCCTTTCCTGCTAAGCAGCGGGAGGTTGCTCTGGTCTTTGAGGACTCCTTGGGTGTGGTGGATTGTGATGATATTGGGGATGCTCTGAGTGTGGATTTTGGTGAGGATGGGAGCGTGGTGGGTGATCTGGTTGAGAGGCTGGTGTAGGATGTCCTCAAGCCAACTGAATGGCTGCTTCTAAAGTTTATGTGGCGTCTCTCTGCCGACAGTCCATGTCATCCTGCCACTCATTCAGTTCTCGGCGCTGCTGGTCAATCTCCATTTGCTGCAGCACCATCATTTCAGCCACATTCTCTTGATTAACTTTCAGAGTAGCTAATTCCTCTTGCAATACTATCAAAGTTGTTCGCAAAGTTTTAGCATCCATCTCTTCCTCCTCATTTTCCACTTGTGGCTCGTCCTCCGCTACATTTTGTGGAGGAGGTTGATTTGGCATTATATCAGGTGTCTGCCCTATCTGACCCACTTTCTTGGAGGTTTTCGCCATTGTTTATCTTGAAGTTCTTGAGTTCAACTCTCAACGAAAGCACCAAAAATGTTGACTGATGATTTAGCCAACGACACAGAGTCCCTAAAAATGAAAAGAATTAATTAGCTGAATAGAAGAACTAAAAAACACGAAGATTTTATAGTGGTTCGGCCCCAGAGATTGGTAATAGCCTGCATCCACTTAGTGTTTCTATTAATGTAAACTCTGAAACCTGCGATTAGCAAACTATGGTTCACTAAGTTTCACAAGCTCCAAAGTGAAATACAAAAGTCGTGTCTAAAAACACTAATTCTCCTTGAATATCAATTCTTGCCCCCCATAAATGAATCCCATGAGTCCTATTTATAGGTTTAAGGATGTACATATGGGTCGATGGGCCGTGTTTAAACTTTGTTATAAGCATATTTGAATAATAACATAATTCATAACGAATTACACATATAGAGGGTCAAATATCTTACAAATACCCGACTTATAACTGTATTTGAACTCTGGCTTCGTTACTACAATCAGACCTGGTCGCATATGTCAGCATATCTTCTGTCGTACTGTTCATCATCTTTCTTGAATCCATCGAGTAGCTTGCTATCCTGTTCATTGTTCGACCAAACTATCATCACTAAACAATCCGTGCTATCCACGTACGTCCCTATTGTGCCACGTCATCAAGCAAATATTTTTTGGGTAAACAAATATATTTAATAAATTTTTTAAATAAAACTAAGCGATTGCACATTGTTTGCAGCTAGTATATATATATATAAGGAGGAAAATGTACCTCAGTTAATGCTAATGAATTATGAAGAATTTGACTAGCGACCTTAAAATGTAAAATTTGAGTTCCACGAGTCAATACAGCACGGTTCCTCAATAATGGAAATCGTTGTACTAGTTTGATACATGGGAAAAATAATGGGTGACACGTACTGAAATGCACAAAATTAAGCAGTAGCTAGAGCCACGAGAAAGACTCGAGTTAGAGCTACATGAAAGACATGAGAAGAATCATACTCACAGAATAGGGGTTGCCACCCTTTAGAAAAGTTTGCAATAGTTTTGTCATGTATCAGACCAACAAGCTGTCATACTAAATGATGTCAACCTCTTTTTTTCCACTGATATGTGACTAAAAAGAATCAGTCGTTCATTATTTGACCCTGTGAGCTAGTGGCAATTTTTTACAATTCCCATATATATGACTTTTGTTTCTAAAAATAAATATAAATAATTGTAAGAGTAGCTCCAATGCTAGCTACTCCCATTGGTTGCCCAAAATATCCAAGTTATCTCAAAATTAAATTTTTTATTTTCTCTCTCATCCACATCATTTTTGCCATTTTTTTCCATAAAAATGTTTCAATGCTAAGTCACTCAAAAAGTTGTCAACTATGGTACCACATATTAGTATTTACTATATTATTTTGTAATTATAAATATTGTCACACTAAATTTTTTAAATTCATATATTAATATAAATAAATATTACATGAAATTTACGTTAGACGAAATTTAAAAGTAGCTCATAAAATGACATAATCATAATTAATCAATCTAAAATAATTAAAAAAAATGCTAATTAGAAATATTTCCAAATTTTGACCATAGGTGCTCCACCAAGTCCGCCTGAAGATTACGATGAATGTTTTTGTCACGAATTTCAGCATTTCTTTGAAGCATTGTTGGGAAGTCAGAAATAGGTCCATGCAATATTATAGCCGTTGGGGTGTCGGTGGGGCCTTCATCATAATTAAAATCAAACAAACTCTCATATGCATCTCTTTCATCCTCGACAATAATGTTGTGCAATATAATGCATGCATACATAATATATTTGAGAACATCTCTTTGTCAAAAACGTGCTAGTCCTCGTACAATAGCAAAACGAGATTGAAGTACTCTGAATGCTCACTCAAAATCTTTGCATACCGCTTCTTGGCATCGGGAAAAAAAATTTATTTTCTCCTTGAGGCAGTGAGATAGTTTTTACAAATGTACCCCACTCTGGAGAGATACCATCTGCTAGATAGTACCCCTGGTTGTATTGTGTGTCATTTATCATACACTCAACTCTTGGAGCTTGCCCTTGTAAGATGTCAGTGAATAATGGGGATTGATCTAACACTTTATGATCATTATTGAATCCCGAAACACCAAAAAAAAAATCAAATGTCATATCCAGAGATCTTGTGACGCAACTGCTTCAAGCATGATTGTTGGCCTGCCGTGATCACCTCGCGTGAATTGGCCTTTCCATGCAACTGGGTAATTTTTCCATTCCTAGTGCATATAATCAATGCCTCCCAACATGCCTGGAAAACCACGTACCTCCCCCATTTGAAGTAAGCAACGAATGTCCCCAATATTGGGATGTCTCAAATATTCGGTCCCAAAAATCTCATTCACTCCCCGAAAGAAATTGACTAGGAATTCGATAGCGGTGGTTTCACCAATTCGAACACACTCATCAACATAATCAGCAGGCGCTCCATATGCCAACATTCGCATAGCAGTGGTGCACTTTTGTAATGGCAAAAATCCCCCTTCTATCGTCTGCATCAAACCTCATCTGGAAATACTCTGAATGATTGTCTAGAGCTTTCACTATGCATAGGAATACAAGTTTATGCATTCTAAATCTTCTTTGAAATTGATATTCTGTATACACCGATTCATTAGAAAAGTAGTCATCGAACAAACGTGGGTGTCCTTCTACATGACCTCTATCAATGTGAGCTCTCTTTCTTCCCCACCTTGTTGAGCTACCCCCATCCATGGACTCTTTGAAATATTGATCATCATACTCGTTAGTACACTGTGCTATTATGATTTCGTCTAAACTCATATTGTCGTACGGATTCAGAGAATTTGGCGAATCCATTGTCGAACTTAGAGTAGATGATATTTGAGAATGAAAGATGAATGAGTGAGTAAAATGAAGGATGGAGTGGAGAGTTGAGTAAAAGGAAGATTGGAATTTGGTATTTATAGACATGGTAACATATATAGTCGTTAAAATATAGGTGTTAAAATATAGTCGCAATTCACTCACTAAATAAAGGAAGTTTTTAAAAAAAATATTACACAATAATGTGATTGATAAAAATACATAGCAATTATAACTTCAGGATATTAGTCTTAATATAAGTACACAAGTTTTCATGTTCTTTCTTTTGCTCAGGAGTCATATGCCTCATGGCGATATAATCCATGTATTTTGTCATCCTATTATCTTCTGCCTCTTTCTCCCTTATCACCACAAATTTCTCTAATGCAAATGCTTTCCGTTCATTAATCTCTATAAATGTAGTATATGTCTTTTTTTTCCTTCCCTTTTCTCTTTGCTATCTTTTGGCCAGTAGGGCACACTTCACGTACTTCATCATCACTGATGTCTGAATTGGAAGATGAAGTATATGCCCTTGATTTTGACACCTTTGTTCTCTTATCACCTTTTGGTTGGTACATTGTATTCCATTTCGGCCCATCCTTTACCAATCTCCAACAATCCACAAGCAGAAAATTTGAGTTGTTATTTTCATATTTAAACAATTGATGTGCATTCTCAAGAATTGTCTCATCAGACCAACCAATGTGATGTGCTTGTTGCACTCGTTCATAACACCCATTGAAACACACCACCTTTCTATTCATCTTGTTCCAATGGTCTTTGCATTGCCTTCCAGTTCTTGTATGTTGACCTATTTGGTTGATGTTGTAGTATTCTGCAATCCGAGCCCATAAATTTGTAGAAGTTTGGTCATTCCCCATGATGGCATCCTTAGATGTATTAAGCCACCCATTTATCAGAAGTAAAGTTGCTTCCTTGCTCCATTTGGCTTTACTTTTATGCCTTGATTCATCTTCATTGTGTAGAACTACATTTTCCACCCCTTCAACACCATGTTCGGGTTGAGTTTCAGAGACAGATGTCGATGAAGTTTCATGATTCAAATCAATACTAGAATTTTCTATACTTGGCTTATAATTTCTTGAAACCGTTTCGGGTTGGTGTAGGGAAAACATATGAAAGACATATGGTAGTGAATTTACTAGTGCGAAGAATTGAGCATGTTGGGGCGTCTCAAAAGAGCCCAAATTTTAGAAATGGTAAGAAGACATGGGATAATTTTGAGAATTTGGAAAATTTTGGTTAAATTGAGAATATTGAATATTTGGATTTTGGGAATTAGTAGAGGGAAAATTTTGAAAATTTTGATTAAATTGATAATATTGAAAATTTGGATTTTTGGAGTTGGTATGTGGAGAATTTTGGGAATCCATTGGTAAGAAAATAAAATTTGTGGTTTGACAATTTTGACGAAGAATGTATGAATGGTGTGAAAATTAATAAAATTGATCAGTATTTATAGAAGAAAATAAATTGTTTGAAAAATAAATAAAAACTATGCAATGGTAAAATTTAAAAATAAAAGGGTCAAAATTTTGATTGTTTAAAAAATTTGAACGTTACATATATATATATATATGGGCACTTCTTTAGTCCCTCACTTCATTTTGAGGGACTAAGTTCATCACAAATTATTAACCCTTGGGTTTTTGGAGATTCTCTTTTAATGGTAGGATGAATATTTTTGTATGAAAAAGCATCAATATACTTTTTTACCCTTAGCAACTTGTTACCTGTTACTTTTATTTCCAAAATGTAACTTTCTCTTCAAAAGTTGTTATACCTCTCTCTCTCTCTCTATATATATATATATTAGACTTACCCAAATATTTAACCAATTTATTGTTTTCTATCTAAAGTTGGGTACTAAAGAATTATAGAAACACTTAAAAGTAGTGTAGTTACATATAAATATATAACATATTTTTGTATAAATCTGTAAAAAAATAAATTTGATATGTTTCTTCTTGATTTGCTTATGCTACGTATTTGGAGTTCAAGAATTTTTTTTTTTTTTTTTCATAAATGTATATCTTGTTTTATTTTGTTTATTTTTGGTATGACAAATTTGTATTTAATAACTTTGTTTATATTTTTAATTGAATATGTTAAGATATAATATAATTTTACTATATTTCTATAGTGCTTAAATTCATGATTTTGTAATTATTTGAAATACATAAATTTATTTAATATAAGTTAGGAGTGTGTGCACTGAATTAGATAATTAAGAAAGAAAAACAATTTCTTACGTTTAAATATTTAATAAATATATTTTGCTAATGATTTCTAAATATAAGGTTTACATCCAAAAATAATCTTGAATAAAAATAAATAATGTATGTATTTAATAATCATACCACTAATTTAAATAACACTAAAATAAATAAATAAATTTATTTTACCTTTTCTTGATCAAGATTATTAATCGTAGTACTAAAATATTAAATAGTTTATTTTTATGGTCCAACAGTAACTTTATCATTACTCGAACACCAATTTTATAGTTTATCACGATCTTGCATAAAATGGCTATATTAGAGACAAAAATAATTGTACCAATAAAATCTCGAAAATGCTAACTTTTAAGGGTCAACAGGTGAAATTTGTGACTTTAGTCACTAATCGAATATCAATTTGCTATTTTTTCATGATACCAAATAAAATAGACACATTACATTACTACAAAATTGACGTGGGATGACAATTGTTCAAAACTTGACAATTGGAAAATTAATTGGGTCATACTATAATTTTGTAAGTTCAAAGCTTAGATTACACAACCGTGATTGGGGATGTTCTACTATAACACATATTCGTACAATCGACACATCCCAATTACTTGACCCCATCTTCCATGCAATCAATAACAAATTATTAATTTCCTCGTCAACTAAGCCGCCAATGTGGTTTGCAATTTAAACCTATGTACTTCACCGTACAAGTCAAATGAAGTTACAAAAGTATAGTATGAATGATTCATCAATTGATCATCTTTTTATATTGTATGAGATTAAATTTTTAGTCTCCATTTATGATAGAAATATTTTAATCACACTTTTTTTAACGAAGTAGTGACTCCTAATCGAGCAACCATACAAATATTATAACTTAAATATGGTACGTTTAGTGGTATTATTATTATTATACTCTAATTGTGTTACACATCAGGAGATTATAAAATAACTTATGCAAAGGGAAAGTCTTACATACCAAATACCATATAATGGCCAAAATTCATTCTAAATTAACTATACAACCTAAAGCTACATAATCAATGGTAATTCATTCTTCTAACCATTAAACAAGTCAAACAAAACTGAGATATTCACTAAGACAATTCATTTGTTACTCACAAAAAAACAAACAATAATTACTTTCGGTTTTTTTACTTTCAGCTACTAACCACTCTATTTAATATTACTTACTGACATCAAAATGTTACTTATATGCAGATGAGTTACTGGAAATTCATTACTTTTACATGCAACATTATTCATGACTACTCCTTTAAAAATTACTAAGTGACTCTTAAATATTACTTTCCCAATTTCGTAAATATGTTTGAACACAATACTAATTTTACCTTATTGCCCTCCACTGTAGACTTTTTTTTACCTGCAAATTACTATTTTGCCCATACTTTTCAGACCATAATTCAATTTTTTTTTACAACCGGTTTACATCACCGACTCATCAAGTAAAATCATGTAATAATAAAAACACCAAATAATTCAATAGCTTGACACTTGACAATTTTTTTGGGTCCCACTTGTTGGACTAAGTCCGGTGAGGGACTTAAGAACTTGCCTATATATATATATATATATATATATATGTATAATTAAAAAAAAAAAAAGGCATCGTTGCCCAACGGTGCTTCAATATTGATGTACCCAAATGCTCTCCAAGGGTCAAGCAACCTGTCAGAATGTAGTCACCAAGCTACTTGTCAGAATGTAGTCACCAAGCTATTTTTTTGGCACATGCATTAAAGTTGCTCTAAGAAGAAATACTTCCTCCCTATAAATAGGATGAACCCCACCAAAAAGGGGTTTAGATTTTGGTACAAAGAATACAACACCATTATGCTCTCTATTAATCAACTCCTTGCATTTTACAATTAAGATTACCCAATCTGAATTCATCCAAGAAGTGCTCAAATCTAACTTTCATTAATGAAAATCTTATGTCAACATTAATTTCTTGAATTTGTTTAGTTTTTATGCTGTTGATTTTTCTTATAAGTTAATTTTTTTTTAATATGTTTTTTAAATTTTTTAGGATTTTGAGGTTTTTTTAATAAAAGTAATTAAATCAAACTTAGATTTTATACATATTTTTAAATTTGTTTTGGACCAATATTTTATTGACTAGTGGATCCAAGCTACCACATGAGGATCAAACCAATCATTAACACTTTGTTGATGGATATAAATTGTACTAAATATACATCTTCTTATATAATAAATGTATAGATGACAAAATTTTTTTATTTTAATGGAGTTATTTTAAAATTTTGTCAACTTTAACAGATATCAATAATCTGCTGTTAACTTTAACATTTTTATTTAAGTTAATTAAAAAAATTGATAAGCGTTCATTAACGTGGATTTCTTTGTTGACGTGAATAGGAAAAATCTTGAAATTTGTTTGTTTGTTTCAAATTCTTTATAATAATAAATAATATTCAATTGCGAAAATTGAGGGATTTGAAATCTACGGGTTAGATTTTTTTATTTTAACTTTCAAACTTACTTATCCTTTTTAAATAAATTGATTAAAAAAATTGATATCGTCTTTTTACGTGATTTTTAACATGAATGGTAAAAATCTCGAACTTGATATCTTTGTTTGAAATTTATATAAATTAAAAAGTAATATTCAATTATGCTAATATGCAAATTGGAAATCTACCTACCCATTTATTTTTGTATTTAAAATTTCTTAGTTGGAAAAATCGTGAGTAAACAAATAAAGAAATTATTCAAAATAAATTATCTCAAAATTTAATCAATCCTGTTGAGATCTTTTCAAACAATATTAAGTTTAAATTATTTTAAAATAATATCTATAATTTAACATCACTCTTATATGAGAGTTATCATAACAATTATTTTTATCAACATAGAATTTTTCTCTCATCAACCAATATCAAGTATGAGAGCATCAAAATTACATCTAACTCAATTTCTTTATAATCATAAATCATTGATTGCAACTCTTTTTTTTTTCTCAAATCAACAGGTCCATCTACGCAAAATTCCAAGGTTAATTATTAATGCCAGACAAAAATATTCAACAAAACAAGAATCACAAGGTACCATCTCATTTCTCATACACATTCAATTATAAATTACCATATCCATCTTATAGAAATTCATTTTTTTTATCATATAGTGTTTCATACAATTTTATACAAATTCAGTTATAATTAAATAAACATATCATCTTATAGAAATTCAATTTTTATCTCTAAACAGATAGTGAATCAAAAATAAGTGTAACCGGCTCATATAAGATAAAGTTCAACGAAACATGAATCACTAGGTACAAACTTATTCAAACTCAGTTATGATTTTTTCTATTCATCTTATACAAATTCTTGAAAAAACAGTAAGTAAAAATATTCATTGTGCGTAATCAAATCATTCAATAAATAACCTCTAAATTTAATCCAAAATGTTGACATTTTTTCAAACAATATTAATTATAATTTATTTTTAAAATAATATCTATATTAACATCACTCTTATATAAGAGTTATCATATCAATTATTTTTATCTAATTTTTAAATTATAATTCAATTATTTTTTAAATTGATTTACAACCCAATTTTTTTTTTCTCAAATCAGGTGGTCAATCTACACAAAGTTCTAAAATAATTCATTATTGCCACACAAAAATATTGCAAGATCATCTTATTCAAAATTAGATAGTGAGTCACAGATCATCATGAATGACAAGGTACCATCTCATTTCTCATACAAATTCAATTATAAATTACCATACTTATCTTATAGAAAGTCATTATTACCTCCTCTTTGTTGTCCTTTCCCAGTCGTTCCAAGACTAACCAATTTTTCAATAATTGAAAAATACATATATATATATATATATATATATAAAGAGAGAGAGGAAACTAACCATAGCTCGTGGAAGACATGGCCGCAAATGGATATAGCTTGAAGATCTTCAACAATGGGCTTTAGATCTTTGTAGCAGATTGAGCAAATGGTGAGGGCTAAGTTGGGGTCGTGTCTTGGTTCAGGTCACCTAGCTTCGGGGTCGCGCACGAGGGAGGCCGAGATGGGCCTGGGTGATTCGGACATTTGCGCTTGGGTCCTCGTGGCTCAGGTAGGACAGTTGAGGTCGAAGATGGTGAGGGAGGGAAGACAGGGTCTCACTGTTTTTGGGTGAGGGGAGATGTAGCTAACGAAGATGGTGGTGGTGTTGAGTTTTGGGGGTGGCGGCTAGGACAGGTTTAGAAATGAAAACTAGGTTAAGGGTTTTGGGAGAAAATATATATATATTTATAATATGGTTATTGATAGTTAGGGTTTGATTATTGTGTTTCAGCTATTTACTTTGAGTTTGGCCCAATGATATGTAATTTTTTCCACTAATGATCCTAAAATTTATCCAAAATTTATACTACAAATATTAATAACTAAAAATTTATACTTAAATTTATAACTTAGGTAAATAAAATTTTTATTTATATATTTAAATTAATTAAAATTAAATAAGTTAGGTAGACAAAATTTAGAATATATTATTATCATCATATAATATTAATAATTAGTTTATTTTGGATAACAATAATATTCATAATATATAAATTGTATGTATTAATAAATATATAAATATTATTGTTATTAATTTCCATATATATATAGTTTGGTAGATTATCATATTCTTATATAAAAAAATATAATTACATTAAAAATTTAACTTTATTACTTTCAGGATTACACCAATCTCTATTCACATTCAACATTTTGAGTGTTACCAAGTTAGTATTAATTAAAATATTAATTATTTATTATTACATAAATAATTGGAAGTTAATTAGTATATTTGAAAAGATATTTTATCATTTAATTATTTAATCTAGACTATGATATGATATATTTGTTACTTTTTTCCTGTAGAAAAATATCTTGTAGTTGAAACATATACTTCATTCATTCACACAATGGGCAATTGTAAGATTTCATTATTAACAGTTTAAAAAAATTATAAACCTACAAAAAAAATTATGAACTTTATATTTGAAATTTTTTCCTTTTGGAAGATCATGACAAACCACCTGCGTGAAGAATTTGATATAAAGATTTTCTAGAAGAAAAAAAGGAAGAGATTCGTAGAAAACAAAGAGAGAGATATGCTAAACAGAAAGCATTAAAAACCAATTCAATTCGTATAAATGATACTGAATCATCAAATAACGATGATTTGGACACATTTGCTAATGATCGTACGACAATATCGATTACTCAACATTCTATTAGTGTTCAATATACTAACAATATTGAACATGTTATTCATCTACAAAAAGTATCAAAGAGACAACGAAATTCTCTTTTATTTTGGATAACAATAATATTCATAATATATAGAAGTGTCATCAAAATAGGTCAATCGCATATGCGTTCTACTAGATTTAGACAATTGCTAAAAGAAGTGTCATCTGAACCATATTCACTTCTATTAGGGCCTAGCTATAAACATTGTAAAGCAAAGTTAAAAAATAAAACTAAATTCACATATTTTTGTAATACAACTAAGCAAATGTTGCACGTTGCTTTCTGCTAGTGTATATAAAAGTGTTTTAATACAATTTTAGGATAAAATTTAGAATTAGAATTATTTCGTCAATGTTTTATTTTTTTAATTCATAGCATGCTCCCCTCTTCAATCAATCAGTGTAAGCGTTACTTGGAGAGAGACTGAGATAAAATTTTAAAAAGAGACCCATCTACAAAATAAATTAAATTTTTCTCTCCGAAATAATCAGCTCCAAATATTTATGTCTACCATAAAATGTCACATCTACTCATTATAAATATGATTTTGTTTATGAAAAACATGCCACCATATCTCCCCTATTATATGGTTGACTAAAAATATGATTTTTTTTTAACTACAAATATAAATATTATAATACATATGTATATGTAGAATCGTAGATGTTATGGAGTTCACGTTATGAGTCGAGTGACATAAAAGAAATAACTCACTTGACTCGGGTGTTTCCATGTCTTTATGAAAAGGCAACATGACTTGCATCTCAGGTCCTGAATTGTCATTTTACAACCGTTGGATTTCCACATCCCATTCCCATACAACAACAAAAAAACAACACGATCCAACACTGGTGGCCATACATGACAGAGAAAAGCCAAGTTTTGCCCGTCTCCATCATGTAAAATAAAGCATCATAGTGCTGAGGAGAAGAAAAAAAAACACTCTCAAACAATAGAAAGAAAGTCATTGTAACCACACCACAAGTTCTCTTTTGTTTTTTTTTTTCTTTATGTTTTTTCTTTCATGAGTTTATGCTTCTGGAATAGAGGCTGCGGCAGCCCGTTTAATCGATGCAGACTTGATCAGATGGTTGTAGTTTCCCTTCTCCTTGAAGAGCTGAGAGAAATGGTGTTTGCAGTACAGAATCCCCTCCAAAGCTGCATAGTTAGATGGCGATATGGCGCAGCCACCGTGGGAGCACTTGAAACAAGACTTGTGATAAGTCAGACTCTCCACTGTCACCTGCAAAGTTTTCAAACAAGTATTAAGTCTCTGAAATTATAATTGCCATAAATATTGTGCCATTTGTGCTTGCTTTGAGTACATTCAAAGTGGATATTTGCACATACATGGAAACCCATTTCAAGTGGAACTCAGACTACTCCATACACACAAACAAACAAACAAAGCAAATTGGGTCAAGAGCAAGCCAATTGACCATGCAAGATGTTAAGTTAAAAGTCTCCAAAACCAATGGCGTGAAATAACACAATATTTAGGGATAGCCTGTAAGAATAGAGAATGGAAGGTATAATACAACTCATGAAGTTCAATGTATCAACTCAAGCTCTTATAAATAGTACAATATTTCCACATACTTTCCAAGTGGGACACTCTAACACTTATTCAGCCAAAATAAGAAGGATACCAACATAATCCACAACTGTAGTTGTGGAATACGCAAGCATAATGTGAGAAGGTGTGAAGAGCAAGTTAGACCATGACATAGAGAAATGGAAGTAGAAGAAGATATTTCTAAGGCATCATAACCGATAAACATTCTAAGATCTTGCTATCCTACCTTCTCCAGTGGATAGGCGGTTTTACCACAAGTGGCACATTTGTCTTGTGTTCCTGAGAACATGCCGGCAGCTTTGCTTGGTGATCTAGTCTGAAAAGAAGACAACATGGGATATTGGATTTAATCAAGTTATTCCTTCATTCAGAGTTAGATTTGTAATCAAATGCAGTGCATTGCAGAGGTAATTTACCAGCTCTGGAGTTAACTTGTCAGCTGACTTTGCAGCTGTTGAAAATAAAATTTATGGCAAATTAAAAAAAGGTAACAAAAAGAAAGGGAAAAAAACTAAGAAAAATCAGGTAAAGAACTTTCTCAGTGAAAAGAAAAGACATACGTGACTGAAAGTTCTTGTTGAAATTGCCAGTTTCCTTGAAGAGTTGCTCAAAATGAGGCTTGCAGTACAGAACACCTTCCATTGAGGAATAGTTGCTCAGCTGAAACAAAAATAGACATTCCTCAACAACAATAAAACTTCCAAATTCTTGATTTACTAGTCTTTAACTTTAACAGCAGGATTTCAGTCTATCAAACAATTCTCCTTTCGAATTCTCAAATCTAGTTCTCACATAGACGTTTATTGAGCCCAAATGTTAATATGGGCATCTCCATGGTAGAAACTATATAAGCATTAGAACAAGGTTAGTGTAGCAAAGGAACTTTCATAATGGTAGACTTATCAGCTCAACCAAAATAAAAATATGGGAATCTTTTCATTGCATGGAAATGATAACAATGCAAAAGAATTGAGCTACAAATTAAGAGTAGTGTAATGTACCTTTAAAGTCCCTTTGCAATGGGTGCACTTAAAGCATGACTTGTGGTAAGAAACACCATCTGCAGATAGCTGCTCTACTGGATAAACTGTCTTATCGCAAGCCTTGCATTTCTGTTGGGTTCCGAGGAAAGACATAATTAACCCTTTATGATTTTAGATCTGAGCTCTCCTCCACACCCCAACACCACCACTGATGCACTGCCTAAATTTTCTTCCTTTTTCAACCTTATATCTGTTTAGCAAGAGAGAAAAATGGGTTCAAAACCAAGACAAAATTGTGAGAGAAGATAAATGCATAAACCTTGTTTGGCTGACGAAAAATGAAGAGATAACAACGACAACAGAACTTATTCAATTTTAAGTATCTGTTGTGTAAATGCATTGTTGTTTACACCATTATATAAAACAAATGGGTCAAAATCAAGTCAAATAAAAAAGATGATAAGAAATGCAATAACCCTGTTTGGATAAGAAAATGAGAACAACAAAACGTCTGAAAATGGGAGTATATGATTTGACAATTCATCACTGATTAAACCATTATACAAACAAATTTTGACATTAAAACTAAAAGAAATTGACACAGAAAAACCCATTTATCAAATTTCAAAATATAAGCAAATAAAACCCAAATCTGCTACTTAGCTTTTCCCAGTAATCGATCTGAAACTCGCACAACACAAACAGCTCTATCACTTTTCTTAGGGGGAAAAAGAAGAACTTGTGGCAAAATACGATCATTAGCAAATAATATATAGCATGTTAATGCAAAATGATATAAGATCTGGTTCCAAAGGTGATGTATTAGAATAAAAGAAATTCAGAAGAGAGCAAAAGGCGCATACCCTTTTGAACCAAGTGAAAAATGTTGGATCTTTGAAACTGGGTGGACTAAAACTCCTTGATCAAATATTGAAAAGAAAATATTTTTTTTTTAACCTTTTAAAATGAAAATATTGTGTAAACTGAAATGGGTATTTGACAAAGAATTGATAGAAGTGCTTTAAGGAACAAGTAGAGAGATTGGACCACCTCTTGGTATGCAGCGAGTAGATGATATAGAACCAGCAGGTGATATAATGGACCTCCACAAAAGAAGAAGAAGAAAAAAAAAGCAGATATTTTTATTCTCCTTTTACCAAAAACTTAAATAAATGTAAAATAAATATTGTGCTGGAAACACTTTGTCTCCACTTTGTCTCGTTCAACGCTCTCTCTTACTTTACCAAGTTGTTTTGGGCCTTTTTTTTCGTCTAATTTCTCTAATTCTGAAATTTTTATCATCTCATTATTCTGTCTTAATTTTTATTATTTTCTTTCCATCCAACTATGGTGTGACACGTCATTTTACTTAACATAATCTAATTATAAACATTTGTATTGAGACGATGTGTCGAAATTTAATTAGATTGATAAAGAATAAGACATGTAAATGGGATACAGAATCTGGTTCCTCTGTCTTTGGATAAATTTTTACGAGTTGACTCTCTTCTTCTTTTCTTCTTACTCTCTCTTTCTTGCTGTTAATGTTGTCTGGTTGTAACATTTTAACTCACCATTCAATGCCTTTGACAGTTACTCCACCAAATTAAACCACAAATTTTCTCTTTTCATTGTACCAACTTTGATACTTACTCGTATAAATAAGTTGAAATGTTGAACTTAAAAGAAAATAAATGTGAAATGGGTGTTTAAAGGTCCCAGCTTTGCAGAGCAT
Organism: Humulus lupulus; assembly: GCF_963169125.1. NCBI lineage: Eukaryota > Viridiplantae > Streptophyta > Magnoliopsida > Rosales > Cannabaceae > Humulus > Humulus lupulus. Next base: position 112,303,428 of record NC_084800.1, on the reverse strand, counting down.
GGGAATAGGGTTGGCTTTTGGTTATAAACACACTACTTAAAGATGTGTAGTTTAAAGAACATTAATGGGTTATTCTCACTATTTTCTGTAGTTTTCACGAAATAGATTTTATTATTATTTTACATTGAGTCGAGAGTGATGCACGCGCTTGGACTCTATTATGGCCTCTCATGAGATTAGAGCACGAAAAGTAATTTCTTTAACTAAGTCATATTTACAGCCAAATATTCCCCACATCCCTTGAATTTCGGTTGTAGATTTTGTTAACAAATATTCGACCGCATAGGAATTTGCTGAGAAATAATATATATCAACAGTGATGATCATATTATATCTGAGCCCTATTAGTTTAGTATTATTATTATTATTATTGTATTGTGGTCAAATTATTCCTTGTGACATGTCTCCAAAATGTCGTATCAACAAGGTTGTCAACTTATAATATTTTGCATAACATAAGATAGTTTTGGTTCAAAATTTATGTACATTAACTTTTGTCTAATTACATCAATCTTTTAAAGTATGACCTTGGAGTGAAAATTAAAAATTGTTGAAGATGGATTAGTTTACTCATATATATATATATATATATACTAGATAAAAGTAACCTACAAATGCACGTTTGCTTAGTTTTAAAATTATAAATATTGTATATAATTTTAAAAAAATCTGGTTCACTATCTTTTTGAAAATATATATATTTTTATAATCGAATGAATTATAGTTCTATATTATATATAAATATTTATATTAATAATTTTTATATATATGAAATCTAAACAAAACGTTGAGATAAATATATATTTACATGATTACATAACATATATATAAAATAGAATAATATTTAAAAATAAATTTATAATAGAAATAAAATAATAATAGAAAAAGTCATAGTGTAGACAGTAGTATATATGCATTAACTATTTTTATATTCTAATATATCTCGCAATATTCTTTAGTGAATTTGATGAAGAAAAAAAGCTCCAATCATCTTTATTATTTTTAAATAAATATGATTTAATTATTTAAATTATCATAAAATATCTTATTTTAATTAATTAATTTATTTATTTATTTTTGTTTAAATTTATGTTTGTTCTAGTTTTTGAATTTGGCAGTGATAACAAATGATTATATATTATATGTTTAATATAATATTAAGTTTGATTAAATTTTATTTAAGTTATAAAATATATGGTTTTATTATTTTTAAATAATTATCATTGTAAAATATCTCAAAAATATCTTATTTTAATTTATTTAATTATTTATTTACTTAAGTTTAAGTCATGTTTACAATCTACTGTTAAATATAAGAATATTTTGTTAAAATTAACTGGAAAAAATTAAAAAACCGTTAAAATTAAGAATTTCTGTTATCTACACACTTTTTATATGGAATAGATATATATATATATTTAGAATTTTAAATTACATATTAAGGATACTTTTTATAAATGATCTTATTGATTTATTGTTGAAAGTCTCTAATATATCAAAAGTTTACTTAACCTGAAAACTATCCAATCATGTATGCATGAATAATATCATTTACATCGTATTTGTATTTGATACAGTTTCATGTAATATTATACATATTTTTTGTTAAGGTGTACGTATTAATGTCGTTGCATTATCACTAATTAACTTTTCCAAGTAAGTTATGTTAAGAGAGACATATATGGTGTTATGTATTCAATGACGAAATTAGGGGGTCACGACTATCCTGTTTTATTTTTAAAAAAAATTAAATATATATGTATAAAATTTATGTTGACATTTTAAAATAAAAAATATATATTTATATAGAAAAAATACTATTTTAGTCTTTATATTTTTTTCTAAATACACAATTGACACTTATGTTTTGTTAAATGACAATTCGGACATTATGTTTACAAAATGGATTAAAATAATACCCTATATCTAATTTTTATCAAAATATTTTCAATTATAAGATCAAGTCTCTGGTCTCTTTGATGATGCGATAAGTTCAAAGAAGCACAGAAAGAGATATGAGAAAGAAATATTATATTTGAAAATATTTTAACTAAAATCATCCAGGAAACTCTTTTGATTTATTTTGTAACACATAAGGTACGAATTATTATTTAACAAAATACCATGGTCGATCGCGTATTTGGAAAAAATACAAAGATGAAATTAGTATTTTTCCTTATATATACATATTAGTATAATTTTATTGAATTATTATGCTCTGCCGTGTGTTATAGTTTCATATGTTAAATATTTTTTTATTTACTATATTTCATGCATAATATAAATAAAGTGTCATTATTATGTTGTATAATTTTATCTATTGAAATAATTATGAGTTTGTTCAATTTTTTTTTTTTGAAGAAAATAGAAAGAACTACTTTACTCATTTTATTATTTTAAACTAGAACATATTAATTTTTTAATAAACATTCGTGTTATATTAGTCCATTAAAAATGTACAATATTTCAATAGGATAAAAGAATTAATTAAAATGAATATTTTTGCATGTCTCTTCAATAGCGTTTGCATGAATAAATTCACATAATTTATCGTTTTAAGTTGGTTGTATATCTCATATATTTCTTATTAAGGTGGTTGTATCTTACGTCATTGTATCTTTGTTAATATTTAACGTTGTTGCATGTAATATTTAATACCTTTAATTAACGTACCTAAATATATTAAGGATTTTTTTTCCTATTCTATGTATCCTCAGCTAGGTGAAATAAATAACATAGGTTCTCACTAATCGAATGAAACTCATTACATCATTAGTAATATCAACGAAGAAGTGGTTGAATCTGATTTCACTTTTATAAAATTATAAAATTCCAAAAATAAATAAAATTAAAAAAATATTAATTAAATTAAAAATTAATAAACAAAATAAAATTTGATTTTTTTAAGTTTCTTTTATATATATATATATATATACTAGTGGTATAAGTCTCGCCCGCGGTTAGGATCGAGCCAAAAATGTTTTTAGTACTTTTATAATAATTATATATAAAATGATATTTTTATAAAATTTTTGGACATTTTGTATAAAATAATTATATTTTTCAAAATATGAGTCTTTTTAAAGTGGGAGCCATAGGCACAGACTTAGTCCACCTATGCTTAGGGTTGGACCTGGTATGAGCACATACAATATATGTGTTATTATTGAATTTTAAAAACATAATATTAATTTGAAATAATAGCATTAAATTTGGATTGAAATTAATTTTTCATCTAGTATTTCATCCTCAATTCATTAAAAGATGAATAAATCAAACAAAAAAAATTAAATTTGGATTGGAATTAATTTCTAATCTAATAATTCATTCTTAATTCATTAAAAGATGAATAAATCAAACAAAAATATATAACTGATTTTAAAATTTTTGAAGAATGAAAATGTTTGAATTTTTTTCCTTGTCAAATTTTGTAATATATAAATAATAACAACTATTTTTTTATTATTTTAATTGTAAAGAAAGTTTGAATATTACATAATTTTTTATTTTTTATTCATATCCAAAAAGCCATATAATTTATAAAAAAATTCTATTTGAAATTAATTGCTGGTTAAATTGTATTAAAAAAATTCAAGAATCATTTTATCAATTTATGAAGATAAAAAAATTTGAGGCATGCAACATGGCAATTATCTTTAAAAATATATATTTGAATTGATTAATATTTAATAACAATTAGTATTAAGACAAAACATAGATGACTATAACTAATATATACTAATAATGTTTATGTCAATTTAAGTTTAAAATTAAAAATGAAATAATAAAGAGTAAGTAAAAGTCGGATACAAAAAAAATGATATAAATTTATACTGATTATTTTGTGATGACATAAACATGAATATTTAATTTTATTAATTATTTAGTAAATATTGTATAATATGTCGAATTGTAACTTGGGAGCATGCATGATATAATTTTATGCACTAATTAATAACTATATTAAACCTTAATGTGCATGAGTAGTTTTCCTCACATTTTCAGTCATGATGTCATTTATTATAAAAATATATTATTAAATTAATAGTTTTATCAATTAAAAAAATCACAAAAAAAAAGCTAAACTACGAAAAGAAAATTCTATTTGAATACATATATAATTTTGACACTTCCTCCAAGAACAAATAAAAATAGGAAATAAATGATATTGTGGAAGTAGTAGAATACAATAAACCAAATAAAAAATATAAATGGAAATAAGATATTTTATGAATATATACATTTTATAATAACAAATAAAAGACAAAAAAAACATGGGATACCAATGGAAATTATTAGGTTTTATGCCCTTATAAAACTATGTCGGATATGTAACGCGATTTAATATTGTCAATACAAGAAGTAGAAATCATTTAGTTTGACAACCGTATTGCTTGCTTGTTTTATTACATGATTATTTGAATAATACAAACATTTATAAAATCTCGAACATATAAATAATTACAATTATAGTGATTAGGTCATAGTGGATTATAATTGTAATTATATGTTCAAAAGAACGAGTTCTAAGATTAAGTCAGTGCATTGGATTTTCACTGATATGGTAATCTACGATATGATCTACTTACACATTCGGGGTGTGATGTCTTATCCAAGTAGATAAGATCGATTGTATTTTGTTACATTGGATTGGACCGATATTGATTATTGACAAGATAAGTAAGTATCGTTATTTTCTAATCTAATCATACCATAATGTTGACCATAGGTCAATTCAATCTTAATTCTAAGTAATTAATATTCTGCTAATTGTATTATTCAAGTCATTTTATTTATTTATTACCAACTTACCCTACGGACTAGCTCATACTTACATATTGAAGATTTGGTAGTATAATTGAGTGTGAGTATTTATCATAGATATGAAATCTATAGCTTCTGTTTAAGAAGTGAGACAATAATTTCCTTATAGCTTGGTCCAAGTGTTAAATGATAGAGTGCTCATTTTTGTAATTAAATTTACGCAAATATCATTTACAAGGAACTTTGTGAGAGTTAAGAATAAAATACCAATGAGGGGTAAATCAGTGATTTTCAACCGTCTCATTAGTAGATCATCTATAGAGGATTGAATGATGGTTATGGTTATAACAATAGATAACGTATTTACATTTAATGTAAAATGTTATATAAAATCAAGAATACAATTCTGAGTCTGTAGTAGAATCATGAGGAATTAATAAGATAGTGAGATTATTTGTTATAAATAAACTCACGGTAATTTATTGGAGCTTGAATTCATGGATTCATGATCCTCATGTCATCTCTTATCAAAATGAACCTAGTAGTATTGAATAATTAATTATTAATTATAAAAATATCATATTGACTAGTTTAATTATTAATTATAAAAATATCATATTGACTAGTTCAATGGAAATAAATAATGTTAAATTATTTATTGATATTTTTGTGAGAAAAGAAATAAAGGAAAATTTGAGGTTTTTATTGCAAAGTCTCATAAAGAGAGTATTATAGTTAATTGGGATAATTTTGTTAATATTGATAAATTTGTATTAATATTAATAAAATGAATTAAATAAAGGTCAAAAGTATAATTGGTTAATTTTGACAAGTATTTAATTAATTATAATTATTAAATAATTAAAATAAAATGGGTAACTAAAACCTATTTTATGTCCTAGCCAATTGTCTATTTATACTAGTGTTATAAAATGCATTAGGTTAGATGAATTTGGCAAGGTAAAAATTCACTACTAATATTCTATACCTAGCCGCCCACTCACTCTTAGTTTTCTCTCTAGGAATTCTCTTCTCATGTGTTGAGACTTGCCCACACAAACACTAAGTTGTTTTAGAGAAAGACTTAAAATACTGTGGTTTTGTTTCAAAGCGGTTTAGATTCCTTGAATTACCTAGCATTCAATAAGAACAAAATGTTAGGGAATCTAAAGGGAGTAGTCATTGTTCCGCTACGCGTCTCGTAAGTACTCTAATGGTTTTGTTATTGTATTTACGTATCCCTGTAATCTTCACATGCTTGTATGATTTTATGCTTTCTACTATGTATATTGTTTTGAATATATATTTATAGGGAGCATGCATATAAACTTATATAAATGAGATCTTACAATTGGCTTCAGAGCTAATGGTTGCTAGTTTATATGTTTATATATATATATATGTGATTTTTTGACATGTTAGATTTGTTAATTGGATGGTAGCATAAATGTTTGCATGTTTAAATATTATGTATGTGTGATGCTAAAAATAATATTGTTCATGATTTTTGTATATTTTATGATTGTTTAAGTGTGTTTTATTTTATTGTATAAAACTCATAAACTCTTTACATAAAATAAAGAGTTTATACTTTTTTGGACCCTGTGTTTTGTCCCATTACTTATTTGGGCCCTGTGTTTTGACAAATTACTTTTTGGACCCTATGTTTTGTAAAATAGTTAAAATAGAACCCTAAACTCAATTTTGATGATGAAAAATTTGAATATAACAACACAGTTTTTAAGCAGAATGATTTTATTTTTGTTCTGAATTGTTAGTTTGGTAAATTATTTGTGATTTTAGTTGTGAAAACATTGACCAAAATCAGGTTTAGGGTTCTATTTTAACCATTTTACAAAACATAGGGTTCAAAAAGTAATTTTTCAAAATACAGGGTCCAAACAGGTAATGAGACAAAACACAGGGTCCAAAAAAGTATAAACCCTAAAATAAAAGTTTGAAAATTGCACAAAAATTATTTTTTTTGGGATTTTGTTTCATTCAGTTGTAAAATATATTTTAAGTATTATTATTATTTTTTAATGTCATATATTATTATATAACATACATTTTTAATATGGGTGTTCATAAAACCGCCCACACCGCACAAACCGCCTACACTGCACCGCAATTTGTGGTTTAGAACCCTTTGCGATGCGGTTGCAGTTTGTATTTTTGCCAAACTGCGCGGTGCGATGCAGTTTGCGGTTTTAAATTTTATAAATGCAGTTCAAACCACACCGCACCGCATCATTATATATTAACTTTTTTATATTGTTTTTTTCAATTTTACTACATTTAAAGTTAATGCATAAATATTTATATAGTATAATATAATATACACATTATCTAAAAAAAATATAATGTTTCATAGGATGCTAACACATATTGTACTTCAATCTAAATATATTCTTCCTTAATTAAAATAATATTTACTTTTATATTATATTTTTTCTTTGTTATTAGCTTGTTATATTTTTATTGTTTTGCTTAAAGTTTATTAGCTTGTTGTACATTTAATTAATTTGGTAAACACTCTATGGTTATGAGATTTATTATGCATCTTTCTTAATTATAATATTTAATTGTTAAATTATCTGGCGATAGATATAAACTGCCCACACCGCATTTTTGCGGTGCAATTTATGTGGTTTGAGGTCTATGCAGTGCGGGTTGCAGTTTGGAAAATTGTTCAAACTGCATATGCGGTGCGGTCCAAAAAAATTAGAGAAAAACCGCACCACCCGCACCACAAACACCCCTAGTTTTTAATGTATAAGACTAAAAATAAAAATAAAAATAGTAAATAATAAAAAATAAAAAAAGGAAGGTGTTGTGGCCCATTTTTTTAGGAAACTATATATATATACTAGGTAAAAGCAACATGCAATACACGTTTGTTTAGTTTTAAAGTTGTAAATATTATCTATAATTTTAATAAAAATTGGTTTAGTGTTTTTAAAATATATATAATAGATTGAATTATAGTTCTATAGTATACATAAATATTTATATCAATAATCTCTACATATAGGACATCTAAACACAACATTGACATAGATATATATATATATATATTTACATGACATATACATAAATTACAATAATATTTAATAAGAAATTAATAATAGAAATAATAAGAATAAAAAAAGTCATAGTGTAGACAGTAGTATACATGCATCAACTATTTTTAGTTTCTAATGTATCTCACAATGTCCTTTGGTGAATTTGATGAAGAAAAATAGCTTCAATCACTTGATAAAAAAACATACTACTACACAAATTTATGAGATAAAAAAATGATATGTATGCTTTTATTATTTTTAAATAAATATGATTTAATTATTTTAATTATCATAAAATATCTTTAAAATATCATATTTTAATTAATTAATTAATTAATTTTTGTTTAAGTTTATGTTTGTTCTAGTTTTTTAATTTTGCAGTAACAACAGGAGATTATATATTATATGTTTAATATAATATTAATATTATATGTGGATTTTAAATTTGAGTTTGTTGCTAGTTGATAGTAGATTATATTATATTATATGTTTAATATAACATTATTCTAATATGTGAAGTTTAAGTTTAATTAAATTTTATTTAAGTTATTAAACATATGGTTTATTATTTTTAAATAATTGTTATTGTAAAATATCTTATTTTAATTTGTTTAATTATTTATTTATTTAATTTTATCTAAGTTTAAGTCATGTTTACAATCTACTGTTAAATATAAGAATATTCTGTTAAATATAAGAATATTCCGTTAAAGTTAACGGGAAAAAATAAAAAACTGTTAAAACCAAGAATTTCCGTTGTCTATACATTTTTTATATAGAAGATATAAATTTGGTAACTGTATGCCCTGATTTTCCCATGGGCTGATTAGCAGGCCGAGCTACTGACTAATCACAATTAGTCCATGAACATCCCCAAGATTGGAGCTCCCGTTTCGAGGTCGTACCTTCTTAGCTCGAGCAATCCCTAAGGACACGCCAAGGTTGCCCAGGACTGGGGCAAAGAACCTGAAGGCCGAAGGTCGGGTCAGGGGAGCAGCTCGTGGCACGAGCTATATACGGAGCTCTGACCCTCTGTAAAGTCAACACACGCAAGATAAACGTGCATATATCTGACATCACGTGTCCGATATCTCCCTGACTTCTCGGACACGCAGCAGGAACGTGCATGTTCAGAAACCCACGGCTGGGTTGGGCCGTGCGGTCCATTATCTCCTTACCTATCGATTTGACCATACTTATGTGTCAGGTTTAGGAATTAATCATGAATGTCACAGAGTTGATATGACAAATAATAAGGTCACGGGATGACCTCCTTACCAACTTCCAGGTGCCTTCTCCTATAAATATGGAGAACCTGGGAGTTGACAAGGGTTGGGAAAAATAGTCTCTGAATAGATATATGTTTTGTAACCAAATACCCAGAGTATATCAATAATATTGACTAGTGGAGTAGAAGGATTTTAACATTCGAACCACTTAAAAACGTGTCTTGAGTCACCTAGTTCACTCTCTAAGATTTTATATCTGCGACGGTTCTATATTCAGCACTAATCCCTTTCTCTTCTTCTCTTAATTACCTGTTGGCGAAGAATCGTGTCAACAGTAACATATTTATATGTGTAAGGCGTTAAATAAAAAAAATCATTTATTTTGTATTTGTATTTTTAAACCTTAATAAATGATATATTTTTGTGCAAGTAAATATTTTTTGGTAATTTTTTTTTTTCTAAAAAGAAAATAAAGATATTTTTTTCTCAAATGGGAACAATTGAATTAATTTTTATTGATTAATATTTTGAAGATTGATTGAATTGAAATTAATTGTGATTAATTTCATGAAATAGATTGATTAATTATTTTTTTTAGCTATTTATTTTTTTTGGTGATAAACGTGTACATGCATAAATTAGTAACATGCTATATTGATTGTATGCTAGACCCATCCAATTAATTAGCATGTCATGCATCATTATAATTGTCATTTTTACAAATTTGTGCTTAGATGATGAGCTTATAGTGATGACCCATTATTTTAGATAATGAGAAAAAGATCAAATAAAACGGGTCATAATCTTGATAAGTTTTATTTGGAATCAATTGAACATGTAAAGTTTAAATTCATCTCTTGTGGGTGGTTTCACTTGTGAATGTCCATTTGCTTTGCATTACTATATTGGGTCTAATCAATTAAATATCAATTAATAAAACGAATGTTCAAATTCCTGTCTTTTTGGGCTTTGTGTGGAAGTTAGGGAGCCTTCGTAGTGAGTACAACATATTGAACCCTGCTCTCCTCTATGCAAGTTCAAGTTGTTAAGGCTCATTTACCTAAGTTGGACTTAATTGTATTAGGTTAATATTTTTAGTTGCCCCTAATAATTGATTAGAAACAAATTAATTCTAATTTTTTGATTAATTTTCAATAGTAATTTAAGAATTAATAGGAAAATTATAAACTATGGTTTATTGATTAATTTAATAATTTGGAAAACCTAAGTTGGTAATTTTCAAAAGAATACTAAAAGATTTAATAATGAGTTTTAAAATTTGAATTCGATCTCCACCGTTGATTTAACAAGATTATAGTTCAGTGGGGCCTCATGGCGCTTTGATTTCGTCTCCCTACGGAAGTTGTTCACTGAACTTCTTAACATGATTAAATTTCTTAGGATAGATGGTTATAGATGGACCTTCTATAGACTCATCCCTACGGTGATTATAGGAATTAAGTCTATAATTGTAACGAACCAAAATTACTAATAAGGCTTAAGGGCCTTTATTAGTGTGTCAGGAGGGCATAATTGGTATTCATGTGAATAAATGATTAAATGCATGATTATGTGGCATGCATGACTATATGAGTATATGGATATGATTAGATGCATATTTATGAGTATTAAATATGCAAGTGGGCCCTGTCTTGTTCATAAGGGCATGTTTGTAATTTTGGCCCGTTAAGGGTATAAATGTAGTTATTTGTGATAAATTTCTGAGACCACATTATTTTGTGGATATATTTGCAGCTTGTGACTCGAGGCGATCCTAGTGAGCGGTTTAGCGAAAAAGTCACGGTGGGGATTTATACCCGGCTCAGGGGAGCCTGTGGGTATTTCTGGGAATTTGGGAAATATATTAGAGGCTATTTGATATTGAGGAAAATAATTGGTGATTGGTTAGGTGTCAGAAAGTAAGCGGTAAGTATTAGGGACACTCGAGGAATTAGCGGGAATTGGGAACAAATGACCAAAATACCCTTAGAATGTTTAAAGGCTTAGGTTTTAATGGGAGGGTAAAATGGTCATTTGACTTAAAAGTAGATAAGTATTAAACTGCCTTTATACACTTAGTGGAAGCTGTAGAATGAGTTAGAAGTTAAAGGAAAGAAAAGGAAGAAAGAAGGAAGGAAAAACAGAGTACATGACCTCTCTCCTTCTCTCTCTCGAATGGTGGTCTTCCTCATTATTTCTTGTGGAATTTGAAGCTGTAAATTCAGAGAGAGTCTAAGTTAAGTCTTGGAGCCTTGAACCTTGAAGTAATTGAAGAGGGTTGGCTGGAATTAGCTATCAAATTAAGGTAAAGCCTAAAGAGTTTGGTATGAATTTTCTGACTTTGATGAGTTGCTTTTGAATTTGAGTTTTTGGATGGGAATTCTAGGATTTGAGCTTGGGGAATTGAGGAGCTAAGGACTGGAAGGACACTAAGGGCAACCTAGGATTGGACTCCCCATTAAAGGTAAGAAATTCTGAGCTTGGTCACTTGAGAATCTGGGTTGTTCTGGTTTTTCTGTTGAGTTTTTGAGCTTCAAGCTCAAACATGGTTTTCTTTGTTTAATGGTGCATGTGGCTAAGTTTTATGTTATTGGGCTATGTGGGGTGAGATGTAGATGATGGTAGGCTCAATTTGGTGTGTGGTTGAGGTTTGGAGGGGTTTTAGGGAGTTTTGGCTCGAGGAAATTCGAAGAAGAAAATCAGTGTGCTGAAGGTGTTGTAACTAGCGTTGTAGCGCTAGCCTTAGGGCGCTACAGTGCTAGGCTTGGGTTTTCTGGGGACTTTTGGCTCTGCTTGTAATGTTTAGCACCCACCTTGTGGCGCTGTAGTGCTACCCTACCTTCAGAAGTGTATTTTTGGGTATTTTCTTAGGGTTTTTGCCCGGGGGCTCGGGGTTTGATTCCACCACCCCGTTTAGTGGAATTAGGGCTTCCCGAAGGCTCGGGATTGGTCCCAAGGTTAGGTTATGGAATTGAAGTTTAATGATGGTTCTAATTTATGGCTATGACTAGGTGTACGCTAGGGCTCGGACGGGATCACGCATGAAGGTCGATTTCACTAATCAAAGCTATCAGAATTTAAGGTAAGAAAACTGCACCCGGTTATGTGGTTATGTTGGGACTAAGAGTTCCCTATACTTGTATGTGATATCCTATGACGGTATTATGCCATGGGGACATGAGATAAACGACCTAAGAGTGTCGGAATCAATATTTGTGCACAGGACGCGGCTCGGCCACTGGTAGCTGAGGTTAATTAAATAATCACTAAGCTTGCCCTAAGCGAGCCAGAGTCAGTGAGTTGAACACTGGGCTCGCCCTAAGTGAGCCGAAGACAGTGAATTATTTAGAGGGTGTGGCCTAAGGGTGTCAACCCTAGATATTGTGGGTTATGTTAATTGATGTTAATCTGATGATCATGACATGTTTATTACCTGGATGGTTAATTGTTAGTTTGTTGATTGATATCACTATTTATGTGAACGATGTGATCTATTGGGTGCTTGATTAATGATCGCTGAATTACCTGATTACTGTTGTTGATTATGCTATGCATTATAGTTTTCTTGCTGAGCCTCGGCTCACGGGTGCTTCGTGGTGCAGGTAAAGGCAAGGGTTTGGTGGTTCAGCCATGAGTTGAAGAGCTCTGGGGGCGAGGTGTACATTGTCAACTGCTCGGCCGCCACAGTCGAGGGTTTGTACAAGGACGGAAACCTAAAATGTATATTTTGCCATTAGAGTGGCCATGGTTATTTATAAGTTTTGGAATTTTTGTAAACATGTCTTTTAAACCCTGTTTTGGGATCCCATGTACTAAACAATCATTTTATATGAAAATTATCTGTTTATGACTAAAACCTTTTAATATTGACCTAATTACGACTTTAGGACCACTTTTTCAACTACATGACTTGATTAGCAAGTCTTGCACCTTTATAATCACACAGTGTAATAGTCTTGGCTACCCAGGGCGTTACAATAAAAATCGAAACCGTGGGTCAAACTCATAAAGTAAGAAATATTTGTGACTCTCGCCTACCGGGACACTTGGATTTTCGTTACTTTGATAAGATGGATAGGTAGTTAATAAAAGTCTAGGACATTTTATTAATTGAGATATGTTTCTCTGTTTAATTAAGTGAATATTTGTGACTCTTGCCTACCGGGACACATGGGTTTATGGCTAGTTAAAGTACCTAAGAAATAGAAGATAAGTGTTTTAGTATTTTTCTTATCTCAAAACAATTTGTATGTTATGCTATTTCTAAAAATTTGATGAATGAATGTTTGTCAAGCAATGCGTTAATTTTGACTTAGTTGATAATCGTAGCTCTAGGCTTCACACCACATACTCACTCTAATCTCTAAAAGGTTACTCTATGATGAGAACCTCACGAAATATTTGTCCAACATCAACATGTTGTTGATTATGGACAACATTGAGTTCGTGATAATCAAATATATTCCTATTTTTCCTATGCAACGATTACCAAATATTTCAAGGAGGATTGTTGCTGGTGGTTTGAGCAAAGGAAGGAAGGTTAATACTACCAAACATGCTCAAAGAGCAAATGAGGAAGAAATTCAAACAAAAAGAACAAGACGTCCACTGGCAAGGCACCAAATGTTGCAAAGCATCTTGGAGCATGGTCCGATTATAAGTACACTAAAGGGGAGTGTATCCAACTGCAAGGAGACTGAGAATTGGGACAAGATTTCCCGGTACTCAAGGTATATGGAACCCAAGATAATGAAATATTTTTCTTGGATGCATGTGATTTTAGATGATGATTCTTCGGTTTTAGACTGTTGGACCAGGATCTACTAAACATGCATATACCTTTTTACGACCTTTTAGCATTAGGAAAGTCATGAAGGATGAAAAGCTAAAGCTTGGAATCCGACAAGGGTTGTTCGTATCAGACAAGGAAAAATGATAAGCTTGAATGGATTTTGGAAATAAATCTATTGTTTCAAGACAATGTTTATTTTATTCTTATTTTTAGTGAAATTTTAATTTTAATTTTCCTTAAAACATCAACAACAATATGTAGTTACTTTCACAAGTAATAAAATCTTATTTCTTTAAATGGATGTTAATTATGGGGTGGATGTATGGAAAATGAGCACCTATTGCAACCAAACGAACCATATGTGCTAAATAATGAGTTGTTTAAATATCTAAGCCTAGGACCGTTAAACGATAAAAAGTCAATAACAATAGAAATGATGTACCTTTGGCATCTTCGCTTTGATCATATTTTCTATGATAGGATTCAAAGATTAACAAAGGTTGGGCCTTTGAGGGAACTCACCTAGGGTGATCTACTTGTTTGTGAATCTAGTCTCGAGGGAAAAATGACAAAGTGTCCATTCTCTGTGATAGAGAAAGGGCCAAAGAACCACTAATGCTAGTATATTCAAATGTCTAGCGACAAATGAATGTTCAAGCGAGGAGTGGTTATGAGTATTCTGTCACCTTCATTGACGATTTCTCTAGAGACTCATGTAAGTACCTAAAGCAAATGAATTCTGAGAATTTGTTAAGAATTTCAAAGAATTCATTGCTATGGCTTTAAAACCAAATTAGGTAAAACGTTAAAGATCTTGCGATCTAATAGGGGTGGAGGATATTTGGATAATGAGAACCGAGATCATTTAATTGAACTTGGAGAATTTTAGAAAGCAACTGCCCTAGGGACTTCGCAACAGAGCGATGTTGCTGAGCGACGTGAATCGCGCGCTTATGATAATGCGTGTTCTATGATAAGCTATTCAACTCTACCAGTTTCTTACCCATATATTTTCTGGAGACATACTACCTAGACCGCATTAGACATTTTTTAAATGTTGTGCCGTTTCAAAGTTGTCTCCAAGACACCACTAGATTTATAGAATGGTTGTGAACCTGGTTTACGTCATTATGTAATTTGGGGGTGTCTTGCTCATGTCCTGAGCAAAAAGGTAGGAAAGCTAGAACAACAAACTGAGGTTTGCTTATTTGTTGGATATCCTAAAGGTACTCAAGGTGGTCTGTTTTTAAAGTCCAGTAGACAAGAAATTGTTTGCCTCTACAAACGCTGCTTTTATGGATAACGACTACATAATGAATTTCAAGCCTCATAACAAAATAGTATTAGGTGAAAACATGATAAACTATTGTTCCATCTTCACTGACACAACTCGATGAAAACAAGGTAGATTTTGAAACCACTAATCCAAGTCAAAATGTTATGGTATCTCGTCGTAGTGGGATTCTTGGAACCCAGTACCTATGAGATAGATAGTGAAACCCACAAGCTGGTTGGGGACACAAGTAATAATGATATATTGGCCTTTAAACAAGCAATGGGTAGGTCTGGAAGGGATTTTTGGCTCGAAGCCAAGTATCAGGAAATTGAGTCTAAGTACTATAAATTTATCTGAGATCTTGTAGATGCGCCATTGGACTTTAGGCACATGGGGTGCAAGTGGGTTTATAAGAATAAGAGAGGAGCTGATGGAAAGGTCGATACATTTAAGACTTGACTCGTGGCAGAGAGAGAGAAAGTTGACTTAGAGAAAACTTTTTTCTCCAGTAGCCATGTTAAAATTCATTTAGTATACTCTTTTCCATAATCACAACCCTTGATTAAGAGATAAGGCAAATGGACATAAAAAATACATTTTCAATGGCTATCTTGGTGAAACCATTAACGTGGATCAATCAAAAGGATTTAAAGTAGTTGGACAAGAAAGTCAGCAAGTTGAGTAAGTCAATCTATGGACTTAAACAAGATTCGCACTCCTGGAACTTAAGGTTTAATAGGAACATTAAGACCTATGGTTTTGAACAAAATGTAGATGACCCTTGTGTTTAACCAACTTAAGGAAAAATACATTGTGGTGTTCTTAATACTTTCTGTAGAAGATGTCTTACTCATTGGAAACAATGTCAAGAAATTATCAGACATAAAGAACTGGCTAGAAACAAAATTCCAGATTTCGTTGTAACAAGTCGTGTTCTTGGTATCCAGATCATCCAGGATAGAAATAACTGAATTCTGGCTCTAACCCAAGCGACCTACTTGGGTGAGGTGCTTGGGTGTTACACTGTAACAAATTCTGAGAAAGGATGTTTAGTGTAACGCCCTGGTTACCCTAGAACAGTTACGGTGAACAAAAAATTTGACCCGCTACCCGAGTCATTTGGTTAAAAAAACGTGCTCTAAGCGTGATTAACAGGTTAAGGTAGAAAAAATAATAAAAAGGAATGGATATCTTTCATTACAAACTACTCTGCAGAGCTAATCAAAACATTTACAAGTTGTTCTCAGTACAAAATGGTCATTACTGTTTCAAATTTACAATCCCGCCGACCTAAGCGGCAAAAATAGGGTAAACTCCCTAGTTCCTCTGAGAACGCCTTGGCCGTGGTGGTCAAGCGGTCGCATATGTACACATCACCACCTAAGCTCTCCACTCAAGGCTGGGTGATCTTTTCTTTCCCTTTACCTGCACCACAAGCATACATGAGCCAAGGCCCAGCAAGAAAACACAATAAAGCATGATATAATATCAACAATGATCGTAATAATCATTCAGGACCATCAGTCCAAACAAATAGGTGACAGTCGCAAAAGTCACATAAGCGGGTACAACCCCCTATAGCCATGTGACGATAGGGTCACTCGGGCTTAACTGATAAGTGAACCTTTCATAAGTTTGAACAGGATAGGTGTATGGTGAATATTCACCAACATAACCTTCCTCATGACCATAGAGTCATAACCCCTGGAACAACGTTCCCTAGCCATGTGACAAACAGTCACCGGGGCCATATGCCCTGGCTCTGAGTAACTAGTCTTAGACTAGCCAAGCGCTTATAAGTTCATCGACCTTAGGGTCGGTCCAGTGTTAATGCCTTAGAGCCATTCAACACTGATATCGATTAGATCTAATCTTCATTCGGCCCTGCGTTTAGGACGCTCATGCCGTTTCTGACTCTTAGGTCAGCGTCCCTGACTAGTCAGTGCCATATACAAGTAATCAACATTCACTAGCATTTAATATGTAATCCATGTCCACATTGTCAATCAACATGCCCCTATAGCAAATAGGCATGTCATATATACACAGGGTGCAGTTTTCTTACCTCAGGTTCGAGCGAGAAGTATAATAAGGACGACCCCTGAGAACGATCGATCTTTTAGTTCCTTAGCGGTTACCTAATCACAACCAATTATAACCTCCATTAATGAGAATCCACATGAATAGGGTCTTAACCTAAGCACCACTCTCGGGACCTCGAAACATGCCCACACAGTGAGTAGATTCGATCTTGGGCCTTAAGGATTGAAACCCCAAGTGAAAAACCCTTAAAAACATTCAAAACGGGACTTTGAAGGAACAGGGTAGCGCTACAGCGCTGAACCCCTAGCGCCCCAGCGCTATACTCAGAACCCCCAACATGCCCATCTGCCTCCTGAGGAGTGCTGTAGCGCCCTAGGGTGGGCGCTATAGCGCTACCTCCAGACCAAAACTCCCCTGAACCAGCCTTCTTCCTCTCCTTCGATTCCAACCTGATTCCTAAGCTTCCAAATCCCATTCTTGATGCCAAATGAACCCAAAAACCATCCTAACACACCCCAAACATCACAAGCATAGGAACCCTAGCCAAAACTCCCAACAAAACCAAATATTCACCCTAGAAATCTCAGCTGCAAAACAAAGCTAAAATAGGGCAAACCAAAGAATTCTATGGTTAAAAACTTACCCAAAGCTCAGCTTATGATGCTCTTCAATGGAGGAACACACTCCCAAACTCCCAAGGCTTCCTTCCCAAGCTTGAATCCTCAAGAATGGTTCAAAAATTACAAAGAAAACTGAAGGAGAAGATGGTACGGGAGAAACTTTGAAACTTGCTCTGTTTTACTCTCTTCTTTCAGCCACCAATGGTTTTATCTATCCTAGGGGTGAAATGACCATTTTACCCCTAGGTCAATTTAAGATTTCTAAAGGCTCCCAAGGGCATATTTGGTACTTTCCTCCTATCTCGTTAATCATAATTAACGCTCTCCAATTCCCGCTATTCTCAATAATCTCTAACACCTATAATTCACATCCTGTTACCCTTTAATACCTGGTAACGCTTAAATCATTAAAATCATCCCGAGACTAAACCCGAGCCCTGCACTTAAACCTGTTGTGACTAAACTGCTAATCAATATTCCAAGATCGTCTCATGCCGAATACCTCGAACAAACCCACACTATAATGTGGTCTCAACATATATCACCGACATGCATACAATTATACAATTATACCCTCAACATGCCAAATTACCATCACACCCCTGTAATTAAAATGTGGACCCACATGCATGCATTTAATATCATATTATAATATAATTCACATATACATGCATAATATCATTTAATGGTATAATTAATCAAGTATAGCCCTCCCGGCCTACTAATCCCGCCATTAAACCACATCGGAGAATTCGAAGCATTACAACTATCCCCTCCTTACAGAAATTTCGTCCTCAAAATTTACCTGAACAGCTCGGGATATTGATTCTGCATGTCTGACTCCATCTCCCAGGTCGCTTCCTCGACCTTGCTGTTCCTCCACAATACCTTAACCAAAGGTATCGTCTTATTTCTGAGGACCTTATCCTTTCTGTCAAGTATCTGGAAAGGTTGTTCCTCATAGGAGAGATCTACCTCAAGCTCCAGATCTTCATAGCTCAGAATATGATTAACATCAGGCATATACCTCCGAAGAGCTGAAACATGAAATACATTATGCATGGCCGATAATGCCAGAGGTAAAGCCAACCTGTAAGCCACCTCACCAATCCTTTCCAGGATCTCAAATGGACCTACATATCTGGGGCTCAGCTTGCCCTTCTTCCCAAACCTTCGCAACCCTTTCCATGGTGAGACTCTAAGGAAGACATAGTCTCCCACCTGGAACTCCACGTTCCTGCGTTTGGGATCTGCATAGCTCTCCTGTCTAGTCTGAGAAGTAAGCATTCGAGCTCTAATCTTCTCAATGGCCTCATTGGTCCTCTGAACTGCCTCAGGACCTAAGTATCTCCTTTCACCTGTCTCATCCCAATGAATGAGAGACCTGCATTTCCTACCATACAGCATCTCATAAGGTGCAACCCCGATGGTAGACTGATAACTAAATTTGTGGGAGAATTCTATCAAAGGCAGATACTTACTCCAAGATCCACCAAAGTCCAGCATACATGCTCTCAGCATGTCCTCTAATATCTGGATCGTCCTCTCAGATTACCCATCTGTCTAAGGATGATAAGCAGTACTGAACTTCAACTGTGTCCCCATGGCCTTCTGCAAACTCCCTCAGAACTTGGAAGTAAAAGTAGGGTCCTGATCTGACACGATCTACCTAGGCACACCATGGAGCCGCACGATCTCTCTCACATAGAGATCTGCATACTGGTCAACTGTATAAGTAGTCCTCACTGGCAGAAAGTGAGATGACTTGGTATAGCGATCCACTATCACCCAAATAGAATCATGTTGACTAACAGTCTTGGGTAAGCCCACCACAAAATCCATTGTGATGTCTTCCCACTTCCACTCCGGGATATCCAGAGGCTGCAGTAGCCTTGCCGGCCTCTGATGCTCAGCCTTGACCTGTTGACAGGTCAAGCACTTAGCCACATACTCTACTACATCTCTCTTTATCCCTGGCCACCAATATAACGATCTCACAACCTGATACATCTTCGTGGTGCCTGGATGCAAAGAGTAAGGTGTAGTATGAGATTCATCTAGAATCTCTCGCCTCAAAGCAGTGTCTAACGGAACACATATCCGCCCCTTGTATCTCAAAAAGCCTTACTCAGACACTGTATAATCTCTGGATGCTTCAGCCAGAACACCCTCTCTGATCTTGATCAGTTGTGGATCACTCAGCTGACCCTCCTTAATTCTCTCTAGCAGCATATACTGTAGCGTAATGTTAGCCAACTGGCCCACCAGCAACTCTATACCAGCTCTGGTCATATCATATGCTAACTCTCTGGCTATCAGCCTCATACCATGAATCTGTCCCGGACCCTTTCGGCTTAAAGCATCAGCTACCACGTTGGCTTTTCCTGGATAATACACGATCTCACAATCATAATCTTTTACTAACTCCAGCCAATGCCTTTGCCTCATATTCAGATCTTTCTGGGTGAAGAAGTACTTCAGGCTCTTGTGGTCTGAATAAATCTCACACTTCTCTCCATAGAGATAGTGCCTCCATATCTTCAAAGCAAAAACCATAGCTGCTAACTCTAAATCATGAGTAGGATATCTTTTTTCATACTCCTTCAACTGACGAGAAGCATAGGCAATTACCTTCTTTGATTGCATCAAAACACAGCCCAAACCTTGATGAGAAGCATCACAGTAAATCACAAACTTCTCCTGACCTGTCGGAAGACTCAGGATCAGAGCTGTAATCAATCTCTGCTTCAGTTGCTGGAAGCTGTTCTCACATTTATCTGACCACACAAACTTCTGACCCTTGCTTGTCAGCTCAATAAATGTACTAGCTATCTTTGAGAACCCTTCCACGAAACGTCTATAATAGCTTGCCAATCCAAGGAAACTTCTAACCTCAGAAGCATTCCTTGGCCTTGGCCAATCTCTGACCGCTTCGATCTTTGCTGGATCCACTTTAATCCCCTCCTTACTGACAATGTGCCCAAGAAAGGATACCTGAGACAACTAGAACTCACACTTCTTGAACTTAGCAAACAGTCTGTGCTCTCTCAGTCTCTGGAGAACCAACCTCAGATGCTGCTCATGTTCTGACTCAGTCTGAGATACAACAGAATATCATCGATGAAGACAATCACAAATTGGTCAAAATAATCCTTGAACACTCTGTTCATCAAATCCATAAACGCAGCAGGGGCATTAGTCAATCCAAATGACATAACTAGGAACTCATAATGCCCATACCTAGTACAGAAAGTAGTCTTAGGTATATCTCCCTCCTTGACCCTCAACTGATGATAACTAGAACGAAGGTCGATCTTTGAGAATACCTTCTTGC
This sequence comes from Humulus lupulus, assembly GCF_963169125.1. Lineage (NCBI taxonomy): Eukaryota > Viridiplantae > Streptophyta > Magnoliopsida > Rosales > Cannabaceae > Humulus > Humulus lupulus. The sequence continues at coordinate 112,282,305 of NC_084800.1, read as the reverse complement.
CTTGCAACTGATCGAACAGATCATCTATCCTTGGCAAAGGATGCTTATTCTTAATTGTCAGCTTATTCAGTTCTCTGTATTCAATACACATTCTTAGAGAACCATCCTTCTTCTTTACAAACAAAACTGGCGCACCCCAAGGTGAAAAGCTAGGTCTGATAAAACCTAAATCCAACAGTTCTTGCAACTATACTTTTAATTCTTTCAACTCAGCTGGGGCCATTCTGTAAGGCGCTCTAGACACTGGCTCCGTCTCTGGTGCCAGTTCTATAATGAACTCAATTTCTCTGTGTGGTGGAAACCCTGGCAAATCTTCTGGAAACACATCCAGAAACTCACATACAAGTCTAGTATCTTCCGGTCTCACTGGCATGACCTGAGTAGTATCAACTACACTGGCCAAGAATCCAATGCAACCTTCTTACAATAAATCCCTAGCCCTCAATGCAGAAATAATAGGAATGCGAGGTCCATGTACAACACCAACAAACACAAAAGGATCCTCACCTTCAGGCTCAAAGGTGACCATCTTCCTTCTGCAATCAATGGTTGCCCCATACTTTGCCAACCAATCCATACCCAGTATCATATCAAAGTCAGTCATAACCAACTCTATCAAATCCACTGATAACTCTCTGCCCTCTACTGTCACTGGCAAAGATCTGACCCACCTCCTGGATACCACTAACTCTCCAGTGGGAAACAAGGTACCAAACCCCACAGCATAAAAATCACAAGGTCTACACAGTCTATCAATAACACTACTAGCAACAAAAGAATGTGTAGCACCAGAATCAATCAGCACATTATAAGGGGTTCCAGCACTAAGAAGCTGACCTGTAACAACTGAGGGAGAAGCCTCAGCTTCTGCTTGGGTCAACGCGAACACTCGAGATGGGGCCGAGCTGTTCGCCTTTCTGGTTTCTTCCTTTCTTGCCTTAGGGCAATCCTTTTTAAGATGACCCACTGCTCCACACGAGAAGCAGGCCTTTGCCCTACACTTTCCCAAGTGATGCCTCTTTCATCTAGGGCACTCAGGATAAGACTTCCAGGCTTCACCACCACCTGGATGACCCATAGAAATACCACGGGGCCTCCTGTCAGGACCTGGAACTGGGAAGGTGTCAGGCACCTTCCTCTTCTGATCACTGGGGCCAACACCCCTACCAGAACCCACAAATGGAGGACCTGTCCTCCTGAAATCCTTTTTGGCTGCACTGTCACGCCAGATCTTGATCTCTGCACTCTTAGCTGTGAGTGCCTTCTCAACCACCTGTGCATAAGTAGTAACCCTAGCCACAGTGGTGATATGTACATCTCGGGCTGACCTGGGCTGTACCCCCTTCAATAATCTCTCTCTCCTAGTCCCATCAGTGGGCACCAACTCCTTGGAAAACTTTGCCAAACGATCAAACTTTAAGGCATACTCAGTGACTGATAAGTTCCCCTGCAGTAGCCTAATGAACTCCTCGGCCTTCGCCGCTCTAATAGCATCATTATAATATTTTTCATTGAATAGAGTCTGAAACTCTTCCCAAGTCAGAGCATTAACATTCTTAGTCTGGGTAATCACTTCCCACCAAATCCGAGCATCCTCCCAAAACATGTAAGTGGCACAGGCCACCCTCTCATTACCAGATACCCTCATAAAGTCAAGGATAGTGGTAATCATGCTCATCCATTGTTCAGCCTTGGCAGGATCTGCACTACCCTCGAATACTGGAGGTTGTTGCTTCCTGAACCTTTCATAAAGAGGCTCCCATTTATTCCCAACCTCAGGCAGCTGCCCAGCTGCTAGCACCAACGCAGGAAGTGCCTCTGATCCACTGGCCACTGCAAGCCCTTGCTGTTGCTTCAAGAGACGAAGCTCTTCTCCCTGTTTCAATATAGTAGCCTGCAGATCACTGACTATCTGCTGCCAGTTTACAGGAGCAGGCTGTGGAATCTATGACTGGTCATTTTCCTGACCCTGGCTATTATTATTATTCTGGCCCTGATCACTCTGGCCAGCTGAAGTGTCTGTCTGTAATGGATTCATAATTCTGTCACTGATACCTTACTGAAATAATGATCAATACGGCCAGTCAGGTAGTAATAACTAAACCTCTTGCCGCCTTACGGTCCAAGAACAAATAGACAATTATCACAGTCCACAGTCATACAACATATATAGGCAGATACATGTCTATAGCATTTATCACTCAGCATGTATCACATGATAATTCACAATCAATCATACTTATAGGTATGTTCCAGCAATTCCCAGTACTAATAAGCACACAATTGCTGAGGATATAATACTTCAAGGCACGGGTTTAACATAGTGCTTCATGCATACAGGTAAAGCATATATGTTGCATTTAAGCAGTCATACATATAACTACATAAATAGTTACCAAACCATGAGTCGAGCTTGACTTCAGTGATGTGTGTACATGTCCAGCCAGTCTACAGGAACCCTAACCTTGGCATTGCTCTGATACCAAGTTGTAATGCCCTGGTTACCCCAGAATAGTTACGATGAACGGTGAACCAGAAATTTGACCCGCTACCCGAGTCCTTTGGTTAAAAAACGTGCTCTAAGTGTGATTAACAGGTTAAGGTAGAAAAACTAATAAAAAGGAATGGATATCTTTCATTACAAACTGCTCTGCAGAGCTAATAAAAACATTTACAAGTTGTTCTCAGTACAAAATGGTCATTACTGTTTCAAATTTACAATCCCGCCGACCTAAGCGGCAAAAATAGGGTAAACTCCTTAGTTCCTCTAAGAACGCCTTGGCCGTGGTGGTCAAGCGGCCGCATATGTACACATCACCACCTAAGCTCTCCACTCAAGGCTGGGTGAGCTTTTCTTTCCCTTTACCTGCACCACATAGCACCCATGAGCCAAGACCCAACAAGAAAACACAATAAAGCATGATATAATATCAACAATGATCGTAATAATCATTCAGGACCCTCAGTCCAAACAAATAGGTGACAGTCGCAAAAGTCACATAAGCGGGTACAACCCCCTATAGCCATGTGACGATAGGGTCACTCGGGCTTAACTGATAAGTGAACCTTTCATAAGTTTGAACAGGATAGGTGTATGGTGAATATTCACCAACATAACCTTCCTCATGACCATAGAGTCATAACCCCTGGAACAGCGTTCCCTAGCCATGTGACAAACAGTCACCGGGGCCATATGCCCTGGCTCTGTGTAACTAGTCTTAGATTAGCCAAGCGCTTATAAGTTCATCGACCTTAGGGTCGGTCCAGTGGTAATTCCTTAGATCCATTCAACACTGATATCGATTAGATCTAATCTTCATTCAACCCTGCGTTCAGGACGCTCATGCCGTTTCTGACTCTTGGGTCAGTGTCCCTAACTAGTCAGTGCCCCTAACTAGTCAGTGCCATATACAAGTAATCAAAATTCACTAGCATTTAATATGAAATCCATGTCCACATTGTCAATCAACATGCCCCTATAGAAAATAGGCATGTCATATATACACAGGGTGCAGTTTTCTTACCTCAGGTTCGAGCGAGAAGTATAATAAGGACGACCCCTGAGAACGATCGATCTTTTAGTTCCTTAGTGGTTACCTAATCACAACCAATTATAACCTCCATTAATGAGAATCCACATGAATAGGGTCTTAACCTAAGCACCACTCTCGGGACCTCGAAACATGCCCACACAGTGAGTAGATTCGATCTTGGGCCTTAAGGATTGAAACCCCAAGTCAAAAACCCTTAAAAACACTCAAAACGGGACTTTGAAGGAACAGGGTAGCGCTACAGCGCTGAACCCCTAGCACCCCAGCGCTATACTCAGAACCCCCAACATGCCCATCTACCTCCTGAGGAGCGCTGTAGCGCCCTAGGGTGGGCGCTATAGCGCTACCTCCAGACCAAAACTCCCCTGAACCAGCCTTCTTCATCTCCTTCGATCCCAACCTGATTCCCAAGCTTCCAAATCCCATTCTTGATGCCAAATGAACCCAAAAACCATCCTAACACACCACAAACATCACAAGCATAGGAACCCTAGCCAAAACTCCCAACAAAACCAAATATTCACCCTAGAAATCTCAGCTGCAAAACAAGGCAAACCAGAGAATTCTATGGTTAAAAACTTACCCAAAGCTCAGCTTATGATGCTCTTCAATGGAGGAACACACTCCCAAACTCCTAAGGCTTGCTTCCCAAGCTTGAATCCTCAAGAATGGTTCAAAAATTACAAAGAAAACTGAAGGAGAAGATGGTACGGGAGAAACTTTGAAACTTGCTCTGTTTTACTCTCTTCTTTCAGCCACCAATGGTTTTATCTATCCTAGGGGTGAAATGACCATTTTACCCTAGGTCAATTTAAGATTTCTAAAGGCTCCCAAGGGCATATTTGGTACTTTCCTCCTATCTCGTTAATCATAATTAACGCTCTCCAATTCTCGCTATTCTCAATAATCACTAACACCTATAATTCACATCATGTTACCTTTTAATACCCGGTAACGCTTAAATCATTAAAATCACCCCGAGACTCAACCCGAGCCCCGCACTTAAACCTGTTGTGACTAAATTGCTAATCAATATTCCAAGATCGTCTCATGCCGAATACCTCGAACAAACCCACATTATAATGTGGTCTCAACATATATCACCGACATGCATACAATTATACAATTATACCCTCAACAGGCCAAATTACCATCACACCCCTGTAATTAAAATGTGGACCCACATGCATGCATTTAACATCATATTATTATATAATTCACATATACATGCATAATATCATTTAATGGCATAATTAAGCAAGAATGACCCTCCCGACCTACTAATCCCGCCATTAAACCACATCGGAGAATTCGGGGCATTGCATTTAGCGTCTTGACATAGAATTTGTTTTTCTAAGCAGCAGTCTTCACAGACTCCTCAAGAGAAATAAAAGATGAAATGAATTCCTTATGCATTTGCAATTAGAAGTCTACTGCATGCTATGTTGTATGCTGTGACTGGAGATCTACTTTGTAGTGGGAGTGGTGAGCAAGTGTATGACCCAAAATGGGTATGTTTTAAAAATTTATAACTCGCAAGCGCACGAATCGTATATGAAATATAGTGTTCATGTAAGCACGAGGTCGAACTCAAAGGAGTTGTCTAAAATAAAAAAGAAAACTATTTTAAATCAAAATTAATAAATTCTAACCTAGCTCCAAAGATTGATGAGATTTTTGTATAATGAAAATAAAATAAATAATTAATAATAATGAAATTAAAGACACTATATAAAAATAAATTACTAGTAGAAATCAAGATGGTAAAATAAGATTATTAATGTATTAGAATCCACAAAATATAAGTTCAATAATATTTATAAGTACATTGATTCCCAAGTTTCATTAATAATAGAAATTAATCAACTATCACTTATTCAAATTAGATATTCTATTTAAGCGCAAATTATCATGGAATTTTAGGATTTATCTTCACTTTTAAAATTATAATTTCAAAGTATTTAATGTAAATTAATCTAATAAAATAACAAATAAATTAATTAATATTATTTATAAGGCAAAACATAATATTTTTGTTCTAAGCATTTGATGTGGACAATTTAATGGCACACCTTAATCAAAGAATATTATGATTTTGCACTAATGAAGAACAAAGTATAAATATATTCTAACAATAAAGAATACAAGATATTTAAGATGAAATAAAATATTTGAAGAAGAAAATTCATAAACTTTATTGGACAAAATGGGAAATCCACACATAACATAAATAGTATCTAGTTACATATTGTTTCATCATCACCTTAATAATCTTAAAAAGAATAGAAACTCATAACTAGCATTGAAATTACAAACAAAAAATTATAAACATAAGTAGGAAAATTTGGAGGAGAAACCCCCAAAATTTTCCTCTAAAAACTCATAGAAAAAATGACCAAAAAGAAGAAAAATATGAAGAGAATGGAGTGGTCTTGAAAGCGTAGCAAATGTGTAGTGTGACCTCCCTAAAATAAGCACACCTCAAATGGTCTTAAAAATTCCCTATTTATAGCCAAAATGAGAGTATTACAATAATCAATTTAAATTAATTAAATTGGTTAAATAAATAATAATATGGCAAGTATGGGTAAATTTTAGGGTGTAATGATGATTTTGGGGTAAAAGTTGTGTAGAAAAGTTGGATAAAAATGTGGTATTTTTGGACAAAGGGACAAGGGGACAAATTGGCCTCAAGGGGAAGGGTAAGGTGGCTGGGCCAGGTGGTTCAGGCGGCTGGGCGTGTGGGCTCAGTTGGGCTTAGCATGGGCTTGCTGGGAGAGCTGAGGGGCAGCTGGGAGAGCTGAAGGTGGGCTGGTGGCAAGCTGCCTAGGAGGTTGGGGCTTTAGGCATTAGATTGGGCCTTGGGGGGGGGGGGGGGGGGGGGCTAGTTGGGAGCAGCTGGAGGAAGTTTGGGGAGGCGTTGGGCCTGGAGCTGGGAGAGGGCAGGCGGGCCCACGGTGGTGCAGGGAGCTAGGCGGGCTGGTGTGGGCTAGGTGCAGATTGGGCCACTGGGCCTTTGGGCTGACTTGGTGGGTTATTCTCCCTTCAAAAATGCCATTTTCCATTCTTTCTCTTTATTTTTCAAACACAACAAAAAATATAACAATTTCTACAACATAAAAATAGATTAAATCACATTCAAATATTTTCAATAAATAAATCATATTAATCATTTAAAAATACTTAATTAAAATTCAATTTAATTTATATTAAAGATCAACAAAAGTGCATTTTTTTTTACTTCTAACTAAACTCAATAATTCAATTAATTAAACTACAACATTTTACAATAATATAACTATAAAAATACACAAAAATCTATAAAATTAAAATAAAGCTAAGAAATTCTAAATTACTTAAAAACTTAATAAATTAATCAAAAACTTAAGAACTTAACACTAATTAGCTTATAAATAGTGGTAAAATAACTCTATTTTGTAGAGTTATTACAGCCCCAAACTTAAATTTTTGCTAGTCCTCAATCAAAAGAAAATTAAAACATACAATTTTTTTTAATTATTGGTGACATCATAAGTATTTCCTCAAGAATTGCACAAAGAGAATAGTTCTAAATTTTTTTATGAATATAGATTAAGCTTATCAAATGATCAATCTTGATTTCTAAGAAGATTTAAGCAGTATTATTTTTCATATAAACTTATAAGAAATAGAAGTGTTCTATTATGAAATATATACATAAAAATAAAAAACTTAGAAAACTTGACCCAATAATTAAAAATAAAGCTTAAAAACTATTCATATTCTTTAGATAACTACAATTAAACTTAATTAAGGTATTTAATTGGACATGAAAAATATCACCAATTTTTTTTGACATTTTACAAAAAACGAAAAGCATGCATAAACACCAAGAAAAACACATAAACAGAAAGAAAAAAAAACACACATACACACTACCCCCTAACTTTAATGAAACATTGTCCTCAATGTTTAATAAAATGGAAAAAAAAAAAGAACTACTCCCTTTGATGTATGCTTCTTTGATTTGGGTCCTTTGTTTTCTTCTCTTCTTTTCATTTGACCTTTTTTGGGCAAGAAGTTTCTTTTAAGCTTTTGAAAAACATGAAATAAAAACACACAGCACAAGTGAAATATAAAATGAATCATGAGAGTATGGGTTGCCTCCCACAAAGCGCTTTAGTTTATAGTCTTTAGCTCGACTATAATTATTTTTTTTTATTTTAACCTACACCCAATCGATGGTGTAGAATTTCATTAGTAGGGTGAGTTATGACTTTGATGCAAATATCATAAATAATAATTGATAACATCACACTTACAAGAAAACTAGAAATATGCAATTTTAAGGGAATATCAATAAAATAAGAAAATTGCATAACTATATTAGAATCCTTTTCATTTTGAGTAAATATACAAATTTGTTCAATTATGGGCTCTTGAGATATAATTATATATTTTTCATTTTCCTCATGAGCCTCGAAAATTATTTCATTCAACTCTTTGTTTCATTAGGGGGTTGAATGCATATTATAAGTTCTTCAACTACTTCATTCTCTTTTCACTTTGAATTTGACTATTTGGATTGTGAATGGATTAATTGGGATAAACTTGTTTTTCGGACTCTATAACAGTTGCAAGCTGTCCTGCTATTGTCTCAATTTTTGAGATTGACTGAGGCTGGGCTTGTAAGATTTGGTAGGTTGATTGCATGAACTGTTGTAGGGTATCCTCTAAAGATGAGTTCATTTTTCGTTGAATGGGATATGATAGGTCGGATTGGGCATGACTTTGATTATGCATGTTGAATTCATGCCCTTGATTCATTGAAGACTGGGTATGACTCCATAAAAAATTTGGATTATGGGCGGGGGCAAATGAGATATCAATAATGGATTCATGCATATCATACATGTCGTTAGTTTCTCTATAATTTAAATTTGAGTGCTCATAATAGTTGTACTTAGAATTCCAAAAATGATCCATTTCAAGAGATTTAAAAAAAAAATTATAACAGAAATTTAGAAGAGTACTGAACACAATAAAAATAAAAAATAAACAATAAAATTAAGATAACGTAAACAATATTAAGAAATGAAAACAAGAGCTAGGACAAGATTTAAGTTTTTTTTTTTATATATTTTTCATAATAAAACACTTCTATTTCTTATAAGTTTAGATGAAAAATAATATTGCTTAAATCTTCTTAGAAATCAAGATTGATCATTTGATAAGCTTAATCTATATTCATAATAATTTTTTAGATTTATTTTCATTGTGAAATTTTTGAGAAAATCCTTTTTATATCACCAAAAAAAAATGTGTGTTTTAATTTTCTTTTGCTTGAGGACTAGCAAAACTTTAAGTTTGGGGGTGTGATAACTCTACAAAATAGAGTTATTTTACCACATTTTTTATTCTAATTGTTGCTTAGTCTTTGAGTTTTTAAGTAACTTATTAAGTTTTTAAGTAATTTTGAATTTATTAGTCTTATTGATATTTTGTTATAATATATTGTAGTTTAATTATTTGTATTATTGTTGTTAAGTTGGAAGTAAAAAGATGCACTTTTGAGCTTAATTTCCAAAGTAAATTAAATTTTAATTAATATTTTCATGAACTTAATAGGACTCATTTTATAAATTGAAATTATTTGATTATGAATTAATTTATTTTGAAGGAAAATTATTGATTTTAAGGTGCTTGAAGTAGAAAAATAAAGAAAAGAAATTAAAGTTGTGATAATAGGAGAACTATGACATTTTTGAAGAGATTAGCAAAGAATTTGGGCATTTTTCAAGGACCCAGCCGCCCCATCAGCAGCCACTCGGCCAAGCACTTTTCCTCCACCAGCCAGGCCCCTCACGCCCAGGCCCGCCTCCTCCCAGCTCCTAGCACTCCACGACCCAGCTGCCTCTCCCAGCCTTTGGGCCCGTCTGCTCCTTTTGGCTTGCCAGAAGCCTTCAGCCAACACGCCTCCAGCCTTCCAAGCCACATGGGCTGCTGTTGATCCCAAAAAGAGGGTGTTTTAATATTTAAACTCGCAAGTGCACGAATCGTTTCGGAATATAATGTTCATGTAAGTACGAGGTCGAACCCATGGGAGTTGACTAACATAAAAAAAAACTATTTCAAACAAAGCAAGAATATTCTAACCTAGTTCCAAATATTTGATGAGATTTTGTTTTAGAAAAATAAAAGACAAGTAATAAAAAGATTTAAGATTAAATAGAAAAATGGTTTTCAAATGAGATAAGTAAAATAAGATTATTAAGATATTAGAATCCATAAAATGCAAGTTCAATAGTATTTATAAGTATATTGATTCCCAAGTTTAGATATAGTTGAAATAAATCATACTATATTTTTTTCAAGATACATTTTCTATTCAAGCACAAGTTACTTTCAAAAAGGTAGGATTTTTCTTCACTTATAAAAGATATAATTTCTAAGCATTAGTTGTGTTACAACCTAATGAAACTACAAGAAATCAAAGAGATTATGTTTAGGCAAAATATGATACTTATGCTCTAAGAATTAGATGTGAACAATTTAATGAAAAACATTTAATTAAAGAATATCATATTTTTGCATAATGAAGAACTAAGTGTAATATGCTTTAACACTCAATAATAGATGAAAAATACATATATTTGATAGAAAAATCCATAAACAATGTTGTACAAATGGGAGATCAACATACAACAAAAAAATACTATCTAGTTACATTTTGCTTCATCATCATCTTAATAACCTTTGAAAAAGATTAGAAGCTCATGACTAGATTGAAATAAAAATTACAAAATAACATACTTGTCATGCTCTTCAAAAGATGAAAATGGTAGAGAAAATAGTGAAAAGAAGAGAGAAAAATATAAAGTGTAGAAGAGGTTGAAGAGATGAAGAAGAAGAGCTCCCCAAATGGTCTTACAAGGCTCTATTTATAGGCAAAATGTGGAGATTAAATTAATCAAATTAAAATAAATAAATTGATTAATTTAATTGTGTTGGAAAGTGGTAGGATAAATAGAGTAAGTGTAAGAGTATTGGAAATATGAAATGTTTGGTTGGGTAAAAGATTAGTGAAAAGCTAGGGTAAAAATAAATTAGGAATGTTTATTTAGGTAAGAAAAATAGGGAAGAGTGAATTAGTATTTGAGTGAAAAATATTGGGAATAAAAATGTGAGTTTTGGCCTTTTTGGTGGCTGTGTGTTCAGTGAATTCGGTGGTGGGCCGAATGGGTTTCTGGGCAGGAGGAGTTGAGGCTGCTTTCTTGGGCTGGGCTGGCGCAGGCCCAAAGGAGAGGCAGGCGTGGGAAGTGGAATGGTGAAGCTGATTGGCATTGGGCCTTGTTTGGTCGTGGGCCTTGGTTATGGCATTTCAAGAATGCCATTTTTTCTTTCAATCTTTACTTTAAAAATGCCACCTTTTCTTTATTTTTCTTTATTTTCAAGAGCAAAAGTGTCATAAATTTTCCTATAAAATAAATGATAATAAAATATTTTCAACTATAAAATAAATCAATTTAATTATTTGAAAATATTAATTATAACTTAATTTATATTTCACATTTAAGTTCAATAATACACCATTTTTTTTACCACTAAACACAACAATAATTCAAATAATTAAACTACAATATATTACAACAAAATAACTATAAAAACACACAAAAATCTATAAAATTAAATTAAGCCTAATAAATTCAAAATTACTTAAAAACTTAATAAATCAATTAAAAACTCAAGAATTAAGCAACAATTAGCACATTAAAAGTGGTAAAAAACTCTATTTTGTAGAGTTATCACAAAATTATAATTTTAAAAGTGAAGATAATGTAAAACGCCCTCAGACTAGTACTTAATAAAACATTCACATTTTCATTGGTTTATAAAAGAAAGTCACTTATTATAAATGTTTTAGTGGGGTCTTGCTTGCAAGTTGAGCCCAATAATTTTAAAAGAAAATATTAGTTTTTATGCAAAGTTCCAAAACAACCAATAATTCAAGTCCCACTGATAAGTTTAAAAAAGTCTCATAAAACATAACATTATTAAAAATGACGTTTTTAATTGATCATTTTTCGTCCATAGGATGCCCCCACGCCATACACACCACGATGATAGAACTCTCCACATCACCACACGTGCCACAGAGAAACCTATTTGCTACCTGGAAGGGAAAGTAAGAGGGTGAGCTAAAAGCCCAGTAAGGAAGTACAAACAACAAGCAAATAAGATACAACAAATTACAAACACAATCATTCATCTTTATTGATGGACCCAAAACGGGTATGTTTTAAATATTTATATCGCAAGCGCACGAATCCTTTATATAGAATAGTGATCGTGTAAGCAAGGACGTCAAACCCAAAGGAGTTGTCTAAAATCGAAAAGGAAACTATTTTAAACCAAAATTAATAAATTCTAACCTAACTCCAAAGATTGATGAGATTTTTTGTATCATGAAAATAAAATAAAAGGTAATAATAAAAAAATTAAAGACAATAAATAAAAATAATTAATATTAGAAATAAAGATGGTAAGAGAAAGATTATTAAGATAATAGAATCCATAAAATATAAGTTCAATAATATTTATAAGTACATTGATTCACAAGTTTTAGTAATAGTAGAAATTAATCAAACCATCACTTATTCAAATTAGATATTCTATTTAAGCACAAATTATTATATAATTGTAGGAATTATCTTCACTTTTAAAATTATAATTTTAAAACATTTAGTGTAAATCAATCTAATGAAATAACAAATACATCAATGAATATTATTTATTAGGCAAAACATAATATTTTTGTTATAAGTATTTGATGTGCACAATTTAATGGCACACCTTAATCAAAGAATATTATGATTTTGCACTAATGAAGAACAAAGTGTAAATATGTGCTAACAATAAAAAATACATGATATTTAAGATGAAAAAAGATATTTGAAAAAGAAAATCCATAAACTTTGTTGCACAAATGGGAAATCAACATACAAAATAAATACTATCTAGTTACAAATTGTTTCATCATCACCTTAATAATCTTAAAAAGATTAGAAACTCATAACTAGAATAGCAAATATAAACTAAAAATTACAAGCATAAATAGGAAAATTTGGAGGATGAACCCCCAAATTTTTCCTCTAAAAACTTATAGAAAAAATGACCAAAAAGAAGAAAAATATGAAGAGAATATAGAGGTCTTGAAAGTATAGAACTTGTGTAGTGTAACCACCTCCAAAATTAAGCACCAAACTCCCTTATTTATAGCCAAAAAAAGGGTATTAAAATAATCAATTTAAATTAATTAAATTGATTAAATTAATTGAATTAATTATAATATGGCAAGTAGGGGTAAATTATAGGTGTGATGATGATTTTGGGGTAAAATGTGTAAGAAAATAGGGTAAAAAAAGTGGTACTTTTAAACAAAAGGACAAAGGGACAAAATTGCAATTTGATGGGCTCAAGGGGATTGTGGCAGCTTTGGCAGGTGGCTGGCCGGGAGGAGTACACGGGCTGGGGCGTTGGGCCTTGCTGGTGGGATCGGGCCTTGCTGCTGAATGGAGGACACAGCTGGGCTTGAGCAAATGGGCCTCTTGGCTGAAGGAATGGGTAGGCGTTGGGTGAAGCAGGTGCTTGGTGAAGCAGGCGCTTGGTGGAGTAGCTAAAGGCTGGAGGCTGCGATTGGAGGCAGGCGGGGAGCAGCTTGGTGCCTGGGCAGCTTCGGCTGGAGGGTGATGAAGGAAGGGTCTGCACCTGGGCCTGGGCAGGAGGGTCGTGGGCCTGGTGGGCCTGAGCTTCTAAAAAATACCACATTTTCCTTCTCTTTTTCACCTTTAGTTCTTTTCATTTCTCTTTTTTTCAAAGTACCAAAATGCAACATACTCCCTACAAAATAAACATAAATTAAATCAAAATCAAATATTTTCAATTATAAAATAAATCATATTAATTCATTGAAAATATTAATTAAAACTTAATTTAATTTAACATTTAGTTTCAATAAAACACACATTTTTTACTTCTAACTAAACACAATAATTTAAATAATTAAACTAAAACAAAATAACTATAAAAACACACAAAAATATATAAAATCATGATAAGACTAATAAATTCAAAATTACTTAAAAACTTAATAAATCAATTAAAAACTCAAGAATTAAGCAACAATTAGCACATAAAAAGTGGTAAAATAACTATATTTTGTAGAGTTATCATTTATTCATCATAGCATCATCATAAAATTGTCATCAATATCATAAACATAAACATTTTCACATCAACATAATGCCACCATCATATCATAAACATTATAACATCATAACAAAATCATAAACATCACCAAACATCATAACATAATCATAAACAATTCCTTGTGAACATGGCCCGCTAACTTGTCCATGCCACCTTATGAGGTAAACAAGAGTCTCTGGTCCTTGAATAACCTCGGTGCGTCCGCCCATGGAGTTACGTCTTCATATCCTTAGTAACTCGGGTGACGTCTTCTTATCCTTAGCAACCCATTTTGATGTGTCACGTTCATCACACTAACATCCATTCATATCATACAATGTTCATACACACCAACATATTATCACATTATGGCATTCATAACTCATAACATTTCATTCACACAATAGTCTTACCATTCATAATATAACAATCATAAATTCTATCTAACTTCCTTACCTCAGGTCCAAGCTAAGTAAAATCACAACTTCTCAATGAGCCTATATGTAACGACCCAAAATCACTAATAAGGCTAGAGGGCCTTGATTAGTGTGTCAGGAGGGCATTAATGGAATAATTGTGGTTTAAATGAGTAATTATATGTTTCGTAATGTTTATATGATAATTGATTGTATTATGTGGTAATATGATATGAAATAAATATGTGATATATGTGAGAACCACATTATTATGTGGACAAGTTCGCAGAGCACGACTCAAGACGATTCTAGGATCAGATAGCGGGGAAAGTCACAACGGGGCTTAAGATATGACTTTGGATAAGTCGGGGGTACTTTTAGATAGCGAGTAGCGATTTGGACTATCGGGTCATGAAAATAAATATATGGAGATATATTTGAGGTTAGGATGTCTAGGCGGGAATATTGGGGGATTTTACCATTTTGGCCTCGGGGACAGTTCCGGCACCCCGAGCCTCGGGATTAACTTAACGGGTAAGTTAGACATAAGGAAGCTTTTAGAAGAAAACACAAACCGACTAAAAGCTTTTACCTCAGCTCTCTTTCACGCTCAAGGGAAAACAAAGGGAAGGAAAACATAGAAAACTTAAGGGGAACAAGCTGGAATTTCTGAGATTTGTGGTGAGGATTTGGAGGTTTAGCTTAGGAGTAAATCAAGAACTAAAATAGAGATTAAGGTAAGCATCTAATCTTCTTTTCTGTGGCTGAATTCTGAGTTCTAGCTGGGTTTTGGTTAAGTTTTGAAACAAGCATGGTTTTGATGTCTTAAGGCTGAATTAAGGAGGAAATTTGGAGACTTAGCTTGGCTTTGGCTTGGTGAGGTGATTCAACAGAAGAGGTAAGTTTCAACTCTTGGTTTAGAGGTTTTAAATTGGGTTTGAATGGCTGGTTTGAGTGTTTATAGCTCTTGAGTTTCAGAAATTGAAAGGAGAGGATTAGTGTGTGTGTTGGGATGAGTTTTATGTGGAATTAAGTTCTTTAAGTCATGTTAAAGGTGTTGGATTTGTTGGGTGTTGAAGTAGGGAGCTTAAGAGTGGTTGTGGCTGAGGTTTTGAGCTTTGAAATGGTGTAAATTCTGGGTTCGAAGGGGAGGGCCGCGGCTCTGTTCTAGAGCGTTGCGACCCTAGCATGCAAAGGAGCCAAGGAGGCTCGGCCAAAGGCAAGTGCCGCGGCGCCCAAAGCAAGGGCCGCGGCGCGTGTCCTCCTTCAGGGGTGGTGTTGGTTCTGTTTTGGGGAAGGGCCGCGGCTAAGCTTAGAGGGTCGCAGCCCTTGGTTGCACACATGAGTTTTTGAGGGTTTTAGGCACGGGAAGGTGGTCTAGTGTGCTCGGGATTGGTTTCACCACTGTGCTTGGTGGAATTCAAATTCTCGGGAGTAAGTTTTATAACCAGAAACCTATATTCGAGTATTAATGGAACCTTATACTTTGGTTGTGACTAGGTGATAAAGGCTTAGGCTCGGGAACGGATCGTGCTTGAGGGGCGTTGCTCGTGATCGATAACTGTACAGACTAAAGGTAAGAAAACTGCACCTGGTTGAATATATGTGACGGGACTAAGGGCTCCCTATTGTAAATGCTTGAAAAGATGGTATTATGCCATGCAAGCCATTTGGTGAACCAACGGCCTAAGGGTGCCAAGGGTTTCACTAGTGCACAGGGCGCGGCTCGGCCACTGGTAGCCGAGGACAGCTTATTATGCACTGAGCTCGGTTTAAGCGGGCCGGAGTCAGTGGGTTAAGCAGAGGGTGCGGCCTAAGTCGTCGGCCCTGAATATTATGTGATATGAATATTATAT
The DNA here is from genome assembly GCF_963169125.1 of Humulus lupulus. Taxonomy (NCBI): domain Eukaryota; kingdom Viridiplantae; phylum Streptophyta; class Magnoliopsida; order Rosales; family Cannabaceae; genus Humulus; species Humulus lupulus. The sequence goes on along the minus strand of NC_084800.1, from coordinate 112,266,255 downwards.
GTGATAGAATGTATCTGGAATTGGATTGTATATGTTGATTATCTGTTGAGGATTATCTGACGGGAATACATGCATATTGAACTAATTGTCTGTTATTATTGTTTGAGTTGTTTATGATGTTTTCTTGCTTGGCCGTGGCTCACGGGTGCTACGTGGTGCAGGTAAAGGCAAGGGCAGGTTAGATCAGCCCTGATTGGAGAGCTCAGCGAGCAGAATGTACATAGCCAGGTGCTCGGCTGCCACGGTTGAGGTTTAGGCAAGGACGTGGAACCTGAAGACGGTCTGTTTTGCCTTAGTATGGCTAGTGGATACTCATGTACTTTTGGGAGTCTGTAAACTCATTCTAACTTTGTTTTCGTATGGGATCCCATGTTTACTATAGTTTAAAATATATAAAATGAGTCTTTTGAGACCAAAACCTTTTTAACCTAGCTCTTACATGTTTAGTGACACGTTTTCAAAATAATGACTTGATTAGCAAGTCTTGCACCTTTATAAGTACACAGTGTAACAGTCTTGGCTATCCAGGGCGTTACAACTTGGTATCAGAGCCTCCTAGGTTTAACGGTTCCTGAAGACAGCCTGGACATGTGCATTCGCTGCTGGAGACAAGCTCAAATCAGAGTTCGGTAATGTGCATGTGTGTTTGTGTGCTTATGTGCCTGAGAGGAGCTATGCATGTTGTTATTCATTGAATTGCTAGGAAGTATGAGATACTGATAGGGCCTGACCCTTGACTGTTGTGTGAAAATATTGAGGCATGTTTATTAACATTGTCGTGCATGTAAATGAGTATATGGATGATTAATTGTGTATAGTGTATGGATGCTTATATGTGTTGGTTATTTGTGGTTGATTATGTTCTATTGATGAGTTTTGGAGAAGCTTTTACCCTGTCATCATGGTCTGACTGCCAAGTCGTTATTTGTAGATTGACTTGGGTAGCTATGCACCCAAGAAAATCTTCACGACTAGCCGACACTAGGTCCGGGACCAGGGGTGATGATCAGGGGCAGACTCCCCCGCCAGTCCCTGAGAACTGGCTGCAGTTAATGGCAAAGATGCAGGCTCGATTACTGAGTCAAGACGAGCAGATCCGTATTCTGCAACAGCAGGCTCCATCAGGGAGTGCTGCCCCTGTTTTACCACCTGCAGTGGTACTAGCTGTGTAGCCTGGGGAGGTTGTTAATAAGTGGGAACCGTTATATGAGCGGTTCAGAAAGCAGCAACCCCCAACCTTTGAGGGTGGACCGGATCCGTTGAAAGCCGAGCAGTGGCTAACCATGATTACAATAATTTTGGATTTTATGAGAATTGAGGGACAGGATAGAGTGGCATGTGCCACTTATATGTTGAGGGAGGATGCCCGCATTTGGTGGGAAGTGGCATCACAGACCAGGGATGTTGCCACTTTGACTTGGGAAGGTTTCAAGGATTTGTTTGGCCAGAAGTACTACAATGTTGCTGTTAGGGCAGCAAAGGTCAATGAGTTTGTGAGTTTGGTACAGGGCAATATGACTGTTACTGAGTATGCCCTGAAATTTGATAGGCTTGCAAAGTTTGCACCAGATCTTATGCCTACTGATGTTGCTAGGCAAGATCATTTTATCAGGGGGCTTAATGCTATGATAGCCCGGGATGTCAGGATCACAACGGTACCTGGAGGAAAAACTTATGCCCAGGCCGTTGAGAGGGCTCTTACCACTGAGGAAGCGGAGAACAAGATATGGAAGGAGAGCGCGGTAAGGCATGAGGGTCGCAGGGCAGTGCCTCCTTATTCAGGGGCAGGTAGGGGCGGGGCCCCCAGTGACTTCAAGAGGAAGACTCCTGACACTTCGGCCGCTCCTGGTCCTGATAGGAGGGGTCGGGGTGGCTGTCAGGGTGGCGGTGAGGCATGGCGGACCTATCCAGAGTGCCCGAGGTGTAGAAGACGCCATCTGGGCGAGTGCGGGCCAAGACATGTTTCGTGTGTGGGGCAGTGGGGCATCTCAGGAAAGACTGCCCAACGGTGAAGAAAGGTTAAGTGGGCAAGGTGGATAGCTTGATTCCAGCTCGAGTATTCACCCTGACTCAGGCAGAGGCTGAGGCTAGTCCCTCAGTGGTGACAGGTCAACTTTCTAGTGCTGGCTTTCCTTTTACTGTATTGATTGATTCTGGTGCTACACATTCTTTTGTTTCTAGTAGAGTGATTGATAGACTGTGTAGACCTAGTGAGTATCGGACTGCGGGGTTTGGGACTTTGTTGCCTACAGGGGAACTGGTAGTCTCTAGGAGGTGGATTAGGGCACTGCCAGTGATGATTGATGGTAGGGAACTCTCGGTAGATTTGATTGAATTAGATTTGGGAGACTTTGATATGATTCTAGGAATGGATTGGCTGGCTAGGTATGGGGCTACGATTGACTGCAGGAAGAAGATGGTGACTTTTGAGCCTGAGGGTGAGGACCCTTTTGTCTTTGTGGGTGTGGTGTCTGGACCTCGCATACCTATGATTTCAGCATTGAGAGCCAGAAACTTGCTGTAGGGGGGGATGCATAGGTTTTCTGGCTAGTGTAGTGGATACTGCTAGAGTTATGTTGGCAGGGCCGGGAGAGACCAGATTGGTGTGTGAGTTTTTGGATGTCTTCCCTGAGGATTTACCAGGGTTGCCGCCGCGTAGGGAGATACAGTTTGAGATTGAGTTGGCACCGGGGACAGAACCAGTATCAAGGACACCATATAGGATGGCACCAGCAGAACTGAAAGAGTTGAAGATACAGCTGCAAGAACTTCTGGATTTAGGGTTTATCAGGCCTAGTTACTCTCCATGGGGCGCTCCAGTGTTGTTTGTTAAGAAGAAGGACGGGACTTTGAGGATGTGCATCGACTACAGAGAATTGAACAAGTTAACTATTAAGAATAAGTACCCTCTACCAAGGATTGATGACTTGTTCGATCAGTTGCAAGGTAAGAAGGTGTTCTCAAAGATTGATCTTCGATCTGGTTATCACCAGCTAGGAATCAAGGATGAGGATATACCGAAGACGGCTTTCCGGACGCGCTATGGGCATTATGAGTTTTTGGTCATGTCTTTTGGTCTGACCAATGCCCCAGCAGCTTTTATGGATCTGATGAACAGGGTGTTCAAAGACTTTTTGGATCAGTTTGTCATTGTCTTCATCGACAACATCCTGGTATACTCCAGTTCAGAGGCGGAACATGAGCGGCATCTCCGACAGGTTTTGTAGAGGTTAAGGGAGCATCAGTTGTACGCCAAGTTTAAGAAGTGTGAGTTCTGGCTACCAGAGGTGACTTTTCTTGGACATATAGTTGGGGCAGAAGGGATTAAGGTGGATCCATCCAAGGTAGAAGCAGTTAGAGATTGGCCGAGGCCGAGGAATGCCTCGGAGGTGCGGAGTTTCCTTGGGTTGGCTGGTTACTACAGGCAGTTTGTAGAGGGATTCTCGAAGATTTCTTCACCGATGATGGAGTTGACAAGAAAGAATCAGAAGTTCATCTGGACAGAGAAGTGTGAGAACAGCTTTCAGGAATTGAAACGACGGCTCATTTCTGCGCCTGTGTTGAGTTTTCCTTCGGAGGAAGGGAAGTTCGTGGTTTATTGTGATGCATCGAGGTTGGGTTTAGGCTGTGTGCTGATGCAGAATGAGAAGGTCATAGCCTATGCATCTTGATAGCTGAAGGAGTATGAGCAGAGGTACCCGACTCATGATTTGGAGTTAGCGGCGGTGGTGTTTGCATTGAAGGTATGGCGTCATTATCTATATGGAGAGAAGTGCGAGATCTACACCGACCATAAGAGTCTGAAGTATTTCTTCACTCAGAAGGATCTGAATATGAGACAGAGACGTTGGTTGGAGTTGGTTAAGGATTATGATTGTGATATCCTTTACCACCCTGGGAAAGCCAACGTGGTGGCAGATGCGTTGAGCCGGAGGGGCCCAGGACAATTGCATAGTTTTACTCAGATCTCGAGAGAATTGGCTGATGAGATGGTCAGGGCAAAGATAGAACTGGTGGTGGGCCAGTTAGCCAATATCACTTTGCAGTCGACCCTGTTGGAGCAGGTCAAGGAGGGTCAGTTGACAGATGTGCAGTTGTAGGACAGTAGGCAGCATGCCTTAACGGGGACAGCTAAGGATTACTCAGTTTCAGAGACAGGTTTGCTCCGATATCGGGGACGGATATGTGTTCCGGTGGACGAGGGGATTAGACGTGAGATATTGGATAAGTCCCACACTACGCCATACTCACTTCATCCGGGTACCACAAAGATGTATCAGGATCTACGGACATTATACTGGTGGCCCGGGATGAAGAAGGATGTAGTTGAGTATGTATCTAGATGTTTAACCTGTGAGCAGGTTAAGGCTGAGCATCAGCGACCAGCAAGATTGCTTCAGCCTTTGGGTATCCCAGAGTGGAAGTGGGAGGATATTACGATGGATTTCGTAGGAGGATTACCCAGGAGAGTTGGATTTCATGACTCAGTGTGGGTGATAGTGGACAGGTACACCAAGTCAGCTCATTTTCTATCAGTGAGGTCAACTTATACCGTGGAATAGTATGCAGAATTGTATGTGAGGGAGATAGTTCGACTCCATGGGGTTCCAAAGTCTATTGTATCTGATCGAGACCCTATCTTTACCTCTAAGTTCTAGGGAGCTCTGCAGAGAGCCATGGGGAATCAGTTGAAGTTTAGCACAGCTTTTCATCCCCAGACTGATGGACAGTCTGAGAGGACGATTCATGTATTGGAGGACATGCTTAGGGCATGTGTGATTGACTTTCGAAGGTTCGTGGAGTAAGTATCTCCCATTGATCGAGTTTTCATATAACAACAGTTATCAGTCCACAATTGGAGTGGCTCCTTATGAAATGTTATATGGAAGGAAGTGTAGATCACCTATTCATTGGGACGAGATGGGTGAGAGAAGGTATTTGGGGATCAAATATGGTTCAGAAGACTAATGAGGCCATTGAAAAGATTCGAGCTAGGATGCTTGCCTCGCAAAGTAGATAGAAAAGCTACGTTGACCCTAAGCGTAGGAACGTGGAGTTCCAGGTTGGGGACCACGTGTTTCTACGAGTTTCACCGTTGAGGGGTGTGAGGATGTTTGAGTGAAGGGCAAGCTGAGCCCTTGGTTCATTGGACCCTTTGAGATTCTAGAGAGGGTTGGGCAGGTGGCTTATAGGCTGGCCTTGCCACCGTCTCTATCAGGAGTTCATAACGTGTTCCATGTCTCTATGTTGCGGAAGTATGTTTCAGATACAACACATGTGTTGAAGTATGAGGACTTAGAGCTACAGACGGACTTGTCCTATGAGGAGAGACCAGTTCAGATTTTAGACCGGAAGGACAAGGTTCTACGGAATAAGACGATTCCATTAGTGAAAGTATTATGGAGGAATAACAACGTCGAGGAAGCGACCTGGGAGTTAGAGACGGCGATGAAGGATCAGTATCCCGAGTTATTCAGGTAAATTTCGAGGACGAAATTCTCATTAGGAGATGATAGTTGTAACGACCCAAAATCGCTAATAAGGCTAGAGGGCCTTGATTAGTGTGTCAGGAGGGCATTAATGTAATAATTGTGGTTTAAATGAGTAATTATATGTTCAGTAATGTTTATATGATAATTGATTGTATTATGTGGTAATATGATATGAAATAAATATGTGATATATGTGAGAACCACATTATTATGTGGACAGGTTCGCCGAGCACGAATCAAGATGATTCTAGGATCAAATAGCGAGGAAAGTCACAATGGGGCTTAATATATGACTTTGGATAAGTCGGGGGTACTTTTAGATAGTGGGTAGCGATTTGGACTATCGGGTCATTAAAATAAATATATGGAGATATATTTGAGGTTAGGATGTCTAGGCGGGAATATTGGGGGATTTTACCATTTTGGCCTCGGGGACGGTTCCGGCACCCCGAGCCTCGAGATTAACTTAACAGGTAAGTTAGACATAAGGAGGCTTTTAGAAGAAAACACAAACCGACTAAAAGCTTTTACCTCAGCTCTCTTTCACGCTCAAGGAAAACAAAGGGAAGGAAAACACAGAAAACTTAAGGGGAACAAGCAGGAATTTATGAGATTTTTGGTGAGGATTTGGAGGTTTAGCTCAGGAGTAAATCAAGAACTAAAACAGGGATTAAGGTAAGCATCTAATCTTCTTTTCTGTGGTTGAATTCTGAGTTCTAGCTTGGTTTTGGTTAAGTTTTGAAACAAGCATGGTTTTGATGTCTTAAGGCTGAATTAAGGAGGAAATTTGGAGACTTAGCTTGGCTTTGGCTTGGTGAGGTGATTCAACAGAAGAGGTAAGTTTCAACTCTTGGTTTAGAGGTTTTAAATTGGGTTTGAATGGCTTGTTTGAGTGTTTATTGCTCTTGAGTTTCAGAAATTGAAAGAAGAGGATCAGTGTGTGTTGGGATGAGTTTTATGTGGAATTAAGTTGTTTAAGTCATGTTAAAGGTGTTGGATTTGTTGGGTGTTGAAGTAGGGAGCTTAAGAGGTTGTGGCTGAGGTTTTGAGCTTTGAAATGGTGTAAATTCTGGGTTCGAAGGGGAGGGCCCCGGCTTTGTTCTAGAGCGCTGCGGCCCTAGCATGCAAAGGAGCCAAGGAGGCTCGGTCAAAGGCAAGTGCCGCGGCGCCCAAAGCAAGGGCCGCGGCGCGTGTCCTCCTTCAGGGGTGGTGTTGGTTCTGTTTTGGGGAAGGGCCGCGGCTAAGCTTAGAGGGCCGCAGCCCTTGGTTGCACACATGAGTTTTTGAGGGTTTTAGGCACGGGAAGGTGGTCTAGTGTGCTCGGGATTAGTTTCACCACTGTGCTTGGTGGAATTCGGATTCCCGGGAGTTAGTTTTATAACCAGAAACCTATATTCGAGTATTAATGAAACCTTATACTTTGGTTGTGACTAGGTGATAAAGGCTTAGGCTCGGGAACGGATCGTGCTTGAGGGGCATTGCTCGTGATCGATAACTGTACAGACTAAAGGTAAGAAAACTGCACCTGGTTGAATATATGTGACGGGACTAAGGGCTCCCTATTGTAAATGCTTGAAAAAATGGTATTATGCCATGCAAGCCATTTGGTGAACCAACGGCCTAAGGGTGCCAAGGGTTTCACTAGCGCACAGGGCGTGGCTCGGCCACTGGTAGCCGAGGACAGCTTATTATGCACTGAGCTCGGTTTAAGCGGGCCGGAGTCAGTGGGTTAAGCAGAGGGTGCGGCCTAAGTCGTCGACCCTGAATATTATATGTGATAGAATGTATCTGGAATTGGATTGTATATGCTGATTATCTGTTGAGGATTATCTGACGGGAATACATGCATATTGAACTAATTGTCTGTTATTATTGTTTGAGTTGTTTATGATGTTTTCTTGTTGGGCCTTGGCTCACGGGTGCTACGTGGTGCAGGTAAAGGCAAGGGCAGGTTAGATCAGCCCTGATTGGAGAGCTCAGCGAGCAGAATGTACATAGCTAGGTGCTCGACCGCCACGGTTGAGGTTTAGGCAAGGACGTGGAACCTGAAGACTGTCTGTTTTGCCTTAGTATGGCTAGTGGATACTCATGTACTTTTGGGAGTCTGTAAACTCATTCTAACTTTGTTTTCGTATGGGATCCCATGTTTACTACAGTTTAAAATATATAAAATGAGTCTTTTGAGACCAAAACCTTTTTAACCTAGCTCTTACATGTTTAGTGACACGTTTTCAAAATAATAACTTGATTAGCAAGTCTTGCACCTTTATAAGTACACAGTGTAACGGTCTTGGCTATCCAGGGCGTTACACTATACCATAATCAAAACGCCATTCCTTAGCTTCACATAATTACTATTTTGCCCTCTCATATAACTCATGTGTGCATGGCCATGCACACATGGTAGGAGTTACACACAACATACAAATATGCTTAATTACACATAAGGTCATACAAGAGTAATGCTCATTCTACCTATATTGCATGCATGATCTTTCTATAAAAACTACATGGTTGCATAATAGACATAATTTTGGACGTAAAAGTGAATTTGCATGTAACATGCATACGTGAGAACGTTGCGTAAATGTGGCATTTAAAACGATAATTACATGCGTCTTACTTCAATCGTTTTAAAAATAATAGACTTGTAGCATGTTTTGTTTACCATTGTTTATCTTCTTAAAATTACTAGGTTGATTAAATCTCCTAAGACATTCTTTTTATTTCATAAAAATAATTTCATTTAGCCATTAAAAATATATAAAAGACTCATTTATTATTTTTAAATTACAAAGAAAAGCAAATGCTTGGAAATTTATTTTTTTTTTTAAAAATACCTATGATTATCATGTCTCCTTAGAAAATAACAATTTAATTTAAGTTAATAGAATTACATAATTTGATGTGAGAAAAATAATAATTTTAAGTGTGGGAAAAATATATTTTGCTTGAATTATTTTTAATACTTAATTTTATGTAACATAAATTCATATGTAAAAATTAAATAACTATTAAAAAAAATTTAAACTAAACTTTCAGTCATTGTTTAAAAATCACAAGTGAATTAAATCCAACATTTTTCTTAATCCAATTAAAGAAAATCATAACTTGTAAAATAACCACTCATATTATATTAAAAATACCACTTTTAAATTTTACCATAGTTTAGGTTATCAATTTATTTCAAAATACCAATCAAATTCCTTTTATTGAAACACACTTTACATTTTTTAACAAAAATTCCAGCAATCAAATTTATCATTAAAATCACCATCCTTATTTTTTTTAAAACTCATATTTTCTCAAAAATTCCAAAAAATTTTGTAGGTAATTATTTGTGCAAAAATATCATTTTAAGTGTGAATTAAATCACCATTTTATTTTCACAAATACCACATATCATTAGAGTCATTCTTATGCATATATATCCTTATTTCATCATTATTTTCACCATTTAATCACAAAATCAGCAAGCATAAATCACCATGAATTTTATCTTTTACCTCATGCCTCATAAAATTCATACAAGATCATTCATGTTTTATAAACACAATAAATCACAAATCCTAACATGCTCTTATTATACAAATAATTAAAAGAAAATAACTAACACATATTCATATACAACCTTACAAAACCTTATTCTATTTCTAATGAGTTCATATATGCAACCCAACAAAATAATAATATTTTATGCTCTTATTATACAAATAATTCATATTATTTTTCATGCATACCATAATTTATTTATTCATAATATCATATACATCCTATCAAATTTTCATGGATCCAATTATCAAGATTCCCAATTATTATTATACCCAAATTACAAAGGTCCTAGAACATGGATCTAACATTGAAAATCACAAAACATGAAACAAAATATAGAGGGGATCCTTAGACATGCTTAGGCCGAAATCTTCATGTATAAAACCATAAATTATCACTAATCATCATACATGGAAAATCCACACCAAAACCCATTCATGCATTATCAAATAACACATCACCAACAAGATAACAAGAACACCAAATAACCTATTATTCTACCCAAAACACAAATCCCCTTTCAACCATAGTCCCTCTAAAATATCACTCATCAAAAACCAATAACCACAAAAATTGAGGGAGGGATTTCAATACCTCTCTTGATAGAAATCAAGAATCCAATCTAGAAGCACCTCCTTGCTCAAACCCTAGGGGTTGTATTTTTTTTAATATCAAGATGGAGAAGAAGATGAACATCAAAAGTTAGAGACAACCCAAATCAATATACTAGATTTAATATAAGAAATCATAAAGCAAAACAAGAGCCTTACCCTAGCTTGAACCCTTCTTCTTCTCCTTCTTCCTTTCTTTATTCTTCTCCTTCTCTCTCTAGGTCACGCCCTCTCTCTCTTCTCTCTATAATTCGGCAGCCCCAAGAGCATAATGCTCTTCCATTTTTCCCATTCCCTCTTTATCCTAATTTTCCCTTAATGACTCAAATAAAAGAAAAAGGTAACTTTCCTATTCTCTTCCATATTTTGTCTTAATTCATATTTATTTAATTATATCACAATAGGTGGAAAAATAAAAGATGATCACTTCCTTTCCCAAAATAACATTATCACCTTATTTTTTTTAATTTATTTTATTTTAAAAAAAATATGAAAATAAGATGATAACATCTCTTCCATTTTTAACTAGAATTGACCCAAATACAATAGAAATCTCAATCTTCCTTTCCCATTTAGGTTCACACGTCCAAGCATCTTCATTTCCCTTTTCTTTTTATTTTTTTTATAAATTAATTCAAATAAAATCTAAAATAAGGAAGTATAAAGTGTGTAGAAAATCTACACACGTGTACCATGCTACCATGCACTAGCACACACTAAATCACTAGAGTGCACCACTATCTACCATGCACCTTAGTACATTCAACCAAATCTCACATAATCACATTTTAAAAATAAAAATAAATAAATATCATTTAACAAATAATTCCACAAAAAATCTACATACAATTCTAACAATTAAATAAAATAACAAACAATTAAATACAACAAACAACAATTAAATAAAATAAACAACATTTAAATAAAAAAATTCACCACACTTAACACTTAAATAAAATAAAACACAAAATATTTAATAAACTAAAAAAAAAAATTTGGTGCACTACAATATACCCTCCTTAAAAGGAATTTCGTCCCGAAATTATTTCTTACCAAATAATTCAGGGTATCTTTCTTTCATGTCTTCCTCCCATGTTGCTTCTCGTTTCGTACTATTCTTCCACAAGACCTTAACTAGTGGAATCCTTTTGGATCTCAATTCCTTGATTTCCTTTTCAATAGTGCGCTCAGGCTGTTCATCATAACTCAGGTCTTGCTTCAGCTGTAACGGCTCGTAACTCAAAACATGAGAGGGGTCTGACACATACTTACGCAACATCGAGATATGAAAGATGTTATGTGTTTAAGCTAATACTGGGGTCAATGCCAAATGGTACACAACCTGCCCTACTCTGTCCAAAATCTCAAATGGACTAATATATCTAGGGCTTAATTTCCCTTTTTTTCCAAAACGCATAACACCCTTCATTGACGAGACCTTTAGGAAAACAAACTCGCCCACTGAAAACTTGATGTCCCTTCTCTTGAGGTTAGCATAGCTCTTTTGCCTACTCTGCGCAGTAAGCATCCTTTGGCAAATCTTCTCAATCGGCTCACTGGCTTCCCTAACTGCTTCAGGGCCTAAAATTTGTTTCTCCCCAACTTCATCCCAGTGCAAAGGAGATCTACACTTACGCCCATAAAGCATCTCATAGGGAGCCATCCCAATAGTAGATTGGTAACTGTTATTATTCGAGAACTCCATTAGGGGTAAATATCGGTTCCAAGACTCTGAAAAGTCCAAAGCACAGCACCTCAACATGTCTTCTAAAATCTGAATGCTTCTCTCAGACTAGCCATCGGTCTGAGGATGAAACGCGGTGCTAAACTTTAGTCTTGATCCCATAGCTCTCTGGAGCCCTTTCCAAAAGTTCAATGTGAAAATTGACCCACGATCAGAAATTATCGACTTTGGCACCCCATGAAGTCTTACTATCTCACTAACATACAAGTTAGCATATTGATCCACCGAGTATGTGGTCTTGACTGGCAGAAAATGGGCAGACTTAGTGAGTCTATCTACTATCACCCACACTGAGTCATGCTGCTTGGTGGTTCTAGGCAACCCTACCACAAAATCCATTATTATATCCTCCCATTTCCATTCAGGATTATAGAGCGGTTGTAGCAACCCTGCTGGCCTCTGGTGTTCCGCTTTGACTTGCTGGCATGTCAAACATCTAACAACAAACTCAGCAATGTCCCTCTTCATTCCATGCCACCAATATTGTAATGTCCCGAAATCCCTAATGCGGTTTATGTTGGAAATGTGCCCTGAAAGCATATGTAGTAGACATTGTTTTTATGAAATAAATAAATGAATTGAATTTGTTATGCATATATTTTATGGACTATATTATTATGTGATAATATTAAGTAAATATCAGGAAAATTCCTAAGTTCATATATGTGATCTCAAACACGTACTGATACGGGAGGATTGTGTTTGAGATAAATGAACTTGAATAGTTCGCAGTAAAATAAAGTTATGGAATCTTTAGATTAATTACTGCAAGTACGGTCCACTAGTATTATGAATACATGTGATCTAGATCCGGATCACTAGTGTGGTAGGACACTTTAGTGGAGGTGCTTTATATATTAGAGAATATATAGAACTGGACCAGATATGTTTATTAATACTTAGTTAAATACCGTTTCGAAGTATTAATTAAATATATCAACTGATGATCATAGACAAATAGATCTTAATCCTGAAGTTACTATGAACTCCTGTTTATGTTATATGAGTTCTTTGATTCACTTGTTAGGGTCTGTCAGAATGATCAGGCTAGAAACTTTTGTTTTGGGAACTCATTAATGTAGATAGCTGTGGACATAGTATACCGATATGGAATCTATGCCTTATCGCAAGAGATTGAATGATGGTTCTCTTAAGGGTTGACTTTTGGGACTGAAAGGTTATTGAGCTCAAATTCATAATTTAGTTATGAATTAACCTTCACTAGTAGAGTCAATGGTACTTAAGGAAACAAGAGATAATTAAAATGGTAAAACGGTAATTTTATTCCTGATTAATTATGAACCATTATTAGAGGGTCAAGTTGTATGCAATGATTATATCAATGGACGTTTTATGATTATAAAGTACTCAGTAAATGAAATGTCTATAATTACAAGAGTGCAGTCTCATATTTATAGTGGAATAATCATGAGATTAATAAATTAAGATTATTTAATTAAAGAGTTTAATTAATAATCTCAAATTTATTGGACCTTGGAATTATAGGTCCATAGGTCCCCATAGCAGCTTTATCAACACTGTTCAAGGTAAGAGTTGATATGAAGGGAAAATAGTTTAAAGACATATTTAAGAAGAAATTTGTTCTTCAGGCCAAATATGCAATTATATGATAATATTGATTAATTAATTAATTACAAATTAGTTGTAGTTAACAAAATTAATTAATACTTAATTATTGTATAATTTTCGAAATTATATTAAATAATTAAATTAATTTCGAAATTTAATTAAATAATTAATTAATTATAATTTTCGAAATTATAATAAATTAAATATTTATTTTCAAAAATTTTGGATTTAATTAATTGGTAGAATTAATTAAATATCTTTATTTGAGTGGTAGATAATAATCTGATAAGTTCAAATTGGATTTGAATTTAAAAGATTTATATTTATTCAAATAATTAATTATATTTGATAATTAATTAAAAAGATAATTAATTTGAATTCAAATTTGAATTAGTTATCAAGTTGTTAGATCTTATCTGACAAAGTAGTTTGAATAAATAATTAAATAAAAATTGAAAAACTAACATCCCTAAAAATTAGGAAGGCTACACGTTCTGTGTGTGGCGTGTAGGGCAATTTTTCAGGGATGGAATTTTCATTTTTATTTATTTAATTAATTAATTAATGGATAATTCAAAAATTGGTTTTTAGATTTTTTCATTAATAGAATAATTAATTAATTAAAAAGTAAATTGTAAAATGGTTACAGATTTATTTTTTAAAATTTGAATATTTTCTTTTAAGTATGACTAATCAGAAAAATATTCAGATATGTGTGTGAGACAACTCTGAACATTCACTCTGTGAAAAATAGAACGATAGTTTTCTCTCCCTGAAAAAAAAGAACCAATTCTCATGCCTATTCTCTTGATCTCATGTGTTGAGTACATCAAGTAGAATCACAAATAAACTATCCTTCATTCTCTAAGTGCCCACACATTTCTTGAGGTGTAGAGAACGCTTTGGAAGATCTTGGTGTGAGTAAGTGGGAGCGGCTTGGATAGGAAGATCGTTCTAAATACGAAAAGATAGCAAGGATACTTGATAGGCTTCAAGAGGTATGAATTCTATCCTTATCTTGTCTTTGATTAATGTATGTATATTAATGGATCCACATATTTAAAGGTAGTTTAAATATGTTACAAAAATTTTGTTGAACACTGGGCCAACCACACCACCATTCCGCTGCGTATTAGGAAACTCGTTCCTAACAGTTTAATGGCTGGATTAGTAGGCCGGGAGGGCCATAATTGTTTAATTATGCCATTAAATGATTATATGCATGTTCATGTGAATTATATTATAATATGATGTTAAATGCATGCATATGGGTCCACATTTCATTTCAGGGGTGTTTTGGTAATTTGGCTCGTTGAGGGCGTAATTGTATATTTGTATGCATGTTGGTGACATATTGTTGAGACCACATTATAATGTGGATTTGTTTGAGCTATTTGGTATGAGACGGTCTTTGAATATTAATTAACGGTTTAGTCATAATAAGTTTAAGCTCGGGGCTCGAGGTGAGTCCCGGGGTGATTTTAATGATTAGAGTGTTGCCGGGAATCAAAGGGTAACGGGATATGAATTATTGGTGTTTGAGAATATCGAGAATAGCGGGAATTAGAGAGTGTTAATTATGATTAACGAAATAGGTGGAAAATGTCAATTTTGCCCTTGGGAGCCTTTAGAAATCCTTATTTGACCTAGGGGTATTTTGGTCTTTTCACCCCTAGGATAGATTTAAGCCATTGAAGGCTGTAGAAGGAGGGGAAAAATAGAGCATTGAATTGCCTTCTCCCGTACCTGTTTTCTCTCATTTTCTCTTTGGATTTTTGAGCCTAACTTGAGGATTCAAGCTTGGGAAGTAAGTCTTGAGAGCTTGGGAGTGTGTTCAACCATTGAAGAGCATCATAATTTGAGCTTGAGGTAAGTTTCTAGCCATTAAAATTCCTGGTTTGCTCTGTTTTAGCTTTGGTTTTCAGTTGAGATTTCTAGGTTGGATGATTGGTTTTGTTGGGAGTTTTTGGCTAGGGTTCTTGTGGTTGTGATGCTTAGGGCTTGTGGGGATGGTTTTTGGGTTCACCTGGCACCAAAAATGACGTTTAGAAGCATTGTAATCGATTTGGAATTGAAGGAGTCGAAGGAAGAGGTTTCAAGGGTGGATCTGGCTGGGTGTAACGCTACAGCACCCACAAGGGGGCGCTATAGCGCTACCCAGGGTTGTCTTGGGTGGTTTGGGGTTATGAGAATAACACTGGGGTGCTAGTGAGTAGCATTGTAGTGCTACTCTATTCCTTCAGAATCCCATTTTGAGTTTTTTTAAGGGTTTTTGGCTCGGGGTTTCAGTCCTTAAGGCCCGGGATCGAATCTACTCACCGTGTGGGTATGTTTCGAGGTCCAGAGAGTGGGGTTTAGGTCAAGACCCTTTCATTGTTGATTCTCATTAATAAAGGTTATAATTTCTTATGATTAGGTAACCGCTAAGGAATCAAAAGGTCGATTGTTCTCAGGAGTTGTTCTTGTTCTATTTCTTGCTCGTACCAGAGGTAAGAAGACTGCACCCTGCGTATATGACATGCGTGATTGTTATAGAGGCATGTTGGTTGTTAAGTGTGGACATGGATTTCATATTAAATGCTAGCAGAGGTTATTTACTTGTGTATGTTATTGACTATTCGAAATCGACATTGGTTGTGTATTACTGACCTAAGAGTCAGGAACGACATAAGCGTCCTGAACGCAGGGCCGATAAAAGATTAGATCTAATCGATATCAGCGTTGAATGACTCATATGGGGTATTAATGCTGGACCAACCCTAAGGTCGAAGAAACCTAAAACACTTGACTAGTCTAGGACTAGTTACTCAGAGCCAGGGCTTAAGGCCTAGGTGACAGTTTGTCACGTGGCTAGGGAGCGAAATCCCATGGTTATGACCCTATGGTCATGTGGTAGGTTATATCGGTGACTGATTCATCGAGCACCTATCTTGATAAGCTAGTGAAAGGATCACTTATTTGTAAAGCCCAGGAGACCTTATCATGACATGGCTAAAGGGAATGGAACCCACCTTAGTGACTTTTCAACTGTCACTCCTTTATTTTGGAGTGAAAGTCCTGAATGATTATTATGATCATTGTTGATATTATATTCATGCGTCATTGTATTTTCTTGTTGGGCTTTGGCTCATGGGTGTTATGTGGTGCAGGTAAAGGGAAATAAAAGCTCACCCAACCTTGAGTGGAGAGCTTAGGTGGTGTTGTGTACATATGCGGCCGCTTGACCACCATGGCCAAGGAGTTCTCAGAGGAACTAGGGGGTTTACCCTATTTTTGTCGCTTAGGTCGGCAAGTTGTAAATTTAAACAGTAATGACCATTTTGAGTTGTAAATGTTTTGATGGGCCCATGAACAGCTTTATATTTTAAATAAAATATATCCTTCCTTTTTTATTGGTTTTCCACCTTAGCCTGTTAATAATACCTAGAAGCACATTTTTAACCAAAGAACTCAGGTAGCGAGTTAAATTCACGGTTCATCGTTCACCGTAACTGTTCTGGGGTAACCAGGGCGTTACGACTTGGTATCAGAGCGTGCCAAGGTCAGGGTTCCTGGAGACTGGCTGGGCATGTACACTCACCACTGAAGACAAGCTCGACTCATGGTTTGGTAACTATTTATGTAGTTATATGTATAACTGATTAAATATAGTATAAATGCTTTACCTGTATACATGAGACACCATGCTAAACCTGTGCCCTGAATAATACATTCTCAGCAACCGTGTGCTAAGTATTGTTGATTGTGAGTTATTATGTGATACATGTTGAGTGCTAAATGCTATAATCATGCATCTCTTTGTATATTTGTATGACTGTGGAATATGATAACTATCTGTTTGTTCTTGGACTGTAAGGCGGCAAGAGGTTTAGTTATTACTACATGACTGGCCGTATTGACTATTGTTTCAGCAAGGTATAAGTGATAAGAATGAATCCAGGGCAGACAGATACTTCAGTTGGCCAGAGTGATCAAGGCCAGAATAATAATAATCAGGGTCAAGAGAATGACCAAGGACAGATTCCACAACCAACTCCTGCAAACTGGTAGTAGTTGTTTAATGATTTGCAGGCTACGGTGTTGAGACAGGGAGAAGAACTTCATCTCCTGAGACAACATCAAGAACCTACAGTGGCTAGTGTATCAGAGGCACCTCCTGTGTCGGTGCCAGCAGTAGAGCAGCTGCCTGAGGTTGGTAATAAATGGGAGCCTCTCTATGAAAGGTTCAGGAAGCAGCAACCTCCAGTTTTTGAAGGCAGTGCAGATGCTACCAAGGTAGAGCAATGAATGAGTATGATTACCACCATCCTAGACTTCATGAGGGTGACTGGTAATGAGAGGGTGGCTTGTGCCACTTATATGTTTCGGGAGGATTCCCAAATTTGGTGGGAGGTTATTACCCAGACCAGAAATGTTAATGCCCTGAGTTGGGAAGAGTTTTAGACTCTGTTCAACGAGAAATATTACAATGATGCCATCAGGGCGGCAAAGGCTGAGGAGTTCATCAGGCTATTTCAGGGAGATTTGTTAGTCACTGAGTATGCCTTGAAGTTTGATCGTTTGGAAAAATTTGCCATGGAGCTGGTGCCCACTCATGGAACCAGGAGGGAGAGATTTCTTCAGGGGCTACAACCCAGATTAGCCCATGATGTCCGTATTACCACTGTGGCTGGGGTTACTACCTATGCACAGGTGGTTGAGAAGGCATTCACAGTTGAGAGTGCAGAGAACAAGATTTGGTGAGACGGTGCAGCCAAAAAGGAGTTCAGGAGGACAGGTCCTCCATTTGTGGGTTCTGGTAGGGGTGTAGGCCCCAGTGATCAGAAGAGGAAGGTTCCTGACACCTTCCCAGTTCCAGGTCCTGATAAGCAGCCCGGTGGAATTTCAATGGGTCTTCCAGGTGGTAATGAAGCCTGGAAGTCTTATCCTGAATGCCCTAGATGCAAGAGGTGTCATTTGGGATAGTGTAGGGCAATGGCCTGCTTCTTATGTGGAGTAGTGGGTCATCTTAAGAAGGAATGCCCTAAGGCTAGAAAAGAAGAACCCAGAAAAGCGGACAGCTCGGCCATAGCTCGAGTGTTCGCATTGACACAAGCAGAAGCTTAGGCTTCTCCCTCAGTAGTTATAGGTCAGCTTCTTAGTGCTGGAACCCCTTATAATGTTTTGATTGATTCTGGTGCTACACATTCTTTTGTTGCTAGTAGTATTATTGATAAACTGTGGATACCCTGTGATTTTTATGCTGTGGGGTTTGGAACTTTGTTACCCACTGGGGAGTTAGTGGTATCCAGGAGATGGGTCAGATCTTTGCCAGTGATAGTGGAGGGCAGAGAGTTGTCAGTGGATTTGATAGAGTTAGTTATAATTGACATCGACATGATATTGGGTATGGATTGGTTGGCAAAGTATGGGGTAACTATTGATTGCAGAAGGAAGATGGTCACATTTGAGCCTGAAGGTGAGGATCCTTTTGTGTTTTTTGGCACTGTGCATGGATCTCGTCTACCTATGATTTCTGTTTTGAGGGCTAGGGATCTATTGCAAGGAGGTTGCATTGGATTCTTGGACAGTGTGGTTGATACCACTCAGGTCATGTCAGTGAGACCAGAAGAGACCAGACTTGTTTGTGAATTTTTGGATGTGTTTCCAAAAGATTTGCCAGGGTTGCCACCGCACAGAGAAATAGAGTTTGTGATAGAACTGGCACCAGAGACAGATCCAGTGTCTAGAGCACCTTACAGAATGGCCCCAGCTGAGTTAAAGGAACTAAAGGTACAGTTGCAAGAGCTGTTGAATTTGGGTTTTATCAGACCTAGTTTCTCACCTTAGGGTGCGCCAGTTCTGTTTGTGAAAAAGAAGGATAGTTCTCTGAGGATGTGTATTGATTATAGAGAACTGAATAAGCTGACAATTAAGAATAAGTATCCTTTGCCAAGGATAGATGATCTATTTGATCAGTTGCAAGGTAAGAAGGTATTCTCAAAGATCGACCACTTCGTTCTGGTTATCATCAGTTGAGGGTCAAGGAGGGAGATATACCAAAGACTGCTTTTCGTACCAGGTATGGGCATTGTGAGTTCTTAGTCATGTCTTTTGGATTGACTAATGCCCCTGCTGCTTTTATGGATTTGATGAACCGAGTGTTCAAAGATTATCTGGACCAGTTTGTGATCGTCTTCATCGATGATATCCTAGTATAATCTCATTCTGAGCCAGAGCATGAGCAGCATCTAAGGTTAGTTCTTCAGAGACTGTGGGAACACAAATTGTTTGCAAAGTTCAAGAAATGTGAGTTCTGGTTATCTCAGGTATCCTTTCTTGGGCACATTGTCAATAAGGATGGGATTAAAGTAGATACAGTGAAGATTGAGGTGGTCAAAGATTGGTCAATGCCAAAGAATGCTTTTGAGGTTAGAAGTTTCCTGAGATTGGCAGGTTATTATAGGCGTTTCGTGGAAGGGTTCTCAAAGATTGCTACTGCATTGACTAAGCTGACACGCAAGAGTCTGAAATTTGTGTGGTCAGATAAATGTGAGAACAACTTCCAGGAACTGAAGCAGAGATTGATTACAGCTCCGATTCTGAGTCTCCTGACAGATCAGAAGAAATTTGTGATTTATTGTGATGCTTCTCATCAGGTTTTGGGTTGTGTTCTGATGCAGTCAGAGAAGGTAATTGCTTATGCCTCTCATTAGTTGAAGGAGTATGAAAAGAGATATTTCACTCATGATTTGGAGTTGGCAGCTGTGGTCTTTGCTTTAAAGATATGGAGGCATTATCGTTATGGAGAAAAGTGTGAGATCTATACAAACCACAAGAGCCTGAAATACTTCTTCACTCAGAATGATTCTAATATGAGACAAAGGCGTTGGCTGGAGTTAGTAAAAGATTATGATTGTGAGATTTTGTATCATTCAGGAAAAGCCAACATGGTAGCGGATGCTTTAAGCCGAAAGGGTCCAGGCAGATTCATAATGCGAGGCTGATAGCCAGAGAGTTAGCAGATGATATGACTAGAGCTGGTATAGAGTTGATGGTGGGCCAGTTGGCTAATATTACGCTACAGTCTACACTGTTGGAGAGAATCAAGGTGGGCCAGTTGGCTGATCCGTAGATGATCAAGATCAGAGAGGATGTTTTGGATGGAGCATCCAGAGATTATACAATGTCTGATTTAGGCTTGTTGAGAAACAAGGGGCGGATATGTGTTCCGTTAGACACTGCATTGAGGCGAGAGATTCTGGATGAATCTCATACTACACCTTATTCTTTGCATCCAGGCACCACGAAGATGTATCAGGATGTAAGATCATTGTATTGGTGTCCGGCGATGAAGAGAGATGTAGTAGAGTATGTGGCTAAGTACTTGACATGTCAACAGGTCAAGGCTGAGCATCAAAGGCCGATAGGGTTATTGCAGCCTCTGGATATCCCAGAGTGGAAGTGGGAGGACATCACGATTGATTTCGTGGTGGGCTTACCCAGGACTGTTGGTCAGCATGATTCTATTTCGGTGATAGTGGATCGCTACACCAAGTTAGCTCACTTCTTGCCAGTGAGGACTACTTATACAGTTGATCAGTATGCAGATCTCTATGTGAGAGAGATCGTGCGCCTTCATGGAGCACCAAGGGCGATCATGTCTGATCGGAACCCCACCTTTACTTCCAAGTTCTAGGGGAGTTTACAGAAAGCCATGGGAACGCAATTGAAGTTCAGTACTGATTATCATCCTCAGACAGATGGGAAATCTGAGAGGAAGATCCAGATATTAGAAGACATGCTGCATGCATGTGTGCTGGACTTTGGTGGATCTTGGAATAAGTATCTAACTTTGATATAATTTTCCGACAACAACAGTTATCAGTCTACTATTGGAGTTGCACCTTATGAGATGCTGTATGGTAAGAAGTGCAGATCTCCCATTCATTGGGATGAGACAGGTGAAAGGAGATACTTAGGTCCTGAGGCAGTTCAGAGGACCAGTAAAGCTATTGAAAAGATTAGAGCTCGGATGCTCGCTTCTCAAAGTAGGCATAAAAGTTATGTAGATCCCAAGCGCAAGAACGTGGAGTTCCAAGTGGGAGACTATGCCTTCCTTAGAGTCTCGCCATGGAAAGAGGTTAGAAGGTTTGGGAAGAAGGGCAAGCTGAGCCCTAGGTATGTAGGTCCATTTGAGATCCTGGAGAGGATTGGTAAGGTGGCTTATAGGTTGGCCTTGCCACTGGCATTGTCAGCCGTGCATTATGTGTTTCATGTTTCAGCTCTTCAGAGGTATGTATATGATGTGACTCATATTTTGAGCTATAAAGCTCTTGAGCTTGAGGTAGACATCTCCTTTGAAGAGCAGCCAGTCCAGATACTTGACAGAAAGGATAAGGTTCTCAGGGATAAGATGATACCTTTGGTTAAGGTATTGTGGAGGAACATCAAGGTCGAGGAAGCGACCTGGGAGCTGGAGTCAGATATGCAGAATCAATATCCCAAGCTGTTCAGGTAAATTTCGAGGATGAAATTTCTGTAAGGAGGAGATAGTTGTAATGCGCCGAAATCCCTAATGCGGTTTAATGGCTGGACTAGTAGGTCGGGAGGGCCATAATTGTATAAATATGCCATTAAATGATTATATGCATGTTCATGTTCATGTGAATTTTATTATAATATGATATTAAATGCATGCATGTGGGTCCACATTTCATTTTAGGGGTGTTTTTGGTAATTTGGCTTGTTGAGGGCGTAATTGTATATTTGTATGCATGTTGGTGACATATTGTTGAGACCACATTATAATGTGGATTTGTTCGAGCTATTCGGTATGAGACGGTCTTTGAATATTAATTAGCAGTTTAATCATAATAAGTTTAAGCTCGGTGCTCGGGGTGAGTCCTGGGGTGATTTTAATGATTAGAGCGTTGCCGGGAATCAAATGGTAACATGATATGAATTATTGGTGTTTGAGAATATCGAGAATAACGAGAATTGGAGAGCGTTAATTATATTAACGAAATAGGTGGAAAATGTCAATTTTGCCCTTGGGAGCCTTTAGAAATCCTTATTTGACCTAAGGGTATTTTGGTCTTTTCACCCCTAGGATAGATTTAAGCCATTGAAGGCTGTAGAAGGAGGGGGAAAACAAAGCACAGCCTTCTCCCGTACCTGTTTTCTCTCATTTTCTCTTTGGATTTTTTAGCCTAACTTGAGGATTCAAGCTTGGGAAGTAAGTCTTGAGAGCTTGGGAGTGTGTTCAACCATTGAAGAGCATCATAATCTGAGCTTGAAGTAAATTTCTAGCCATTAAAATTCATGGTTTGCTCTGTTTTAGCTTTGGTTTTCAGTTGAGATTTCTAGGTTGGATGATTGGTTTTTTTGGGAGTTTTTGGCTAGGGTTCTTGTGGTTGTGATGCTTAGGGCTTGTGGGGATGGTTTTTGAGTTCACTTGGCACCAAAAATGAGGTTTGGAAGCATTGGAATCGAGTTAGAATTGAAGGAGTCGAAGGAAGAGGTTTCAGGGGTGGATTTGGCTTGGTGTAGCGCTACAACGCCCACAAGGGGGCGCTATAGCGCTACCTAGGGTGGTCTTGGGCGGTTTGGGGCTTGAGAATAGCGCTGGGGCGCTAGTGAGTCGCGCTGTAGCGCTACTCTGTTCCTTCAGAATCCCATTTTGAGTGTTTTTAAGGGTTTTTGGCTCGGGGTTTCAGTCCTTAAGGCCCGGGATCGAATCTACTCACCGTGTGGGTACGTTTCGAGGTTCAGAGAGTGGGGTTTAGGTCAAGACCCTTTCATTGTTGATTCTCATTAATAAATGTTATAATTGGTTATGATTAGGTAACCGCTAAGGAATCAAAAGGTCGATTGTTCTCAGGAGTTGTTCTTGTTC
The DNA here is from genome assembly GCF_963169125.1 of Humulus lupulus. Classification (NCBI taxonomy): domain Eukaryota; kingdom Viridiplantae; phylum Streptophyta; class Magnoliopsida; order Rosales; family Cannabaceae; genus Humulus; species Humulus lupulus. The sequence goes on along the minus strand of NC_084800.1, from coordinate 112,243,389 downwards.
TATTTCTCGCTCGTACCAGAGGTAAGAAAACTGCACCCTGCGTATATGACATGCGTGATTGTTATAGAGGCATGTTGGTTGTTAAGTATGGACATGGATTTCATATTAAATGCTAGCAGAGGTTATTTACTTGTGTATGTTACTGACTATTGAAAATCGACATTGGTTGTGTATTACTGACTTAAAAGTTAGGAACGACATAAGCGTCCTGAACGCAGGGCCGATAAAAGATTAGATCTAATCGATATCAGTGTTGAATGACTCATATGGGGTATTAATGCTGGACCGACCCTAAGGTTGAAGAAACCTAAAACACTTGACTAGTCTAGGACTAGTTACTCAGAGCCAGGGCCTAAGGCCTAGGTGATTGTTTGTCACGTGACTAGGGAGCAGAATCCCATGGATATGACCCTATGGTCATGTGGTAGGTTATATCGGTGACTAATTCATCGAGCACCTATCTTGATAAGCTAGTGAAAGGATCACTTATTTGTAAAGCCCAGGTGACCCTATCGTCACATGGCTAAAAGGAATGGAACCCACCTTAGTGACTTTTCAACTATCACTCCTTTATTTTGGACTAGAAGTCCTTAATGATTATTATGATCATTATTGATATTATATTCATGCGTCATTGTGTTTTCTTGCTGGGCTTTGGCTCATGGGTGCTATGTTGTAACACCCTGGTTACCCTAGAATAGTTACGATGAACGGTGAACCAGAAATTTAACTCGCTACCCGAGTTCTTTGGTTAAAAACATGCTTCTAGGTATTGTTAACAGGCTAAGGTGGAAAACCAATCAAATGGAAATGATATATTTTATTTAGAACATAAAGTTGTTCATGGGTCCATAAAAAACGTTTACAAGTTATTTACAACTCAAAATGGTCATTACTGTTTAAATTTACAACCCGCCGACCTAAGTGGCAAAAATTGGGTAAACCCCCTAGTTCCTTTGAGAACTCCTTGGCCGTGGTGGTCAAGCGGCCGCATATGTACACAACACCACCTAAGCTCTCCACTCAAGGTTGGGTGAGCTTTTATTTTCCTTTACCTGCACACATAGCATCCATGAGCCAATGCCCAACAAGAAAACAAAATATAACATGAATATAGTATCAACAATGATCAAAATCATCATTTAGGACTTTCAGTCCTAAACAGATGAGTGACAGTCGCAAAAGTCACTAATCAGCCCTGCGTTTAGGACGCTTATGCTGTTTCTGACTCACAGGTTAATAATATACGACCAGTGCCGTCCCTGACTAATCAGTGCCATACACAAGTAAGCAAGCTCTGCTAAGCATTTAATATGCAATCAATGTCCACATTTATCAATCAACATGCCTCAACAACAATCATGCATGTCATATACACAGGGTGCAATTTTCTTACCTGTGATTCGAGCGAGAATGAATAAAAGAACGACCCTTGAGAACAATCTGACTTTTAGTCCTTTAGCGATCACCTAGTCATAACCAAATATGGGACACCATCAATAAAATGAACAATAAAGGTTCCCGAACCAAGTTCTAACCTCCGAGACATCAATCCCCACTAATCAGGGTAGTAGGAACAATCCCAAGGCCTAAAACCAAGTTCCCGAGGTCAAAACACTCAAACGAGATCAAAACTACCCAAGAGTTGCGGCCCTAGAAGCTTGAGCCGCGGCTAACAGCCACACCAGGAGCAAGGGCCGCGGTGCCCCTTACTCAGGGCCGCGGTGCCCAGCACGCCCAAATGCCTCTAGCTGCTTCTTCGAGCTTGGGTCGCAGCGCCCAAGAACAGGGTCGTGACCCCCACCTAGAACCAGCCAAGAACTCAATTGCTCCCATCCTAAACCTTCCAAAAAACACACCTAAACACTTCCAAATCCAAAAATCAAAGTTCCCAAACTTCCCAATGATCCAAAACCATCAAATCCCGAGGCTCAAACGAACCAAAAGCTCAACGATTCACAAAATCCAATTCAACGCTTAGAAACTCTAAAAACTCAAAACTTAAAACTTAGATTACCTTTGATTAGGTTGTTTCTTGTCAAATCCTTCGGTCAAGAAGCTTCTAATCTTTCCTAGGATCGCTATGCCTCGATCCTAGCTTGATTTCGACTCTTAGAACTCAAGATTTCTTCGAAAATGCCTCGAACGGTAAAATGAACTAACGGGAAGAGAGAAAGTGTTTTTTCTAACGTACGATTCTATCTAACAAGCTACTTCAAGCCTAAGTAACCTCAAATAAAACCTAGTGCTCGGGGTCCCGAAAACACCCCCGTGGACATTATAGCCAAAACTTCCAGAATTTTCTCTTGATCTCAATAACTCTAAATTTATCATCAAGTAACATTCTCATTACTCAATATCCCAATAAAAGACCCCGTTATGACAAAGCCGCTAATTAATAATATAAGACTGTCTCATGCCGAATAGCTCAAATATATCTCCATAATAATGAGATCTCATCCATAATTCACAATATACACCAATAGGCCAAATTACCAAAACACCCTAATAATCAAATGTGGACCCACATGCATGCATATAACATCATATTATAATATAATTCACATAAACATGCATATTATCAGCTAATGGCATAATTAAATAGTTAGGGCCCTCCCGGCCTACTAATCCAGCCATTAAACCGCATTAGGGATTTTGGGGCAGTACACCTATCCTCTCCTTACAGAAATTTCGTCCTCGAAATTTACCTGAACAGCTCGGGATACTGACTCTGCATATTTGACTCCAGCTTCCAGGTTGCTTCCTCGACCTTGTTGTTCCTCCACAATACCTTAACCAAAGGTATCGTCTTATTCCTGAGGACCTTATCCGTTCTGTCAAGTATCAGGACTGGCTGCTCCTCAAAGGAGAGATCTACCTCAAGCTCCAGATCTTCATAACTTAAAATATGATTCACATCAGATACATACCTCCAAAGAGCTGAAACGTGAAATACATTATGCACGGCTGACAATGCCGGTGGCAAAGCCAATCTGTAAGCCACCTGACCAATCCTCTCCAGGATCTCAAATGGACCTACAAACCTAGGGGTCAGCTTGCTCTTCTTCCCAAACCTTCTCACCCTTTTCCATGGCGAGACTCTAAGGAAGACATAGTCTCCCACTTAGAACTCCACGTTCCTGTGCTTGGGATCTGCATAGCTCTTCTGCCTACTTTGAGAAGCGAGCATCCATGCTCTAATCTTCTCAATGGCCTCACTGGTCCTCTGAACTGCCTCAGGACCCAAGTACCTCCTTTCACCTGTCTCATCCCAATGAATGGGAGATCTGCACTTCCTACCATACAACATCTCATAAGGTGCAACTCCAATGGTAGACTGATAACTGTTGTTGTAGGAAAATTATATCAAAGGTAGATACTTACTCCAGAATCCACTAAAGTCCAGCACACATACTCGAAGCATGTCTTCCAATATCTGGATCGTCCTCTCAGATTGCCTATCTATCTGAGGATGATAAGTAGTACTGAACTTCAACTGTGTTCCCATGGCTTTCTGTAAACTCCCCCAGAACTTGGAAGTAAAAGTGGGGTCTTGATCTGACACGATCGACCTCGGTGCTCCATGGAGGTGCACGATCTCTCTCACATAGAGATCTGCATACTGATCAACTGTATAAGTAGTCCTCACTGGCAAGAAGTGAGCTGACTTGGTGTAGCGGTCCACTATCACCCAAATAGAATCATGCTGACCAACAGTCCTGGGTAAGCCCACCACGAAATCCATCATGATGTCCTCCCACTTCAACTATGGGATATCCAGAGGATGCAATAACCCTACCGGCCTCTAATGCTCAGCCTTGACCTATTGACATGTCAAGCACTTAGCCACATACTTCACTACATCTCTCTTCATCCCCGGCCACCAATACAATGATCCAACATCCTGATACATCTTTGTGGTGCCTCGATGCAAAGAGTAAGGTTTAGTATGAGATTCATCCAGAATATCTCGTCTCAAAGCAGTGTCTAACGAAACACATATTCCCCCCTTGTATCTCAACAAGCCTAACTCAGACACTGTATAATCTCTTGATGCTCCATCCAAAACATCCTCTCTGATCTTGATCAGTTGTGGATTACTCAATTGACCCTCCTTGATTCTTTCCAACAGTGTAGACTGTAGCGAGATATTAGCCAACTAGCCCACTAGCAACTTTATTCCAACTCTGGTCATATCATCTGCTAACTCTCTGGCTATCAACCTCGCACCATAAATCTGTCCCGGACCCTTCCGGCTTAGAGCATCAACTACCACATTGGCTTTTCCTAGATGATACAAAATCTCACAATCATAATCTTTTACCAACTCCAACCAACACCTTTGTTTCATATTGAAGTCTTTCTGAGTGAATAAGTATTTCAGGCTCTTGTGGTCTGTATAGATCTCACACTTCTCTCCATAAAGATAATGCCTCCATATCTTTAAAGCAAAGACCACAGCCGTCAACTCTAAATCATGAGTGGGATATCTCTTTTCATACTCCAACTGACGAGAAGCATAAGCAATTACCTTCTCTGATTGCATCAGAACACAGCCTAAACCCTGATGAGAAGCATCACAATAAATCACAAACTTCTCCTGATCTGTCAGAAGACTCAGAATCGGAGCTGTAATCAATCTCTGCTTCAGTTCCTGGAAGTTGTTCTCACATTTATTTGACCACACAAATTTCTGGCTCTTGCATGTCAGCTCAGTCAATGAAGTAGCAATCTTTGAGAACCCTTCCACAAAATGGCTATAATAACCTGCCAATCCAAGGAATCTTCTAACCTCGGAAGCATTTTTTTTCCTTGGCCAATCTCTGACCACTTCAATCTTTGCTGGATCTACCTTAATCCCCTCCTTACTGACAATGTTCCCAAGAAAGGATACCTGAGATAACCAGAACTCACATGTCTTGAACTTTGCAAACAATCTGTGTTCCCTCATTCTCTATAGAACCAACCTCAGATGCTGCTCATGCTCAGACTCAGACTGAGAATATACCAAAATATCATCGATGAAGACGATCACAAACTGGTCCAAATAATCCTTGAACACTCTATTAATCATATCCATAAAAGTAGCTGGGGCATTAGTCAATCCAAATGACATAACTAAGAACTCATAATGCCCATACCTGGTACGAAAAGCAGTCTTCGGTATGTCTCCCTCCTTGACCCTCAACTGATGATAACCAGAACGAAGGTCAATCTTTGAAAATACCTTCTTACCTTGCAAATGATCGAACATATCATCTATCCTTGGCAAAGGATACTTGTTCTTGATTATTAGCTTATTTAGTTCGCTATAATCAATACACATCCTCAGAAAACCATCCTTCTTCTTTACAAACAGAACTGGCGCACCCCAAGGTGAGAAACCAGGTCTGATAAAACCCAAATCCAACAGTTCTTGAAACTGTACCTTTAATTCTTTCAACTCAACTGTGGCCATTCTGTAAGATGCTCTAGACACTTGCTCCATCCCTGGTGCCAGTTCTATCACAAATTCAATTTCTCAGTGCGGTGGCAACCCTGACAAATCCTATGGAAACACGTCCAGGAATTCACAAACAAGTCTGGTCTCTTTTGGTCTCACTGGCATGACCTGAGTGGTATCAACCACACTGGCCAAGAATCCAATGAAACTTCCTTGCATAAGATCTTTAGCCCTCAAAACAGAAATCATAGGTATGCGAGGTCCATGCATAGTACCAACAAACACAAAAGGATCCTAAACTTCAGGCTCAAAGGTGACCATATTCCTTCTACAATCAATGGTTGCCCCATACTTTGCCAACCAATCCATACCCAATATCATGTCGAAGTCAATCATAACCAACTCTATCAAATCCACTGATAACTCTCTGCCCTCCACTGTCACTGGCAAAGATCTGATCCATCTCTTGGATACCACTAATTCCCCAGTGGGTAACAAAATTCCAAACCCCACAGCATAAAAATCACAAGGTCTACACAGTCTATCAATAATACTACTAGCAATAAAAGAATGTGTAGCACTAGAATCAATCAAAACATTATAAGGGATTCCAGCACTAAGAAGCTGACCTATAAATACTGAGGGAGAAGCCTTAGCTTCTTCTTGTGTCAATGTGAACACTCGAGCTGGGGCCGAGCTGTCTGCTTTTCTGGGTTCTTCTTTTCTTGCGTTAGGGAAATCCTTTCTAAGATGACCCACTGCTCCACATGAGAAGCAGGCCTTTGCCCTACACTCTCCCAAATGACGCCGCTTGCCTCTAGGGCATTCAGGATAAGACTTCCAGGTTTCATTACCACCTGAACGACCCATTGAAACACCACGGGGTCGCCTATCAGGACCTGGAACTGGGAAAGTGTCAGGAACCTTCCTCTTCTGATCACTGGGGCCTCCACCCCTACCAGAACCCACAAATGGAGGGCCTGTCCTCCTGAACTCCATTTTGGCTGCACTGCCTCGCCAGATCTTGTTCTCTGCATTCTCAGCTGTGAGTGCCTTCTCAACCACCTGTGCATAGGTAGTAACCCCTGCCATAGTGGTAATATGTACATCACGGGCTAATCTGAGCTATAGCCCCTGAAGAAATCTCTCTCTTCTGGTCCCATCAGTGGGCACCAGTTCCATGGAAAAGTTTTCCAAACGATCAAATTTCAAGGCATACTCCGTGATTGACAAACCTCCCTGAAGTAGCCTGATGAACTCCTCAGTCTTTGCTGCCCTGATAGCATCATTGTAGTATTTCTCGTTAAACAGAGTCTGAAACTCTTCCCAACTCAGGGCATTAACATTTCTGGTCTGGGTAATAACCTCCCACCAAATTCGGGCATCCTCTCGAAACATATAAGTGTCATAGGCCACCCTCTCATTACTAGTCACCCTCATGATATCCAGGATGGTGGTAATCATACTCATCCACTGCTCTGCCTTGGCAGGATCTGCACTTCCTTAAAAAATCGAAGGTTGTTGCTTCCTGAACCTTTCATAGAGAGGCTCCCATTTATTACCAACCTCAGGTAGCTGCTCAGCTGCTGGCACCGACACAGGAGGTGCCTCTAATACACTGGCCATTGAAGGTGCTTGCTGTTGTCTCAAGAGATGAAGTTCGTCTCCCAGTCTCAACACTGTAGCCTGCAGATCCCTAATTATCTGCTGCCAGTTTATAGGAGCTGGCTGTGGAATCTGTCCTTGGTCATTCTCATGACCCTGATTGTTATTATTCCGGCCTTGATCAATCTAGCCAGTTGACATATCTGTCTGCCCTGGATTCATTCTTATTAGCTTATACCTTGCTGAAACAATGATCAATATGACCCGTCAGGTAGTAATAACTAAACCTCTTACCGCCTTACGGTCCAAGAACAAGCAGACAATTATCATATTCCACAGTCATACAAATATACAATTGGATACATGATTATAGCATTTAGCACTTAGCATGTATCACATAATAATTCACAATCAACAATACTAATAAGTTTGTTCCCACAATTCCAGTACTATTTAGCACACGGTTGCTGAAGATGCAATATTGAGAGCACATGTTTAACATGGTGTCTCATGTATACAGGTAAAGCATATATACTATATTTAAGCAATTATACATATAACTACATAAATAGTTACCAAACCATAAGTCTAGCTTGTCTTCAGTGGTGAGTGTACATGCCCAGCAAGTTTACAGGAACCCTAACCTTGGCACGCTCTGATACCAAGTTGTAACGCACTGGTACCCTAGAACAGTTACGGTGAACCGGAAATTTAACTCGCTACCCGAGTTCTTTGGCTAAAAACGTGCTTCTAGGTATTATTAGCAGGCTAAGGTGGAAAACCAATCAAAAGGAAAAGATATATTTTATTAAAGCATAAAACTGTTCATGGGCCAATAAAAAACATTTACAAGTTATTTACAACTCAAAATGGTCATTACTGTTTCAAATTTACAAACCTGCCGACCTAAGCGGCAAAAATTGGGTAAACCCCCTAGTTCCTCTGAGAACTCTTTGGCCATGGTGGCCAAGCGGCCGCATATGTACACAGCACCACCTAAGCTCTCCACTCAAGGCTGGGTGAGCTTTTCTTTCCCTTTACCTGCACCACATAACACCCATGAGCCAAAGCCCAGCAAGAAAACACAATATAGCATGAATATAATATCAACAATGATCAGAATAATTATTCAGGACTTTCAGTCCAAAACAGATGAGTGACAGTCGCAAAAGTCACTAAGGTGGGTTCTGTTCCCATTAGCCATGTAACGATAGGGTCACCGGGGCTTTACAAATAAGTGATCCTTTCACTAGCTTAAACAGGATAGGTGCTTGATGAACTAGTCACCAACATAACCTACCTCATGACCATAGAGTCATAACCATGGGATTCCGCTCCCTAGCCATGTGATAAGCAGTCACCTAGGCCTTTGGCCCTAGCTTTGGGTAACTAGTCTTAGACTAGTCAAGCGCTTATAAGTTTCATCAACCTTAGGGTTGGTCCAGCATCAATGCTCCCAGAGTCATTCAACGCTGATATCGATTAGATTTAATCTTTTATCGACCCTGCGTTGAGGACGCTTATGCCATTTCTGACTCTTAACTCAGTAGTATGCGACCAGTGTCGTCCCTGACTAATCAGTGCCATACACAAGTAAGCAAGCTCTGCTAAGCATTTAATATGAAATCAATGTCCACATTTAACAACCCACATGCCTCAACAACAATCATGCATGTCTATACACAGGGTGCAGTTTTCTTACCTCTGATTCGAGCGAGAATGAATAAAAAAACGACCCTTGATAACGATCTGACTTTTAGTCCTTTAGCGGTCACCTAGTCATAACCAAATATAGGATACCATCAATAAAATGAATAACAAAGGTTCCCTAACCAAGATCTAGCCTCCGGGACATCAAACTTCACTAATCCGGGTAGTAGGAACGATTCCGAGGCCTAAAACCAAGTTCCCGAGGTCAAAACACTAAAATGGCCTCAAAACCCAGCCTGAGCCGCGACCCTTGCACCTTGAGCCGTGGCCCCCAGCCACACCAGGAGCAAGGGTCCTGGCGCCCCTTACTCAGGGTCGCGGCGCCCAGCACACCCAAATGCCTCTAGCTGCTTCTTCGAGCTTGGGCCACGGCGCCCAAGAACAGGGCCGCGGCCCCCACCCAGAAACCAGCCATAACCTCGATTTTCTTCATTCTAAACCTTCAAAAAACATAACTAAACACTTCCAAATCCAAAAGTAAAAGTTACCAAACTTCCCAAAGATCCAAAATCATCAAATCTTGAGGCTCAAACGAACCAAAAACTCAACGATTCACAAAACCCAATTCTAAGCTTGGAAACTCTAAAAACTCAAAACTTAGATTACCTTTTATTAGGTTGTTTTATGTTAAATCCTTCAATCAAGAAGCTTATAATATTTCCTAGGATCTCTATGCCTCAATCCTCGCTTGATTCCGACACATAGAACTCAAGATTTCTTCGAAATTGCCTTGAACGGTAAAAGGAACTAACGGGAAGAGAGAAAGTGTGTTTCTAACGTACGGTTCTATTTAACGAGCTACTTCAAGCTTAAGTAACCTCAAATAAAACCTAATGCTCGGGGTCCTTAAACACCCCCGGGGACATTATAGTCAAAACTCCCAGAATTTCCTCCTGGTCTCAATAACTCCCAATTTATCATTAAATAAACATTTCCATTACTCACTATCCTAAACCACGTTATGACAAAACTGCTAATTTGCAATATAAGACCCTCTCATGCCAAATAGCTCGCATATATCTCCATAATATGCACCAAAATACACAAATATGCCCTCAACGAGCCAAATTACCAAAACACCCTAATAGTAAAATGTGGACCCATATTCATGCATATAACATCATGTTATAATATAATTCACATAAACATGCATATAATCAGTTAATGGCATAAATAAACAATTATGGCCCTCCCGGCCTACTAATCCAGTGATTAAACCGCATTAGGGATTTCAGGGCATTACAAAATATCTCTTAGTTACAAATGACCCCCACAACCCTATTTATAAGCGAGTGTGGAAGACTATAATTAAGAGCAACATTACTAGGCGTTAATCCCCGATTAGGTGGGATTAACCCTTGTTACAATATGTGTTACATGGCCTTTACATAAGAGGTTTTCAAGCTTTGCGAAAAGCCCAAGAATGATATAGTGTCAAGTGTTACTCTCCCATGGAGTGATCTTGTTAGCCCTGGGGAAGGTGCAGAAAGCATAATGGGGATCCTCCCACTACTTATCAATCATGATGGTGTTTGCCTACTTGGGATGTGGTTGTGTAAGAGAGGTGTCGACACACATGTCATTTTTGTCAGTCTTTTCGCGGGTCCCACCCCACAGAATCTGGGATCATGAGTCTAATAAGGCCTGAACAAGCAGTATCCAAGGACCCTCTTGAGGAAAACAAAACGTTCAGGCCTCTAAGGGGTTATCCTATTGCAAGGAGCTTATAGGGCCGGATTGCCTGAATAGTGACGAGTGCCACGTGTTGTCAAGATATTTGTCTCCCTTTGTTGTTGATGATGTGTCATTTTCTCAGGGAAAAAAAATAGGCACAACAATATTAAAAATATTTCATTATTGTTTGGATATGCATTTGTAATGTCCTAGATAGCCAAGACCATTACACTGTGTGTTTTAAATAGTGTTGGAATTGCTAATAAAGTCATTTGGAAATAAACGTGTAACTAAGAATAATTAATGGATTAGGGTTTGAAAGTTTTGATCATAGGAACAATTACTTTCATTTTAAAAGTTTGAGTCTGTACATGGGATCCCAAAATAAATATTTACAAGGCATTTACAACTCCAAAGGTAATTACAACATAAGCTAGCCTAAGCATAAAAATTAAGGTTTGACTCTAGTTCGGTTAGAACTCTTAGTCGTGGCGGTCGAGCAGCTACAAATGTACACGCCGCCTAAAGCTCTCCAACTCATGGCTAGTCCAGCTTTCCCTTTCCCTTACCTGCACCACATAGCACCCGTGAGCCAAGGCTCAACACGAAAACTTAAATTAACAGATTCAAATAAGCAACAAAATATAAACAACAAGCTTAGCAGTAACAACCCTACTCAAACAAACATATAGTCCAAATTAAACAGTCAATGAGTTAGACAGGTGTAGACCGCACTTCTAATTATTTAGGTGGTGTTCGGGCTAGTCAAGTGCATATTGTACTCCCAGGTTGCCCTAGCCAAATGGCCTGCGTTTTGCACACTTATTGCCGTCCTCGACTCCCTTAGGCTGAGCTTTCAGATCAGGTATAATCAAACATACAGTTTGTATAGCACATAATCAAATGCAGCATAAACAAGCATGCCTAATAAAATAATCATATGCATAATCATAGTCATATTCATTAACAGGGGCCCGAGCCCCAATTACAACTAGGGTGCGATTTTCTTACCTCGAATCCCAAACAAATAGGATAGGGCGATCCTGAGTGCGATCCTTACTCCCGAGCCCTAACGATATAACCTAGTCACAACACAATAATGGACAACCATCAAGCACTAGACTATTTCAAATCTTCAGGGTTAATTTCTAGCCTCTAGGATCTCAAATTCTACTAAATTGAGTAGTAGAACCCTTCCTGAGCCTTTAGGTTTGAGTTCTTGAGCTTAAAATCCCCATTTAGCCAAAATCCTCAATTTGAGCCGTGACACCCCTCAAAAGTGTCGCGACCCTCTACACTTCAGAGAGCCACCTCCCTTGCTACCCTGGATACACGTTGTGGCACAGACCACCCAGTGTCACGACGCTAAGGCGGTTCAGAGAACCACCCCTAGCCCCTGAGTTCACGCGAGCCGCGACGCTTCAAGAACAGTGCCACGACACGACCCCGCGAACCCATAAATTATGGGTTTTTCCTGCATTTTTCCCCGAGCCAAAACCTCTCCAAACCCAACCCAAAGTTGAACCGAAGTACCAATTGAGTCTAGGACTCTCAAAAACACAACATAGACATCATTTATACTCCGAAAACCAACACAAAAGCCTTACCAACACTCAAATCTCATCCCACAAGTTTAGAACTTATAAAAGCTTAAGCTACACCATAATTTCTTTAAAACCAGACTAAAATCTTACCTCAAACGTGAATTTATGACCCTGAGCTGCTCCTAATCCTGTTCCTAGCTTCAATCCCTCAATTCACAACATAAATTTTAAGGCCTTCCTCCTCAAAAATCCAAGAGTTCCCCTAGTGCCTAAGAGAGAAGGAGTTGAACGAGAGAGAGAGAGAGAGAGAGAGAGAGAGAGAGAGAGAGAATGGAAGCTGAGTTTGTGCTGAGTGTTTCCTTTTTGTCTTTCTAAAAGTTTCTAGTCTCAACTAAGTCCAACCAAAGCTTGGGAAAAGACCCTACTGCCCCTAACCCAAGAGCTTTCCTTTATTGCCCTAATGGGCAAAACAGTCCTTTGCCACATTCCCCACTAATCCTCAAATAGCCCTATAAATTCCCCAATTAATCTCGACATACCCAAATAATTACCAAATAACTACCCATCACCTGATAAATCCCGACTACGAACTAAATTACTAAAATACCCCTAAGTCAATTCCCCAATTGACCCCATTGTGACTTTACCGTTAACTCGTTCTCTAGGATCACCTCGAGCCAAAATATTGACAATATATCCACATAATAATGTGGTCTCAATCACATAATAAATATAATTACAATTATACCCTCAACAGGTCAAAATTACAAAAATGCCCTTATTAACGGAAACAAGCCCACATGCATATTTAATACACATAAACATGCATAAGTATTCATATTACCATATAATTCATATATGCCACATAATCACACATATATTCAATTAATTTCACATAATTCACGTATAAATCAAATTATGCCCTCCCGACATACTAATCAAGGCATTAAGCCTTATTAGCAAATTTGGGACGTTACAACATTGTTGTAGGTTGATGGTTTAAAAGATGATGAATTCATTTGTGATTATATAAGAGCTTTAAGACTGAATTTACTTATTATAAAAACTAAAAATGAGTGTGTAATTTCAAATTAATGAATTAACTTGTTTGATATTTTATTTGTTCATATATAGAACATGTGAAGTCTTTGATTATTCAAATTTAGAATGTTTGTATTGATTACAAAATATTTTACTCTATACCAATTCCAATTACTTGTTCAAACAAAACATCAATAATTTTTCTATTGTTATTAGTGTTGAGATTGATTAAAAATAATGGTTAAGCTGTTTACACAATGAGGTGAAAAATACTTAATGATTTTCACTTAGGTTGAAGTAAATATGAGTATTTGTTATATGCAACTAAAATTGATCTTTTTGGGTCTAAAGGGAAACAATTAGAATTCTAAGCATCCTTAACAAATTTAGGAATATTTGGAGTTGATTTGGCATGAAAACGATGAGGTCGACCAGCTATAGAGGAAACATGTTGCCTAATCTCACAAAAGTAAGCAAGTAGCTAACATGCGACATGTCTCCCCTACTGGGTTGGTTAGTGCATTTTTGGTTCCTTAATGAGAAGTTTAAAAGGTGATATGCTGTTAGTTAGTCCTAATGACGGTGCCTACACTATAAAATGAGTCTTCTAAAGTTGTAAAGGTTTGATCACACTTCTTAACTCTCAATCTATTTCTCTAGCTCTCTAAGAACACTTCTTTTCTCCAAGAAACTCATCAAGAGTTGCTTGACTTGTATGAGTTTCAAGGCTTGTTTAATCTAACTTATCAGTCCATCCTTGTAGATGCTTCAAGAAATTTTGGGAAGACTTAGAATATATATTTTTGGCAGTGATACACCTCGTGTATAATATTTGGTTCTACATTTTGTGGTTTTGCAACATAGGTATATTTGGTTTTCGGTTTTAATTTTTCCTCCAATTTTTATCATTTCTTTTGTGACACTACAAGAAAATTGTCTTTTACTGGCGAGTTTGGGAGTATCACCGACAAAGCTCAACTTTTCCTGGTAAGTTTCATTATACACGCCAGCAAAAGTCATATCCTTTGACTAGATTTTTCTTCGCTGGAAAAGTACTTTTAGTGGAGAATTTCGTGAAATGCGCTCGCAAAAGTATTGGATAATTTCGTGAAAAGTGCCTGAAAATTTGTAAACGTTGAGCGAGAAAATTCCCACCTTTGGTGTGAGCAGACTTTTTCGGGCGCATTTAAACACGTTGGGAAAGGCCGAAAATGCGTTGGGAAAAGTTTCATTAATCAAAACGACATTGTTTTCATTTAGGGTTTTTCTGAATATTTTTCTCGACGTGCAACAAAACTCACCAGAAAAAGTAATACAATATATTAGTGTGTCGCACGATCCTTTCCCTATTTCTCTCAATCTCTTTATCTTCTCTATATTAGTCCAAGCACCACCACCACTCCCCACCGCTCCAATGCGTTATGGAGGAGCACCACCAACAGAGCACCACCACCACTGCAACCCAGTAAGTACTTTCTCTATGTTTTCTAACTTTATTTTTTATCTCTCTTTATGTCTCTCTCTCTCTCTCTCTCTCTATGAATGGTAGCCCACCACCACCACCACAAAAGGTTAGTTAGTTTTTCTATATTTGTTCTAACTTTCAGATCTATATATATACAAATTTATATATGTATATATGTGTGTGTTTGGTGTAATATTGTGATTTTTTTTATCTCTCTTTATTATTGGCAAACCACCACCACCGAAGCCACCACCAAAGATTTGTTTTTTAAATCTTTTTAAAAAATTTTCTTATGTTTATATATATATGTGAATATGTGTTTTTATGTGTGTGTTCAGATTGTGATAATTTTTTTTTTATCAATTTTGTATATGTTTTACTCATTTTATTATGGGTTTTTTGTGATTTGGGATATGTTTTAGGAAATTTGTGTGTGTGTGAAATCTGTTATTTGAGTTATGTTGTTGTTTTAAATCAGAAATTGATAAACAATATGATTGATTATGAGTTTTTGTTAAATTTTTTATTATGTGTAATCTTTTTGTATTTGTGGTTCTCTCTTGGTGATGTTCATTTATTGAGAACTTCAATACTTTTCCTAGCGCATAAAATCGCCGACAAAAGTTCAGTTTCTTGTAATGTGATAGTTCTATTATATTCAATGTGTAGAATATAATTATCTACATGGTATAATCTCACTATCTAATTAATTTTTTTTTGTAGTTTATGATACTTTATAGTCTATATCTTTAATTTATGATTTTACATGATTCTAATTAATTTTATTTTGTAATCTCCATTATTGACTGTGCATTATATTCTCAACCATCAAAATCTGTATATTCTAATCCCTATTTTCTTTGTGTTTTGCATAATTTACAATGGAGAAGAAATCTCCATCTTCTACAACTATCAAGTTCTTGATTCAAGATTTGGTTCACATTGATTGGGTAACCACGTGAGATAAAAGAAAAGTCAACTTATATACATGCGACATGGATGCAAATATTGATTCAAGGTATTCATCAACAAAGGATGAGACTTCTTCGTGGGATCATAGTCTAATGGTGAACAATATCATCATGTGTAGATTTCAAGAATTTGAATGAGAAATTCTTGCTGCCATTTTTAATTGAATTAGAGTTTATTGTCATATGCATGAGTACAATTGTGAATGTTATTGAACAATTCAAGTACTATTTCTGTACTTATTTTGTTTGTGAAATTATTGATTATCATGTGAAATATGGTCATTTTTAAATGAACCATAATGGGATTTTTAAATGAACTATAATGGGATTAGGGTTAAGGCAATTGATATAGAAATCATTGCACTCTTAAATAAATTTACTTGGGTTATTTTAATTGATGATGTTGATGCGATTTTTTGCCAACAGTAGATTAAGAAATCCAAGATAGAAAATTAGGCATTTTTTGTTGTTGGTAAACTTAGTAAATAGCAAGCAAAGATTTTATGTGGTTGAGTAATTGAATTCACCTAGTCCACGGGTCACTATTATTATATTTAGGCTTTCTGGAAAAATTGTTTAAGATATTTTTTGCATACAATTTTTGGTCCCTTTTTTCTGTCCATTCCCCCTTTGTTTATAGGGGATTCATGGGCAATTTTGATGACCGTTTACATCTGTGTAACGTTCAGGTCTACATTAATTCACTAACATAAAAATTAATGCCATAAAGGTATTATCTTCTTGACATTATATGTTTATCAGGCAAAGGTTACAACATTTACATCATGCTTATTTATTTGTGTAACACCTCCGTGTTTTTAGGAATTGAAGCTTGTGCACTTTATGAGACTGAGGTGAGCTTAATGCATTCATTGAACTGGAGGTTGTAGGTTATGGCGATCCAACCTGAGAGATGCTCGTGGCCTAATGAAGGTGATCTAACAATGACACTAATCGACCTCCATAACACTTGCCTGACTCAAACTAGAGAGCCCCTTGAAAGATAACCTCGAGTGGGGTTAGCTTGAGCTACTCATCCTGGAGCTAGTACAAAGTTCCTAGGATTTAACAATCTTCACTAACTGCCTACCAGCTGTACCTCAAACAAAATGATTGATCTCATGTTTTTAGGTACAATGTTTTACCCCAAGCCCTTGCTCGTGCATGACGTCACTCCTGAAACGCACAGTGGGGGCTTTTATACTTCTGCCGTGGGAAACGTGTCTACCTACTCACTCAATTGTTGGACACGTGTCTGATTTCTAAAGGTTTCTGTTCAAGTTTCGAGTATAGTGACAGTTGTCTTGTCAACTTTGTCTCGTTGTTTGGTTTATTTAATTTTAGCCTTTTGATCTCGAATTATCTTGATCGTGTGGCTCTAATTCTTTCCCAGGTTTTTGCCTATATATAGGGTAACAAAACTTGATTCTCGTCAATTTTGCATTTCAAAAGTTTCCTCTTTTTTCTCTCTGAAACCCTCAAGTTTTTTGGAAATTTCTTTTTTGAATCATTTTTCTGCATTTCCTCAACCTTCGCGATCCTTCCCTTCGATCGAAAAGCTATAAGTATTTTTTTCAAACTTCTTTTACACGTTTTTGTATGCTTGTGAAGTTTCTATTTTCTTTTACTATGGATTTATCAATGACTTGGGTTGAGTTTGTGCACCTTTGTCTTGTGAGGGAAAAATGGACAGTATATTTTTATTGAAAACGAAATACTGGAGCGAGTGACATGAATAAGTAGGTCTTTGGGCATTTTTTGGGTTTTGAGGATTGTTTGAATAAAAATTTAGGCCGAAATTGTAGTTTTTTGACCTTAAAATTGGGTAGCTTGGGTGCCACGTTTCTTGGGTGGTTTGCACTAAAATAGCCTCCAATACCAGGTTTCGGACATGTGATTTCCAAGGTAACAAAACTTTCGATATTAGGGCGCGTGACTTAAGGGCACTCGTGGATCCACGTAAGTGGGTCTTAACTCTACTTTAGCTCATAGAGACTTTAGTTCGGGGAATGTAGCTTTCAATCCGTAGGTCAGGTTCTCCCCGGACCTTGTTCTGATTTACTAACCATGACCTGCTTCCTTGAGTTCCATGATCCTTGTCCTAGGTTACATCCTTAGGTCGCCACTAATAGTTAGCCTTGTTTTGTACCCAGGCGAGCTTAATTATCAATAAAAATGAGGAACCAAAAGAACAAGAGTATAACGGGCTCCTCATCCCAGGGCCGCCAGGTCGTGGAAATCCCCATCTCCCACTTTGGACCAGTGGTAGAGAGGGAGGTCGAGGTTAACGCAGATAGTTTTTATGAGGCCGAGAGGATAGTTTCTCGAATAATTTCAATGGCCCAAGTAAATAAGATAATTAGAGGCCATGGGATCCATATGGACTCAAATTTCTATGCACGACTTGCACTTGAAGCTGAGCAGAGCTGCACCACCTTGGAGGATGAATTTGGGGCATTGAGCGACGAACACCTAAAGGCGGGCACTTTCCTCCCGTTGAGTTTGTATTTTACAGACTTCCTTAATTTTGCAAACTTAGCTTCATTTCAATTTATCCCCAATACTTATTTCCTCCTTGCAGGGCTTAAATATATGTTCATGAAGAATGAGTGGGAGGACCCCACTCTTGAAGACATCCTATCCTTCTTTTGCCTCAAGGACAATCCAGACACCAGTATCAGAGGTGATGGTTTCTACTACCTTATCTGATTCTTAAAAACTTCCAGCATCATCGATCTCCCTAGCCATCTAAATGACTACATGGACAAGTTCTGCATGTCGAACAGGTTCAGAACCTGCGAGTACCGTTATTTCAATCGACCTCATAAGTTTCTTCTGTCTTGGCTTTGTTAAAGTTTATCTGCTTTACAATATTTTCTTATTCTAATCGCATTACTTTTTTTTTTGTGCAACGATTTACAAGAGGTCTGAAGCTTCCTTGGTCCACCAGAATCAATACAAGACCATATCCTCTGCTCATGCCACTGAAAAAGAATGGCGAGCAGTAATGACAGATGCCAACATGTTGGCATGCGAGCTAATAAAGAAGGGCCAACCTCTGGCCCTGAAACCTTGTGGTCCTCTTAGGAAGAGGCCCTTGGTCATTATAGAAGAGGTCGAGGAAGAGGAAGAGGTCATGCCCTTGGTG
The DNA here is from genome assembly GCF_963169125.1 of Humulus lupulus. Lineage (NCBI taxonomy): Eukaryota > Viridiplantae > Streptophyta > Magnoliopsida > Rosales > Cannabaceae > Humulus > Humulus lupulus. The sequence continues at coordinate 112,224,788 of NC_084800.1, read as the reverse complement.
TGTAGACACCCTTCCCGAGGCAACCTAGATAATAACTTAGGTCGGGCAGAGTCGGGGGCAGCAGCCAACACCTCTGGCCAAGGTAACACTAATAATGACATTAACCGGGCTGCTGCCAACGTTTAGCCTGTCATGATCCAAAGAAGGTTGTGACTAGGCATCACAAAAACCTAGATAAGGATGTCACTCTTCAACAATGTGTCGACCTCCTGGTCCTTCGCCATGATTTTAGCCTTCCCAAAATGACCATAGTTACATATAATACTTTACACATTAGGCATATGTTTTTTGAGCAATATGGGATGAACATCCGACCTAGGTATCCTCTAAATTTAGGCACCTTTTTCCCAGTCACTAGGCAGACAGAGTATGATCCGAGCTCAGATGAAGAGCTCAACTCTACAAGAGTGCCAAACATGGTTTTGTTAGAGTCCCTCGCACCTCTTGTTGTTTAGGAGTTAGAGGTTCCCCAAGTAGCTAGCCCGACCCCCAATATGGAACTAATTATTGTAGTCTCCTCCTCTAGCTTGGAGGGTATAATTTTTTTTCTTTTACTTGTTGTTTTCTAATTTTAATTGGAATCTGTCTAACCCTCTCTTGAACATTTTGTAGAAGATGACACGGACCTCACCAATGCCCTAGCAGGTTCTGGTCCCGCTATTAAGAGACAGCAGGTTCTGAAGAAGGGTGCTTCCGAAACTACAGCTTCCACGGGAACCCAAACTAAGGCCAAGGAGATCACTCCTTCCCAGCTGTGAGCTACTGTGATGTCAACCAAAGATACTCCTCCCCCAACTCTTTGAGTGACAGACCCTGCAGCTCCTTAGGTCATTCAAGCAGCTCCCCCCGTATCTGTCCCAGCTCCTTATGTTGAGGTGGGTAGATTTCCTGGCCATATCTGGGCTCCATTCCAAACCTTAACCAGCCAAGTGGTTGCGCACCTCAATCAACTCTCTGTCAGGGAGATGGTAAAGATTAAGGGAGAAACTGATGTGGTCATGATGGACTATGCTTTGGGGATGCTGCTGACCATAAGTTTCTTTATTTTGTTTTCTCGAGGTTTATTCCATATTTTCCATGATCTAACTCTTTGCTTATGTTTTACGACAATCATATTTTACTCAGATCGGGGCTGATAACCAAAACTTCTCTCCCGTTGCTGCTATAGAGTGATCTGAGAAGGAGTTGGAGGAGGTGAAAGAATGATGTCAGAAAATTAAGGATGCCACCTCCAAGGAGTTGGAGCAAACCTGCGAGGAACTCCAACAGCTTGAAGCACAGGCCCTTGAGGTGATCAAGAGCCACGAGAGGATTCAACAGCTTAAAGAGGACCTCGAGACCTCTCGTAACAATGAGAAAATCACCAAGCTGCAAGCCCTGGAGGTGATCAAAAGTAGCGACCAATTTCAGGGAAAGGTCGAGGAGCTCCAGCTAAAGGTCAACGGAGTTGAATCCCACCTCGCAGGAGTTGTTCAGGCCACAACCCTTTAGTGTCTCCCAACCACTTTTTTAGGTTGGCCTTGAGGGTCTTATTCACCGCTTCGACCTGTCCATTACCTTGAGGGTATGCCACTGAAGAGAAGCTCTTAATCACTCTGTACCTTTCATAAAAAATTGTGAACATGATGCTACCGAATTAAGTCTCGTTATCTGATACGATCTTCCTCAGGAGTCCAAAACGACAGATTATGTTCTTTATCATGAAGTCTAGTACTCTCTTCGAGGTTATAGTTGCTAACGACTCATCCTCGGCTCACTTTGTAAAATAATCAACTGTGACCACAACATAGCAAACTCCCCCCTTTCCAGTGGATAAATGCAATGCCCTACTAATCCAAGATTGTTACACCGTGCGTTTAAAACAGTGCTTAACTCGTTAAGCGAGTCATTTGGACTCAAAAGTGTAAATAAAATTAAACGATGGTTTAGGTATTAAATTTATTGATTAAACATAGAAAGTTTTATTGAAACTTTAAATATTTACATGGGATCCCAAAACGGGTTTTAAACGAAAAGTAGATACAATCAAATTTACAAACGTAGCCGACCTAAGCGGCACAACCGAGCTAATGTTCTAAGCTCCTCAAAATAACTTGACCGTGGTGGCCAAGCCGGCAGAATATGTACGCATCACTCCAAAGCCCTCCAACTTATGGCTGGTCTAACTTTAGGTCGCCCTTACCTGCACCATAGAGAACCCGTAAGTCGAAGCCCAGCAAGAAAACCCCCACAAGGCATAATAATAATCCAATTATTCATAAGCAATAAACACATGCTTCGCACACACAAAATACATTTATTCCACTCATATAAATCGTAAACCCGCTTCAAAGTTTACAAGTATATTCGTTCCAATCACATGAATGGTTTACACAGCCCAAGAAAGACAGCCTTGCTGAACGGCCATGCTGAGCGAGTGGGGACTGCACCTTCGAATGACCAATAATTACCAAAATACCCATTGGCTCACCCCGAGTTGGGTATAAATCTCCATTGTGACTTTTCTGCTAAATTGCTCAAAAGGATCGACTCATGCCTAATATCACAAGTATATCCACATAATAATGTGGTTTAAAGCACAAAGCATATATAATTACAATTATACCCTCAACGGGTCAAAATTAAGAAAATGCCCTTTTGTTAACAAAAGCGGGTCTGTAAGCAGATTTAATACACTTAATCATGGATACTCAATTATATCTTAATATAATTCACATATTTATCACACGTGCCCTCCCGGAATGGTAGTCTATACACTTAATTCTATTAGTGATTTTTGGATGGTCCAATTATCCCCTCCTTATAGAAATTTTTTCCTCGAAATTTACTTTAACATCTTGGGATACCTATCCCGCATATCTGACTCTAACTTCCAAGTCTCTTTCTCTACTTTGCTATTTCTTTATAACAATTTCTCTATAGTGAAACTCTTATTCCATAAGACTTTATCCTTTCTATCTAGCATCTCCACGATCTTTTCTTCACATGATAATTCCCACTGTAATTCCAGGGTATCTTAACCCAAACAGGCGTAGTACTCGACATATCTTTTCTTAGCATCGATACCTGAAACACCTTATGAACCCCCACCAATGTTGGGGTAAGGCTAATTTGTAGGCCACTTACCTTATTTCCTTCAGGACCTCAAAGGTCCAACAGGTTCAATTTCTTTTTATTCCCAAATCATTTTATCTCTTTCATCTGTGAAACTCGGAGAAACCCCAAAATCCAAAAAATCCTGGGACTCAACTTTCTTATATTTGGATAGGCGTAGCTTTTCTATCCCTTCAGTGGAGCAAGAATTCTCACTCTAACATTTCTAAATAATTTTATTGGTCCTCTGAACCGTTTTAGAACCAAGATACTTCCTTTTTCCCATATCATCCCCAAAAATGGGTGATCTACACTTCCTATCCCACAATAACTTATATGGAGCCACTTCGATTGTCAACTGATAATCGTTGTTGTAGGAAAAACTCGATCAAGGGAAGGTGCTTACTCCTTGATCCTTTTAATTCCAATACACATGCCCAAAGCATGTCTTCTAATATCTAGATTGCCCTCTAAGATTATCTATATGTCTAATGATGATATTTGTACTAAGTTTCAGCCTTGTACCCATCGTCTTATGTAGGCCTTCCCAAAACTTAGAAGTAAAAATATAAGATCTCAATTCGACACTATAAACTTTGGTGCCCCATGGAGACATACAATCTCCCTTCACATATAACTTAGCATACTATTCCACACTATAATTAGTTCACACAAATAGTAATTGCACTGACTTGGTATACCAATCCATGATCACCTATACCAAGTCGTGTCATCCCACCATCCTATACAATTCATGCCTCAATGGTTACATTCTCCCATTTCCATTATGGAGTGCCCAAACTAACATCACTAGCCTCTGGTATTCAGCTTTGACTTGTTGACAAATTAGGCACTTATCCACATATTCAACTATTTCTTTCTTCATCCCCGCCACCAATATAAAGATTTCTATTCCTGACACATCTTCGTGGTATCTGGATGTAACGGGTATGGATAGGTATGAAACTCATATACAATTTATTCCTTAATACCATCATCCATCATAACACATATCTGATTCTTATATCTCAACATATCCATATAAGAAATAATAAAGTCCTTTGCCGCTCCAACTAAGATCTCCTCTCTACGCTTCACCAATCGTGGATCACTTCTTTACATTTCCTTGTAATTTTCTCGACAAGGTAGACTAAGGGGTTCAATTTTCCAACTTACCAACACTGGTAATTTCCTCAGCTAACTTTATTGTGATATGTTTCAAACTATCCATTTAGCTTAAACCTTTCCAACATAAGGCACCAGCAACCATAATGGTTTTCCCTAAATGATAAAGGGTTTCACATCACAACCCTTCATCGATTTAACAATTAATTCCATCTCTTATTCAATCTTGTTGGATAATGGAATGTATGCGTATATCTCACACTTCTTCTCCATATAAGTGGTGTCACCACACCTTAATTGCGAATACCGCCATTGTTAACTCTAATGTGAGTAGAATATCACAGTTCACATTTCTTTAACTGTCATGAAGCATAAGCAATCACCTTCCCAGTCTGTCTCAAAACGGCGTAATAAACCACAAACTTTTATAAATCTGAAGGAAGACTAAGTACTGACGCAGTAATTAACCCCCGTTTCAACTCCCAAAAACTATTCTCAAATCTGTCAGGCTACCCAAACTTTAGGTTTCTATGAGTAAACTTATTCAAATGTGCTGCAATCCTTGAGAACCCTTCAAATAAATTTCCATAATACCCCGTCATTCCAAGGAATCTTCTATTCTCTAAAGCACTCCTTGGCTTTGGCTAATCTCTCATTGGCTCCATCTTGGTCTGATCCACAATAATACCATTCTATCTCACAATATAACCCAAAATACTACTCGAAGTAGCCAGAGCTTACAGTTCTTGAACTTTACATGAAATTAATGCTCCCTTAGTCTTTGTAGTACCAAACAGAGATGTTCTTTGTGTTCTTCTTCTGACTGATAATAAACCAATATGTCATCAACTAACACCATCACGAACTTGTCCAAACAATCCTCGCGCTCTCTATTCGTCAAATCCATAAAAGCCGATGGAGCATTGGTCAATTCAAAAGACATCCCCAAAAATTCATGGTGTCCATACCTCATGTGGATAACAGTCTTCGAAATAACTTCTTTCTTAGCCCTCAACTGTTGATAACCAGATCGAAGATCAAACTTTAAGAATCTTGTCTTGCCTTGCACTGGAGCAGTCGCACCCAGACCATCACGGTCGCGCCACTAATCTCAAAATCCCAAATAAAATTCAAGGTCCTACCATTTCTGGGACACTAGCATGGTTGCGCCACAACCTAGCACAGTCACGCTAAGTCCCTAGAAACCCAAAATGAACCCAAAAATAATGTGTTCTTCTCCAATTCAAAAGTTATGACTTCTCCTTGACCAGAACATACCTTGGGACAAGGTACAAAAATTTTGTGTGCGTCCTTGCGATCCTTGGGCAATTTTCCAGTGGGGAGATATTCTAAAATTGGAGTCATCTAGGTCGAGCCTTCTCAGGACATCTCAAATTTTTCTGATTCATCCTCTATACTGGGCTTGTCAAGAAACTCAACCAAGACTACGTTCAACATGTCTATTTCCTTGGTTTTGGCGAGCCGAACAAGAGCATCTGCATTTGTATTCTACTCATGTGGAACCTGCTATATAGAGTAGAAGTTGAAATTTGATGGTTAGCTTTTTCCCTTAGCCAGATATGCGACCATTTTGATCCCACGGGCTTGATACTCTCCCAGTACCTGGTTTACCAAAAGCTGAGAATCACTAAAGTACTGGATGGCCTTCGCTCTTAACTTCTTCGAGATGCGGATTCCAGCTAGTAATGCCTCGTACTTGGCCTCGTTATTGCATGCACCAAATCCAAATTTAGGATTAATGTGGAAGCGATGTCTCTAGGGTGTAATCAGAATTACCCCAGCTCCTGACCTGTGCACATTGGAGGATTCGTTGACAAAGAGTTTCCACAGTACTTGGATTGGTTCCCTAATAGGTTCGTCCTGAAAACTGGTGGCCACAAAATTACCAAGGGTCTGACCCTTTATGGTTGATCATGGCTTATACAAAATCTCAAACTAACTGAGTTTGATGTCCCACTTTAGCAAGTGTCCCGATGCTTCAGGTTTTTGAAAGACTTTCCTTAGAGGTTGATCTGTTAGGATGTGTATAGCGTGGGGTTGGAAATAAGGCCTAAGCTTCCTTGAAGCTAGAACAGGGAAGAACGCGAGCTTTTCGATCAAAGGGCATTGGGACTCAGTTCCCAAAAGCCTTTAACTAATGTAATATGCTAGTTTCTGAGTTCGATTTTCCTCTCAAACTAAAACGACATTATCCGCGTTCTTAGTTACTGCCAGGTATAGGTATAAATCTTCCATGTTGATGGGTTTTGACAAGATGGGGGGATCGGCCAGGTGCCTCTTCAAATCTTGAAATGACTGTTCACACTCGTTGATCCATTTGCACCGTATGTTTCCCTTTACCAAATTGTAGATGGAGAAACATCTATCTGTAGATTTTGACACAAACTAATTGAGGGCAGTTATCTTTCCAGTTAGACTCTGGACCTCTTTTCGTGACCTGGGTGATGGCTTATCCAACAACGATTTGATCTTCTCAGGATTAGCCTCAATCCCTGTAACGACCCAAATTTACTAATAAGGCTTAAGGGCCTTGATTAGTGTGCCAGGAGGGCATAACTAGATTATATGTGATTTAAATGATTAAAAGCATATTTATATGATTATTTGGATATATGTGATGCATGACTATGTGTACTAGTATGCATGTAGGCCATGATTAGGTTATAAGGGCATATTCGTAATTTTGGCCCGTTGAGGGCATAAATGTAAATATTTGTGTTAATTGTTGAGACCACATTATTATGTGGATATATTTGCATCTTGTGAATCAAGGCGATCCTAGTGAGCGGTCTAGCGAAAAAGTCATGGTGGGAATTTATACCCGACTCGGGACGAGGCTGGGGGTATTTCTGGGAATTTAGGAAATATATTGGAGTCTATTTGATATTGAGAAATATAATTGGTGATTAGTTAGGTGTCGGGAAGTAAGCAGTAAATATTAGAGACAATAGAGGAATTAGCGGGAATTGGGAGCAAATGACCAAAATGCCCCTAGATTGATTTAAAGGCTTATGAATTATGGGAGGGCAAATCAGTCATTTTGTTTAAAAATCAGAGATAAGTATTACTTTTTCTTTATTTTTTTAGTGGAATGTGTAGAAAACTTTAGAAGTCTGAAGGAAGGAAAGAGATAAAAGGAAAAGAAAGGGAAAGAAGGAAAAACAGAAGTCTTGCTTTCTCTCTCACGGTTTAGGTTTCTCTCACCCTTTCTGTTGGAATTTGAGGCTGAAATTCTGAGGATCTTTAGGATAAGACTTGACACTTGGCCCCTTGATTTGGCTTGAGGATTTAGCAAGAGTAATTCAGTCCATTTGAGGTAAGTTTCAAAGTGTTTTTCAGTTTTGGTTTATGGTGTTGAAATGGTTGTTCTAAGCTGAGTTTTGATGGGAATTCTAGGGAATTAAGCCTATGGTTTTGAGGAGTGAGATAACCTAGGTCAAAATCCTCCATCAAAGGTAAGAATTTCTAGCTTCAAAGTCCTGAATTTCTATTGTTCTGCTGAGTTTTGAGCTTAAAGCTAAATCATGGTGAATTCTTTATCTTGGGGTGCATGTGGTTGATTTTCATATGGTTGGGTCTTATGGGATGTGTTAAAGATTTTGGTAGGCTTGTTTTGGGATATGGTTGAGGTTTGGCTCAGGGAAAATCGAAGGAAGAAAGTCTGGGTTTGGCTATGTTGTGACTAGCGCTGTAGAGCTAGTCATTGGCCGCTACAGCGCTAGGCCCTGTTGTTTCAGAGATTTTTGGCTCTGCTTGTAGTGCTATAGTGCCCTCTTTATGGCGCTGTAGCGCTACCCTGTTTCCAGAAGGGGGTTTTGGATTATTTCTTAGGGTTTTTGCCCAGGGGCTCGGGGTTCGATTCCACCACCCCGTTTGGTGGAATTAGGGCTTCCCGTGGGCTTGGGATTGGTCCCGAGGTTAGGTTTTGGGATTGAAGTTTTGTAATGGTTCTAACTTGTGACTGTGACTAGGTGTACGCTAGGGCTCAGAAGGGATCATGCTTGAGGGTTGTCATCATTGATCAAAGCTACCGGAATCCAAAGGTAAGAAAATTGCACCCGAATATGTGATTATGTTGGGACTAAGAGTTTCCCTATATCTGTACGATGTCATAGATGGTATTATGCCATGGGACACATGATAAATGGCCTAAGGGTGCCGGAATCAATATTTTTTCACATGGCGCGGCTCGGCCACTGGTAGCTGAGGACAGCTTAATATTCACTGAGCTCGGTTTAAGCGGGTCGGAGTCAGTGGGATGATTTTGGGTTGGGACCTAAGGGCGTCGACCCTGTCTATTATATGTCAATTGGTTATTAATGTTAATTAAGTAGCTTGGTAGGCTGAATGCCTAATTATATGGATATTTTGGGTTGTTAAGTATATGATTATACTGTTTGAGTTATCTGATTGTTTAATTTATGATTATGTTCTGTTATTCTGTTTTCTTGTTGGGCCTTAGCTCACGGGTGCTACATGGTGCAGGTAAAGGCGAGGGTAAGATGGACCAGTCCTGAGTGGGAGAGCTTTGAGGTTGAATGTACATAGTCAGCTGATCAGCCGCCACGACCGAGGAGTGGTATAGGACGGGAAAGCCTAAATGTTTGTTTTACCCTTAGAGTGGCTAGTAGTTGTACCTATAACCTGAAATTTTGTAAACTGTCTTTTAAACGCTCTTTCTTTTGGGATCCCATGTACTAAAATGTTTAATTATATGAAATGCAACTTTTGTGACCAAAATCTTTTAACCCTAGTTCATTTATAGTTTCAGTAACACGTTTCTAACTAGATGACTTGATTAGCAAGTCTTGCACTTTTATAAATACACAGTGTAACGCTCTTGGCTATCCAGGGCGTTACAATCCCCCTCGAATTAACGATGAAGCCTAAGAACTTCCCCTAGAAACCTTGAAAGACATTTCTAGGGATTCAACTTTGTTGACGCATCGCCAACAGTAGATTAAGAAATCCAATGACAAAAATATTAGTGCTCTTTTCTAAACTGTAATGAATTATATGAACAACTTCTCGCACTCAAAATTTCATGTGGTTTAGTGGGTAAAATCCACCTAGTCCACAAGACACTATTATTATTCTCTCACAATTTTTGCATAGTTTTTGTATTACAAAAAGCAGTCCATTTTTCTGTTCATTATCCCTAATATTTATAGTGGATATTCCTGGACAAGTTTGGGTAACCGTGTGCATAAATATGGTAAACAATTAATCAAGATAATTCCCATTTACATAGGGATACAATTGCCTATGGAAATTACTCCTGTTATCTCGGGCAATACATACCTAATACAACCTGGGCATTATTGAGCATATAAAGAGCCTCCAAGTCTTTCAGGATCCTTCACTGTGCATCATGACCAGGTTTCCTCGAGCTGGACGTCTTTATCAAGCTGGAGATTGAAGAGTGAACAAACTTTAGTTCAGATTAAGTTCAGAGCACCCTAAAGGCGATCTGGCCATTACATGTCTCAAACTGGATTATTGTCCTACGAGGCGATCTGAAGATTATCTACATGTCACACTGCCAAGTTGTAACTCGAGCTGCTCACATCAACGTTGGCTAGATGTTCTACTCGCCTGCTTTTTCCACATGTGTTATCTGCCAGCTGTACTTGTGACTGAATGATTGAATCTACACTTACTTTTAGGGTACAAGACTTTCCCCCAAGCTCCTTCCTGTGCATGACGTCATTTTTTGACATGCACAGTAGGTGCTTTTGGGCTTCCGTCGTACAAAATCGTGCACATCCACTACTCGAGTGTTAAACACGCAGCCGTCTACAATTGGTGTCTGTTCAAATTTCAAGGACTGTGACATCTGTCCTGTTAGCTTTTTGTCGCCGCATGGGTTATTTAATCTTGTCCTTTAGATCTCGAGCTGATCCGATCGGATGGCCCATATTAATTCCTAAAACTTACGTATAAATAGAAAGTCCAGGCCTAAATTTCACCACCTTTGCATTAAAAAAATTTCCTTTCAGAAACAAAACTTCCATTTTTCTCTTAGAACCTTTAGAACCCTTCACCATCATTCCCTTCTTCAGAAGTTCTCAGGTGATCTCATCAGAGCTATCACTATTTCCCTTGATCAACCATCTGAACTATAGGTGTTTCTATACTTGGTTTAAATTTCTCACTCTTATTCCTCTTACTACGATTTTTTTTCAGTATAGTCTTTTACTTTGGGTATGTTTGAACTTAATAGAGATTGGTGATAGGCCAATAACACAATATTAGGCTTCGTTAGAAATTATGTGCGTATGAAATGGGTAGATTTTTGGGTTTTGAAAGGGCATGGCATATAATATATCATCTGGATTGCTTGTTTACGCATAGGAAGTTTAAGGGCTACTATTCCCTGAGCGGTTTTACATTCAACTGCCTTGGAAAAAAAAGCAGTGGGTCTGACATGCAAATCCCGATGTATCAGGGAATTTCCTGAGTCTATAGCATGTGGAAACACGCGTTGGTGCTAGGACATAGCTTAGCTTGCTTAGATTATGGATTAAAAAAATCGCACTCCAACCCTTCCGTAGCTAGGCATTATTTTAGGTCACCACTAATAGGTCGCTTTGTCGTCAGGGAAGCTAGATCATGGCCCAAAAAAAGAAAAATGTCGCGAGCTCCTCTACCCAAAACAAGAATAAAGGCAAGAAGGTGACGCCTAACACCCTGATTACCCTCTTCGGCCCGGTGGTGGAAAGGGAGATTGGCCCCGATGACTTTTTCGAGGCCGAGCACATCGTATCCTAAATAACGACTTAGGGGAAGGTGAACAAGATACTGTTGAACAATGAAATCGAGATGGGGACTGAGGGCCTTATCGCCCGACCTCCATTGGAATGAGAGTGGAGCTGCACCCCACTCCAAGACGACTTTGGGGCCTGGAGTGATGAACACCTGAAAGCAGGTGCTTTTCTTCCACTAGACCAGTACTTCGTAGACTTCTTAAACTACATCGAGCAGGCTCCATTCCAGCTCCCCCCAAACTTGTATCGACTTTTGGCGGGGTTAAAATATTTATTTTTGAGGCACAAGTAGGAGGTCCCTACTCCGACTGATGTTATGTACTTCTTCTGCCTCAAAGCCAACCCTAATCAAAAGGGACAAGGTGACGACTTCTACTACCTTACTCGCTTCCCCAACACGGCCTCCATCATCGACCTCCCCAGCCACCCAAATGACTATAAAGATCAATTCTTTATGTCAAATGAGTTGAAGAACTGCACTCACCAAGTAAACGTACTCAAATGTGCTGCAATCCTCGAGAACCCTTCGACTAAATGTCGACAATAACCCATCATTCCAAGGAATCTTCTATTCTCTAAAGCACTCCTTGGCCTTGGCCAATCTCTCATTGGCTCCATCTTGGTCGGATCCACAATAATACCATATTCTCTCACAATATATCCCAAAATAATACTAGAAGTAGCTAGAGCTTACAATTCTTAAACTGTACGTGAAATTAAAGTTCTCTTACTCTCTGTAGTACCTAACGAAGATGTTCTTTGTGTTCTTCTTTTGACTGAGAATAGACCAATATGTCATCAATTAACACCATCACGAACTTGCCCAATTGATCCTCGCACTCTCTATTCGTCAAATCCATAAAAGTCGATGGAGCATTGGTCAGTTCAAAAGACATCCCCAAAAATTCATGGTGTCCATAGCTCATGTGGATAGCAGTCTTTGGAATAACTTCTTCCGTGATCCTCATCTGTTGATAACCAGATCGAAAATCAATCTTTAAGAATCTTGTCTTGCCTTGCACTACTGCGATCGTGCCACTAGTCTCAAAACCCCAAATCAAATTCAAGAACCTACCAATTCTGGGACACTAGAATGGTCGCGCCACAACCTAGTGCAGTCGCGCTAAGTCTCTAGAAACCCAAAATGAACCCAAAAACAATGTGCTCTTCCCCAATTTGAAAGTTATGACTTCTCCTTGCAAATTTCGACCCAAAAATCAGTTCCAAGATGTTTTCTAGTAGATTTTTACACCAAAACAACCATAAAAAACTTAGACAATCCATATCCAACATTAAAATACCACAAAAACATACCAAAACCCATTAGAACACAAATTTCCATAGTTGAGTTTGAAACTCAACTTCTATCCCAAAAATCCAAAATTCAACCACTAAATCCATAACTTCAAACAAATTTTGAACTCCAAACAAGCTTCTAAACAAATTTCTATTCTTTGTTTACCCTTTGCCGCAACCTCTACACCTCAATTCAAGTCTAAATCCCAAAATTTCAAAACACTCAAGAACACACCAAAAGCTTGAAGTAAGAATCATCATACCTCTCTGAATTCAAATTCCCAGCTGAGTATAGAGATCCTTGGCAGTTCAATCATTCCCTTAAAGACTTGAATCTCCTTTGAAACTCTTATTTTCTCCAAATTCTTCAATCTTGCCTATGTTGTGATTGTTCCAAGTACCATGTGTTCTGGAGGAGATACAAAGAGACGTAAATAATGTGTAACGTGGTGGTAGGCTGCAGTTGCCTTGGTCTAATCCTTGGGTCAAATGACTATTTTACCCTTCTCCCTTAACTTCTCATCTAAACTTTCCAAGGGAAAAATGGTCATTTAGCTTAAATACCACTAAACCTCAATTTACACCCTAAATTCCTAATTAAACCCTCTTCAATATAAAATTATTTTTCCCCAATAACATCTCACATTCCAATAATTTCCAAAATACATAAAATTACCAAAATACCCATTGGCTCACCCTAGCTTAGTATAAATCTCCATTATGAATTTTCTACTAAATTGCTCAAAAGGATCGACTCATGCCAAATATCATAAGTATATCCACATAATAATGTGGTCTCAAGCACAAAGCATATAGAATTATAATTATACCATGAATGGGTCAAAATTAAGAAAATGGCATTTTTAACAAAAGTGGGTCTTTAAGCATATTTAATACACGTAATCATACATACTTAATTATATCATAATATAATTCACATATTTATCCCATGTGCCCTCCCGACACGCTAATCAATACACTTAATTCTATTAGAGATTTCAGGACATTACAGTAGAGATCTAATTAAATTTATCCCCCAGATGGAAAACGATCAGGGTGAGGATACCATGGTCAATTCGACGGGTGCAGACCGATCTATCATCGAGAAGCACTAGCACTTATTACATTTTTGAAAGTATGAGGCCGAGTCTTTCTTTAGGGTAGGCCAGAAATACCCCTGCCTCAGTATTTTTAGAGCCAAGCTTTTCCCCCTAGCGTGGTCTCTGCAGAATCCCTCATGGACTTCTTTAAGGATAGCCTAGGCCTCCTCTGGCAAAGCACATCTGAGGAGTGGCATGGAATGACCTCGCCTTTAAAGAATTCCCTTAACCAGAACATACCTTGGAACCTAGTACAACAATTTGTGTGCATCCTTGCGATCCTCGAGCAATTTTCTGGTGGTGAGATATTCTACAATTGGATTCATCCAGGTCAAGCCTTCTTAGATCATCTCAACTTTTTTTTATTCATCCTCTATACCAAGCTTGTCAAGAAACTCCACCATGACTACATTCAACGTGTCTGCTTCCTTGGTTCTGGCGAGCCGGCCGAGAGCATCTGCATTTGTATTTTGCTCGCGCGAGACCTGCTCTATAGAGTAGAAGTGGAAAACTGATAGTTTGCTTTTCACCTTAGCCAGATATGCAACCATTTTGATCCCACAAGCTTGATACTCTCCTAGTACCTAGTTTACCACAAGCTAAGAAACACTAAAGTTCAGGATGGCCTTCGCTCTAACTTCTTGGCAATGTAGATTCCAGCTAGTAATGCCTCATACTTGACCTCGTTATTGCAGGCGCCAAATTCGAATTTAGGTGCTGTGTGGAAGTGATGTCTCTCGGGTGTAATCAGAATTACCCTAGCTCCTGACCCGTGCTCATTGGAGGATCCGTCGACAAAGAGTTTCCACGGTTCTTGGATCGTTCCCTCATAGGTTCGTCTTGAAAAAAGGTGCAATCGGCCACAAAATTACTAAGGGCCTGACCTTTTATGGTTGTTCATGGCTTATAAAAAATCTCAAATTGTCTGAGTTTGATGGCCCACTTTAGAAAGTGTCCCGATGCTTCAATTTTTTGAAAGACCTGCCTTAGAGGTTGATTTGTTAGGACGTGTATAGCGTGGGACTGAAAATAAGGCCTAAGCTTCCTTGAAGCTAGGACAAGGAAGAACACAAGCTTTTCGATCAAAGGGCATCAAGACTCAGCTCCCAAAAGCCTCTAACTAATGTAATATACTAGTTTCTGAGTTTGATTTTCCTCTCAAACCAAAACGAAACTGACTGCATTCTCAGTTACTGCTAAGTAGAGGTATAAATCTTCCATGCTGATGGGTTTTGACAAGAAAGGGGGATCAGCCAGGTGCCTCTCCAAATCTTGAAATGACTGTTCACACTCGTTGGTCTATTCACATCGTATGTTTCCCTTTAGCAAATTGTAGATGGAGAGACATCTATCTATAGACTTTGACACAAACTAATTGAGGGTGGCTATCTTTCCAATTAGACTCTGGACCTCTTTTCGTGACTTGGGTGATGGCTTATCCAAAAACGATTTGATCTTCTCAGGATTAGCTTCAATCCCCATCAAATTAACGATGAAGCCTAGGAACTTCCCCACAAAACCCCGAAGCTACATTTCTAGGGATTCAACTTTGTCAACACAGATTTTCACCAACAACAGATTAAGAAATCCAATGACAAAAATATTAGTGCTCTTTTCTAAACCATAATGAATTATATGAATAACTTTTCACACGCACAATTTTACGTGGTTCAGTGGTTAAAATCCACCTAGTCCACGAGACAATATTATTATTCTCTCATAATTTTTGAAGAGTTTCTGTATTACAAAAAGTAGCCCCTTTTTCTGTCCATTATCCCTGATATTTATAGTGGATATTCCTGGACAAGTTTGGGTAACTGTGTGCATAAATATGGTAAAAAATTAATAAAGATAATTCCCATTTATATAGGGATACGATTGCCTATGGAAATTAATCCTGTTATCTTGGGCAATAAATACGTAATACAACATGGGCATTAATGATCGTATAAAGAGCCTCCAAGTATTTTGGGATCATTCACCGAGGGTCGTGATGAGGTTTCCCAGAGCTGAACGTCTCTATCAAGCTGAAGATTGAAGAGTGAACAAACTTTAGTTTAGATTAAGTTCAAAGCACCCTAGAGGCGATCTGGCCATTACATGTCTCGAACTGGATTATTGTCTTGCGAGGTGATATGGAGATTATCTACATGTCGCACTGCCAAGTTGTAACTTGAGCTGCTCACATCAACATTGGCTAGATTTTCTACTCGCCTGCTTTTTCCACATGTTTTATGCCAGCTATACCTGTGGCAGAATGATTGAATCCACAGTTATTTTTAGGGTACAACATTTCCCCCCCAAGCTCCTGCTTGTGCATGGCATCATTTTCTGACACGCACAGTAGGTACTTTTGGGCTTCCGTCGTGTGAAATTGTGCCCATCCACTACACGAGTGTTAAACGCATGGTCATCTACAATTGGTGTCTGTTCGGATTTTGTGGACTACAACTTCTGTCCTGTCAACTTTTTGTCGCCACTTGGGCTATTTAATCCTGACCTTTAGATCTCGAGTTGATCAGATCGGATGGCCCATATTAATTCTTGAAACTTACGTATAAATAGAAAGTCTAGGCCTAAACTTCACCACCTTTGCATTTAAAATATTTCCTTTCAGAAACAAAACATCCATTTTTCTCTTAGAACCTTCAGAACCCTTCACCATCATTCCCTTCTTTAGAAGTTCTCAGGCGACTCTCATTGGAGCTATCACTATTTCCCTTGATCAACCATCTGAACTATAGGTGTTTCTATACTTGGTTTAAATTTCTCACTGTTATTCCTCTTACTTTGATTTTTTTTTCAGTATAGTCTCTTACTTTGGGTATCTTTGAACTTAATAAAGATTGGTGATAGGCCAATAACACAATATTAGGCTTAGTTATAAATAATGTGCATAAGAAATGTGGTAGATTTTTGGGTTTTGAAAGGGTATGGCATATGATTTAGCATCTGGATTGCTTGTTTATGCGTAGGAAGTTTAAAGGTTTTTAGGTTCAAAATTGGGTAGCTTAAGGGCTATGGTTCCCTAAGCGGTTTTACATTAAACCGCCTTGGAAAAAAAAGTAGTAGGTATGACATGCGAATCCCGAAGTATTAGGGAATTTCTCGAGTCTATAGCGCGCGGCCTAGGACTGCACATGGAAACACGTGTTGGTGCTAGGACATAGCTTACCTCACATATATTTTGGATTAAAAAGAACCGCACTCAAACCCTTGGGTCACCGTACCTTTATCGCCATAGCTAGGCATTATTTTAGGTCGCCACTAATAGGTCGCTTTATCAACAGGTGAGCTAGATCATGGCCCAAAAAAAGAAAAACGTTGTGAGCTCCTCTACCCAAAACAAGAATAAAGGCAAGTAGGTCGCGCCTGACACCCTGATTCCTCACTTCGGCCCGGTGGTTGATAGGGAAATTGTACTCGACCCCGATGCCTTTTTTGAGGCTGAGTACATCGTATCCCGAATAACGAATTTGAGGAAGGTGAACAAGATACTTTTGAGCAATGGAATTGAGATGGGGAGTGAGGGCCTTATCGCTTGACCTTCATTGGAAGGAGAGCGGAGCTGCGCCCCACTTCAAGATGACTTTGGGGCCTAGAAAGATTAACATCTGAAAGCAGGTGCTTTTCTTCCTCGGGACCAGTACTTCGTAGACTTCTTAAAATACATTTAACTGGCTCCATTCCAGCTCCCCCCAAAAACCATATCGGCTTTTGGTGGGGTTAAAATATTTATTTTTGAGGCACAAGTGGGAGGTCCCTACCCCGACTGATATTATGTACTTCTTCTTCCTTGAAGCTAGCCCTAATCAGAAGTGACAAGGTGAAGACTTCTACTACCTTACTCGCTTCCCCAACACGACCTCTGTCATCGACCTCTCCAGCCACCTAAATGACTATAAAGATCAATTCTTTATGTCGAATGGGTTCAAGAACTGCCCTCACTGATACTTCAATCGTCCTCGTAAGTCTCCTAACTTTTTGAACTCCATACATGAATTCCCTTATTATTTTTTATTAATTTTAACCCTCCTAACTGAGATCGTTCTTTGTCCAGTTATATTCTAAAGGATAGGGCGATCTGAGACACTTGGAGGTCAGTACGAGATGTTGTCCCATCTCCCATTGAAGGAGAAGGAATTTCGAAAGGTAGTGAACGATGCTACCATGGTGGTCTGCAATCTATTCCGCAATGATCAGATGCTGGCTATCAGAACCCGAGGTCTGCCTCCCATGCTTCCCGAGCTTCCCCCTCCTCAAGAAGTCATGCCCGCCATTAAAGATGCCGAGGAGGAAGAAGAGGTGATGTCGCTGGTGCCTAAAAGAAGTACTCTTGAGGATGGGCAGCATCCTGACCCAGACCGAGCTGAGTCCAGGGCAGCATCCGGCACTTCCATCTAAGGTAGATCGAGCTGCTGCCAGTTTTAGGCTAACCAATTCAACCCACGTCAGCTAGTGAGTCGACATCCTGTTGACCCGGACCTGGACACAACCCTCCTCCAATGTGTGGATCATCTGGTGGTATGCTACGACCATAGCAACCCTAGATTAACTGTTGTGGTAGACAATACCCTCATTTTTAGGTACACCATTTTGAGGAATATGGTACGAATTGTAGAACATGACCTTTCTTACGCTCGGATGCATTCTCCCCCAGTTTCAGGCAATTCATAGATGAGTCCAGCTCGAAAGAAGAGCCTGAACCCCCTAGGACCCAAGGTGTAATAATTCTAGAGTCCCCCCCCCCCCCCCCCCCACCTCCGGTAGTCCAGGAGTTAGAGGTTTTACCCAATCCAGTTCATAACCTCGAGCCAATCGGAATAGATTCCTGATCTAGCTCGGAGGGTAAGGTTCTTACTCTGTTCTTTTCTTTGCATTATTTTGACTAACTATTTTTTGTACTTGAATCCTCTGCTCATTCCTTTGCTGGCGAAGAGATGGATTTCACAGATGCCTTGGGTTTAAAGGGTGCCTTCAAGGCTAGTGGGGTCGGAGCTGAGCTCGTTATAAAAAGGGCTAGAGTGACAAAGAAACATGCCTCCAAGACTGGAACTTCCACCGAGTCTCCTGTCAAAGAAAAAGGTGCCAGCTCCACCCTTGAGCACCTCACTTGAGCAAGTTGACAAAGCTCAATGATGCTTTTTGTTCTACTTACTTTACTTTTCATCCTATAATTAAGTCCTTAAGGATTGAAACAATCGCCTTCGGGCTCATATCAAGGTTTTTTTTCTCCTCGAGATAACTATATACTTTTGAGTACTTGTATGTTAGTTTATGATCTATTTGTGTTCCCCTATATCTTTATTTTCTCGTGTTTATGAATCTTTAATTCTTGCACACTCGAAATCGTAGGGGTTGTCTTTAGATCAGGATAGGTTTTTGATGGCTCAACTAAATAATTTTAGTCGATATCCTGGTTGCATCCAAGAATTTTCTCGCCTAATTTCATTACACCTATTAGGAATCAAGCCTCGGACCTGGTTGTGTCCAAGAGTTTTGCCTGCTTGATAGTATTGTACTTGTTAAGAATCAGGCCTCGGACTTGATTGTATCTAGCGTTTCTTAGTTGTCTTCTAGGTTTTGTTTTCTTAGAAAATTTGCAACTTAGTTCGTATTCTAAATTATTTATAAAATCCAAGCTTTAAAAATCCGTTGAATAATCAATTTTTCCATATTCTAAGTTAAAAAGTTTATCTGAATATGCTAAACTATTTTAAAAGATCTCTTCAATTATGTGCCCCCCAAGCGACCAGAACTTATAAATGTTCTAGGTCGCTACAATTGTTATTAAGATGAAGCGACTTTTATAAATAAGCCTCACATGGAACATTAGTACCAAAAACATTAAAGAAAAAAAAAAGAAAACGATTATGCCAACTACTATTGATAGTATTTTTTATGGTGCAAGGCATTCCAGGCCCGTGGAACTACTTTTCCATTCACCTGAGCTAGTTTAAAGGTCCCTTAACGTAGGACCTCCACGATCTGGTATGGCCCTTCCCAGTATGGCCCTAATACACCATCCTTGGGATCTTTATTTGCCAAAAGCATCCTCCGAAGCACTAAATCACCGAGTCCGAGCCTGCGTCCTTTTACCTTCAAACTGAAGTAGCGAGTGATTCTCTGTTGATAATGGGCGAGCTGCAACTGTGACGCTTCTTGTTTTTTCTCAACTAGATCAAGGGATGCATTGACTAGCTCATGGTGTTGATCTTGATCAGAGGTTTTCTGTCAATGGGTCATCACAAGTAGCTCAATCGAGAGCATAACCTCACTTCCAAAGGTCAGAGAGAAGGGGGTGTGTATTGTGGAGGTGCGATGTGAGGTTCTATAGGCCAAGAGTACTTGTGGGAGATGCTCGGGCCACAATCCCTTGGCTTCATCTAACCTATTCTTTAAGCTTACTTTTAGGGTTTTGTTTACAGCCTTGACCTGCTCGTTAGCTTAAGGGTACCCTACTGATGAGAAACTCTTGGTTATGTCGTAC